>NC_081211.1:12674911-13354235 GCF_902713425.1 Acipenser ruthenus
CTGAAATCAGGTTTTAGAAATCACTTTGCGAACTAGTTTTTATTTTGCCCCTTTTTAAAATCAGACTATTAGTGTTTTAGATGAGTTTCGATACTCTAGATTAGTGGTTCTCAACCAGGGGTACACATACCCCAGGGGGTACGCAGAGGCTTTCCAGGGGGTACGTGAAGCATTTAGATCATTTTTAAGATAAGTAATAAAATTGTATGATAATACTTTTAGGGCTGTGTGACAGACTGGCTCGCAGTGGTGAGGTGGATGACGTCACGGACCAGGAAGTAACTGAAACCAAACAGTGGATGGGCGGGTGAAGCTGAATGCTGCGGCACTCAGCGTATTTATTAATAAACAAAATATTAAACAAACCAACAAAACACAAAACAAAAGGGCACGAGGGCCAAACGAATGAACAAACAAACAAGTAAGTGATGTGCTGGGTAATCCAGCACGTTTTAGCAATTGTTTTTCAAATGTGGCTTTCTCGCTTTCTCGCTTTCTCTCTCCGCTCTCTCCGCTCTCTCCGCGCTCTCCGCTCTCTCCGCGCTCTCCGCTCTCTCCGCTCTCTCCGCTCTCCCGTACTCTCCTCTACACTCTCAACCCCGAGTGCAGAGTGCTGCTGGTTTATATACTCTGGCCGAGGGATTTAACTAGTTGGTAATTATCTTATTATCCCCCGGCCAGAGTCTGCACGCGTTTGGTAAGGATGCATGACTGTCAGCTAGTTAAATAATCAGTAGCTGATCAGCCATGCATCCTCACGGGGTTTTTAAATATAACAATAAAAGACGCGGCGCTTTTACCCGCGCCGCAAACAAAAATACAAATAATAATAAATAGGGGCGGGACACTCCGCCACAGGCTGGTTTCACAGACCCAGATTAGCACTAATCTTGGATTACCCTACCTAAATTAGCATTGAGTAGTCCAAGATTAGTTTCTAATCAGGGTCTGTGAAACCAGCCTTAAAAGTAATTAATTTTTCACTAAAGTGGGTTGTATCACTTTTGTAATTTTATGGTTAATTTTGAAAATAATTTGGAGGTACACAAGACAAATCAGATGATTTAAAGGGGTACAGTAGTCTGGAAAGGTTGAGAAGCACTGCTCTTGATATAGCAGCAGGGTGTTGTATAAATCATGTGAGATAGTACTGCACCTTTCATTTACAGGAATACAACCAGCCCATAAAGGATGCATAACATTTGCATCAGAATTTCACAAACATGAAGACATTTGCATTTAGACCTTTTGAAATGTTTTTTCTTCTACATGCATATCTGAAATGTGTGTGCAGACACAGACAGGGGTACTCCAGGACCAGCGTTGAGAAGCACTGCTCTCGATATAGCAGCAGCAAGGTGGTGTAGAAATCTTGAGAGATAGTACTGCACCTTTCATTTACAGGACTGACAGAGTCCTACATACAGTAATACAGATAAAACTGATTAGATAAATACATGTCATATCTCTTCCAGCTGTACATTGATCAGATCTCTAGATTTTTATTTGAATGTTTTCAGAGCTGATAACAGGCCTTTTTCCATCCAACTTTTAAGCTTGGTAAAACTTACGGGAATGAGAAAATATATGCGATAAACGCTATGGAAAACGGTTTAAGTCGACTTTTAAGAAGTTTTTACTCGCATGACAAGCTCGCTCTCTAGAGGTGCTTTTATTTTTAAATTTATAATAAAGATCTGAAAGGCTACCTTGGTTTAGATTTAATCAAAATACCATATTTCTACACTGTTTTTCATTAAAAAAGACATTGCTGCAGAAATGCTCTTTTTTCTATGTAGATTTTAGGAAACTGAAATTAAGAGCAAGTTTAACTGAGAGCAAGTACAATATACAGTAACTTCAGTCCTACATTAAGAGTAAGTTTAACTAAAAGCATTTCAAGGTCTTTATAAACACCTTAAACATATTAATGAGTGTAAGAGTCCACACTCTAGTTAAGGGATGTTACATTTTAAACTTAACCTCATGTGACTGGTTTTAAATGACCTTGTGATTTCCTCTGATCTTAAAAGTAAGTTTTGTTTTATTGGAAAATGAAACTCAAGCACAGCTACCTCAAGCCCCACCTCCCTGACATAGAAAACTGTTTACTTGCAGAGTGAGAACAAAGGAAATATATGAGACAGTTATTGGAATGGAGCCAACATCTATAGAATTTCAAATACTACTACAGGTGGAACATCATTCTTTCAACATCTCTGTCAATGTTTCCTATTTAGAACTTATTTCAAATAGTATTTAAAATACTACTACTAATAATAATGTATCTAAATATATTTTAAAAATCGGTACAACTAAAGTTAGTTATTTTCCTCTCAAAGTGGAATCCTATTTGTTTAAAAAACAAATGCTAATTCACTAACCCCTGCCCTCATTTTACAGACCAAGGCTCAACCACACGAACACAGCACACTTACAGCTCCAAACAAACGCAGTGACAAGTTACAGTACCAGTACTTTATAAAACTGCGTACACAAGAACAAAAACTCATGGGACATGTTTCAGGATAAACATTCCACTCTTTAACTCCCTCTGAATTTCAAGGTGTGTCAAACAGCTGATTAATGCGTAGAGTAGCAGAGTCCATTCTCTAGTTAAGGGATGCTTACATTTCAAGTTTAATACCCATTCCTTATATGACTGAATTAAATGACCACATTGTCTAGATATAAAGTATTGCATGCAGGCAATAAAAATGTGCATTATAAATATCATAAGGGAGATACTGAAATTGAAGAAGGGTACTATGAAAAAGACCTAGGAGTTTATGTTGACTCAGAAATGTCAGTTCTGGTCACCTCGTTACAAAAAGGATATTGCTGCTCTAGAAAGAGTGCAAAGAAGAGCAACCAGAATTATTCTGGGTTTAAAAGGCATGTCGTATGCAGACAGGCTAAAAGCATTAAATCTATTCTGTCTTGAACAAAGAAGACTACGTGGCGATCTGATTCAAACATTCAAAATCCTAAAAGGTATAGACAATGTCGACCCAGGGGACTTTTTTGACCTGAAAAAAGAAACAAGGACCAGGGGTCACAAATGGAGATTAGATAAAGGGGCATTCAGAACAGAAAATAGGAGGCACTTTTTTAAACAGAGAATTGTGAGGGTCTGGAACCAACTCCCCAGTAATGTTGTTGAAGCTGACACCCTGGGATCCGTCAAGAAGCTGCTTGATGAGATTCTGGGATCAATAAGCTACTAACAACCAAACGAGCAAGACGGGCGGAATGGCCTCCTCTCGTTTGTAACCTTTCTTATGTTCTTATGTTCTTAAAACATTTCTGAGTCAACATAAACTCCTAGGTGTTTTACATAGATTCCTTCTTCAATTTCAGTATCTCCCATATGATATTTACAATGCACATTGGTATTGCCTGTGTGCAGTACTTTACACTTTTCTCTATTAAATGTCATTTGCCATGTGTCTGTCCAGTTCTGAATGCTGTCTAGATCATTTTGAATGACCTTTGCTGCTGCAACAGTGTTTGCCACTCCTCCTATTTTTGTGTCGTCTGCAAATTTAACAAGTTTGCTTACTATACCAGAATCTAAATCATTAATGTAGATTAGGAATAGCAGAGGACCTAATAATGATCCCTGTGGTACACCACTGGTTACCTCGCTCCATTCTGAGGTTTCTCCTCTAATCAGTACTTTCTGTTTTCTACATGTTAACCACTCCTTAATCCATGTGCATGCATTTCCTTGAATCCCTACTGCATTCAGTTTGAGAATTGATCTTTTATGCGGGACTTTGTCAAAAGCTTTCTGGAAATCTAAATAAACCATGTTGTATGCTTTGCAATTATCCATTGTTGATGTTGCATCCTCAAAAAAATCAAGCAGGTTAGTTAGACACGATCTCCCTTTCCTAAAACCATGCTGACTGTCTCCCAGGATATTGTTACCATATAGGTAATTTTCCATTTTGGATCTTATTATAGTTTCCATAAGTTTACATATAATAGAAGTCAGGCTTATTGGTCTGTAGTTACCTGGTTCAGTTTTGTCTCCATTTTTGTGGATCGGTATTACGTTTGCAATTCTCCAGTCTGTCGGTACAACCCCTGTGTCAAGAGACTGTTGCATGATCTTGGTTAGCAGTTTGTAAATAATTTCTTTCATTTCTTTGAGTACTATTGGGAGGATCGCATCCGGCCCAGGGGATTTGTTTATTTTAAGAGCTCCTAGTCCCTTTAACACTTCTGCTTCTGTTATGCTAAAGTTATTTAAAATTGGATAGGAACAAGTCGACATGTGGGGCATGTTGTCTGTGTCCTCCTTTGTAAAAACCTGTGAAAAGTAATCATTTAATATATTTGCTATTTTTTTTTTCTTCATCTATGATTTTGCCACTTGGGTCTCTTAGACATTTAACCTCCTCTTTGAATGTTCTCTTGCTGTTATAATATAGGAAAAACATTTTGGAATTGTTTTTAGCCCCCTTAACAATATTGATTTCTATCTCTCTCTTGGCCTTTCTAACTTCCTTTTTGACTTGCGTTTGCAGTTCCAAGAACTCTTTCAGTGTACTTTGTTTTTGGTCCTTTTTAAATGCTTTGTAAAGTGCCTTTTTTCGCTAAATAATTTTTTTAATTGATCTATTAACCATTTTGGCCATTTTGTTTTAGATTTAGATTTGTCTACTTTTGGGATGTAATTGTTTTGCGCCTCTAGTACTACTTTTTGAAAAACAGCCATCCCTTTTCCGTGGATGTTTTCTCTATTTTACTCCAATCTACTTCTGTTAGTTTCTGTTTCATACCTTCATAGTTTGCTTTTCTAAAATTGTAAACCTTAGCTTTAGTCATTACTTTTGGGGTTTTAAAAATCACTTCGAATGAGACCATGTTGTGGTCTGAGTTTGCCAATGGCTCTCTGACCTCTGTTTTACTTATCCTGTCTTTGTTATTTGAAAAGACTAAATCAAGGCATGCCTTCCCTCTAGTCGCTGCCTTGACAAATTGCGTTAGGAAGCAGTCATTTGTCATTTCCACCTTTTCAATTTCGTCTGTTGTGCTCCCCACCGGGTTTTCCAATTTTATATGGGGGAAGTTGAAATCCCCCATTAGTATGGCTTCTCCTTTGCTACACGCATTTCGAATGTCATTGTATAACAGATTATTTTGCTCAGCATCTGAATTTGGCGGTCTATACAATGCTCCTATTATTATGCCCTTTGAATTTGTGTCCATTATTCTGACCCATATTGATTCTGCGTTGTTTTCTTTGTCCAGATTTAACACCTGGGCTTCAAGACTATTTCTTATGTATAGCGCTACCCCCTCTGCCTCTTCTGTCCTGCCTGTCTTTCCTATACAGTGTGTACCCACTAATATTGTATTCGTCTCCATCACTCTCAGACAACCACGTTTCTGTAACACCTATCACATTGTAGTTACTTGTTAGTGCAGTAGCTTCAAGTTCAACATTTTGTTTGTGAGACTTCTAGCATTAAGATAAATACATTTAATTGCTGTCGTACCTGAGTTGTTGCTTTTGTTTTGATGTGGTCTCCCTTCTGTTTTTTTGTTTTCTCCCCCTTCCTTTCTAGTTTAAATGCTTCTGGACCTCCTCAAGGATCCTTTGTCCGGGTGACTACTGTTGACTACAGGTCTCACCCTTCCATTTCCCATTAAAAATCCCAAATATTGAGTCTCTGTCTTGGCAAACGCACATTTTCTCCCGATTAGCAACACATTAAACAATTAATTAACTTGGGAGATGGTTATCTTAATGTGGACGGGGCTTCC
This sequence comes from Acipenser ruthenus, assembly GCF_902713425.1. Lineage (NCBI taxonomy): Eukaryota > Metazoa > Chordata > Actinopteri > Acipenseriformes > Acipenseridae > Acipenser > Acipenser ruthenus. The sequence goes on from NC_081211.1 coordinate 12,680,690, forward strand.
CATCCACGCTGCCAAACAATAACAAAACATTCTATTTTTAAATACAAAACAAAACACTCTGTTACGCAATCATATTTATACATAATCTATCTATCTATCTATCTATCTATCTATCTATATAGTTTTTTTCAGAGGAGGTTGAACTACAGTGTATACATATATAAAATACTTAAAACTGATGTACAAAAAGTTTAAAATGATTGAAGTATATATTTATTTCTGGATGTTTCAGGCAAAAGCTTTTCTACAGCTGTGTAGAAAGAAAAGAGGTACAGGTGTTTGATTTACCAATTCCCATTCGCTACTTTTTCACTTTGTAAAATTCCAAATTTCCATGTAGATGCAACAAACCATATTTGGTAAAGGCTGTCATAATTGGTCAAAAAAGCAGTTAGAAGTTGGAAAGTGCACCACACCCACCCCCCTGTACAAGACTATATAAACCCAGCCATTGGGTGCAGAAGACTCCAATACTCAAGGGTGCCGTAACTTTAAGAAGCGACTCTGCAGTTCCAACACCAGAGAACTCCAGTTCCAGAGAGACAGGCTGTAACAGCAGGCTTTGGTGTACAAGTGCTGTGGCGTTTCAGCATGCTGAAAATGAGACAAGTGCTCCTGGCATTGTGCACAGTCTGTGCGCTGCTCTCCGCAGGTACGTAACAGGAATTAAAACATGTTTTAATAATTATTTGTTGTGATATGAGGGTGTTTTGGTTCTAACTAGTTTTTTGCAAATTAGATCTAACTAGATTTTTAAAAAGTCCTACGTAGGAGATAAAAAGGCCTAATTAGGAGATTTTTTTTTTCATTGGCACTAGGACGCTTCCGTTGAAAACTTTTTATATAAAACATTAAAACATTCTCTCTGCACCTGCTGCTGCACCAAGTAATGTATAGATTGATCAGCAGCGAAAGGACAACTGTTAATACCAACAAAAAATGAGATAGTTCAGCACACACTATATATAGAATTATTTCTTAGCATCAATTATTCATATTTTTTATTACATTATCCTTTTTGTATATATCACTTTCATGAGTCTCATTTTTCTCTCACGCTGTGTATTTCTTAAACAATCATAGCACTTTGAGAGGAAATAAGTGACTTTAGTTAATACAGAAAAAAAGATAAATTCTTGTTAGTGGTATTTTAAATAGCTTCTACACCTTTCTCTCTCTCAGTGATTTACTATTTCCCGACACAATGCTTTGCTCAACACTTCCGAACACGCACCCCTTGACTGCCTGCAGTTCTGCTCTGAGATCTCGTTTCTCAGGCCGCTGTATTATTATTAGTGGAGCTTGCGAAGCAAGAGTCCCCACTTTAAATCTTCGACATACTACTTCTTCTTCTTCTTTGGCACGCTACTCCTCTTAAACCGTTTAAGCTAGAAACGCCGTTCAAACTTTAAAACGTGTAGACCGGTCTGGAATAGTGTGCTTGTATACAACTTTTTGATATATTTTATACCTTTTAAACTATTAAGCTCTTTGTCCTTTTTTGTCCATCTTCATTCACTTTAATGGGACTTTTTTCAACATTCTAAAGCTCCCCATTGTTTAAAAACTTACTGTAAACGATGTAACTTTTGACACAAATCAAGAGGTACAGCTGTTTTAGTAACCGCATCAACTGAATTTTCTCTAACTTTTTATAAACAACTGAAATTTTGACCACTTTCCCAATAAGCTAGACAAAAAGTTAGAGGGTATGACATCTTCCTCTTCTTCTCTGCTATTCAAATATGAAATCAAAACAGAAACAGATACCTTTTACCAATCAAGAGGTACAGCTGTTTTAGTAACCCCATCAACTTCTTTCAGTAGGCTACTTCCCACTGTTGAATTAACGGTCATAGAACTTTGAGAAACTTCAAATTATAGCACATTCTAAGCATGAGACAATTAGTAAACAAAATGTGACTTTTGACACAAATCAGCTACTTTGACCACTTTCCCAACAAGTTTGACACAAAGTTAGAGTGTATGAAATCTTCCTCTACTTCTCTGCTATTCAAATCTGAAATCAGTTCAAAAATATCTTCTCCCAATCAAACGGTACATGTCTGATGAAATGTGTGATCTAACTGCCCCACAGTCCAAAGTAATAAGGTTGATATAGTAGTCTATCAAAGTAATCAGACCAATTATTTTACTAAATTTAACTTTGACTGTATGTAACTGCTTTGCTTTAAAATGTATAACTTTTTAAACTTCAGGGGGTACGTGAAGCATTTAGATCATTTTTAAGATAAGTAATAAAATTGTATGGTAATACTTTTAGGGCTGGTTTCACAGACCCAGATTAACACTAATCTTGGATTACCCTACCTAAATTAGCATTGAGTAGTCCAAGATTAGTTTCTAATCAGGGTCTGTGAAACCAGCCTTAAAAGTAATTAATTTTTCACTAAAGTGGGTTGTATCACTTTTGTAATTTTATGGTTAATTTTGAAAATAAGTACTTGATCGGTAAAATAATATTGGGGGTACACAAGACAAATCAGATGATTTAAAGGGGTACAGTAGTCTGGAAAGGTTGAGAAGCACTGCTCTTGATATAGCAGCAGGGTGTTGTATAAATCATGTGAGATAGTACTGCACCTTTCATTTACAGGAATACAACCAGCCCATAAAGGATGCATAACATTTGCATCAGAATTTCACAAACATGAAGACATTTGCATTTAGACCTTTTGAAATGTTTTTTCTTCTACATGCATATCTGAAATGTGTGTGCAGACACAGACAGGGGTAACTTCTTCCACTACAACAAAAATACTTTTAAAGAGCTAAAGCAAGCCCCACAACTTTACTTGTAAAGTTACCATCTAGTTTCTAATCTAATCCTCTAGCTTCCGCTCTGAACTGCAACTCGTGCGTGCCGACAGTCAGTGGAACCTGCACAGACACCACCATGACCTGCCCAGCCTCACAGCCCCAGTGTGCAGTCGCAGCAGTGTCAGTCAACGTAGGTAAGACGGGGAAAAAGTTGTCTAAACGAGTCACAGTATTATGATTGTGTTGAATTGGTGATGTGATGTTTTTTTTTTTAACCTGAATAACTTTTGCACAAGCATTGATTTTTTTCATTATTTTCTTAGAGATGGTCTTGTAATTGTTTCATCAATGCAGGCGACACCAATACGGTCCATAGATACCAGACCTGGAACTTTTTTTTTTTTTTCAAATATGTTATTGTAACAAACAGTAATTAAAGTTTAACTAGTCTCCTGAATTAAAAGCAGGTTAATCTGCCCTGTCCTCATTATTAGCCTTTCATAAAAAATAAAAAAAAAATTACACCTGTTGCTGTCCTTAACAGCAGTTTTAAGTTTATTTCTATGATTTTACTAAAATTTAATATTTAAAATATTTTCAAACAAATTTATTTTTGGAACTAATATTTGAATAGTTTAAAATAATAACTGTAAAAAAAAGGAAAATAATTGAAACTTTTTTTACTAATTGAAACTACATTTGTCCCAGGTCTGATAGATACATAGATAGAAAATAGGTAGAAAATAAGCAGAAAACTCACAGTGAAACATGAAAGACAGGCTGTGAAAAGTGTCCCCTTGTTTTTCAGCTGGTACTAAAAAAACGATCAACATGAAGTCATGCTCAGAACCTGAAGCCTGCAATGGGCCGATATCCCTCAACTTTGGAATCCAAAGGACAACTATAAATGCTAAATGTTGCACCACAGATTTGTGCAACACTGGGTCCGTTCCAGGTAATATATTCATATTACAGTATATAAACTACACTGCATGGTGGGGAGGGGGCTATCATAATCACTCACTGACATTCACTCTGGGAGGAAAGGAGGAAGCTGGCTCGGTCATGGAGATCGGAGGAGGAATTCTCCCACTGAACCTTCAGCTCTTCTGAGCTGTGGGGGGAGCTCGGCAACATAATTGGGTATTTTAAACTGGGGAGATATTGGGGCATTCTGACAAAACCATTAAGTAGCCTTAAGTTAGCAAATGAAAAAAAGGGGCGGTGGAATTTAACAGAGGAATCATCTTTAACCATTCCAGCACCGCTACAGCAGCGTATCTTTCCATTTTCCATTCCAGCGTATGCCGACAGTACCCCTTCTGGTCTGGAGTGTTATGGATGCATAGGACAGGACTGCAGAGACACTATGAAGTGCCTTGGCGTTGAAGACCGTTGTCTGAAGGTTGTAGGTGAGTCAAACTGCAGCTTCTCCATAGTTTCAGTTTTTTAGTTGGTGTAGTCCTAGCAGCAAGTCTGTTTTTGCACATTTCTATGTTACTTACTATATCACGCCTTGCAGGCTCTCTGTGTTTAATCTTGTTTTTCCTTCTTTCTTTCAGTTGAAGCACAGGGATCGAAGATAGTGACGAAGGGATGCGCTTCCAAAAATGTTTGTGTTTCTCAATCGATGCAGATTCCTGGTTTATCCGGATCAATTTACTGCTGCGAGGGCAAACTGTGCAACGGGGCCCGTCGGGTCGGGCAGAACATCCCGCTGCTGCTGCTTCCACTTCTAACTTTCAAGCTGCTGTTTTAAACCAGGGCTGCCCTCTATTGGCCAACGCAGGTCCTGGAACCCAACCCCCCCCCCCCCCCCCCCCCCCCCCCCGTTTTTTTTTTTTTTTTTTTAATAGTTCCTGAAAATACTGGGAAATGAAAATGGGGATATAATATTTTTGTTTTATTATTATTATTTCTCTCTCTCTGCTTTGAATTTAATTGAATGTATTTGGTAAAAGTCCACATACAATGTCAATGCAGATTCCTATTTTGTCATTTATTCTTATTCTGCTTTGATACAATTGAAGTCTTTTTTTGTTGTTATTAAACCAGTACATGAAAACACAGAGTGTGCTTTGTGATTCCTTCACAGCATCAATACCAATAATAATAATTAAAATGTTACCAAGGCAACCGGTTGCCTTGTTTTTGTTTATATTGTCAACGCTTTGTTTTTTATACACTGCCACCATTAAAATGTTACCCCCCCCCCCCCCCTGAGGTATATAATGAAACAGACCAACAGGTATTGCAGATCACCATGTCTTAAAACTGGCTGAGAAAGGGACATATATATATATATATATATATATATATATATATATATATATATATATATAGGCTCTTTGACTACCCTGGCTTAGAAACCCTACCTGTGCAGACGGCTGACAGCTGCTGAGGAAGCATTCAACACCACGCTTGGGCAAATACGTAGTGGGCACTTGAAATGTAGATAAAACACAATCAATACATTCATTTGCAATTTTATTTGGTCAGTTCTAGGAGGGTATCAACAACTTGTTGGATGTTGCTGCGCTGTTTTGTGTTATCGGGCTGGCTCATGACATCCAGTTCACCAACTATATTTATTAACGTGGAGGGCAGAGACGCGTTGTCTTTGGACATAGCTGGGTTCAAAAAAAGGACGGGAATTAATTCAGTTAGACATTGTTAACTTTAGCGTAGTTTTAACAGCAAGGGTATTCCCAAACAGCTGTTTTAATACCATAACAAGAGCAGTACGCAGTTCATGGTAAGTGGTTTTCTACAGAACTGTAAACCCACAAGAGATATACAACATGACAGACCAGACACAGCAAAAAACAATAAGAAAAAAATAACCGCCCGCATTATCATTAAGGTGAACTACACCACTGCTAACCATAAAATCGACCATCAGCCATTACTTTCTGCTGTCTTGGAATCCACAGTAACAACTGACCTGATCCCTTGCAATATTTATAGTTAAGGATAAACACGCTTATTAATGTTTACATGTGAAATGCGGGTTTCCATGCGAAACTGGGGGTGGATTTTCCAATGTGTTTCATATACCCTGTCCCTCTCTTTGGTCGTTTTTTTCAGCCACAACCCTGATTTACACAACTAATTCTCCCAAACGTGCACGTGCATCGCCATTTCACGTGTAAATTGACCCGCATGGAAACCCCATGAATGACATCATCATCACAGATAAAAGCACAGGACTTCCTTGAGCTCTGATATATACTCCTTATATTAAATCTATATAGAGCTCTCAAAGAGACCTCTAGTGGCCAGGATAGAAACTGCACAGTGTAATAAACACAGAGACACACACAGCACCCACTGTCCGTGTAACGCTTATCAGTTCAATTTTTACAACGTTTTCTGAAAATTAAAAAAAGTCAAATATGGTCTCGTGTTTTCATTTTTCCGTTTTTTCGTCTCCAATGTATGGAAGCCCATTCCCGCCACAAAATGAAAAAAAAAACTCAGTAAGTCAGAATGCTGACTTACTGAGTCAGAATTCTGACTTACTGAGTCAGAATTCTGAGATACTAAGTCGGAATTCTGAGATATTAAATTAGAATTCTGAGATACTATCTCAGAATATTCTGACTTAGTAAAACAGAGGCAGAAGTATATACAGTAAGTTTTGTTGTTTAATAAAGAATTGTGTTTTAAACATTTAGAAAACAATACAAAGGATGTTCTAGCAAATTCAGCAGTTTTGGATGCTGGAAAATATGGACTTAAGGGACCAAATTAAGAAATATTTCAGCTCTAGTTTCAGCAACCGTGAAATACTGCAACTTTTGAAAGAATACCATGAAATTAACATTAGTAATCTGAGTTTGGAGCGAATGCTGCAAAGAATGAATCTATACAGAAGAAAAAACAAAACAGATGAGCTTGAAGTTGCTAATTATATCCAACAACAGCTTTCAACATCAGGCAAACTGCATGGGTACAGGTGGATGTACTACAAGTAGTGTTGGCTGAATGGCATGATTGTAAGTAGGAGCTGATCAAAGTGTTATATCTGGTCCTAGTACTGGTAACCAAAGGATTGAACAGTGGTGGCTCACACTCAGAAAGGAGTGCATACAGTTTTGGCTTGACCTTTTTGATCACCTAAAAGGAGATGGCAATTTTGCTGACAGCGACCTGGATAAGTCCGTTATTCAGTTGTGTTTCCTCAATTCAATTCAGGTGAGACAACAGTGTTTGATCAAACCTCTGTACTGTATGCATACGGCACATAGACACAACTCCAATGTTTTGTAAGTCCGAGATTGTTGGTGTACAATACATATAAAATAACGAATAGGATATATGGATAAGAAGACAAATGATATTGTTCTGTACTACATAAATTACCCAATGTGTACATAATGCTTTGCTTTAGCAAGTAATACAGCTACATAATCAATTTGAAATGCAATTATATGGAGAAGTGATTGGTGCTGAATCCCAGGAGACTATTGAGTGAGAAAATGTATGCAGTAGATTTACCTTAGATCCAGTTTAAGATAAAACCCAAGATTTGTGCTAACCAGGCTATGTGAAACCAGCCATATGAGTTCAGAACAACCTGTTAATTGTTGCATGAGCAGGATTTCCAACCATAGAATTGGTTAAATTAATGTAAATATTATTAATGATGAGAATGAAAATAAATAATAATAATCACAGAAAACAAAAAAGCATTAAAAAAGAACAAAGAAAACCACACATTTTAATGTTTGTTTTATTTAAAACAGGATCTAAAATAAATCCACATGCATATATTCACATACAGTACCTCACAGCTCTTTTGTATATTACAGATTGAACTGAATGAAGTTTGCTCAACTTTTGGAGCAACCATCGCATCCGTCCAGCACATAACGCTAGATCCCCACATGGTCGCCTTGCCATCATGTATGCAGCACCCAATTTATATGGGACAAGAGACTACCTGCATCCTGTAGATGCTGTGTTTCAGAAGATGTGTAGAGAAGAATGTTTATTTAAAGAGTATCCTTGTGATAAGGATGTGTTTGCTCTATGCCTGATCTCTTAGCTGAGACCAATCAGCACATTCCAAATGATGTATATGAATCCGTTAATATGTATGTGCACCTACGGGAAGCAATTTTGAATGTACTTAATTAACAGTATGACTTGTACTATTATTATTTATTTCTTAGCAGACGCCCTTATCCAGGGCGACTTACAGTCGATGCTCACCAGGCAAAACTTCTCAGCATCGGTTATTTGCCAGTTAGGTATTTAAAACAGGACCAGGTAGGAATGCCATTTCCTTTACTTACTTAAGAAAGTGGAAGTAACTAAACAACTTCACAACAGGTATGAAGTCAATGACGTTCACTACTCCAAGTTACTGTTGAAATACACCTACCTATTATCGTGGATTAGAACACCAGCTCTTTCATTGTAACAATAAACTGCTTAACTGGTAGCTCCTAACTAGAATATAGTGATTCTGAAGTTGAGTTATTTGTGCTATATGGGGTTGGCAGTTTGATGCTCTTTTTTCTAGTTTTTGGCAATCCTTGCCTGGGACTCCCAATACTGTAAATAGGCAAAGGCTTTCTCTGTAGATGGATGTAGGCTGTATAGTGTCTTGCTGTGCACAGAATCACATTGCTTATCATGTGTGTAATGTTTTGAAGTGTAATCTGATAGAAGTCTGCAGTCTTTCTGTAGATGCTGATCAACTTCCTATATAGCGGTGAGCTTGAAACAAATCGTGTAAAGGATGACTGCTCACAGTTCCAGAATCCTTCCTTGACTGCAAAAACAAAAAAAACAAAAAAAACAAACATCTGTCAAAAACATTTAAGGTTTAGTGTACACGCTTTACTGTTCGATAATGCCTGTTGTTGCATTTGGTGAAATAAAAAAAATGATATATTTTATTTTGGTTGAAGTTATATGTTATATCTTTTTAATTAGAAGGTACTTCTTCAAATTTCTTTATAAATCTTCTATTTCTCTTTTATCTGTTTAAAGTTTAAAAAGCATTAAGATACTTGAGAGCATGGGTTACCATAGATACTGTCCGCTTGGTTGGTTGCAGGTACTCGGTGCACCAAGCAGTGAAATTATCCACGGTAACCAACGCTCTCTCATACCTTAATGCTTTAGTATTGAATAACTGTATTCACTATGGCTCTTTTTGTTGCAGTTCAAAAATAGCCTACTATATTAGCTTCTAAGTAAGAAAATAACATTGAACAGTGTGATAATAAATAGAAACAAATCTTGCAAACTTTGAACAAGCTTTATTGTATACTGGCTGCATATCAATAAATGTACAGCATATTTGACAGGTATTTAACACTCGTGAGGTCATTTTCAGAAAATATATGTACAGCAATAAAAAAAACTGCATCAGCATAACATACTCCTGTATTTGCTGTTTAAAGGGGAACCCATATGTTGCCACAACTGTTTAAGTAATTTATGTATTTGTATTTATTTTGACATTCTGACCACTTTTTTACACTATTAAATTGCAGTCCACTGCACTCGGTTTCACTTCAAAATGTACCCTTCAGAAGAACTTCAGAACTACATTTCCCATCACCCCCCACCATACATACATGTGCAGGAGGATGATGGGAAATGTAGTTTTGAAATTATTCTGAAGGGTACATTTGAAGTGAAACCGAGTGCAGTGGACTGCAATTTAATAGTGTAAAAAAGTGGTCAGAATGTCAACCAGGTTTAATAAAAACAATACATACCTTACATAAACATATGGGAACAAAAACAACATACCTGAGTTCCCCTTTAATAACTACTATTGAAAGCTTTGAAGTCACAAGTTCTAAAATAATAAAATAAAACTAAAAGAAACTAATACACCATCGTATTGTTAGGCACCCATAACATTTGTAAATGCTAAGTGAGAATTTGGCTTGACATCAAGTTTTTAAGGATATTCCAAAAGCAAGTTATTTACTGCTTTCTAGTACCTTCCATTAGAAAAAAAAAATCATAAAATTGTTATCCCCCTGGAAAATAAACCCCATTCTCTTAGATTTTACTGTTATTTTGATTTTTGAACCCATTTCCAACAACTTACACCAAATCCATAACCCAAACATTACTCTCCAAAATTCGATTAATTTCTGACCGAAAGTCAGGATAGTTATCATAGCAAACTGATAACTCAAGGAAGCAACCACAAGTATGGGAAACTGGTCTTCTTTGTAAACCTTGTAGGTGAGTAAATTCTACAAGTCAGATCCTGTATAAAATCGAAGAAACCGACTCTGGTGTTCCAAATCTGACTCCCTCATGTATCTCAACAAGTAACTCTGGATGTCTCTCTCAGCTGGATTTGTAAGAGTAGTTGTTGGGAATTTTAGAGATTTCACAAGTTTTCTTGAAGACGGTTGCATTTCATCGTACTTTTTATACAGATCTTTAAAGTCAGAAGCCACCGGGGCAAGATTTTCAGACCACTGGTCAATCACAAAAGCTGGTTCTTGAAGCAATTCTTTGTGGGCTATTTCATGTAAAATCATTGCAAAATTACCTGCAGCTGGTACCTTTCTACAGTTATGCCTATCTAAGGCTTCCAACAGTTCTTCTTTGTCAACCAAATCGAAACTACAAGATGCCTGTTATAAGAGTTTAGATGCAAAACGCAGTAAAAGCAGGATCATTCATCTCACAGTGCCTACTTTCTGATGTTCAATGTCCTTTGTCCTCAAAACATGATATACACCACGTTAAATACAACTCAAATGATCGTTTCTTTCCATAACGCGCTATTCCAGGCTTCTAATTTAGCAAAATCCGACATATCCACTGAGCCAATCGGCATGCAGTATCGCAGTCATGTGACCCTACTGGCAGTGCCCAGGAGGTATAGTAACGTATTTAATCTTATAAATTGTGATTTTATGATTAAATGATGAATAATTTTTAAAAAATGCAACAAAGTCGATTTTCTAACGGAGTGTAGCAATGGTGAATAAGCATTCACAAATAGGTGCTTAGAAAACTGTCACTCGATTGGAACTGTGAAACCTCACTTCATCTCCCTTGCAATGCCAACCCCACTTAATGGTGTTTTACGTTTGTGTTCTCCCTCTGCGCGGGATGCATATTTTATTGTTTTAATTTACTGAAATGTGTTGCATCTTTAGAAGTAAGTGTAAAGTCATTTTACAAAAATGTGGAGATTTATACTTGGTTACAACCCTGACTAAAGATGTCATTAGCAAAGGGGGCCAGTGTAGCATGAGAAACTGCATCCCATGAGATAGTGCGGGCCTGTACAGTCACGTGACCAAACGTGTCATTGAACAACAGAGTATGATATACTGCATCCCCTTCCTTTATCAACAGAAAGGTGGAAACAAAACTTCTCATGTTTAAAATCAAAATATCTCAATAACGTATTATGTACTTGTGAAGGATGGCTTGCAGTGGTAAGGTGTGGTGACGTCACAGACCAGAAACACAGACTCAGGAAGTACGGGTGAGAGCTGAAACGCTATGGCATTCAGCTTCTTTTATTAAATAATAAAACAAAAAAACAAAAGATTTAAACAAACACAAAACACCACAAAACAAAAGGGCACTTTGGCCAAACAAATAAGCGTGCTGGTTTTACCACCAGGACGATACTTAGCAGTTGTTTTTTAAATTTCGTTTTCGCTCTCCTCGCTCTCTCCGCTCTCACTCCTACTACACTCTCCCCTGAACACGGACAGCTGCAGGTTCTTATATTCTGGCCGAGGGGTTAACTAGCTGTTAATTATCTTATTACCCCTCCACAGTCACAGTCTGCACAAGTTTAATAAGGATGTGTGACTGTCAACTAGCTAAATAAATCACTAGCTGATCAGGCACGCATCCTTACAGGGTTTTTAAATTATAAAAACAATAACAAATACGCAGCGCTTTGATCTGCGCTGCAAACAAAAATACAAATAATAATAAATATATATAGGGGCAGGACACTCTAGCACAGTACTATTAACATATTAAATAGCAATTCACCCCCTTTATTTTGATGCAATTCATATCCCGATCTGACATAACAAAAGGAAAATAGAATACGGTGGGAAATCCGAGAAAACCCAACAGTGCTCAACCAAGTGTGTGTAAAGTGCCGCACGATGCAGGACTTGCTTCAACGAGTAAGTCTGTTAGAAATGGAGCTGGAGGAAATGAGACAGCAACAGGAGCTTGAGGAGCTGACACACCCACAATTCATGGAAGTCTGCACCCCTAGCAGACTGAAAGTCACCAGGGAGATGGAAGAGAGTCGAAACAGCTGGGTTCAGATAGGCAGAAGCAGGGAAAAAAAGAAACTTCGTCAAACACAACCACCAGAAATCCAAACATCCAACAAATCTGAGCCACTTCAACATTTAGATGACCAAAACCAACATCAAGAGAATGAAAGGAACAACATCCAGGACCCTATAAACAGTGCTGGCCAGGCAGCAAAAAGAAGGGAGGTCATGATTGTTGGGGACTTGTGACGGAAATATAATGAGTTCTGGTCGTAAATCTCCCTCTCGACCTGTGAGGATACGAAGTAGCGAAAGGGAAAGGCTTTGGACAGGTTGTCCTGACAGTTCATTCCCTGGGTCGGGAAGTCAATCAGCCTGGAAAAAGACGAGACTCCAGTGCGAGAATGTATTGACCTGGAAGGTAAACGAGGTAGCAGCTGCAGGCAATAGAATCAGCTGCAATCGTTTACCAAGGGGTCATGCATAATCGCATAAAAGGGGCTGGAGAATTGTAAATCTTTTCCTTCGCTTGGGTTTTGCTACGAGGAAACTGGAAGGACCGGGAGATTGCCCAAAATAATTAATGAAAGGAGTTCGTGAGTGTTTTGTTTGTTTGTCTGTTTAGTAATTGTCTGTGTTTGTTATCACTAGACGGCTAAACACAGATCCGGAGCTGTCGCCAAGGGCCAGCATGAAACCGGATCACCACTGCACTACCGTCACAAATAAACATTGTTATCAGCACTTGTTTCACTAATAGCACGTATTATATTGTACTTCACCACAAGCACTGAGAGCACTAACTTTGGAACAGTGATCGTGTGTGTCTAATTGTGTGTGTTTTGTACCGTGTCTATTATTTGCGGGACTGCAACCCTTTGTTTCATTACTGTGCAATACACATTGTTGTGTATTGCCAGCTCTTTATTATTTACTGGCGGGTAATCAGACCATTGGATTATACACCATTAAATCAACCATTTTCACCCGTACTTTGTTGTCTGTGTGTTCTTGGAATTACTGTAACCGCACTGCACGTGCTATACACCTGCTACCACTTACCACTTTGCCACAGGACTCCACATTGAGAAACACAGCAAGTTCAGTTCGCAGTTTGGACCCCCTTACTACAACAGTGTGCTGCCTTCTAGGAGCCTCTGTCAAGCACATCACTGAGAAAGTGGACAGGCTCCTAGAACGAACAGGAGACTACCCGGTAGTAGTCGTCCACATCGGTACAAACAACATTGGAAGAGACAGGCCAAGATCCCTGCAAAACAAATTCAGAGAGCTAGGAAGGAAATTAAAAGACAAGACCAAAACTGTGGTATTTTCTGGGATACTGCCGGCACCTTGCAAAGGATCATATGGACAGCTGGAAATACAAAATCAAAATGCATGGCTGAAATCGTGGTGCACACAGGAAGGCTTCACCTTTCTTGAACATTGGAGCACTTTCTACAACAAGGACTATATATATAGGTGGGACGGAGTGCACTTAAACAGAAAGGGAACCAACCTACTCGGAGGAAGGATCCTTGAGGAGGTCCAGAAGCATTTAAACTAGAAAGGAAGGGGGGAGAAAACAAAAAAACAGAAGGGAGACCACATCAAAACACGGGCAACAACTCAGGTAAGACAACTATTAAATGCATTTATCTTAATGCTAGAAGTCTCAGAAACAAAATGTTAGAACTTGAAGCTACTACACTAACAAGTAACTACGATGTGATAGGTGTTACAGAAACTTGGTTGTCTGAGAGAGATGGAGACGAATATAATATTAGTGGGTACACACTGTATAGGAAAGACAGGCAGGACAGAAGAGGCGAAGGGGTAGCGCTATACATAAGAAATAGTCTTGAAGCCCAGGTGTTAAATCAGGACAAAGAAAACAATGCAGAATCAATATGGGTCAGAATAATGGACAAAAATTCAAAGGGCATAATAATAGGAGCATGCTATAGACTGCCAAATTCAGACGCCGAGCAAAATAATCTGTTATACAATGACATTCGAAATGCGTGTAGAAAAGTAGAAGCCATACTAATGGGGGATTTCAACTTCCACGGTATAAAATGGGAGAACCCGGTGGGGAGCACGATAGACAAAATTGAAATGGTGGAAATGACAAATGACTGCTTCCTAACGCAATTTGTCAAGGCACCAACTAGAGGGGAGGCATGCCTTGATTTAGTCTTTTCAAATAATGAAGACAGAATAACTAAAACAGAGGTCAGAGAGCCATTGGCAAACTCAGACCACAACATGGTCTCATTTGAAGTGTTTTTTAAAACCCCAAAAGTAATGACTAAAGCCAAATTTTACAATTTTAGAAAAGCAAACAATGAAGGTATGAAACAGAGACTAACAGAAGTAGATTAGAGTAAAATAGAGAACAATTCCACAGAAAAAGGATGGCTGTTTTTTAAAAATGTTGTACTAGAGGCGCAAAACAACACATCCCAAAAGAAGACAAATCTAAATATAAAACAGAATGGTATAATAGATCAATTAAAAAAAATATTCAGCGAAAAAAGGCACTTCACAAAGCGTTTAAAAAGGACCAAAAACAAAGTACAAAGCAAGAGTACTTGGAACTGCAAACACAAGTCAAAAAGGAAGTTAGAAAGGCCAAGAGAGCGATAGAAATCAATATTGCTAAGGGGTCTAAAAACAATTCCAAAATGTTTTTCCTATATTATAACAGCAAGAGAACATTCAAAGAGGAGGTTAAATGTCTAAGAGACACAAATGGCAAAATCATAGATGAAGAAAAAAAAATAGCAAATATATTAAATGATTACTTTTCACAGGTTTTTACAAAGGAGGACACGGACAACATGCCCCACATGTCGACCTGTTAATATCCAATTTTAAATAACTTTAGCATAACAGAGACAGAAGTGTTAAAGGGACTAGGAGCCAGATGAGATCCTCCCAAAGAAATGTAAGAAGTTATTTACAAACCGCTAACCAAGATCATGCAACAGTCTCTTGACACAGGGGTTGTACCGACAGACTGGAAAATTGCAAACGTAATACCAATCCACAAAAAGGGAGACAAAACCGAACCAGGTAACTACAGACCAATAAGCCTGACTTCTATTATATGTAAACTTATGGAAACTATAATAAGATCCAAAATGGAAAATTACCTATATGGAAACAATATCCTGGGAGACAGTCAGCATGGTTTTAGGAAAGGGAGATCGTGTCTAACTAACCTGCTTGATTTTTTTGAGGATGCAACATCGATAATGGATAATTGCAAAGCATACAACATGGTTTATTTAGATTTCCAGAAAGCTTTTGACAAAGTTCTGCATAAAAGATTAATTCTCATACTGAACGCAGTAGGGATTAGAGAGTGGTTAACATGTAGAAAACAGAAAGTACTGATTACAGGAGAAACCTCAAAATGGAGCGAGGTAACCAGTGGTGTACCAGTGGGATCAGTATTAGGTCCTCTGCTATTCCTAATCTACATTAATGATTTAGATTCTGGTATAGTAAGCAAACTTGTTAAATTTGCAGACGACACAAAAATAGGAGGAGTGGCAAACACTGTTGCAGCAGCAAAGGTCATTCAAAATGATCTAGACAGCATTCAGAACTGGGCAGACACATGGCAAATGAAATTTAATAGAGAAAAGTGTAAAGTACTGCACGCAGGCAATAAAAATGTGCATTATAAATATCATATGGGAGATACTGAAATTGAAGAAGGAATCTATGAAAAAGACCTAGGAGTTTATGTTGACTCAGAAATGTCTTCATCTAGACAATGTGGGGAAGCTATAAAAAAGGCCAAAAAGATGCTTGGATATATTGTGAGAAGTGTTGAATTTAAAACAAGGGAAGTAATGTTAAAAGTTTACAATGCATTAGTAAGACCTCGCCTAGAATGTTGTGTTCAGTTCTGGTCACCTCGTTACTAAAAGGATATTGCTGCTCTAGAAAGAGTGCATAGAAGAGAAACTAGAATTATCCCGGCTTTAAAAGGCATGTCGTATGCAGACAGGCTAAAAGAATTGAATCTATTCAGTCTTGAACAAAGAAGACTACGTGGTGATCTGATTCAAACATTCAAAATCCTAAAAGGTATAGACAGTGTCGACCCTGGGGACTTTTTTGATCTGAAAAAAGAAACAAGGACCAGGGGTCACAAATGGAGATTAGATAAAGGGGCATTCAGAACAGAAAATAGGAGGCACCTTTTTACACAGAGAATTGTGAGGGTCTGGAACCAACTCCCCAGTAATGTTGTTGAAGCTGACAACCTGGGATCATTCAAGAAGCTGCTTGATGAGATTCTGGGATCAATAAGCTTCTAACAACCAAACGAGCAAGATGGGCTGAATGGCCTCCTCTCGTTTGTAAACTTTCTTATGTTCTTATGTAAAGTCCTCTCCCAAACATGAAAAGGATAAACAAAAGATAGCCGTTTTTTGTATTCCAAAACCAAAACAAACTGCACTGTGTCTCTCCTTTAAGCCCAATAACCCTGCCTATGCTTTCTAGGACCAACCCCGAACACAGTAGCACGTTCCCTTTAGTATGCAAAGCCCCGCCCCTGTAGTCAGTGGAACACCAATCCCAAACTGACAAGTGTCCTTACATCTCACTTGACTCGAGTGACCTGGATTTACATACTCGCACTTCCGCCCCTCACCAAGGTGACGCCCCTCATAAAGATGACTTTCGTCATGGTCACGAGACTTTGGTAAGGGAAGTCCCGAGTTAGCTTGATGCCTTCTACTGTCGGAAGGCTGAATTACAGACTGAAACCCCTTTGACTCATCACACTCTCATGTTTAATAAGATCCCTGGAAAATTTCAGCTCAATCGGTCCAGCGGTTCTGGAGGAGTAGCAAAATGTAAAATTCCAAAATGGCGGCTACGCGTCAAGTCACGATATGTGTAATTGCTCACCCCTCATCAACATATGTGAGAAGTTTGAGGGCAATAGCAGCAATGGTTTTTGTTGTTTTAGTGTCTTCAAAATGAGTTACAAAAAACACAAAATCCAATATGGCTGCCAAACCATGTGACCTATTCGCTCCATTTTTTTTCAGGGTCAACTAGCCATAGTCATGCACCACCATACCAAACTGCGAGCGATTTCGTGCAACATTTTTTGTTTTATGGACTGTCCTTGGCAGACGATAAGAAATAACAATAGTGATAATTCTATCATAAGAGAGGTCAAAGGTCACGGGCAATGATAGAACACATATGGGTTCCTATATGTGTTCCATTGTAACAATGGCCCTATCTGCATTCTATAAGGAGTTATCGACTACTTTCACTTTTGACCTCTGATGTCATAAACATGGCCGCCATTGATGGAAACTTTTTCTTTGTTTAACGTTTAATGATTGGCCATTCATAAACATGTACAGCAAGTTTCAGAGCTCTAGCATAAGCGGTTTTGGAGAAGAGTTTTAAAAATGACCAACATTTTTCAAAAATCCAACATGGCTGCCAAACCATGTGACCTATGTGCTCATTTTATGGGCTGTTAAAGATTTACCATTGCGGCAGAAGGAAAGATAATAATAATAATCTCTTGAAGAACAATAGGCTTCAGCCATTCTGCTTGGAAGCCTGCAATTTGTAAATGAGAGAACTGTCAGCATTATTTTGTATCATTTCAGACGTATGCAATAATAACACAAACTGACAAATAATGTCGGAATTTATTAATCTTTTTATTCTTTATTCAGTAATTATTTTCTCCCATTTTAAAAGTGGGCTTTTGATTGGCTGATTTGGCGCCACTAGTCTCCTTCAGTCTCCATTGAATGTTTAATTGGATTTTTTCTCAAGAGTGTCCATTTCATATATATATATATATATATATATATACAGACGTGCTCAAATTTGTTGGTACCCTTACAGCTCATTGAAATAATGCTTCATTCCTCCTGAAAAGTGATGAAATTAAAAGCTATTTTATCATGTATACTTGCATGCCTTTGGTATGTCATAGAATAAAGCAAAGAAGCTGTGAAAAGAGATGAATTATTGCTTATTCTACAAAGATATTCTAAAATGGCCTGGACACATTTGTTGGTACCCCCTAGAAAAGATAATAAATAATTGGATCATAGTGATATTTCAAACTAATTAGTTTCTTTAATTAGTATCACACATGTCTCCAATCTTGTAATCAGTCATTCAGCCTATTTAAATGGAGAAAAGTAGTCACTGTGCTGTTTGGTATCATTGTGTGCACGACACTGAACATGGACCAGAGAAAGCAAAGGAGAGAGTTGTCTGAGGAGATCAGAAAGAAAATAATAGACAAGCATGGTAAAGGTAAAGGCTACAAGACCATCTCCAAGCAGCTTGATGTTCCTGTGACAACAGTTGCAAATATTATTAAGAAGTTTAAGGTCCATGGAACTGTAGCCAACCTCCCTGGGCGCAGCCGCAAGAGGAAAATTGACCCCAGATTGAACAGAAGGATAGTGCGAATGGTAGAAAAAGAACCAAGGATAACTGCCAAAGAGATACAAGCTGAACTCCAAGGTGAAGGTACGTCAGTTTCTGATCGCACCATCCGTTGCTTTTTGAGCGAAAGTGGGCTCCATGGAAGAAGACCCAGGAGGACTCCACTTTTGAAAGAAAAACATCAAAAAGCCAGACTGGAATTTGCTAAAATGCATATTGACAAGCCACAATCCTTCTGGGAGAATGTCCTTTGGACAGATGAGTCAAAACTGGAGCTTTTTGGCAAGTCACATCAGCTCTATGTTCACAGACGAAAAAATGAAGCTTTCAAAGAAAAGAACACCATACCTACAGTGAAACATGGAGGAGGCTTGGTTATGTTTTGGGGCTGCTTTGCTGCGCCTGGCACAGGGTGCCTTGAATCTGTGCAGGGCACAATGAAATCTCAAGACTATCAAGGCATTCTGGAGCGAAACGTACTGCCCAGTGTCAGAAAGCTCTGTCTCAGTCGTAGGTCATGGGTCCTCCAACAGGATAATGACCCAAAACACACAGCTAAAAGCACCCAAGAATGAATAAGAACAAAACATTGGACTATTCTGAAGTGGCCTTCTATGAGTCCTGATCTGAATCCTATCGAACATCTATGGAAAGAGCTGAAACTTGCAGTCTGGAGAAGGCACCCATCAAACCTGAGACAGCTGGAGCAGTTTGCTCAGGAAGAGTGGGCCAAACTACCTGTTAACAGGTGCAGAAGTCTCATTGAGAGCTACAGAAAACGTTTGATTGCAGTGATTGCCTCTAAAGGTTGTGCAACAAAATATTAGGTTAGCGGTCCCATCATTTTTGTCCATGCCATTTTCATTCGTTTTATTATTTACAATATTATGTTGAATAAAAAATCAAAAGCAAAGTCTGATTTCTATTAAATATGGAATAAACAATGGTGGATGCCAATTACTTTTGTCAGTTTCAAGTTATTTCAGAGAAAATTGTGAATTCTTCGTTTTTTGTGGAGGGGTACCAACAAATTTGAGCACGTCTGTATATATATATATATATATATATATATATATATATATATTTCTTTCTGCTTATGCAGTTTAGTAGTATGCATCCTAGTAGCCTACGCTGTGCTACAAAAAATTGGAAGATTTTTAACAAAAGAGCAGAACTAGAATACGCAATCTAAACTAGTGGGAAAATATGTGAAAACAATGCTGCAGGTTTTATACCTTTACCTTTGTAAGTACCTTTTACACATGCAACACTTACATCATTTTTGACAATCATTGCTGGTTCAGTTTTCCCATGCGGATGTACGTTTTATTGTTGGTTTTGTGAACTGCATATGTGGAACAGGGCCAAGGTTCAATGATGTTTTATTTTTTTTTTAAGAGCTTAACTCTGTAGAATATACTCACTAGACTAGCGAGCGAGTAAAAAAAATGTATGGAAAATCATCTAGTGAGTATATTTCTTGCGAATAACCTGAAAATGTAGCGACACATGCAAATTAGGCTATGACATCACGAAACGTCACAGGGAATTCCCTTTGACTCGCTAGAATTTGCAGTGGATGGAAAACCATTTTTTCGCCCTTATGTTGCTTCTATTTTTGTAGCAGTTTTACAGAGTAACTTATAAACTCGCTTGATAAATGGACGGAAAGCCTTCCTTCCTGTGGGAGGAGCTTGTTTGTAATGCTGCTTGTTCTGACACCACCACTGCTGTAACCTCAAATGAGAATATCTCTGCAACCATTGCAGACACCTACTCCATATTTTTAGAGTTCTGGAATCAATACAATGTATACTGATGTCTATTGATTCCATGAAACAGAGAACACAATAGGATATTAAACAGATAAGAAAGCAAAGAGCAGCAGCAGCACAGTTTTAACTCCAGTTTCTTTTCACAGTTGATGGAATAGAAACTCAGAGTGATAAAGTGTTAAACTTCAGGGGTCTGGCTGGGGTCCTGTCCACCCTGTGCTGCTCAAATCACTTCAGAGAATCAGTCTGAGTTCATCACTCACTGCTTCTCATGTTGTATCTGCTCTGTTATACTGTTGAACTTCTTACACCAGTGAATCACATCTGAATCTGTCTATTTGTGCACGCCTGCAAAGCTGCGAACCCTTTTAAAATGGTTTTACTCCTGCCCTCCACCCCTTTAAAATAAGTTATTTTATCACAGTAAACTTTGAACAAAATCTCCAATTTCATATTACAATGCACTCTGTTTATAAAAATCACATTTGTTCCAGGTGATTCGATTTTTATTAAAAAAAAAATTCTTAAAAGCAGAATATAGACACAAAAATAGGAGGAGTGGCAAACACTGTTGCATCAGCAAAGGTCATTCAAAATGATCTAGACAGCATTCAGAACTGGGCAGACACATGGCAAATTACATTTAATAGAGAAAACTGTAAGGTACTGCACGCAGGCAATAAAAATGTGCATTATAAATATCTGAGATACTGAAATTGAAGAAGGAATCTATGAAAAAGACCTAGGAGTTTATGGTGACTCGGAAATGTCTTCATCTAGACAATATGGGGAAGCTATAAAAAAGGCCAACAAGATGCTCAGAACTAATTGTGAGGGTCTGGAACCAACTCCCCAGTAATGTTGTTGAAGCCGACACCCTGGAATCCTTCAAGAAGCTGCTTGATGAGATTCTGGGATCAATAAACTACTAACAACCAAACAAGCAAGATGGGCTGAATGGCCTCCTCTCGTTTGTAAACTTTCTTATGTTCTTATATATTGTGAGAAGTGTTAAATTTGAATCAAGGGAAGTAATGTTAAAACTTTACAATGCATTAATAAGACCTCACCTAGAATATTGTGTTCAGTTCGTTACAAAAAGGATATTGCTGCTCTAGAAAGAGTGCAAAGAAGAGCGACCAGAATTATCCCGGGTTTAAAAGGCATTAACACATTGACCCGGAAGGGAAACAACGTGGCAATCACAGGGGTCATGTGTGATGGCATAAAAGGGAATGGAGAGACACAATCTGTTCCTTCGCTTTGGTTTTGTTATTGAACCTGAAAGACCCAGTCATAAAAAGTACCGTGAGTGTTGTGTTTTGTTTGTCTATGTGACAGAGATCGAATGTTGCTTGGTGTTAGATCTCCCTCTCGACCTGTGAGGGCACTGTGTAACGGAAACAGAGTAACCTTAACTAAATGGCACGACAATTTTTTCCGAAGGGTAGGTGGAAGTTGGTCATTTAGGAAAGGGGCGCAGCTAAGGTATCCAAACTCAATGACCCAGACGGTAAACGGTGTGGCATCTGAGGATTGGAGGAGCGGATGCGCTCGTTAACCTAGGGGTCATAAGCGAGGATATAAATAGGGGACTTAGCATACGTGATCTGTTCCTTGGTAAATGGTTAGTGCTAAAAACCTACAAGGGGTCTGTGTGCTGTTTTGTGAACCGTGAGTTTTGTCTTGTGTTTGTTAGTGTTTTGTTAACTGTCGTCTGATTTTAATAGACTACCAGTTGCACGATCCGGAGCTGTAGCGAAAGCCAGCATAAACCCGGACATCACTTTCACCCCTGCGTTTCACTGAGAACTGTATTACACCACTTGCACGTATTCACCATCACTAAGAACTGTGTTTGTGTTTTGTGTTTAGTGTTGGTGTGTAAAACTGGACTTTTTTGTTACGGGTCAAACCCAGGGAATTACAAATACCGAGTGATACACGCCGCTGTATCACTCCAACATTATTATTTACAGGTGTTTGCCATAAGGACATTGGACATTGTTAATTAAATCAATAAACACCCTTGCACCTGGAAATCATTGTCTGTCTGTTTTATATTCGCTCTGCACTGCACTCACCTGTATTCACTCACCACTTTGCCACAGTCTAATTGTTTGTTTGTTATTATTAGACGGCTAACACATTCCGCAGGTGTCACCAAGGGCCAGCACAAAACCCGGAACAGCACTTCACTTTGGTCACGAATAAACTTGTATCACCCACCAAGAGCACTACAGCAGGCACCCAGGACTGGTGACCGTGTTTGTACATTGTGGGAAAGATACATGTGTTCATTATTTGGGACTGCAACACATTTATTTATATCCAGTGCATTACACATTGTTGTGTATTGCCTGGAGTTATTGTTTGGTCGCCTGACCAGGATTATAATTAATAAAAACCCCTTTCCAACTGGAATACAATTCTCTTTCTGTTCTTTGCGCACTGCATCACTCCTGCACCTGTACACAATCAACCACTTTGCCACAGGGTCTTAAAAGCATTCTGACAGAAAGTTTCAAACCTTTACTAGTGTGTCTCTGTGTGTGTCTGTATGTGTGTGTGTGTGTATGTAGTGTGTCTCTGTATGTGTGTGGGTGCCTAGCTTGCAGAATGATTGAAAGTAGCCTAAACGTTGCAAATATATTTTAATTTATGTATCGACATTTATTGGATAGTCTTCAAAATGTAATTTTAGTTAGTGGTATAAACAAACTTGCAAAAATAACTTGCATTTTATTAATGCGAGTTCTTCTAACCTGACAATAAAATAATTTCTTTAAATATATTGAATTCTGATGAAATAATGGATCACTTGTTAGATGTTCCCTGTTGTATGATCCCCATATTAAAGTATGAAATCCCTAATGTCTAATGAGAGCAGTGAACTTTTCACACTTTACAGCAGCAATAAAACTATAAACTGTTAGCGAGGAGGTGTGAGGCGGCAAATCAATTAAAAAAGAAGTTACATTTGGACTGCAGCACCCTTTTCTTCAACGGGGAGAGGCAGATTCATTTAAAAAAGTATCTGTTTTTACGTCTGGAGGTCAGGGAGCAGATATTTTAAAGCCACATTTCTATTTTTAAAAGTTCAACAGGTGAATATGATGACTCATTTTATATAAACCTTTTAAAATCCACATACTCAGTGACTGAAATCAGGTTTTAGAAATCACTTTGCGACCTAGTTTTTATTTTGCCCCTTTTTAAAATCAGACTATTAGTGTTTTAGATGAGTTTCGATACTCTAGATTAGTGGTTCTCAACCAGGGGTACACATACCCCAGGGGGTACGCAGAGGCTTTCCAGGGGGTACGTGAAGCATTTAGATCATTTTTAAGATAAGTAATAAAATTGTATGGTAATACTTTTAGGGCTGGTTTCACAGACCCAGATTAGCACTAATCTTGGATTACCCTACCTAAATTAGCATTGAGTAGTCCAAGATTAGTTTCTAATCAGGGTCTGTGAAACCAGCCTTAAAAGTAATTAATTTTTCACTAAAGTGGGTTGTATCACTTTTGTAATTTTATGGTTAATTTTGAAAATAAGTACTTGATCGGTAAAATAATATTGGGGGTACACAAGACAAATCAGATGATTTAAAGGGGTACAGTAGTCTGGAAAGGTTGAGAAGCACTGCTCTTGATATAGCAGCAGGGTGTTGTATAAATCATGTGAGATAGTACTGCACCTTTCATTTACAGGAATACAACCAGCCCATAAAGGATGCATAACATTTGCATCAGAATTTCACAAACATGAAGACATTTGCATTTAGACCTTTTGAAATGTTTTTTCTTCTACATGCATATCTGAAATGTGTGTGCAGACACAGACAGGGGTACTCCAGGACCAGCGTTGAGAAGCACTGCTCTCGATATAGCAGCAGCAAGGTGTTGTAGAAATCTTGAGAGATAGTACTGCACCTTTCATTTACAGGACTGACAGAGTCCTACATACAGTAATACAGATAAAACTGATTAGATAAATACATGTCATATCTCTTCCAGCTGTACATTGATCAGATCTCTAGATGTTTATTTGAATGTTTTCAGAGCTGATAACAGGCCTTTTTCCATCCAACTTTTAAGCTTGGTAAAACTTACGGGAATGAGAAAATATATGCGATAAACGCTATGGAAAACGGTTTAAGTCGACTTTTAAGAAGTTTTTACTCGCATGACAAGCTCGCTCTCTAGAGGTGCTTTTATTTTTAAATTTATAATAAAGATCTGAAAGGCTACCTTGGTTTAGATTTGATCAAAATACCATATTTTTACACTGTTTTTCATTAAAAAGACATTGCTGCAGAAATGCTCTTTTTCTATGTAGATTTTAGGAAACTGAAATTAAGAGCAAGTTTAACTGAGAGCAAGTACAATATACAGTAACTTCAGTCCTACATTAAGAGTAAGTTTAACTAAAAGCATTTCAAGGTCTTTATAAACACCTTAAACATATTAATGAGTGTAAGAGTCCACACTCCAGTTAAGGGATGTTGCATTTTAAACTTAACCTCATGTGACTGGTTTTAAATGACCTTGTGATTTCCTCTGATCTTAAAAGTAAGTTTTGTTTTATTGGAAAATGAAACTCAAGCACACCTACCTCAAGCCCCACCTCCCTGACATAGAAAACTGTTAACTTGCAGTGTGAGAACAAAGAAAATATATGAGACAGTTATTGGAATGGAGCCAACATCTATAGAATTTCAAATACTACTACAGGTGGAACATCATTCTTTCAACATCTCTGTCAATGTTTCCTATTTAGAACTTATTTCAAATAGTATTTAAAATACTACTACTAATAATAATGTATCTAAATATATTTTAAAAATCGGTACAACTAAAGTTAGTTATTTTCCTCTCAAAGTGGAATCCTATTTGTTTAAAAAACAAAACCTAATTCATTAACCACTGCCCTCATTTTACAGACCAAGGCTCAACCACACGAACACAGCACACTTACAGCTCCAAACAAACGCAGTGACAAGTTACAGTACCAGTACTTTATAAAACTGCGTACACAAGAGCAAAAACTCATGGGACATGTTTCAGGATAAACATTCCACTCTTTAACTCCCTCTGAATTTCAAGGTGTGTCAAACAGCTGATTAATGCGTAGAGTAGCAGGGTCCATTCTCTAGTTAAGAGATGCTTACATTTCAAGTTTAATAGCCAATCATTATGTAACTGGATTAAATGACCACATTGTCTAGATATAAAGTATTGCATGCAGGCAATAAAAATGTGCATTATAAATATCATAAGGGAGATACTGAAATTGAAGAAGGGTACTATGAAAAAGACCTATGAGTTTATGTTGACTCAGAAATGTCAGTTCTGGTCACCTCGTTACAAAAAGGATATTGCTGCTGTAGAAAGAGTGCAAAGAAGAGCAACCAGAATTATCCTGGGTTTAAAAGGCATGTCGTATGCAGAAAGGCTAAAAGAATTAAATCTATTCAGTCTTGAACAAAGAAGACTACGTGGCAATGTGATTCAAACATTCAAAATCCTAAAAGGTATAGACAATGTCGACCCAGGGGACTTTTTTGACCTGAAAAAAGAAACAAGGACCAGGGGTCACAAATGGAGATTAGATAAAGGGGCATTCAGAACAGAAAATAGGAGGCACTTTTTTAAACAGAGAATTGTGAGGGTCTGGAACCAACTCCCCAGTAATGTTGTTGAAGCTGACACCCTGGGATCCATCAAGAAGCTGCTTGATGAGATTCTGGGATCAATAAGCTACTAACAACCAAACGAGCAAGACGGGCGGAATGGCCTCCTCTCGTTTGTAACCTTTCTTATGATCTTATGTTCTTAAGACATTTCTGAGTCAACATAAACTCCTAGGTGTTTTACATAGATTCCTTCTTCAATTTCAGTATCTCCCATATGATATTTACAATGCACATTGGTATTGCCTGTGTGCAATACTTTACACTTTTCTCTATTAAATGTCATTTGCCATGTGTCTGTCCAGTTCTGAATGCTGTCTAGATCATTTTGAATGACCTTTGCTGCTGCAACAGTGTTTGCCACTCCTCCTATTTTTGTGTCGTCTGCAAATTTAACAAGTTTGCTTACTATACCAGAATCTAAATCATTAATGTAGATTAGGAATAGCAGAGGACCTAATACTGATCCCTGTGGTACACCACTGGTTACCTCGCTCCATTCTGAGGTTTCTCCTCTAATCAGTACTTTCTGTTTTCTACATGTTAACCACTCCTTAATCCATGTGCATGCATTTCCTTGAATCCCTACTGCATTCAGTTTGAGAATTGATCTTTTATGCGGGACTTTGTCAAAAGCTTTCTGGAAATCTATATAAACCATGTTGTATGCTTTGCAATTATCCATTGTTGATGTTGCATCCTCAAAAAAATCAAGCAGGTTAGTTAGACACGATCTCCCTTTCCTAAAACCATGCTGACTGTCTCCCAGGATATTGTTCCCATATAGGTAATTTTCCATTTTGGATCTTATTATAGTTTCCATAAGTTTACATATAATAGAAGTCAGGCTTATTGGTCTGTAGTTACCTGGTTTGGTTTTGTCTCCCTTTTTGTGGATCGGTATTACGTTTGCAATTCTCCAGTCTGTCGGTACATCCCCTGTGTCAAGAGACTGTTGCATGATCTTGGTTAGCGGTTTATAAATAACTTCTTTCATTTCTTTGAGTACTATTGGGAGGATCGCATCCGGCCCAGGGGATTTGTTTATTTTAAGAGCTCCTAGTCCCTTTAACACTTCTGCTTCTGTTATGCTAAAGTTATTTAAAATTGGATAGGAACAAGTCGACATGTGGGGCATGTTGTCTGTGTCCTCCTTTGTAAAAACCTGTGAAAAGTAATCATTTAATATATTTGCTATTTTTTTTTTTCTTCATCTATGATTTTGCCATTTGGGTCTCTTAGACATTTAACCTCCTCTTTGAAAATTCTCTTGCTGTTGTAATATTGGAAAAACATTTTGGAATTGTTTTTAGCCCCCTTAACAATATTGATTTCTATCTCTCTCTTGGCCTTTCTAACTTCCTTTTTGACTTGCGTTTGCAGTTCCAAGAACTCTTTCAGTGTACTTTGTTTTTGGTCCTTTTTAAATGCTTTGTAAAGTGCCTTTTTTCGCTAAATAATTTTTTTAATTGATCTATTAACCATTTTGGCCATTTTGTTTTAGATTTAGATTTGTCTACTTTTGGGATGTAATTGTTTTGCGCCTCTAGTACTACTTTTTGAAAAACAGCCATCCCTTTTCTGTGGATGTTTTCTCTATTTTACTCCAATCTACTTCTGTTAGTTTCTGTTTCATACCTTCATAGTTTGCTTTTCTAAAATTGTAAACCTTAGCTTTAGTCATTACTTTTGGGGTTTTAAAAATCACTTCGAATGAGACCATGTTGTGGTCTGAGTTTGCCAATGGCTCTCTGACCTCTGTTTTAGTTATCCTGTCTTTGTTATTTGAAAAGACTAAATCAAGGCATGCCTTCCCTCTAGTCGCTGCCTTGACAAATTGCGTTAGGAAGCAGTCATTTGTCATTTCCACCTTTTCAATTTCGTCTGTTGTGCTCCCCACCGGGTTTTCCAATTTTATATGGGGGAAGTTGAAATCCCCCATTAGTATGGCTTCTCCTTTGCTACACGCATTTCGAATGTCATTGTATAACAGATTATTTTGCTCAGCATCTGAATTTGGCGGTCTATACAATGCTCCAATTATTATGCCCTTTGAATTTGTGTCCATTATTCTGACCCATATTGATTCTGCATTGTTTTCTTTGTCCAGATTTAATACCTGGGCTTCAAGACTATTTCTTATGTATAGCGCTACCCCCTCCGCCTCTTCTGTCCTGCCTGTCTTTCCTATACAGTGTGTACCCACTAATATTGTATTCGTCTCCATCACTCTCAGACAACCACATTTCTGTAACACCTATCACATCGTAGTTACTTGTTAGTGCAGTAGCTTCAAGTTCAACATTTTGTTTGTGAGACTTCTAGCATTAAGATAAATACATTTAATTGCTGTCGTACCTGAGTTGTTGCTTTTGTTTTGATGTGGTCTCCCTTCTGTTTTTTTGTTTTCTCCACCTTCCTTTCTAGTTTAAATGCTTCTGGACCTCCTCAAGGATCCTTTGTCTGGGTGACTACTGTTGACTACAGGTCTCACCCTTCCATTTCCCATTAAAAATCCCAAATATTGAGTCTCTGTCTTGGCAAACGCACATTTTCTCCCGATTAGCAACACATTAAACAATTAATTAACTTGGGAGATGGTTATCTTAATGTGGACGGGGCTTCCCATCCACGCTGCCAAACAATAACAAAACATTGTATTTTTAAATACAAAACAAAACACTCTGTTACGCAATCATATTTATACATAATCTATCTATCTATCTATCTATCTATCTATCTATCTATCTATCTATCTATATAGTTTTTTTCAGAGGAGGTTGAACTACAGTGTATACATATATAAAATACTTAAAACTGATGTACAAAAAGTTTAAAATGATTGAAGTATATATTTATTTCCAGATGTTTCAGGCAAAAGCTTTTCTACAGCTGTGTAGAAAGAAAAGAGGTACAGGTGTTTGATTTACCAATTCCCATTCGCTACTTTTTCACTTTGTAAAATTCCAAATTTCCATGTAGATGCAACAAACCATATTTGGTAAAGGCTGTCATAATTGGTCAAAAAAGCAGTTAGAAGTTGGAAAGTGCACCACACCCACCCCCCTGTACAAGACTATATAAACCCAGCCATTGGGTGCAGAAGACTCCAATACTCAAGGGTGCCGTAACCTTAAGAAGCGATTCTGCAGTTCCAACACCAGAGAACTCCAGTTCCAGAGAGACAGGCTGTAACAGCAGGCTTTGGTGTACAAGTGCTGTGGCGTTTCAGCCTGCTGAAAATGAGACAAGTGCTCCTGGCATTGTGCACAGTCTGTGCGCTGCTCTCCGCAGGTACGTAACAGGAATTAAAACATGTTTTAATAATTATTTGTTGTGATATGAGGGTGTTTTGGTTCTAACTAGTTTTTTGCAAATTAGATCTAACTAGATTTTTAAAAAGTCCTACGTAGGAGATAAAAAAAGCCTAATTAGGAGATTTTTTTTTCATTGGCACTAGGACGCTTCCGTTGAAAACTTTTTATATAAAACATTAAAACATTAAAACATTCTCTCTGCACCTGCTGCTGCGCCAAGTAATGTATAGATTGATCAGCAGCGAAAGGACAACTGTTAATACCAACAAAAAATGAGATAGTTCAGCACACACTATATATAAAATTATTTCTTAGCATCAATTATTCATATTTTTTATTACATTATCCTTTTTGTATATATCACTTTCATGAGTCTCATTTTTCTCTCACGCTGTGTATTTCTTAAACAATCATAGCACTTTGAGAGGAAATAAGTGACTTTAGTTAATACAGAAAAAAAGATAAATTCTTGTTAGTGGTATTTTAAATAGCTTCTACACCTTTCTCTCTCTCAGTGATTTACTATTTCCCGACACAATGCTTTGCTCAACACTTCCGAACACGCACCCCTTGACTGCCTGCAGTTCTGCTCTGAGATCTCGTTTCTCAGGCCGCTGTATTATTATTAGTGGAGCTTGCGAAGCAAGAGTCCCCACTTTAAATCTTCGACATACTACTTCTTCTTCTTCTTCTTCTTCTTCTTTGGCACGCTACTCCTCTTAAACCGTTTAAGCTAGAAACGCCGTTCAAACTTTAAAACGTGTAGACCGGTCTGGAATAGTGTGCTTGTATACAACTTTTTGATATATTTTATACCTTTTAAACTATTAAGCTCTTTGTCCTTTTTTGTCCATCTTCATTCACTTTAATGGGACTTTTTTCAACATTCTAAAGCTCCCCATTGTTTAAAAACTTACTGTAAACGATGTAACTTTTGACACAAATCAAGAGGTACAGCTGTTTTAGTAACCGCATCAACTGAATTTTCTCTAACTTTTTATAAACAACTGAAATTTTGACCACTTTCCCAATAAGCTAGACAAAAAGTTAGAGGGTATGACATCTTCCTCTACTTCTCTGCTATTCAAATATGAAATCAAAACAGAAACAGATACCTTTTACCAATCAAGAGGTACAGCTGTTTTAGTAACCCCATCAACTTCTTTCAGTAGGCTACTTCCCACTGTTGAATTAACGGTCATAGAACTTTGAGAAACTTCAAATTATAGCACATTCTAAGCATGAGACAATTAGTAAACAAAATGTGACTTTTGACACAAATCAGCTACTTTGACCACTTTTCCAACAAGTTTGACACAAAGTTAGAGTGTATGAAATCTTCCTCTACTTCTCTGCTATTCAAATCTGAAATCAGTTCAAAAATATCTTCTCCCAATCAAACGGTACATGTCTGATGAAATGTGTGATCTAACTGCCCCACAGTCCAAAGTAATAAGGTTGATATAGTAGTCTATCAAAGTAATCAGACCAATTATTTTACTAAATTTAACTTTGACTGTATGTAACTGCTTTGCTTTAAAATGTATAACTTTTTAAACTTCAGGGGGTACCTGAAGCATTTAGATCATTTTTAAGATAAGTAATAAAATTGTATGGTAATACTTTTAGGGCTGGTTTCACAGACCCAGATTAGCACTAATCTTGGATTACCCTACCTAAATTAGCATTGAGTAGTCCAAGATTAGTTTCTAATCAGGGTCTGTGAAACCAGCCTTAAAAGTAATTAATTTTTCACTAAAGTGGGTTGTATCACTTTTGTAATTTTATGGTTAATTTTGAAAATAAGTACTTGATCGGTAAAATAATATTGGGGGTACACAAGACAAATCAGATGATTTAAAGGGGTACAGTAGTCTGGAAAGGTTGAGAAGCACTGCTCTTGATATAGCAGCAGGGTGTTGTATAAATCATGTGAGATAGTACTGCACCTTTCATTTACAGGAATACAACCAGCCCATAAAGGATGCATAACATTTGCATCAGAATTTCACAAACATGAAGACATTTGCATTTAGACCTTTTGAAATGTTTTTTCTTCTACATGCATATCTGAAATGTGTGTTCAGACACAGACAGGGGTAACTTCTTCCACTACAACAAAAATACTTTTAAAGAGCTAAAGCAAGCCCCACAACTTTACTTGTAAAGTTACCATCTAGTTTCTAATCTAATCCTCTAGCTTCCGCTCTGAACTGCAACTTGTGCGTGCCGACAGACAGTGGAACCTGCACAGACACCACCATGACCTGCCCAGCCTCACAGCCCCAGTGTGCAGTCGCAGCAGTGTCAGTCAACGTAGGTAAGACGGGGAAAAAGTTGTCTAAACGAGTCACAGTATTATGATTGTGTTGAATTGGTGATGTGATGTTTTTTTTTTTAACCTGAATAACTTTTGCACAAGCATTGATTTTTTTCATTATTTTCTTAGAGATGGTCTTGTAATTGTTTCATCAATGCAGGCGACACCAATACGGTCCATAGATACCAGACCTGGAACTTTTTTTTTTTTTTTCAAATATGTTATTGTAACAAACAGTAATTAAAGTTTAACTAGTCTCCTGAATTAAAAGCAGGTTAATCTGCCCTGTCCTCGTTATTAGCCTTTCATAAAAAATAAAAAAAAAATTACACCTGTTGCTGTCCTTAACAGCAGTTTTAAGTTTATTTCTATGATTTTACTAAAATTTAATATTTAAAATATTTTCAAACAAATTTATTTTTGGAACTAATATTTGAATAGTTTAAAATAATAACTGTAAAAAAATAAATTGAAACTATTTTTTTACTAATTGAAACTACATTTGTCCAAGGTCTGATAGATACATAGATAGAAAATAGGTAGAAAATAAGCAGAAAACTCACAGTGAAACATGAAAGACAGGCTGTGAAAAGTGTCCCCTTGTTTTTCAGCTGGTACTAAAAAAACGATCAACATGAAGTCATGCTCAGAACCTGAAGCCTGCAATGGGCCGATATCCCTCAACTTTGGAATCCAAAGGACAACTATAAATGCTAAATGTTGCACCACAGATTTGTGCAACACTGGGTCCGTTCCAGGTAATATATTCATATTACAGTATATAAACTACACTGCATGGTGGGGAGGGGGCTATCATAATCACTCACTGACATTCACTCTGGGAGGAAAGGAGGAAGCTGGCTCGGTCATGGAGATCGGAGGAGGAATTCTCCCACTGAACCTTCAGCTCTTCTGAGCTGTGGGGGGAGCTCGGCAACATAATTGGGTATTTTAAACTGGGGAGATATTGGGGCATTCTGACAAAACCATTAAGTAGCCTTAAGTTAGCAAATGAAAAAAAGGGGCGGTGGAATTTAACAGAGGAATCATCTTTAACCATTCCAGCACCGCTACAGCAGCGTATCTTTCCATTTTCCATTCCAGCGTATGCCGACAGTACCCCTTCTGGTCTGGAGTGTTATGGATGCATAGGACAGGACTGCAGAGACACTATGAAGTGCCTTGGCGTTGAAGACCGTTGTCTGAAGGTTGTAGGTGAGTCAAACTGCAGCTTCTCCATAGTTTCAGTTTTTTAGTTGGTGTAGTCCTAGCAGCAAGTCTGTTTTTGCACATTTCTATGTTACTTACTATATCACGCCTTGCAGGCTCTCTGTGTTTAATCTTGTTTTTCCTTCTTTCTTTCAGTTGAAGCACAGGGATCGAAGATAGTGACGAAGGGATGCGCTTCCAAAAATGTTTGTGTTTCTCAATCGATGCAGATTCCTGGTTTATCCGGATCAATTTACTGCTGCGAGGGCAAACTGTGCAACGGGGCCCGTCGGGTCGGGCAGAACATCCCGCTGCTGCTGCTTCCACTTCTAACTTTCAAGCTGCTGTTTTAAACCAGGGCTGCCCTCTATTGGCCAACGCAGGTCCTGGAACCCCCCCCCCCCCCCCCCCGTGTTTTTTTTTTTTTTTTTTTTTTAATAGTTCCTGAAAATACTGGGAAATGAAAATGGGGATAAGATATTTTTGTTTTATTATTATTATTTCTCTCTCTCTGCTTTGAATTTAATTGAATGTATTTGGTAAAAGTCCACATACAATGTCAATGCAGATTCCTATTTTGTCATTTATTCTTATTCTGCTTTGATACAATTGAAGTCTTTTTTTGTTGTTATTAAACCAGTACATGAAAACACAGAGTGTGCTTTGTGATTCCTTCACAGCATCAATACCAATAATAATAATTAAAATGTTACCAAGGCAACCGGTTGCCTTGTTTTTGTTTATATTGTCAGCGCTTTGTTTTTTATACACTGCCACCATTAAAATGTTACCCTCCCCACCCCCGAGGTATATAATGAAACAGACCAACAGGTATTGCAGATCACCATGTCTTAAAACTGGCTGAGAAAGGGACATATATATATATATATATATATATATATATATATATATAGGCTCTTTGACTACCCTGGCTTAGAAACCCTACCTGTGCAGACGGCTGACAGCTGCTGAGGAAGCATTCAACACCACGCTTGGGCAAATACGTAGTGGGCACTTGAAATGTAGATAAAACACAATCAATACATTCATTTGCAATTTTATTTGGTCAGTTCTAGGAGGGTATCAACAACTTGTTGGATGTTGCTGCGCTGTTTTGTGTTATCGGGCTGGCTCATGACATCCAGTTCACCAACTATATTTATTAACGTGGAGGGCAGAGACGCGTTGTCTTTGGACATAGCTGGGATCAAAAAAAGGACGGGAATTAATTCAGTTAGACATTGTTAACTTTAGCGTAGTTTTAACTGCAAGGGTATTCCCAAACAGCTGTTTTAATACCATAACAAGAGCAGTACGCAGTTCATGGTAAGTGGTTTTCTACAGAACTGTAAACCCACAAGAGATATACAACATGACAGACCAGACACAGCAAAAAACAATAAGAAAAAAATAACCGCCCGCATTATCATTAAGGTGAACTACACCACTGCTAACCATAAAATCGACCATCAGCCATTACTTTCTGCTGTCTTGGAATCCACAGTAACAACTGACCTGATCCCTTGCAATATTTATAGTTAAGGATAAACACGCTTATTAATGTTTACATGTGAAATGCGGGTTTCCATGCGAAACTGGGGGTGGATTTTCCAATGTGTTTCATATACCCTGTCCCTCTCTTTGGTCGTTTTTTTCAGCCACAACCCTGATTTACACAACTAATTCTCCCAAACGTGCACGTGCATCGCCATTTCACGTGTAAATTGACCCGCATGGAAACCCCATGAATGACATCATCATCACAGATAAAAGCACAGGACTTCCTTGAGCTCTGATATACTCCTTATATTAAATCTATATAGAGCTCTCAAAGAGACCTCTAGTGGCCAGGATAGAAACTGCACAGTGTAATAAACACAGAGACACACACAGCACCCACTGTCCGTGTAACGCTTATCAGTTCAATTTTTACAACGTTTTCTGAAAATTAAAAAAAGTCAAATATGGTCTCGTGTTTTCATTTTTCCGTTTTTTCGTCTCCAATGTATGGAAGCCCATTCCCGCCACAAAATGAAAAAAAAAACTCAGTAAGTCAGAATGCTGACTTACTGAGTCAGAATTCTGAGATATTAAATTAGAATTCTGAGATACTATCTCAGAATATTCTGACTTAGTAAAACAGAGGCAGAAGTATATACAGTAAGTTTTGTTGTTTAATAAAGAATTGTGTTTTAAACATTTAGAAAACAATACAAAGGATGTTCTAGCAAATTCAGCAGTTTTGGATGCTGGAAAATATGGACTTAAGGGACCAAATTAAGAAATATTTCAGCTCTGGTTTCAGCAACCGTGAAATACTGCAACTTTTGAAAGAATGCCATGAAATTAACATTAGTAATCTGAGTTTGGAGAGAATGCTGCAAAGAATGAATCTATACAGAAGAAAAAACAAAACAGATGAGCTTGAAGTTGCTAATTATATCCAACAACAGCTTTCAACATCAGGCAAACTGCATGGGTACAGGTGGATGTACTACAAGTAGTGTTGGCTGAATGGCATGATTGTAAGTAGGAGCTGATCAAAGTGTTATATCTGGTCCTAGTACTGGTAACCAAAGGATTGAACAGTGGTGGCTCACACTCAGAAAGGAGTGCATACAGTTTTGGCTTGACCTTTTTGATCACCTAAAAGGAGATGGCAATTTTGCTGACAGCGACCTGGATAAGTCCCTTATTCAGTTGTGTTTCCTCAATTCAATTCAGGTGAGACAACAGTGTTTGATCAAACCTCTGTACTGTATGCATACGGCACATAGACACAACTCCAATGTTTTGTAAGTCCGAGATTGTTGGTGTACAATACATATAAAATAACGAATAGGATATATGGATAAGAAGACAAATGATATTGTTCTGTACTACATAAATTACCCAATGTGTACATAATGCTTTGCTTTAGCAAGTAATACAGCTACATAATCAATTTGAAATGCAATTATATGGAGAAGTGATTGGTGCTGAATCCCAGGAGACTATTGAGTGAGAAAATGTATGCAGTAGATTTACCTTAGATCCAGTTTAAGATAAAACCCAAGATTTGTGCTAACCAGGCTATGTAAAACCAGCCATATGAGTTCAGAACAACCTGTTAATTGTTGCATGAGCAGGATTTCCAACCATAGAATTGGTTAAATTAATGTAAATATTATTAATGATGAGAATGAAAATAAATAATAATAATCACAGAAAACAAAAAAGCATTAAAAAAGAACAAAGAAAACCACACATTTTAATGTTTGTTTTATTTAAAACAGGATCTAAAATAAATCCACATGCATATATTCTTTCACATACAGTGCCTCATAGCTCTTTTGTATATAACAGATTGAACTGAATGAAGTTTGCTCAACTTTTGGAGCAACCATCGCATCCGTCCAGCACATAACGCTAGATCCCCACATGGTCGCCTTGCCATCATGTATGCAGCACCCAATTTATATGGGACAAGAGACTACCTGCATCCTGTAGATGCTGTGTTTCAGAAGATGTGTAGAGAAGAATGTTTATTTAAAGAGTATCCTTGTGATAAGGATGTGTTTGCTCTATGCCTGATCTCTTAGCTGAGACCAATCAGCACATTCCAAATGATGTATATGAATCCGTTAATATGTATGTGCACCTACGGGAAGCAATTTTGAATGTACTTAATTAACAGTATGACTTGTACTATTATTATTTATTTCTTAGCAGACGCCCTTATCCAGGGCGACTTACAGTCGATGCTCACCAGGCAAAACTTCTCAGCATCGGTTATTTGCCAGTTAGGTATTTAAAACAGGACCAGGTAGGAATGCCATTTCCTTTACTTACTTAAGAAAGTGGAAGTAACTAAACAACTTCACAACAGGTATGAAGTCAATGACGTTCACTACTCCAAGTTACTGTTGAAATACACCTACCTATTATCGTGGATTAGAACACCAGCTCTTTCATTGTAACAATAAACTGCTTAACTGGTAGCTCCTAACTAGAATATAGTGATTCTGAAGTTGAGTTATTTGTGCTATATGGGGTTGGCAGTTTGATGCTCTTTTTTCTAGTTTTTGGCAATCCTTGCCTGGGACTCCCAATACTGTAAATAGGCAAAGGCTTTCTCTGTAGATGGATGTAGGCTGTATAGTGTCTTGCTGTGCACAGAATCACATTGCTTATCATGTGTGTAATGTTTTGAAGTGTAATCTGATAGAAGTCTGCAGTCTTTCTGTAGATGCTGATCAACTTCCTATATAGCGGTGAGCTTGAAACAAATCGTGTAAAGGATGACTGCTCACAGTTCCAGAATCCTTCCTTGACTGCAAAAACAAAAAAAACAAAAAAAACAAACATCTGTCAAAAACATTTAAGGTTTAGTGTACACGCTTTACTGTTCGATAATGCCTGTTGTTGCATTTGGTGAAATAAAAAAAATGATATATTTTATTTTGGTTGAAGTTATATGTTATATCTTTTTAATTAGAAGGTACTTCTTCAAATTTCTTTATAAATCTTCTATTTCTCTTTTATCTGTTTAAAGTTTAAAAAGCATTAAGATACTTGAGAGCATGGGTTACCATAGATACTGTCCGCTTGGTTGGTTGCAGGTACTCGGTGCACCAAGCAGTGAAATTATCCACGGTAACCAACGCTCTCTCATACCTTAATGCTTTAGTATTGAATAACTGTATTCACTATGGCTCTTTTTGTTGCAGTTCAAAAATAGCCTACTATATTAGCTTCTAAGTAAGAAAATAACATTGAACAGTGTGATAATAAATAGAAACAAATCTTGCAAACTTTGAACAAGCTTTATTGTATACTGGCTGCATATCAATAAATGTACAGCATATTTGACAGGTATTTAACACTCGTGAGGTCATTTTCAGAAAATATATGTACAGCAATAAAAAAAACTGCATCAGCATAACATACTCCTGTATTTGCTGTTTAAAGGGGAACCCATATGTTGCCACAACTGTTTAAGTAATTTATGTATTTGTATTTATTTTGACATTCTGACCACTTTTTTACACTATTAAATTGCAGTCCACTGCACTCGGTTTCACTTCAAAATGTACCCTTCAGAAGAACTTCAGAACTACATTTCCCATCACCCTCCACCATACATACATGTGCAGGAGGATGATGGGAAATGTAGTTCTGAAATTATTCTGAAGGGTACATTTGAAGTGAAACCGAGTGCAGTGGACTGCAATTCAATAGTGTAAAAAAGTGTTCAGAATGTCAACCAGGTTTAATAAAAACAATACATACCTTACATAAACATATGGGAACAAAAACAACATACCTGAGTTCCCCTTTAATAACTACTATTGAAAGCTTTGAAGTCACGAGTTCTAAAATAATAAAATAAAACTAAAAGAAACTAATACACCATCGTATTGTTAGGCACCCATAACATTTGTAAATGCTAAGTGAGAATTTGGCTTGACATCAAGTTTTTAAGGATATTCCAAAAGCAAGTTATTTACTGCTTTCTAGTACCTTCCATTAGAAAAAAAAAATCATAAAATTGTTATCCCCCTGGAAAATAAACCCCATTCTCTTAGATTTTACTGTTATTTTGATTTCTGAACCCATTTCCAACAACTTACACCAAATCCATAACCCAAACATTACTCTCCAAAATTCGATTAATTTCTGACCGAAAGTCAGGATAGTTATCATAGCAAACTGATAACTCAAGGAAGCAACCACAAGTATGGGAAACTGGTCTTCTTTGTAAACCTTGTAGGTGAGTAAATTCTACTGTGATGCTTTTACCAAGAAACAAGTCAGATCTTGTATAAAATCGAAGAAACCGACTCTGGTGTTCCAAATCTGACTCCCTCATGTATCTCAACAAGTAACTCTGGATGTCTCTCTCAGCTGGATTTGTAAGAGTAGTTGTTGGGAATTTTAGAGATTTCACAAGTTTTCTTGAAGACGGTTGCATTTCATCATACTTTTTATACAGATCTTTAAAGTCAGAAGCCACCGGGGCAAGAATTTCAGACCACTGGTCAATCACAAAAGCTGGTTCTTGAAGCAATTCTTTGTGGGCTATTTCATGTAAAATCATTGCAAAATTACCTGCAGTTGGTACCTTTCTACAGTTATGCATATCTAAGGCTTCCAACAGTTCCTCTTTGTCAACCAAATCGAAACTACAGGATGCCTGCTGAAATAATTCCCTTTCGGAATCTGGGACATACTGCAGGAAATTTGCGATAAGGTCGCTTGTTACAGCACCAAATGCAGCTTGCTCTACAATTACTGGAGCTAGCTTTATAGGAAAGTACTTTTCTCTTTTCCAACCAAAAACCAGCAGGCGGCCGACACTTTCCCATTGTTTTTTTTCCCAAAATCATGTCTAAGAAAAGGAACCTTGTATGCTGTGCCAAGTGTACACTGCTCATAGAAATCACTCCAAAACTCACGTAGGCAGTCTCTCATGACACCCCCTTCATCTTGTATGCTGTGCCAAGTGTACACTGCTCACAGAAATCACTCCAAAACTCATGTAGGCAGTCTCTCATGACACCCCCTTCATCTTGTATGCTGTGCCAAGTGTACACTGCTCACAGAAATCACTCCAAAACTTACGAAGGCAGTCTCTCATGACACCCCCTTCATCTTGTATGCTGTGTCAAGTGTACACTGCTCACAGAAATCACTCCAAAACTTACGAAGGCAGTCTCTCATGACACCCCCTTCATCTTGTATGCTGTGTCAAGTGTACACTGCTCATAGAAATCACTCCAAAACTCATGTAGGCAGTCTCTCATGACACCCCCTTCATCTTGTGCCTTTTCAATTTTTCCATCAGGAAGTACAAGTTGAATACTGATCTCATTTTCCAAAATGCCATCTTCAGAGAAATGTGCAATGAGTTCTTGTAACAGTTGGCCACGATGAACACAAAGAATCTTCTTTTGCTCAGAACTGCAGATATTTACTTGGATAGTATCTGACAGAGGTAGAGTATCATCCAATGGAGGGTCATCAGTTTCTCCATGATTTCCCATGAAAAATGAAATAGTACTGTCTTCAAAATAATGGTTATCTAAGGCCTGACCACTTTCAGTATCGCTACGCAAGAAATAAGTGTCTTCATCTGTAGCTTCATAGATGACAATGATGTTACTGGACCTCTTAGGGTCCTGGTAACCTCCACAAGCACCAATGCTCGTAGATTCTTCAGGACTAATGGTAGTTGTTGCAGATGGCATTGCTATTAGTTGTCCTGCTTCAAGACAAGAATCTCCTCTGATGGTTGATCGTTCAACCATTTCAGCACAAGGTAAAGTGGTATGGCAATCAGGAGAGCATATTTCATCAATAAGAGGGGTCAACTCTGGAATTTTAGTTTCACTTCTGACTGATGTGTTCAGTGACACAGGATTTACTCCCTCACAGACTTCTTGCATACCATCTTTCCAGCCAGGTGTTTTTTTTGCTCTTTTTGCTGTTAAATAAAATCGCAGAGTTGATAGCTTGGTTTGAGTGTCAAGTGCTCCAACAGTGGTAATGTCATCCAGGGCTACATTTTCATAATTTGTCATGTTAAATTCAAAATCATCCAGATTTCCAACAGAATTTTTTCCATTTGGGAAAAACAACCGTATTCCCTCTTTAAGCAGGTCATCCTTCTTATATTCTTTTGGCACCTCCAATTTCCGTGTTCCACCACCTCGCTTTGTGCGACCCTGTACAAAAGAACTCTGGGATTCCTCATACAGCATCCAGCCAATTTCAATGTTTCTACTTTCCTTTACTGTCTTTCTCCTGTTGCTGAGTTCACAGTCAGCGTCTTCTGTATTATCTGTTCTTGGTTTCTTATTCTTTCATAATTTTAGTTTTAAAGTACTGTCTTTCCTTTTGCAGTATGACAAAACTGCCAGACGATCTCCATATCAGGGTAAGTATTTTGACAGCTGTTCATCTGACATCAGTAGCATTACAGCAGGGTCAATCTAAGATAACAAAAAAGAATGAAGTTACAATAGGGTAAGCCCGTGTCAACTCAACCAGAGATGCCCACCTCAAGATTTTGACTTTGCTTATATTTTGTGTAGTGTTAGATACAGGTCATTTATGAAACCAGGCCAAATATTTAAGATCAACGATGAAGATTTGTTAGTCATACTTGAAATGCGTTACATTTTACAGTTATTTTGAGGGTCTAAAAATGATATTTAGAATGTCAGTAGCCCTATGAATGCTTCTGTATGGATAGTCAGGTAGGTCTTCTGTAGAATTCAGGCAACATAAGTACCACTGCTTTAGTATTTCTAATGTTAAATTGAAAGGTTACTTGTATGATTCAGGAATTGGCCCCCAGCGCCCAGGTTTGGCGATTTTTTTTTTTTTCAAAGAAACAATTGGATTTATTTGATTTTTTTTTTAAATTATGGAAACACATTAGGGGGTAGGGGTGGATAATGTTCTTAGGGTGTTGCAAATCGTTAGTGAATAGTTACTGTATACCAAAAGAAATTGTTAAAAAACTAAATGAACGCTCCCGAGTGGCGCATCCAGTAAAAGCACTCGCTAGAGTGCAGGATGCGCTCTATAGCCTGGACGTCGCGAGTTCGAGTCCAGGCTATTCCACAGCCGACCGTGGACGGGAGCTTCCAGGGGGCGGCGCTCAATTGGCCGAGCGTCACCCGGGGGGAGGGAGGGTTAGGTCGGCCAGGCTGTCCTCGGCTCACCGCGCACCAGCGACTCCTGTAGTCTGGCCGGGCGCCTGCGGGCTTGCCTGTAAGCTGCCCAGAGCTGCGTTGTCCTCCCACGCTGTAGCTCTGAGGCGGCTGCACGGTGAGTTCGCAGTATGTAAAGAAGCGGGAGGCTGACGGCACACGCTTCGGAGGACAGCGTGTGTTCATCTTCGCCTCTCCCGAGTCAGCGCAGGGGTGGTAGCGGTGAGCTGAGCATAATAAAATAATTGGGCATTTCAAATTGGGGAGAAAATAATAAAAAAAACTAATTGGCAACGACTAAATTATAAAAAAAAAAAAAAAAAAAAAAAAAAAAAACTAAAGGAACACATAAATAGAGCTAATTATTTATCATTGCAGCATCCTCTGAATGTGAACTATATAAAATGTTTTGCCTTCTTCAAAGGCTTTCTTAGTTTCATCACTACCACTACTACATCATTCACATCATTACTGCATCACACATTGTCATGTTAACTACATTTTAATGTGCACAAGAGTGAAAATCCCCTTTCACTCTGAGATAGGTATTGCATCAGCAGCACGGTCTTGTCTTTTACACTCAGAATAATCGGGAGTTTGCAGTTTGAGGGGATACTCCCCCATTAAACACATTTTAAATGGTCAGATATCATTTAAAATAGGGATGGGATTCCCTGCTTTTACATTGTCCTTGAAAAACTATAGTAGTACAAGAAAAAATGATTTACAAAAAAAAAAAGAAATCAAGTGATTTAAATCACCAACCTGATTTATTCCTGTTTTATTCTTGTAGTGCTCGTATTACTTGTTGTTACTTATTTTTATGAGAAACATGTTATTGTGTAATACAGTTATTACATTAAATGTTTTCCTGCAGGTATTTTATTAACTAGGCCAATATCTAAATTATAACACAATACACTTCTGACTTAATCCATTTTCCAAATTATCATTAAAATAATCCTGTTTTACATTTAACTGACACATTAGGTTGCTTTATTATACAGTAACACTTATTTATTT
The DNA here is from genome assembly GCF_902713425.1 of Acipenser ruthenus. NCBI lineage: Eukaryota > Metazoa > Chordata > Actinopteri > Acipenseriformes > Acipenseridae > Acipenser > Acipenser ruthenus. Next base: position 12,723,222 of record NC_081211.1, read on the forward strand.
TCTTAGCAGATGCCGGAACCCACTTTAACTGAAAAAACACTGTATCAGTGCACAGTTAATTAGTAAAAAATTAAAAAAAAAAAAAAAAGTTGTGAAAAAAGACTGTAAAATATACCATATAATCCCCTAGCCCAATGGTTCTCAACCCTGGTCCTGGAGGACCTCTTGTCCCGAGCTGGTTTTTGCTCCAAACAAGCTCTCAATTACTTAATTGAACTAATAATTAGCTTAGACCTTTTAAATTGTTTTCAGCTCTGAAACAGGTGGAGATAGTTCAGATAAGTGATCAATTAAGTAACTGACAACTTGGTTAAAACCAAAACCAGCAGATACAGGGGTACTTGAGGAGGAGCAGGGCTGACAAGCATTGCAACAGCCAGTCACATACACCATCTTTTTTTTTTAAGTTAAAGCAAATGTACCTTATCTTCTTGAATTTTGTCTATTTGCTCCTTTGGAACTTTTCGTTGCTTCAGAAGACTGATAATGTCATCCATCCTTCACAAAAGAATATATACAGTAAGAATCCAACAACAATCCAACAACGTTACATAACACTGTGTAACAATTTTTTTTTTTTTTTTTGGTTCCTGGGTAGTAAGTGTTATTTCCTAATTGCTTATGCCTCAAAAGTATAGAAAATGGCTATTATTCCCCACAAACTTTTGCTTTTGTGACCAGGACAGTGATATTTTGAAATTTACCTATTTTCCAGAACATTCCAGATAGATTCAGTGCTGAGTAAACTTGGAGTAACTTCTAGAACTTTCTAGAACTTTCCAGTAATATAAATAGTAGTATAAATACAGGGGCCTTAAGCCCACCAGTTCAGTTTAGTTCCAGCTGCCTAAGTGGCTACATATCTGCATTTTTCTGAGATGGCATCAAGAGGCTGCAATGGTGGCATTCCTGATGGGTCTCCAAGGCGGTTTTACCAAGTTTTCCTGCTATCTTTGCCTTTGGGACAGCAGGGACACCAAGGCGCACTACCACAGGCGGGACTGGCCACAGCGGACCGAGTTCTCTGTGGGGAGGAACAACGTCAAGTGGGAGCCACTGGTGGACCCCCGGAAGGTGCTGATGCCACCACTGCACATCAAATTGGGCCTTATGAAACAATTTGTCACAGCTCTAGATAAGGAGTCGGCAGCCTTCAAGTACCTTCAAGACTTCTTCCCTAAGCTGTCTGAGGCAAAGGTCAAAGCCGGTGTCTTCGTCAGACCACAGATAAAGAAGATCCTGGAGTGCAATGAATTCCCCAAGAAGCTCACTAGTAAGGAGAAAGCGGCTTGGAACAGCTTTGTCGCAGTGGTTCGGGGCTTCCTGGGCAATCACAAGGCCGAAAACTATGTTGAGCTGGTTGAGACTCTGGTGAAGAACTACGGCACAATGGGCTGTAGGATGTCCTCAAAGTCCATATCCTTGATGCTCATCTTGATAAATTCAAGGAGAACATGGGAGCGTACTCGGAGGAGCAAGGCGAGCACTTCCACCAGGATATACTGGACTTTGAACGCCGCTACCAAGGACAGTATAACGAGAACATGATGGGAGACTACATTTGGGGGCTGATTCGTGAAAGTGATTTACAGTATAATCGTAAATCTCGAAAAACTACTCACTTCTAAATCTTTTGTAGTCATTTTTGTATTACTTTAGTATAAATACATGTTAATTTGGATTCATATGTTGTTTTTTTCTGACTTTATGTGAACAAAAAGACACAAATTCGCCCGTTTTCTCATTGGAAATAGGTAAATTTCAAAATATCACTGTCTGGTCACAAAAGCAAAGTTTGTGGGGAATAATAGCCATTTTCTATACTTTTGAGGCATAAGCAATTAGGAAATAACACTTACTACCCAGGAACAAAAATTGTGTTACATAGTGGAATCGTCATACATACTTCATGTAGACTATTCAGACTCTGTCTTGCACTGTCCTTTTAGGCAGCCTAGCTTTACAAACACTCAAGGGCCCTATGGCAAGTCATTTAAACATTTAACCCTCAATTGTTGCGATTAGGAATTCGATATCCAATATCAAATCAAAGTTTTGATATCAAAACAAAAGGTACTATTTTTGATATCAGCAATTGCAATTTTTATATCAAATTCTATTATTGAAAAAAGTACTTTTTTGATAATAAAACATCAGTAATAGAATGGCTGATAACATGGATGATTAAATGTTAAGAGGGGCTAAAGGATTTGCATCATATTTACCCTGCCAAATGTCCTGAGGTAATAGTTACAAGATTTGATATTTAGAGCATTAACACTTCAATTATTACTCATTTTTAGGCATATATTAGTCATGTATTTGTGACTAACTAGCACTAGCAGAAGAAACACCATATATGGCTTTGTTAAATAGGCTTATAACACTTATTCCCAATCGTAGCTTGTTAAGAGGTAATATGACCCCATCTATACTGTAGTAAAGACACGAAATAGGGTTTTACTGGCTTGTTAATAATTATTATTTATAAATACCTTGGTAATAACGCAGCAAAAAAGTCGGCCATTTATGTATAAATTAACACTTTCTTTAGGCACTTTCTGTATATTTACTATGACTTCCTGCATTCCCTAAAGGTTTTATAATAGTATTATCTATTAATACTATGTTAATAAGACATGACTGGGAATAATCATAATACGCTAACTTAACAAAGACATATAGGGTGGTTTACCACCATTTTTTTAAGGGCAAGTCATAAATAAATGACTAATACATGCCTAATGAGCAATGTTTAAAATCAAGTGTTGCCAATTCAAATACAATTATAGCGTAATTCTGAGAGTAAAACCACAATGATGCATATATATATATATATATATATATATATATATATATATATATATATATATACACACACACACAATAAATGGTCATTATAATAACGGTATGATAATCAGAATGATCATACATTACATACAGTTAATAATAATAATAATAATAATAATAATAATAATAATAATAAATCAAAGTAAAAATAACTAAAAGTAAAAGCACACACAATTAAAGAAATAAGAATCAATCGAGCCCCACACATGGAAGTCTAGCTCACCATCTTGACAGCGTCTGCCCTTGTTGTTTTATTTATTTATAACAGTAATTTTAAGATGTAGCTTATAGTACTGTAAAATACTACAACAACAACTATGTTCCCCAAACAATACTATTACTATCACCACTCGTTTTTGGAATACTTAAGCACTTTTGTAATAATACTTTAAAGTGTATTTCAGCATTAAAACTCATATTGTTTTGATTTGCAAGATACAGGTTAACGTTGCTTACCTGGTCTAAGCCAAGAGCGACTGAGACGCACACAGGTGATAACGTTTAATTATATCGTTGGGCCGAATCCAAGGCGACCTTAATTTAACTTTATTCATGCGACACTTACCCTATACAAATGATGGCCTTCCTCGTGGCAGCCATCTTTGCTTCATGGACACTATGGTGCTACACAGTGCTTTCTAACAGTTGAAATTCCATGGATCACAGCATCTACCTGTTATTTACCGCATTGCAATATAGTGTGACCTGTATCTTGCAAATCAAAACAATACATTATGAGTTTTATTAAAAACAAATATTACAGGTGAGACGTTATTTATTCCGAATTAAATACAATTGTTATGTGTTAATGTGACAGATTAAAGCTTAACACACATAGACGTGTATGATGGAAGACTTAGTAATAAAGAAAATGTCATACATTTAACTGGAAAATATCTTGAATCAGTCGGCAAAAAATAATGTGAATATTACATAAAATGCGCCACTTACCCTCACTCAGGCTGCTATCCGCTCCTAACAGAAATCAGTCCAGTCTATTTTCTTCGAGTTTCACACGTGGAAACTGATGAACACCTTAGATAGTATCTCAGAATTCTGACTTAGTAAATCAGAATTCCGACTTAGTATCTCAGAATTCTGACTTGATACTTGATAGTTTTTTTTTTTTCATTTTGTGGCGGGAATGGGCTTCCATAGATCCCAGCCTCCGACTGTGTATAATAAAACTTTATAAGCGACAGCGTGGGAGAGGTACAGTCGTGGACAAGTACAGCGCAGTTAGAAGCAGTTTGAAAGCAGGTTGACAGCTGCATATGCTAAACTGAACTTCCAAAAAAAAAAAAAAATAACACATAAAAAAAATTTAAAAAAAATAAAACATGGTCTTCAAGCCAGTAATCTGTGACAACTGCATGATGTGGGAAATCCGAGAAAACCCAACAGAGCTCAACCAAGTTTGTGTAAAGTGCCGCACGGTCCAGGAGTTGCTTCAACGAGTAAGTCTGTTAGAAATGGAGCTGGAGGAAATGAGACAGCAACAGGAGCTTGAGGAGCTGACACACCCACAATTCATGGAAGTCTGCACCCCTAGCAGACTGAAAGACACCAGGGAGATGGAAGAGAGTCGAAACAGCTGGGTTCAGATAGGCAGAAGCAGGGAAAAAAAGAAACTTCGTCAAACACAACCACCAGAAATCCAGACATCCAACAAATTTGAGCCACTTCAACATTTAGATGATCAAAACCAACATCAAGAGAATGAAGGGAACAACATCCAGGACCCTATAAACAGTGCTGGCCAGGCAACAAAAACAGGTAAGAGTTTGAACCATTTATTTATAGTTATCCTAGAAGACAAGGCAGTGGACTGGAATCTACTGGAGTTCATCAAACCAGGATTTCTGTTGTTGGTCTGAGAGGTTCATTGATGGAGTTTAAATCAAAGCTACCATATTCCTTTGGATTTAAGATGCACTTTCTTTTCTTGTAAAAATTGCCCTGTGTCTTACATTCCAGTACTGCAATTACAATACATGGGTTAAAATCATGTGACAGTCCAAGGTGCATGTTCAATTTGAGGGCGTACTAGATTTGAAGGAATACAGTAATCAAATCTGTTGTTGATTTACAAGAATGCATCAGACACTCCCTTTTCTGTCCAGGTTCAAAGATCATATAGGAGGCTGTGTGGTCCAGTGGTTAAAGAAAAGGGCTTGTAACCAGGAGGTCCCCGGTTCAAATCCCACCTCAGCCACTGACTCATTGTGTGACCCTGAGCAAGTCACTTAACCTCCTTGTGCTCCGTCTTTCGGGTGAGACGTAATTGTAAGTGACTCTGCAGCTGATGCATAGTTCACACACCCTAGTCTCTGTAAGTCGCCTTGGATAAAAGGCGTCTGCGAAATAAACAAATAATAATAATAATAAAAAAAGAGGGGAGGTCATTATTATTATTATTATTTATTTCTTAGCAGACGCCCTTATCCAGAGCGACTTACAATTGTTACAAGATATCATTATTTTTTACATACAATTACATTATTTTTTTTTTTTACACATTATTTTTAAATGCAATTACCCATTTATACAGTTGGGTTTTTACTGGAGCAATCTAGGTAAAGTACCTTGCTCAAGGGTACAGCAGCAGTGCCCCCACCTGGGATTGAACCCACGACCCTCCGGTCAATAATCCAGAGCCCTAACCACTACTCCACACTGCTGCCCATGATTGTTGGGGACTCCATATTGAGAAACACAGCAAGTTCAGTTCGCAGTTTGGACCCCCTTACTACAACAGTGTGCTGCCTTCCAGGAGCCTCTGTCAAGCACATCACTGAGAACGTGGACAGGCTCCTAGAACGAACAGGAGACGACCCGGTAGTAGTCGTCCACATCGGTACAAACAACATTGGAAGAGACAGACCAAGATCCCTGCAAAACAAAGTCAGAGAGCTAGGAAGGAAATTAAAAGACAAGACCAAAACTGTGGTATTTTCTGGGATACTGCCGGCACCTTGCAAAGGACCATATGGACAGCTGGAAATACAAAATCAAAATGCATGGCTGAAATCGTCTTTTAATTTCCTTCCTAGCTCTCTGAATTTGTTTTGCAGGGATCTTGGTCAACAATCGTGACCTCCCTTCTTTTTGCTGTCTGGTCAGCACTGTTGTTTCTTTCATTCTCTTGATGTTGGTTTTGGTCATCTAAATGTTGAAGTGGCTCAAATTTGTTGGATGTTTGGATTTCTGGTGGTTGTGTTTGACGAAGTTTCTTTTTTTCCCTGCTTCTGCCTATCTGAACCCAGCTTTTTTGGATGTTTAGTTTAGCTTCTGCAGCTGTCAACCTGCTTTCTAACTGCGTTGTACTTGTCCACCACTGTACTTCTCCCACACTGTCGCTTCCACACACTGTCGCTGGGAAGACTGCCTGCCTTTTGTTTGTTTGTGCTTGTGCTGCGAGCTCCGCCCCTCCCCCGTGTCTCAGAACGCTGCGGAATTTGAATCAGCTGCTCCGAGTTTCAGCTTGTTATCAGAAAAATACACGCAGCTGTAAGGCTTTAAGCTGCAATGTTTTCTGATTAAAGCAACTCCAGATTTAATTTAAAGATGTAATTCCTCCTTTCTGCTTCTAATTGCGTTGTACTTGTCCACCACTGTACTACTCCCACGCTGTCGCTTCCACATTTACATGGCACAAGGCAGCCCCAGCTCAACGGAGGAAGCTGGTAGTCAACGAGGTGCAAAAGCAGGAGGAGAGGATGAGGTGCGTAAAGGCCATTTCCCAGGCCATGCAGGGAGAATGGATGAGATGGGAGTGTGGAACAACGCAAGATTGGCTGGCAAGACCTATGGTCAATGGAACAGAGCAGGATCAGTTTCCTCATCAGGTCAACGTATGATGTTCTCCCATCTCCACAGAACCTAAACCTCTGGGTAGGAGAGGATCCCTCATGTCCTTTGTGTTCATCACCTGCAACATTAAGGCACATTTTGACAGGATGTAAGGTGGCTCTTAGCCAAGGACGGTTTACTTGGCGCCATGACCAGGTGCTGCGATGTTTGGCCTTAGCATTGGAAGACAAGCATAACATGACCAATAAGTTGCCACTAGTTCCATCAAAACATTACACACAAAATACAACATTCCTCCGCCCAGGAGAGCAACCACCAAGAAAAGGTGTTAAAACCAATCCTCGCCCAGGACAACTGGAAGCTGCTAGAGACTGGAAAATGCTGGCTGATGTTGGTCAACGGCTTATTCTTCCACCTGAGATTACCACCACTAACCTTCGACCAGTTATTGTCTTGTGGTCTGGATCAGCACGCCTTGTTCACCTGGTAGAGTTAACAGTGCCATGGGAGGATGCTGTAGATGAGGGGTATGAGAGGAAGAAACTGCGGTATGCTCAACTAGCCATTGAAGCGGAACAGTGAGGATGGAGAGTCTGGGTTTACCCAGTGGAGGTGGGTTGTCGAGGATTTGTGGCACACTTTACAACCCGGTTTCTCAGAGACGTCGGATTCAGTGGCCAAGAGTTGCGTCGCACAGTGAAGAACTTATATGAAGCAGCAGAGAGGAGCAGCAACTGGCTGTGGTTGAGATATAAAGATTCTGGCTGGGGATCTCAAGCACAATAGAAAGAAAGAAATGCTGATGTACGGGTAAGTAAGCTGGGCTGAGTTGAGTGGGGGACGGAGGGGGGTGATGCTGGGACACCAGAATCACCGTTTGAGCCCTCTTGAGGTGTCGTGGGCTAGTCGACGAAACACCAAGGATGGAAGGTGCCCACTTGAAGACCCCAGAGATGTACCCTACTTAGCTCAATCCAGATGATTGTCATGCTGATGCGCTGGGGAGACTGCACTGTGGTTGATCCCCGGAGCCAGCATCGCAGCCGTTGTTTGTGCTGATGCGCAGGGTAGGCAATAAGCTGATCCCTGGAGCCAGCATTACACTTCATCCATCAACACCAGACAGAAGGATATCTACATCATCATATGGAAGGAAACGCAAATGGATGACACAGATGGATCACATTAGTTTACTGTAAAGCTACGTCTTAGTTGGTGCTTATCTTGGCGAGAGCCAAGTTCAAATCAGCATGAAGTTTTAACATCTACTCTTGTGTAATGGAAATCAGCTGTCAGCAGAGATGTTCTGACAGGAATACATTATTGCTGGTTTTAAACTCGCTGTCAGGTATTCCTGTCAGAACATCTCTGCTGACAGCGAGTTTAAAACCAGCAATAATGTATTCCTGTCAGAACATCTCTGCTTATTGCTGGTTTTAAACTCGCTGTCAGAGATGTTAAAACTTCTACTGTTAAAATCTGTATTTAGTCCAGCTCAGCGTTATAAAACTGGAGACTGAATACTGGACCCCAGTTGAACTTCTTGCACTGGCATAAAACTGGCATTAACATCTACTCTCGTGTAATGGAAATCATAACCTTATGTTGTTGAGATTTTTTGGACTTATTTCCATAAAATGAATGTCCATATTCTTTTCTTTAAGTACATTAACAGCCCATGCTGTATTTTTGTGTGTGTGTGTTTTTTCCAATCTTTGTTTTTTTTTCTATTTCATTTAGCTGTTCCTCATCTACTGTTATGTGTCTACTCTTGCTGGTGCACTTATTTTATTTATTTCAGGTGGTCTGCTGTCTTCACTCAGAAAGTCAGTGCTGTACCAGTTATGTGGAGTTTCATCCCCAAATATATTAAAGGAAATAGGTCAAATGCCTGTAACTAATAACAATGGCAGTTTGTCATGGAATTTAGAATGTAGTGGTGCATAGTGATTTATTTAGTGTGAAGCGGCTCATTAGTATGCAAGCCATGCTGTACGCTATATATACACACAGTCATGTGATGCTGTTTAACCAATCAGAGGTTGTTATTTTTCCAAGCCGTGTTATAAAGATGAATAATCACTCATGATCTCTATTACTCTGTCACAATTTCTTAAAAACAATCATAGCACTTTTGAGAGGACATAAAAGTGGCTTTAGTTGACACAGTTTTTTTAAAAAACATTGATGAAAACTGTATTTAATATACAGAAATTATTATTCGAGTAGTTGCTTACAATTTATTATAATTACAGTATACATATTGTAAGTACTCACTTCTGCCAAAATAGGATAGTATAATAATAGTACATACTATTTTAGAACAAGTATACTTGAAGTATGAAGGGGTTTTATTTGAAATAAGTTCTATTTTAAATTAAATGTTGGATACATTCCAATAACTGTCTCACACATTTCCTTTGTTCTCACATTGTAACTTATTGTAGTTTTATCTCAAAGAGGCAGGGCTTGAGGTAGCTGTGCTTGAGTTTAGTTTTCCAATAAAACAAACCATACTCTTAAAATTAGAGATTACTATAGCAAGGTCATTTAATCCAGTCACATAAGGATTTGGTATTAAACTTGAAATGTAAGCATCCCTTAACTAGAGTATGGACTCTGCTACTCTACGCATTAATCAGCTGTTTGACACACCTTGAAATTCAGAGGGAGTTAAAGAGTGGAATGTGTATCCTGAAACATGTCCCATGAGTTTTTGCTCTTGTGTACGCAGTTTTATAAAGTACTCGTACTGTAATTTGTCACTGCGTTTGTTTGGAGCTGTAAGTGTGCTGTGTTTGTGAGGTTGAGCCTTGGTCTGTAAAATGAGGGGCAGTGGTTAGTGAAGTAGTTTTTGTTTTTTAAACAACCATGATTCCACTTAAGTCAAAATTCACTTTCGGTCCTCTGGACGCTCCAAACTGCAAGCGTCCCGATTCCAAACTTTCTATATGCCGTGCACTATAACACGGGTCTCACAGCCCCCTTTTCTCTGTGTCTACAAGGTGTGCTCAACACACCGCTCTCGTTCCTCCAACACCACTCAAATTCCTCCAACACCACTCCCGTTCCTCCAACACAACTCCTGTTCCTCCAACACCACTCCCGTTCCTCCAACACCACTCCCGTTCCTCCAACACCACTCCCCTCCTCCAACACCACTCCCGTTCCTCCAACACCACTCCCGTTCCTCCAACACCACTCCCGTTCCTCCAACACCACTCTCTCCCATTTTCCCGGGCTTTTATTTCCCCTCCTAACAAGCAGGTAATTTACTTACTTGGTTAACAAATAACAAGACAATGAATATAAAACAGGTGACAAACATTACAAAGTTGCTCTTAATTTAGGAATGAAGTGACAGTATATATTGTAGGAACAATTCAATAATTGATAATTTAATGTTTATCTGGGTTAATTAGTTCTCTTATTAATAATATTTAATTGATGTGTTACCAAGATCGAGGATTTACTATGAACACACATTCAGGCGCAGACACAAGGAATGTTTAATCAACTGTAGTGTTTTATTAAGTACACAAATAATAAACAGAAATCGGGTCATCTTCAGTTCAGTATTCCTGCCAGGATCCAAGGGGCCCTTTTTATTAAGACACAGCAGTTTGCTTTTTTCCTGAGACACAGCAGTTTCATTAATTAGTCCAGTTATATCATAAATACACGTTCATGTGTTATCATATTCAAGGAATATGTCCCACAGTGTAATCGTGACTTATACACTGCTTGTTTGAATTTTGATCTTTTAATAAAGTAATCTCTGGTCTTTGGAAACTGGACCCGCGTCTCTGACTGCTGATTGATTTTCCTCCCTACACTAGAGAAGTCGGTACATTTTTAATTAAATACAAAATTCTGTCCAGAGTAGATGGTTTTGCATGTGATCTGTGAACAATGAACCTGATGTAAAATTGTCTTTCCTTTTTACTTAACCACTTCAACACCATGACGTACGCACCTACGTCAAATGAAAACCCACTTATAGTACCATGATGTACGTGCGTACGTCAAGTTTCCAGTCTAGCGTTTCAGGTTTCAATCTCTAAGGCAGTGCTAGTACTGTGGAATGTGCAATGAAAGTTGGGGGAGGGTCAGGTGGCATTTGTATCCAATTGCGTGTCATGTAGCGATTCCAATCTACCTGTGGGCGTTTACAAGACTGAGATGTATTGTGGGAAGCCATTCAACTTTTACAGGTATATATATTTAATATATATTATATTGTTTTAAATTCTATATATTTTTTATTATTAGTATTACTTGTTTAGTTGTAGTTTATATAGTTTTTAGCGAAAGCTAAACATGGCAACATACGTGGAGAGCGACAAAGGGAGTGATGAAGATTTCGAAGTTGGTTCGAAGGTTTTCGATACCAGCGACAGTGATGCTGACTTATCACTCAGGGATAATGATGAAGAGGGTGTGGAGCAAAGAGCAACAGGGGACTGGGTGTTTATTATTGATCCCTACCATGATGCCAGTCCTCCAGCATTTGATTTTGCACCTGTTTACACAGATGTGCACCCCGCCATGGAACTTGAGAGTTTGCGTTCTCCATTGGAGTGCTTTTTTGGCTTTTGTTCCCGAAAAGATAATCACTTACCTTTGTGACTGTACAAACAAAAGAGCATGCAGCTACTTTACAGGCGTGTGTGTGTGTGTGCGTGTGTTATCATGAGATCACCACAACCTTGTGAGGCATGAGGTGCTTGCACCAGGTCAGTGCCTTCAACCACCCAGAAAGAAGTGCTGATATCTCTCATGATAACAACACACACACACACACACACACACACACACACACACACACACACACACACACACACCCACACCCACACACACCCTGGAGTGGATTTATTGCTATTATTAAACAGGCCCATGAGTATGCTGTTGTTATGAAATAAACTTAAAGACTTGAAACTGTATTTTAATTGGATTGTATTTGTGGATGCATCACACCATTGTCATGTCACCAGATAGGCTATCTATTTACTGGCTAGGAGAGGATCCTCAGCCAATCAGAATCTTGTATTATGGAGTGGTAGCACTCAGTTGGTCTTAAAAATATTTTCAATGTCTAAATCTAATTTTTCATATTAACCCTTTAATAGCAAATCTAAACAAACAACATAGAAGTAATCGGGGGGTGGCGGATAAACTTTTATTGGTGGCAGTGTATAAAAAACAAAGCGTTGACAACATAAACAAGAACATTTTAATTATTAGGTTTCCCAGCCCTAGTGTTATTGCTGTGTTTATTATTATTATTATTATTATTATTATTATTATTATTATTATTATTAGGCTTCCAGGCTCAAAGTTGCTGTATTTATTTATTTAAAACTTGCTCAAACTCACCAGATTCATTCATGTAAAAATGCGTCTTTCGAAAGGCACTTATTGGAGAGTGCTGAAAGCTGGTATAGTTGTTGAGGGATAGTCCAAGATTAACTGGTGTTCGTAAGAAGCTGATAGGTTGTGTGGTATGGCGGCCATGCTGCATGACGTCGAAATCGCACGGTACAGACGTCATAATCACAAACTACAAAGATCTTCTTCTCCCAAACCGCTAGTCCGATTGAAACAAACCCAATGGCACATATGATCGTAGAGTGGTTGTCTTTAAAGGGTGTTAAAGGGAAGTTGCCACAATAATAAACATGGCGGCCACGTTGGATGACATCATCAATGAAGTAGTTTTTTTAAATAGTGAGTAGTTGTTTCTTGATGAAAGAAATGCACAGTCCTTTTCTTCAGATATTAGTTTGGTTTATTCAATATATACAGGTTTAATTCTGGAAACAAAAAGAACTCTCAAAGCAAAACAGTACAGATCACACTTTCATATGCAAACTGCACGGAGCAAAACTGAAGTTCAAAACATAACAGAACAGAACAAAATAATATAATGCAATACTGTAGGTTTGATCCTCCAGGACTTCTCGATCAACAAGTCTCCAATACTAGTCTTAATGAAAGAGAGAAGTGAGCTGAGCTGAGTGCACCTTGGTTAAGTAGCCACTGACCTCAGCCCCACTCCTTCCTTATCTTTGTGGGTTCAATCACCCCAGGCAACCCCCTGTGGAGAGTCTCATGTATGTGTCAAAGAAAACTGGTTCTGCCTCACACTGCCTAGGATGGTGTTATCTTGGTGTGGCCCTTTGGTCCTTTATACTGCCTAAGATGGTGTTATCTTGGTGTGACCCTTTATGCTGTCTAAGATGGTGTTATCTTGGTGTGGCTCTTTGGTCCTTTATGCTGCCTAAGATGGTGTTATCTTGGTGTGGCCCTTTGGTCCTTTATGCTGCCTAAGATGGTGTTATCTTGGTGTGGCCCTTTATGCTGTCTAAGATGGTGTTATTTTGGTGTGGCCCTTTGGTCCTTTATGCTGCCTAAGATGGTGTTCTCTTGGTGTGGCCCTTTGGTCCTTTATGCTGCCTAAGATGGTGTTATCTTGGTGTGGCCCTTTGATCTTTGTGCTTAACCTATGTTATCTCTTGAGCACATCAGTTCCTCCAGCAATGTGCGATTGTGTTTATTCCAGCAGTCAGACAGTCATCGTCAGTGCAATTAAATGAAATCTTGCAATCTCGCATTTACCAGTTACTCTGATAATCTCCTTTTAAAACTAACAGAGTGTACAAACCTGCAAACACGTGTATCTTATATTGCATTCAAATTTCTTTCCGTCATCCAACATACGCCACTTTTAGAAATAAAGATGGGAGGGGTCCTACTGCGCCAGGATCGAGCCACTGGTGTCCTCTTCACTGGGTATGAACTCCTTATACACCCAAGTCAAAACTATCATGCTATGGTCATTACTATATGTGTAAGTATTTATCATGCATGGTAGTTATGTATTTCTTGTTTGAAGCTACAAAAATAGTAAAATAAACCTTTATGTACAATTCCCCTTATCTCTCTCCTTCTACTCCTTTGCTCCTTCTGTGTGGATGTCAATGGCATATACTCATTCAGTGCTTGGCGTCGCACATACTTCAATTCCGATCTATAGCTCTTGAGCAAATATTTCAAATAACACATCAATAAGGTTGACAAAAATGCAGCAGTCATCACTACACATGCCCCTCTAAAGATCAGGTCCCACCAGCTATCATAACATTTAGGGTCCACTAAGAACTTCCATGCCATCTGCCATTTGGCTGCTTCACTTAATATTAAATTCAAATTGTCTTTTAACAAACTCAATCTAAAACTAAACAGTTCATCTTATAATTTTTTAAAGTGCATGTTTCTCCAACATTCCTCCCTTTTCAAAATATTTAAAAAGATGCTCTCCTTTTCCTTCCTAAACATACATGTGTTAGTAACAAATTAACATGATTTAAAACAATTTTATGTTCTAGTCCAAAAATGATGCCCTCTCTTGGCATGGGATACAGTTGAGGACATTTTTCTGGTTGTTGTAATTTGCATGAAGTTAAAGTTACGTTCCGAATAGATTTATATGTGCAGTTGTGACGTGCTTGAGGTTACTCACCCCTGTGAATTTTCCCATGCTCTAGGAGATTGGCATTGTATATTTTCATGGGAAAATAACTTAAGCATAAGAGGGCAGAAGTGTTAAAGGGACTAGGAGCTCTTAACATAAACAAATCCCCTGGGCCGGATGAGCATATGGTAACAACATTCTGGCAGACAGTCAGCATGGTTTTAGGAAAGGGAGATCGTGTCTAACTAACCTGCTTGATTTTTTTGAGGATGCAACATTGACAATGGATAATTGCAAAGCATACGACATGGTTTATTTAGATTTCCAGAAAGCTTTTGACAAAATCCTGCATAAAAGATTAATTCTCAAACTGAATGCAGTAGAGATTCAAGGAAATGTATGCACATGGATTAGGGAGTGGTTAACATGTAGAAAACAGAAAGTACTGATTAGAGGAGAAACCTCAAAATGGAGCGAGGTAACCAGTGGTGTACCACAGGGATCAGTATTAGGTCCTCTGCTTTCCTAATCTACATTAATGATTTAGATTCTGGTATAGTAAGCAAACTTGTTAAATTTGCAGGCGACACAAAAATAGGAGGAGTGGCAAACACTGTTACAGCAGCAAAGTTCATTCAAAATGATCTAGACAGCATCCAGAACTGGGCAGACACATGGCAAATTACATTTAATAGAGAAAAGTGTAAAGTATTGCACGCAGACAATAAAAATGTGCATTATAAATATCATATGGGAGATATTGAAATTGAAGAAGGAATCTATGAAAAAGACCTAGGAGTTTATGTTGACTCAGAAATGTCTTCATCTAGACAATGTGGGGAAGCTATAAAAAAAGGCCAACAAGATGCTCGGATATATTGTGAGAAGTGTTGAATTTAAATCAAGGGAAGTAATGTTAAAACTTTACAATGCATTAGTAAGACCTCACCTAGAATATTGTGTTCAGTTTTGGTCACCTCGTTACAAAAAGGATATTGCTGCTCTAGAAAGAGTGCAAAGAAGAGCAACCAGAATTATCCCGGGTTTAAAAGGCATGTCGTATGCAGACAGGCTAAAAGAATTTAATCTATTCAGTCTTGAACAAAGAAGACTACGTGGTGATCTGATTCAAGCATTCAAAATCCTAAAAGGTATAGACAATGTCAACCCAGGGGACTTTTTCGACCTGAAAAAAGAAACAAGGACCAGGCGTCACAAATGGAGATTAGATAAAGGGGCATTCAGAACAGAAAATAGGAGGCACTTTTTTACACAGAGAATTGTGAGGGTCTTGGGGCTACCGAGTGGCGCATCCAGTAAAAGCACTCGCTGGAGTGCAGGATGCGCTCTATAGCCTGGATAGTTCTGGTGACTTAGCTGTGGGCTTGCAGTGTGCACCACCCCCTGGGAACTCCCGGTCATAGGGCACATCCTGCACTTCCGGTGAGTGTCTTAGCTGGATGCGTCCCTCCAGTCCAGGGCAGGCTTGAGGCACAGAGACTGAATTGCACCCCCCTGTGTCAGATCTCTATAAATAAATACAGCCCTGGTACTTACATACAGACACATTCACCATTGGAATCCATCCCAGAGAGACAAGCAGAGAAAAACAAGTTGATAAAGAGAAGGTGCAGTATACTATTCTTTATTAGACCGAGTGAATAATACAGAGACTTTGATTGGTTTGAATTATTTATCTATTTTATTTTTCTTATTTCATCAAACAAAGCTAGAAACCAAAACTATAGAATATCAAACTGCATTATTGAATCATATTGTTAGAACATATTTTTTTAATTGATACACACTTTACTAAATAAAACAGACAATTTGGGTTAGTGTAGTGGACAAACTTTACAGCTCTAAACATTATACTAATGCAGTCACCCTGCTGGCTGTTAAATTTATATAACATTCTTCCAATCGAAATAATAAATGATCTCAAATAACAAAATAATAACAACACATTTCAGTAATCTCAATGTATTGATTAGAAATTCTACATCTTACTAAATCATCTGTTTTTATAGATACTTAATACCAACATTTTTACTTATTGTGTTTACTAATACTGATGTATAATGATCCTAGTTATGAAAGAAACTGACTTTGAAATGTGTGCATTATATTTGAGAACTGAAACGAAGTCCTCTTTTATATAAATGTTTCTTATTTTAATCTGTCTCGCATTGTGTTTGATATGCTTGCTTATGACTAGGGGTTCTGGTTTTCAGGTTTTATTTTCCATCCCTCTACCTTAATTAATAGTTATTAATCCTTAACTAAATAGCAGATAAAGAGAAACAACATGTAAATCAGCGGGAGAAAACAAACACACTTCTAGAAACCAATGCAGTGGAAGTTAATAAGCTGAATTCAGCCAGAACGAAATGCAACTTCAAATAGAATCAGGTGAGATCAATGCACATCATTTGTTAACACAATCAATATATCAGGGTAAAGAAACAGCTTCCATTGGTAATTAGTTTGATTAAGAAAGCGAGTTGGCTCAAAACACATCTAAAGGGACATCACGTGATTAAAAATAAAACCCGGAAACCAGAACCCCCTGCTTATGACCCTCTCCTCTGGCCCAAATAAAAGAGCCTGGTGCAAACCTCCTTCTATTTAAAAGTCATTTCTGAAATCAGCCAGTTTAGAAACAAATAATTTCACTCTGCAGTTGCCATTTTACCCCCTGTGTCAAACTGAACATCCCCTTCACCTGAGGAGAGAAGACAGTTCAATACAAAGGGTTTCTTAAAACACTGAACAGTCTAGTTTAGCTGGCAGATTTCTACAGTGGAATCAGAAAAGAGTCTAAACCCAGGATAGAGTGGCTCAGTGAATGTGGTTTGGAATCTGTGCAGGAGGGTCATTGTGTCACCGGAGATTCCATAAAATGAAATGCCGGCATTAAAGTCTAGATACACTCCTATTCTGGAGGTGCAGGGGGCAGTTATTGCAGTTTTATTGTTATTGTGCCAGAAAGTGTAAGTGGAACTAGAGCAGAACAAACTCCAGGACTTGTCATTGAATCCAAGGCAACAGGAAACATCCTCTCCTTTCCTGCTAATTCCTTTATATGTGACTCCTATATAAGCCCAACCCCCACTCCACTCAATCTCCCAGTAGCAGCGAGTCCCAGACAAACCCTCTTCGCAGAGCACTTGGTACCAGCTGTAAAATCTCTCTGGGTGATCTGGATATGGCTGGGTATCTTCCCTCAGTGTCACCTTTCTATTCCCTTCAGACAGACAGAGCTCTCTATATGCTGTGTTGGGGTCCAGCGTGAGCTGACAGGAATCTGATTGAAGAGGATGGTTAGAGGAGAGACAGTTAGAAATGTTATTTGAAAATCTGCACTAGATTTGAAATATACAGAACCAACAAAAAGATACATAAATAATACAGCAGGTTCAGAAGAGTTGTTTCAAGTCTACAACTTGAAAGCAGAAGAGACATTGAGACATAAGTAAGTAACAGGATTAGTAGTATTATTTGGGGGAAGTTTGTGTGTATCCATTTTGCATCTGCCATTTAGTAATGATGCTTTTCATTGTAAAATATTATACATTCCACTCCAATAAGTATTGGGACAGAACAATTAACGCAGAACCACTGGGGTGAAACATTTATTGCCATTTCACCCCACTTATGCTACGTTTACACCTGCACACCCAAGCTGAGCCGGTGCCGAGTCGAGCCAGCCTGGTACGGCTCGGGTAGCTTGAGTTGCGTTTACACCAGAGAAAGCCGAGCCGAGCTGAGAGACGTCACGCATAATGAACGTGCTGAGTCGATTACATTAAATGTCACAGACTGCAAAAATAGAACAAAGCATTAATTTAATAAAATCTTTTTTTACCATGGATTTTTTTTTGGATTATTATTGCGGAGAAGTACTGAAAATAAACAAAGGAAGCAAAGACGGGGGACCATATTAAAGGTATACATAATAACGTGCTCGGTAACATAACACTCCTACAGCATGTCCCCCAATTCCCTATACAAGTGCAATATTTCTACCGTAAATACAGTACCGGTGTTCAAACTGTAAACAACTTATCAGTGTAACTTCCGTTTCTGTCTCTCCCTATTGATACAGTATCTGAACTGGAGAAAAGCTGCGCTGGCACTTTGTAACACAGACATCTTATCTTAAATAAATATTAGGTCTGTAACTTGGTTCTTTACTAATCTATTAACTTTTTTGCTACGAGAGGAGCTGCGGCTTTCTCCGGGAGACGAGACGCTTCAGCCCCGCTCCGGCAGCCGAACCTGGAGCGAGCCCATTCCCTCTCCCCCTCTCCCAACCCGCTTTCCTTCTCGCATTTTGTTAGTTTGCTTGTCTGTCGCTTCGAACTGAACTCCCCACTGCCGTTTAGCCAGGCTAAAGTTTAAAAACTGCTGATTAAAATGATCCTCGAGTGGGAATGTTACCTTTTTTTATTTTTTTTTTGTTAATATAGTGTTGATTACATTGTGCTTTATGCATGGTAAATTTACGGAAAGTTACATTTTTGATTCACTATATGCGTACTATAGGGAATTATTTCATGTAGTATTTTAGTCAGATGTGTGTTGTTATGTGTCCTGCGGAGTAAAGGTAAGGAGTTACGAAAACATTTACTGGTTGTGGTCCTGGGTGTTGCCATTTTTTCTTGTAATGACACTTATAATGAAATGCAGTAACCCCGCCCACAGCCTGCTTCGGCCCCGAGCCAGATTCAGATATTTTGCAGGGCTGGAGTTTCACGGCTTGGTTCCGGCTCGGCTCGGTTATTTGCTAGTGTAAACACACCCGTACTGTGAGGGTGTGGAGCCCTCACAGTACGGGTGTGCTAGTGTAAACGGGGTATTAGACTCCATCCTACAAGTGCATTGTTACCACAATATACATTTACCACCAACACAGGATGTAGGACATAGTTATTAATTTAACTCCAAAACTGTTTTTTAATGTATGGAATACATTTAAACAGATGGGATGATTATCTATTCAGAGATAAAACATATTTAGGGAGAGAAAGCTCCGATAGGGAAAACAAATCCTCCACCCTGTCATACTTGAAGAGGCGTGTATATTAACCCTTTGTGGTCCTATGTCGGACCAGGTCCGACATTACAATTATTCCCTTCCTGTCCGACATCATCAAAAAGACGTCAAGCACAGGTCTCTAGTCATTTTTTCTCCAGAAAAAGCCGAGAAAACCATTCAATGGCCGAGTGAGAGCGATAGGAGCTGAGAGAAGCCGGAAAAAAGGGGCGGATCTGAGCAATACACATAGACCCTGCACCACAGAGATAACACAGACATAAACAAACAAGATAGCTGCTTCCGCATCCAGCGCTCAAAGAATATCATGGACATTTGCAGAGCTTTTTGAGATGTTATAGTAATAAAACAATGGCTTGGATCGCATTATTGAGGAGTTTGGTGATAAAATGAGTGATCAGGAGATGATTTTTCAGTATGCACGACTATGAAGAGGTATGTGAAAAATACAGCGAACACGGGATGGGTCGGGGCTGGAGATGCTGTACTGAGTGTCCTGTTGATATGCAGTGCCTTTTAAACCTGTTTTACTGTGAAAAAAACACTTTTAAAACAGCGCGTCTAAAATAAACTGCGTGTGTGAAAATAAATTGGACCTGACGCGCCTGACACGCACTGAATAAATGGACCGCTAAGGGTTAATGGGTTCACAATTACTAAGATCATTTCTGTCCTCATGATTCACCCCTCCCTATGTTGTAGTGTCAGCTCTTCTCAAAATGGAGTGACACATCTTTCAATCAGTTTTAGAAAAAACAGACTTACATTTTAAAAACTCTGCTCTGGTCCTCGGCTCTGGAGACTCCAGACTGTAAACTGCAACTTCATTCACTGGGTAGAAAAAGAGAAGTAGAATGAAATGCATAGATAATAAAGTGATGACAAAGAGAAATCTGCATGCCTGTGTTAGGTCTATCCAAAAAGAGAGAATGTCTGTAGAAAAATGGCAACCTTCGCATGGTCTTCCTAGCAACGTCACATTTACCATAAAAGGCCCTTTCCAAGGCTATACTGTCCGCCAAATAGGCCCCTCAGTGTGTATCATCAGGGACAATCAAAGTCAACAATGAAGTAATGGAGAAGCTGTTGAGGATCAACAACATTGACATCCTCATGCTTCAAGAGACCCATATAAAGGTCGAAAGCCACTGATCCAAGATCATCATCCCTCCTGATTTTTCGTCACTTCAAGACCCCACATGGAAACACCGGCTACCAACCTACATCAGATGCTGTAGTCACACTGCCAGACTCCATTGCCTTCAAGATTGGCGGGATACCCATTGTCCAATAGAAGAAGTCCAACAACCAACCTGGACCTTTCACCTCCCATCTGGGCTGTTTTCATATCCTGCTAATCTGATCCAAACCAAAGCCCCGCTGGAACTTTTGCACATCTGACTGAGCCACTTATGCAGCACCCATGGAGACTTAACATCAACCGCATCCCAACGACACCCGTGAATTATGGATGCTTCATCATCCTTGTGAATAAGTCCGTAAACAAAGCCACCTGCTGCGAATTTCACTAGACCTACACTCCTTGTTAGTCACTGTGACAGAGATCAAATGATTCTTGGTGTTAGATCTCCCTCCTGACCTGCGAGGCAGCTGCATAAAGGGAACAGAATACCCTGAACTAAATGGCACGACATTTTATTCCCAGGGTTAGGTGGAAGTCGGCCATCTAGAAAGGGGGCAGAGCTACGGTATACAAACTCAATGACCTGGACACGAAACGGCGTGGCATCCGTGGATTGGAGGAGCGGGTGCGCTCGTTGACCAAGGGGTCATGGGTGACGTTATAAAAAGGGGACGTAATGATGTGATCTCTTCCTTTGTGAATGGTTATATTAACCCTTTGCGGTCCTATGTCGGACCCTGTCCGACATCAAAAAGACGCAAAGAACAGGTGTCTAGTCGTTTTTTCTCCGGAAAAAGCCGAGAAAACCATTCAATGGCCGAGTGAAACCGATAGGAGCCGAGAGAAGCCGGAAAAAAAAAAAAAAAGTGGGCGTATCTCATGAATACTGATAGACCCGACACCACATAGATAACACGGACATACACAAACAAGATAGCTGCTTCCGCATCCAGCGCTCAGAGAATATCACGGACATTTGCAGAGCTTTTTGAGATGTTATAGTAATAAAATAACGACTTGGATCGCATTATTGAGGAGTTTGGTGATAAAACAAGTGATCAAGAGATGATTTATCAGTATGTACTATTATTACGAGTTATTTGAAAAATATAGCGAACGAGGGGTGGGGCGGTGCTGGAGATGCAGTACTGAGTGTCCTGTTGATATGCAGTGCCTTTTAAACCTGTTTTACTGTGAAAAAAAATACTTTTAAACAGCGCGTCTAAAATAAACTGCGCATGTGAAAATAAATTGGACCTGACGCGCCTGACACACACTGAATAAATGGACCGCTAAGGGTTAAAGGACCAGAAGGAGAACCTGTGAAACGTGAGTGTTTTGTTTGTTTTTGTTTGTCGTTAATAATACTGTTTGTAATTATTTGGATGGCTAACACAATCCGGAGCTGTCACCAAAAGCCGGCATTAAACCTGTATCAACAACACTGCACTTTTGTTTAACACTAAAGAACTGTATTCACCACGAGCACTAGAGCACACACTGTGTACTGGTGTTTGTGTTACATGTGGGTGAACTAAAAACCGGACTGTTATTATTTCTGGGCCAACTCGCGGATTACAAATAAGCAATACACACCGCTGTATTGTTTCATTACCATTGTTATTATTTACTGTTGTTTTGCCATCAGGCCATTGGATTTATTAAAACATTAAACACTGCACCTGGATTATAATTGTGTGTCTGTTTATTGATCACCTGCACGCTGCTAACCACTTAGCCACAGTCACTCAAAAGCTATCTGTTCCTGAGATAACACAGGATTTCTGAACGAAGGGTCTGTCCTCTTGCCTGTGCTCTTTTTTTTTTAAATCAGCAATTATTTTACCCCCGTTTTTCTCCCAATTTGGAATACCCAATCAATTTTAAGACCCTGTCTCACTGCTGCAACCCCCGCAATGACTCAGGAGGCTAAGAAGCGAAGACATGAACACTGTGTTCTCCAAAACTGTCAAGCCGACCGCTTTCTTTCACACTGCAAGCCAACAGTGAAGCCAACCAGACCTATCGCGTCGGAGGAATACGCAGATCCGGGCACAACACAACCAGCTCACAAGCGCCCGGCCACCCACAGGAGTTGCTGGTGCGCGGTGAGACAGGGATTACACAGCCGACTTGAGCCCTCCCCACCTGGGCGGAGCTCAGCCAATTGAGCGCCATCCACTGGGAGCTCCTGCCAACTGCCAGCGATGGCATAGCCTGGATTTGAACCAGCAATCTCCGGGCTATGTGTCACTTGGGAGCCCTTTGGAGAGGTTTTCTAATTTCTACCAAAGGAATCTAATTCACACTAACCTGTTTTGGTGATGCTGACTAATTCCTTCTCGCAGAAGTTCTCAATGTTGTCTTTAAGTTCACAAACTGCTTTCATCACAGCCCCAAAAGAGATGTCAGAGTTGACAGTAACGCTGGGTAAGACTCCAGCTTCAGGAGGGGCACAGAGTGACTTGAAATTCTATGATAGGGAAGTGGAGAAAATGTGTTTTCAGGGAAACAGAATGGGTTACAAAACATTACTGGGGAAAAGCATGATTCAGTTGGACAGGTTGTCTAAAACCTTTGCAATTACGTTCTTGACATTTTCTACCTGTAAATAATGGATGTGATCTTCTATTTCTGAAAGCTGTTTCAGCTCAGCGTCTCTCCTCCTTAGCTGAACAATCTCCTGCTGCAGTTTCTTCATGAGTTCTTCAGCCTGATTCACTGAAGCCTTCTCATTTGCTCCAATCAGCTCAATAACCTCAGACTGGATCTTCTCAATGGATTCGATCAGCTTGGTGAAGATCTTCTCACTTTCCTTTATATCTCTCTGTGCAGATATCTGAGTGAAAGAACACAGCAGCGGAGACATTTACAAATTATAGTAGAAGTTACATAATTCATATACAGTCAAATATATAGCTGTGTTCCAGTTCATATGTCAATAATATTAATTGGAACAGAAAATATTGAAATGTCTGATTAATTACTGAATTAGTTATTCAAAGTAGGCAGTGGTTGAAATCTGTATTAATGTTGGCAAACCCTCTTGTCAATACTGACCTTCAGTGACTCCACAGCCTGCTTCAGCTCGTCCACTTCTTTCAGTTTCTTCTGGATTCTCAATTCTATTTCCATCTGCGTCTCTCCCAGCTGCTTCTGTGTAGAAATACATTGACATTTCTGATGGGACATTGAAAGTGACATTTCTGATGAGACATTGGTGGAGTTTACATGCAGTATTATTGACTCGTGAAGTGATGATGCGCATGCGAATAAGGTTTGCAGACAAAAAAGAGCATCCACAGAGAAGGACAGGGTCAATCACAAAAACACGAGTAAATGATGAAAAACAGGAAATCCACGCCCATTTCCTCATGTAAACCCGCATATCATGCGCAAATGAGAATGAGATAATCGTAGCCTATATCCTTAAATGACCACACTGTCACGAAATCCGCGTGTTCAGATTTCTTTACGTACTCTTTTTATTTGCTCAGCATACACTCTTATCTCAGGGGAGACGTTAGGAGGACAGAGATGTTATTACTCCTAGTGGGATATAGTTCGTGCTCTGGACCCGCAGTATATTCGGATGACCAACATAGTACCCAAGAAATTGACAGACTCATGTATCTAAAGTGTTTTTACGAATCAGAGTATGATCAGTACTCCTTCGGTTTATTAACAGTTAAATATTGGATTGAGTAGCTACAGGCTACTTCATATCCCCAGCTGACAGACGTTCTGGGCAGTCCAGTGTCTTAACAGATATTAACGTTAACACTTTAATACATCTTTATGTATTCGTGCAGCCGGCAGGCCTGGCCACGACCACGACACTAAATACACCCAGTAGCCTCTTTTCAGCACATTCAACAAATGTTCTTCTATCTTCTAAACATAGCGTGAGTCCCTTATAGCAATACATGTGAGATAAAATAATAATTGATTAATGCTTACCCTTTAATATAGATCGTAAAAGGATATGACTGTCTTCACCAGGCAAATTAAACTGAGTTAAATCAGTTCAATTGTGTTTTTGGTTTGCAGAAGATGGACCACCTTGCCCTGTCTGGGATGAGTGTGGTACTCCATTGAAATTACTCTGGAGTTAAATAGGTTTTTCGTCTCATTGGAATACATGGGACGCCTCAATTAAATCCAATCATTAATCAGGTGGGACAGTTCTTATCCATTTTACAAATAATAGTTTTCAAAAGATCCGGACTAACTTTTCAGAATTAATAGGTGTCATGTACTCAATAAATTCAATACTTCATATTTGTCTAACTCCAAACCTATGATCTCATTTCTTTGCTTTCCTCCGAGCCCCTCCTTTATCTGAAAAGTTAAGTGAACCAAGGTTCCCAGGATCTTGGTTTATAATATAATATAAAAACACTACTGCATGCAAAACACTATTTTTATATGTGTTATATATGAGAGATGTTCTTAATATATGACATCATCTTCTAGTTGATTATATTATGCTAAATTAAAGGTATGTGTTTCCTTTAACCTCATGTTGATTCATCATTTTGTTAATGAGTCAGTTTTGATTCCATATACCATTGTCTAACAGAGTATTTGACAAAAGTTTGTCTCATACAATATTCAAGTCATTTAGTTTCACTAAGTTTAAGTGGTAATAATTTTCATTACAATTATTTATCCCTTAAGAGATGCACTGACCAGGCTCTGACCTGTACCTGACTCTGGGAATATGTTACTGCTAGCAGTTTCCACAGTCTCTTGTTTTTTTCCAAGGTCAGAGTCTGTGCACACACTTTTTAGATTTATGATCTATAAAGGTCTGTTAAGCCATAATTTTTGCATATTATTTCAAGATATATTCTTATCTGTGCTTAACCACTAATTCCATAAACCTTAACACTCCATCTCTATGAGGCTTGCAGCTCTGCTGAAGTGGAACCCAAGGACATTCCTTCTTTCTCTACAGCCCATATGAGGCCCTTTTTCACTGCAGCAGTTTCAAATAACCACATTATAAGGATTCCATCTACCATCATTAGACAATAGTATAGTGGATTAATAACAAGGTACATTATAGTATATTATTACAAACTTAACACAAAAACATAACACAACACCTTTTAACTTCTATAATTCAATGGATATCATAATGTCTAGAAGTCTTATTGTTCAATAGAAAGAAGAATAAACTTGTACCATTTTCCCATTTAAGTAAATCGAATACTGCTCCAGGTTTTAATCTTCTTATCACTACAGCAAAGTCGTGAACAAGCATGATTTCCATTACACGAGAGTAGATGTTAAAACTTCATGCTGATTTGAACTCGGCTCTCGCCAAGATAAGCACCAACTAAGACGTAGCTTTACAGTAAACTAATGTGATCCATATGTGTCTCCATCCATTTACGTTTCCTTCCATATGATGATGTAGATATCCTTCTGTCTGGTGTTAATGGCTGAAGTGTAATGCTGGCTCCAGGGATCAGCTTATTTTGCCTCCCTGGCGCATCAGCACACACAACGGCTGCGATGCTGGCTCCGGGGATCAACCAAAGTGCGGCCTCCCCAGCGCATCAGCATGACAACCGTCTGGATTGAGCTAAGTAGGGTACATCTCTGGGGTTTTCAAGTGGGCACCTTCCATCCTCAGTGTTTCGTCGACTAGCCCACGACACCTCAAGAGGGCTCGACGGTGATTCTGGCGTCCCAGCATCACCCCCCTCCGTCCCCCACTCAACTCAGCCCAGCTTACTTACCTGTACATCAGCGTTTCTTTCTTTCTATTGTGCTTGAGATCCCCAGCCAGAATCTTTCCGTCTCAACCACAGCCAGTTGCTGCTCCTCTCTGCTGCTTCAGATAAGTTCTTCACTGTGCGACGCAACTCTTGGCCACTGAATCCGACGTCTCTGAGAAACCGGGTTGTAGAGTGTGCCACAAATCCTCGACAACCCACTTCCACTGGGTAAACCCGAACTCTCCATCCTCGCTGTTCCGCTTCAGTGGCTAGTTGAGCATACCGCAGTTTCTTCCTCTCATACGCCTCATCTACAGCATCCTCCCATGGCACTGTTAACTCTACCAGGTGAACAAGGCGTGCTGATCCAGACCACAAGACAATATCTGGTCGAAGGTTAGTGGTGGCAATCTCAGGTGGAAAAATAAGCCGTTGACCAACATCTGCCAGCATTTTCCAGTCTCTAGCAGCTTCCAGTTGTCCTGGGCGAGGATTGGTTTTAACACCTTTTCTTGGTGGTTGCTCTCCTGGGCGGAGGAATGTTGTCTTTTGTGTGTAATGTTTTGATGGAACAGGTGACAACTTATTGGTCATGTTACGCTTGTCTTCCAATGCTAAGGCCAAACATCGCAGCACCTGGTCATGGCGCCAAGTAAACCGTCCTTGGCTAAGAGCCACCTTACATCCTGTCAAAATGTGCCTTAATGTTGCAGGTGATGAACACAAAGGACATGAGGGATCCTCTCCTACCCAGAGGTTTAGATTCTGTGGTGATGGGAGAACATCATATGTTGACCTGATGAGGAAACTGATCCTGCTCTGTTCCATTGACCATAGGTCTTGCCAGCCAATCTTGCGTTGTTCCACACTCTCCCATCTCATCCATTCTCCCTGCTTGGCCTGGGAAATGGCCTTTATACACCTCATCCTCTCCTCCTGCTTTTGCACCTCGTTGACTACCAGCTTCCTCTTTTGAGCTGGGGCTGCCTTGTGCCATGTAGGAGGAGCTGAACTGAAACCAAGACCCCCTCTTCCATGCTGAACTTGCCCCATGATATCACCAATTCGAAGGGCAGCCTTTGCATCTTCCACAGCTTTCTTTGCCGCCCACTTTCTTCCAGTTTTCAACACAGGTGCTGCCTCCCTTACGCATTTATCGCGTGACTCTACTAATGTCATTTCCAGTCTGACCTTGGCGCACTTAAACTCCTCGGTTAGAGCAGAGACTGGTAGCTGCAGTATTCCTTTTCCATAAAGTCCCACTCTGCTGAGGCAGCGTGGAACTCCCAACCATTTCCTGATGTATGAACTGATTAAAGCTTCCAGCTTCTCTACTGTTGTCAAAGAAACCTCGTACACAGTCAGTGGCCACAGCAACCTCGGCAGTAGACCAAACTGAAAGCACCAGAGTTTTAGTTTACCTGGTAGAGCGCAGCTGTCTATGCTCTTCAACCCTTCCACTGCTTGTTGTCTAACTTCTCCCACACGAACTGTGTCCTTTAGATCCCCGTCGTACCATCTCCCAAGACTCTTCACTGGCTTCTCAGACACTGTTGGTATTGCCTCATCATTAATGAAGAATGTTTTATCTACTACTTTGCCTTTAATTATAGAGATGCTCCTTGATTTAGTGGGCTTGAATTGCATTCGGGCCCATTCAATGTTACATACTTTACATCGTGCTGTAATCCTAACTGTGAACTGCATGTGTAAAGATCTCCGAATGCCCTTGCTGGTTAAAGACAGTGAGCAATTGTGCTGTTAATGTGTGTAACTGCATTCCCTTACTTTTGATCCCAGCTGTATCCGAAGTGTGCCATGGATTCCATGATACAAGTTTCTCGAGTATTGTTCTCTGTGCATGGAAACCACCTTTCCTGGCATTTTCCTGTGAAAAGAGCACGCGTGCTGTCCGCACAGCTAATTTGCATATTAACTCCATCCTTTCCCCTTCATTTGCATGACGTCGGGTTAACAGCTGCTCTTCCTGAGGCAATAAACTAAGAGCATGTGACCCGAGAGGGAGAGGATCTGTGGCAGTCTGGCTCGCAGTGGTGATGTGGATGACGTCACGGACCAGGAAGTAACTCAAACCAAAACAGTGGATGGGCGGTTGAAGCTGAGTGCTGGTGCACTCAGCGTATTTAATAAACAAAACAAAAACAAAAGATTTAACAAAACACCAAACAAAAGGGCACGAGGGCCGAACGAATAAACAAACAAGTAAGTTTCGTGCTGGATACTCCAGCACGTTTTAGCAATTGTTTTCTTCCTCTCTCTCTCCCGTTCTCCACTCTCGAACACTCCACACCCCGAGTGCAGAGTGCTGCTGGTTTATATACTCTGGCCGAGGGATTTAACTAGTTGGTAATTATCTTATTATCCCCCGGCCAGAGTCTGCACGCGTTTGGTAAGGATGCATGACTGTCAGCTAGTTAAATAATCAGTAGCTGATCAGCCATGCATCCTCACGAGGTTTTTAAATATAACAATAAAAGACGCGGCGCTTTTACCCGCGCCGCAAACAAAAATACAAATAATAATAAATAGGGGCGGGACACTCCGCCACACATGCCCCCCCTTGTGCGCAGCACACATGGCCTTTTCGGCCACCTCCCCCCTTAGTCCCCAAAGTCCCGGTTAGCAGTCCCGGCGCAGGAACAGGGGCAGCAGCGGACCAAAGGTGGCGGCCACGGTGGGATGTCCTCCTCCCACCCAAACAGCCGTAGCGTTCCAATGGCCCGCGCACCGGCCGGCTCCTCTGGCCAAAAAAATTTTGGGGGTGGTCTCCAGACCTGCCCCCCCTTCTTCATGGCCGGCCACCCTTTCTCCTGCAGCGAAATTGCTGCGGGGGAAGCTGGTCTCCTGACCTCCCCCCCCTTCTTCATGGCTGGCAGCTGCCCTTCATGGGGCTCCAGCCACAGTATTTCCTGCCGCGAAAGTGCGGCTGGGGGAGCTGGTCTCCTGACCTCCCCCCTCCTCTTCACGGCCAGCAGTTCCCCTCCGTGGGGCTCTGACCACATGATCTCCGGCCGCGAAAGTGCGGCTGGGGAAGCTGGTCTCCTGACCTTCCCCTTCCTCTTCATGGCCAGCAGTTCCCCTCCGTGGGGCTCTGACCACCCAAACTCCTGCCGCGAAAGTGCGGCTGGGGAAGCTGGTCTCCTGACCTCCCCCCTCCTCTTCACGGCCAGCAGTTCCCCTCCGTGGGGCTCTGACCACATGATCTCCGGCCGCGAAAGTGCGGCTGGGGGAGCTGGTCTCCTGACCTCCCCCCCTTTCTTCATGGCCGGCAGCTCCCCTCCGTGGGGCTCCGACCACAATGTAGTGACCCCAGGCGAAGCAGGATCCCTGGCGACCCCAGGCGACTGCAGCGGCAGCGGACCCTCGGGAGGTGAACTCGGGAGGGGAGCCCCTGGCCATGGAGGCGGCAGCGGGAGCTCCACTTCTCCCTCGTTCTCTGTAGCTGGTGGCTCTCCAGGTGATGCGGAGCAACAGGCAGCCCCAGGCGATGCGAAGCAGGCATCCCTGGGTGGTGCGAGGCAGGGCAGGAGCAGTCCTTCCCATGACGGTGGATGTGGAACCAGCAGGTATTCACCCTCTGCTGGTGGAGGTGGGAGGGGAAAGCAGTCCTCCCACGGCGGCTGAGACGGAACCAGCAGGTATTCACCCTCTGCTGGTGGAGCTGGGAGTGGCAAGCAGTCCTCCCACGGCGGCTGAGGCGGAACCAGCAGGTATTCATCCTCTGCTGGCGGAGGTGGGAGGGGCAAGCAGTCCTCCCACGACGGTTGAGGCAGAACCAGCAGGCATTCATCCTCTGCTGGTGGAGGTGGGAGGGGCAAGCAGTCCTC
This sequence comes from Acipenser ruthenus, assembly GCF_902713425.1. Classification (NCBI taxonomy): domain Eukaryota; kingdom Metazoa; phylum Chordata; class Actinopteri; order Acipenseriformes; family Acipenseridae; genus Acipenser; species Acipenser ruthenus. Next base: position 12,753,139 of record NC_081211.1, read on the forward strand.
CCACGACGGTTGAGGCAGAACCAGCAGGCATTCATCCTCTGCTGGTGGAGGTGGGAGGGGCAAGCAGTCCTCCCACGACGGTGGAGGCGGAACCAGCAGGCATTCACCCTCTGCTGGTGGAGGTGGGAGGGGCAAGCAGTCCTCCCACGGCGGTTGAGGCAGAACCAGCAGGCATTCACCCTCTGCTGGTGGAGGTGGGAGGGGCAAGCAGTCCTCCCACGACGGTGGAGGCGGAACCAGCAGGCATTCACCCTCTGCTGGTGGAGGTGGGAGGGGCAAGCAGTCCTCCCACGACGGTGGAGGCGGCGGAGGCAGAGGCAGCTCTTGCTGCTCTGCACCTGGTGATGGTGGAGACAGAAGCAGCTCCTGCTGCTCTGCTCCTGGTGGTGGTGGAGACAGAGGCAGCTCCTGCTGCTCTGCTCCTGGTGGTGGTGGAGGCAGAGGCGATGGGGCGGATGCTGGCCACTCAGAGGGAGGCTGTGGCGGTGCTGGCTCCCTCTGCTGTGGCGGCTGGGCTGGTGTGTGCCGTGCTCCCTTCAGCAGCATAAATAGAGGCTGCTGGGGAACACCAGCATCCTGCCCTTCTCCCCCCCAGAAAAATTCAGGGGGTTGAGCCTGTAACTCCTCCCCTTCTGGCTCTTGGGACTGCAGCTTGGGTCCTAGGGCTGTGGAAGCCCCGACTTCCCTCTCTTCGGGCCGTGGACACACCGACTCCTCCCTTTTGGGCTGTGGACGCACCGACTCCTCCCTTTTGGGCTGTGGATGCACCGACTCCCCCCTCTTGGGCTTAGGACGTTCGGGCTCCTCCCACTCAGGCGCAGGACGTTCGGGCTCCTCCCACTCAGGCGCAGGACGTTCGGGCTCCTCCCACTCAGGCGCAGGACGTGCGGGCTTCTTTGCCTTCTTAGCACCGCCCCTCCTTCCCTTCTTCGGGACCAGCAGTTCCACCTCCTGCCATGGAGGGGGTTGGTCGGGTGCTTTGTGCCCGACCTTGCCGACGGCAAAGCACCACTCCTCCCCTTTGAGGCAGGTGAGGCAGGTTTCCTGATCCACCTGCGGCGATGGTATGGCCTTCAGGTGGATCCACTCCTCCGCAGTCTCCACCTCACCTCGATCAAAGGCCTGCACAAAGAGGGGGTCTTCATATGGGCACACCTGAGGGAGGTGCCCATACTCCAGGCAGGCGAGGCACCATGTAGCCCCTCCTTCCTTCAACTCCCTCTGATGCGCATGCCACCTCTCCATATAGGCGTCCACTTCATCCATTTTTTTTTTTTTTTTTTTTTTTTTTTTTTCAAACACAAAAAACACTATTTGAAAAAAACGAACACGAAAAAACCTTCCTTTGCTGTTCCTGGTCCGGCTGTTGGAGGCGTTGTTTGTCCCACGCAGGACACCATATGTGGCAGTCTGGCTCGCAGTGGTGATGTGGATGACGTCACGGACCAGGAAGTAACTCAAACCAAAACAGTGGATGGGCGGTTGAAGCTGAGTGCTGGTGCACTCAGCGTATTTAATAAACAAAACAAAAACAAAAGATTTAACAAAACACCAAACAAAAGGGCACGAGGGCCGAACGAATAAACAAACAAGTAAGTTTCGTGCTGGATACTCCAGCACGTTTTAGCAATTGTTTTCTTCCTCTCTCTCTCCCGTTCTCCACTCTCGAACACTCCACACCCCGAGTGCAGAGTGCTGCTGGTTTATATACTCTGGCCGAGGGATTTAACTAGTTGGTAATTATCTTATTATCCCCCGGCCAGAGTCTGCACGCGTTTGGTAAGGATGCATGACTGTCAGCTAGTTAAATAATCAGTAGCTGATCAGCCATGCATCCTCACGAGGTTTTTAAATATAACAATAAAAGACGCGGCGCTTTTACCCGCGCCGCAAACAAAAATACAAATAATAATAAATAGGGGCGGGACACTCCGCCACAGGATCATTTTGAGCAGATTGTCTCGAGTAAGGTTAGCATACACATGTAAACTCCACCATTGAGAGATATCCTGTCACACTTAAATTGTTGGCAGTGACTGGCACCAGTCTTTTTTCTGACCGACAAATGAAGAAAGTAATAGCAGCAGCAGGCAAGATCTGTGTTGCCGGACTTCTTTTTACTTAAACCAAGCTTGTTATTAACACATAGGTCTATACATCAAAAAAAAAAATTGAAAGTTTTCGTAAGAAAAGATTAGAGAAAAACCACACACCTGCACCAGTTTATCCACACGTCACTCGCAAGAAAATGTACCGAAGCTTTGAAGGCACACTTGGATTACAGATTTTTTTATTTTATATATATATATATAAGCTCAAAGAGCCAGCTGCCCTATATATGCCCTATATATATATATATATATATATATATATATATATATATATATACAGATATATATAGTAAACCAAGCTTGTTCATTGCCCCTTAAAAGACGTTGACCCAGACACAGAAATTGCAGTTTTAGCACTGTTGCGCACTTTTATTACAACACAAATAAACAAAAACACAAATAAACACCTAGCTCTCACGAGCACTAACTAAAACACACAGGAACAAACTAAACTATAAAGCAGGACAGCTAAGCTGTTTACCTGCCAAAACAAAAATCAAACAAAAACAAAACACACAGTTTTTAAACAAATAACACGATTCACAAAAAAAGGCTTTCACACAGTACATTTCAGGACTGCGACACACAGTCGGCCTCTTCACACAGCAGCCTTGAGCAGACTGGCTGCTTCCTTTAAATACCCTGCACCTGGTTCTAATTTACAATGGTAGCCAGGTGCAGGTGATAATTAAACAACTTAGTTGGGCAGGGGGATTTTAACCGTCTCCCTGCCACAGACACACATTTCCCATGTGCAGGGCTTCCTGTCCTGTCACTATATATATATATATATATATATATATATATACACACACACACACACACACACACACACACACACACACATATATACACACATAAATTCATATATATATATATATATATAATTCTTTTACTCCTGTTTTTCTCCCAATTTGGAATGGCCAATTGTTGTTAAGACCCTGTCTCACCGCTGCACCCCCACAGTGACTCAGGAGAGGTGAAAACAATGTGTCCATTTATATTAAAACGATAGAGAAAGCTTTGTGTGGTGTATAAGTTGTGTTTGCCTTATCATGACTGTTTTTATCTGAAACACCTCCTGTGTGTATAGACAACTTTTAGTAGGTCGATGTAGATCATGTTATAAAGGGGGTTGTGAATCTTACTTTCTAAACATCCCAGATCACTAATGTATCAGAAACAATAGAAACAAACTCCTAATCATGATCTTTGAACCTGGACAGAAAAGGGAGTGTCTGATGCATTCTTGTAAATCAACAACAGATTTGATTACTGTATTCCTTCAAATCTAGTACGCCCTCAAATTGAACATGCACCTTGGACTGTCACATGATTTTAACCCATGTATTGTAATTGCAGTACTGGAATGTAAGACACAGGGCAATTTTTACAAGAAAAGAAAGTGCATCTTAAATCCAAAGGAATATGGTAGCTTTGATTTAAACTCCATCAATGAACCTCTCAGACCAACAACAGAAATCCTGGTGAAATCAGTGTTGCATTTTATGGTACCTTTTTTTGATGAACTCCAGTAGATTCCAGTCCACTGCCTTGTCTTCTAGGATAACTATAAATAAATGGTTCAAACTCTTACCTGTTTCCCAGACCTTTCTTTCTCAGCTGGTAAGGTGTCGTGGCTTTTATGTTCCTCATCAGCACACAACAAACAAATACAGGTCTGATCGGTTCTGCAGAAGACCTCCAAAATCTTCTGGTGTTCAGAACAAAGCAACTTCTCCAGATTTCCAGTTGCATCGATCAGTTTGTGCTTCTTTAATGTTGTAACTTCACTATGAGACTTAACATGTGTTTCACAGTAAGAGGCCAGGCAAGTCAAACAGGATTTTACAGCTTTCAGCTTTCTCCCAGTGCAGAAATCACATGGCACATCTCCAGGTCCAGCACAACTTTGAGCAGGAGGAGGATTGGGCCCTGTCTTCTTTAATCTCTCCACAACTTCAGCCAGCATGGTGTTCTTGCACAGAACAGGCCTTGGAGTAAAGGTCTCTCTGCACTGAGGGCAGCTGTAGACACCTGTATGATCAGTATTATCCCAGTAGTTCTTAATACACCCCAAACAGTAACTGTGTCCACATGGAATAGCCACTGGGTCCTTCAATATCTCCAGACACACTGGACAGATGAACTGCTCCTCTGACCACAAGTTTGAGGCCATTCTTACTGCAGTGAGACAGAGAGACAGACGCTTTCACAACAAACAGAATATCTGTGCTTCTGACTTCCTGGAGTCGTGTACAGCTCTATGAGGCGGGGTTTGGGACTGAGGCCAAGTTTAGAAAAGCAGGTTGAGTCAAGTGAAAGGGGTGAAGAAGAGATTAGGGAATGGGGCTGGAGTTGGAGAATGGCATTATTAGAATAAAAACAGACAAATATGTTAATTGGAAACATGTGGAAATGTTAATCTAGCCATCCATTATCTGTAACCACTTAATCCTCTAAAAGGGCTCCGGTAACCTGGCAGACACAAGGGGCAAGGCGTGACTACACCCTGGACGTTAATGTTAATAATAAGAAAACAGAGCAAACACCTGGTGGAGAACAGAAAGCAGGCCCCAGCCATGTGCTGTGTGATTAGAATAGTATAAAACAATACATTCATATCAATAACAGGATTGCTGTCACCCACCTCAATCAGGGTTTTAATAAGAGACATGTAAACAATAGTCTGTGTATTAGCTTTTACCTAATGCTTCCAGAGGCTTTACCGTACCTCTCTGTGCTTTAGAATACTTTAGCTATGACTGGGCGTGTTACACTGTGCTGTGCTTTTACTGAACTATATAAGGGTTAGTTTACACTATTTTTTAATCTGTTGTGCTTTACAATGCCATGATTTAGCTTTCACTGTACTTTACAATGCTTCCCTATGCTTTATTAAACTTTGCAGCATTTTCACTACAGGAAACATTTATAAAGCTAATGGTTATATTCTAATGCATAGATTCTCCTGAATAGGTAATATCTGATCACCATATCAATCTACACTAACAATGTTTTATTCAGTAGTTTGGGACAAACATCCATTACACCAATTTAGTTGAATCTATTTATTGAGGAATGTGAGGTATACTAATGACAGGTACTGAGGTATGCGATAGGAACACAGGATACAGATTGAACACATTATAAACTAATGCATCCAGTAAAAGCACTCTGATGGGAGTGCAGGATGTGCCCTAGAGCCCAAACTTCTCTGGTTCGAATCCATCGCCAGCTGTGGCCAGGAGCTCCCAGGGGGTGGTGTACAACCTGCCCAGGCGGGGAGAGGTCAAGTCAGCTGGGTAATCCTCGTCTCACCGTGCACCAGCTACTCCTGCATGCTGGCTGTGCTTTCACAGGATCTGCGGAGTCCACCTACACGACAGGTCTGGTGGCTTCACTGTGGGCTTGCCGTGTGAAAAAAAATAAATAAATAAAATACCTCAGCTTGACTCCCGAGTCACTGCAACAGTGAGACAGGGTCTTAAAACAATTGGGCATTACAAATTAGGGAGAAAATGGGGGTAAAACAATTGCCTATTGCAAATAAAAAAGAAAATACACAATACAAATGTACTACTACTAAATTTGCCTACTTGTGTTGTGGATTCACTGCCTGACTGCTTAAACGAGACAGAAGCTGAGTGAGCTGAGTGCCAGATCCAAGAAATAAACATGGGGTAAGACAGTAATCCTTATAATAAATATGCATTGAGGCAATCAAAAACAAACCACCAAGAATAGAAATACTGGATAACAATAAAGCTGGTAGAGTAAGAAGATAGATAAGTGAACAAAAATATATCACATCCTCCAATTACAAAGCAATAAATGTGATCAATTGGCCCAATTTGAGTCCTTGATTGCCAAACGAGCAGAGTCCCAAGAAAATACAAATAAAAAACAGAAACCAAACTTAAACTGTCCATGCACAGGACGCAGAGAAAATAAAACAACAAACTGGGGCTTCTGTCCTGAGGCGCTCGCTGAACCCCAATGAAACAAACAAAACAAAACAAAAAAAACTATTTGGCCAGAACAAAGGTATATAACCAATCCAGGTGATTAAGGAAGAAAACACAAAGAAAAAACAGCTGATTTTCCAAAAAAAAGGAATCCAGCAGCAGAAGAACGAAGTGAATTGGTTAGATATCACCCAGCGTTCAGGAAATGATACAGCAGCAAAATTACCCTGGTTTGGAAATGTCCATCCAACAAATGATTTCCTAATGGAGAGGCAGCTCGAATAATCTTTTTAAATCCCAGGGTGAAACAGGAACAGCTTGGTGAGACAATGAACTGTAATCCAGAGGGTGGACATAATGACTTCAATAAATCTCTATTAATTTGCTAAAGCAAAGGTCAAACTCAGCTAAAGAAGTTAATTGTAGCATCGATTCTTATTTCCTAAGTGTTTTTTTTTTTATTCTTCAAAAGCAGTAGCTTAGAAAATACTTTTCACACACCACATCCTTCTCCTCTCTACACAAAAACTGACTCTCTCTTAACCAGTCAGGTTCCTGTAACAAAGAAATTGCCAAGTGTCTTAATGAGACAAAGATAATCAATTCAAGTAGAACCAGGCCATTGCTATGAGGACGCTTAAAAACAATGAACTAGATAAACAGGAGAACAGATGCAGGGATAATTACTAATATGTTATGTATGGAACACAATATATATGAAAATTTCAATAACTTTCAGCATTTACTGGGAAACCACAGAACAAAAATTACATTTGTAAATTTAATATATAAATGCTTAAAAAGCTTTCAATTAAACTGATAACCTGGCCAGGTTTGCTGCCATCCAATTAAGTACAGCAGGCAGCAAAGGTATATGCTGCACAGGTGTAGCGAACGCTACAAGAGTGTTGCTGCTTTTAGTGAGTTTATATAAAACGAGTCCTATCTCCACTTGTTCAGCCTTTAAAAAATATAAATAACGTGATTTAGTTACAGAAATCTGGCTTTAAAAATCACTTTGCGATCCAGTTCTTATTTTGCCCCTTTTGAAATCACCCTGAAAATATGATTAATAATCAGAAAGTGTTGCAGAAATGCGTGGTTTTTTTTTTGTTTGTTTTTTGAGATTGTATACAGCAATAACACTCTTTAATGGAATGTATCCTGTGGTAATCTGCTTATTTATTGAGTTTTAACTACTTATTGTAATTGAATAAAAGCTTACATGATTGCTTCTGCTCCCAGACTGCTGTTCTTTAAAAGGGAAGTTGAAGGGAGGATCAAATCATTGGAAATATTAATATCTACCACTTAATTTCTTTATTAGGATCACTATGGAGCCCGGAAGGGGATATGAGAGAAATTTAGGTCACGAGATAGTAAGTTGTGCGCATGAGATAGATACAGTGCCTTGCATAAGTATTCAACCCCCTTAGACTTTTCCACATTTTGTAGTGTTACAACCTGGAATTAAAATGGATTTAATTGGGATTTGTACCATTTGATTTACACAACATACTTAACACTTTGAAGGTGCAAAATATTTTTTATTGTGACACAAAATTTAACAAAAAAAAAAGACATTTGTTGGTTGCATAAGTATTCACCCCCCTGAGTCAATACTTGGTAGAAGCACCTTTGGCAGCAATTACAGCTGTGAGTCTTTTTGGGTAAGTCTCTACCAGCTTTGCACATCTGGATCCTACAATGTTTGCCCATTCTTCTTGGCAAAATTGCTCAAGCTCTGTCAGGTTGGATGGGGACCGTTGGTGAACAGCAATTTTCAAGTCTTGCCACAGATTCTCAATCGGATTGAGGTCTGGGCTTTGACTGGGCCATTCTAAGACATTCAGGTTCTTGTTTTTAAACCACTCGAGTGTAGCTTTGGCTGTGTGTTTAGGGTCATTGTCCTGCTGGAAGGTGAACCTCCGCGCGTGGGGATGGTGTTCTCAGGGTGATGAGCAGTGTTGGCTTTGCGCCACACATAGTGTTTTGCGCTAAGGCCAAAAAGTTCAATTTTGGTCTCATCAGACCAGAGAACCTTTTCCCACATGTTTGCTGTGTCTCCCACATGCCTTTTGGCAAAATCCAAACGGGATTTGATATGGGTTTTTTTCAGCAATGGCTTTCTTCTCGCCACTCTTCCATAAAGCCCAGCTTTGTGGAGGGTCCGGGTTATAGTTGTCCCATGGACGGTTTCTCCCATCTCAGCTGTGGATCTCTCCAGCTCCTTCAGAGTTACCATTGGCCTCTTTGTTGCTTCTCTGACTAATGCCCTCCTTACCTGGTCACTTTTTGGTGGACGACCTTCTCTAGGCAGAGTCGCGGTTGTGCCATATTCTTTCCATTTTTTAATAATGGATTTAACGGTGCTCCGGGGGATGTTCAAAGTTTGGGATATTTTATTATAACCCAACCCTGATTGGTGCTTCTCCAGAACTTTATCCCAGACTTGTTTTGATAGCTCCTTGGTCTTCATGATGCTGTTTGTTTAGATATCCTCTCCAACGAACTCTGGGGCCTTCCAGAAACAGGTGTATTTAATCTGAGATCATGTGACACTTTAATTGCACACAGGTGGACTCCATTCAACTAATTATGTGACTTATGAAGGCAATTGGTTGCACCAGAGCTTATTTAGGGTTGTCACAGCAAAGGGGGTGAATACTTATGCAATCAAGACTTTTCAGTTTTTTATTTGTAAATAATTTTGAAAAATATGTAGATTTTTTTCCCCACTTCGACATTATGGACTATTTTGTGTAGATCAGTGACAAAAAATCCTAATTAAATCAATTTTAATTCCAGGTTGTAACACTACAAAATGTGGAAAAGTCCAAGGGGGGTGAATACTTATGCAAGGCACTGTATTTTCTCTCTGATGTCCCCTCCCGGGCTCCGTATGTCTCCACTGTACACAGTAAAAAAAAAATTTAAAAAAAAACCAAGAACATTTAAAGTGTTCTTCACTGTTTAAAAAAACAACTCACTGTTCAGATTCTGAATATATGATGTGTTTTCATAATGTCCAACTATTTTATTGGCATATGTTGTGTGTTTTTTACTTTGAGAAATAATAAATAATAATAATAATAATAATAATAATAATAATAATAATAATAATAAAACGTTGACTAATTTAAAATGTTTGAAATGGATTAATATGCCAAATCCAAGGTTAAATACATACAGTCTAAGACCTAGTGTTTAACTTTAAAGCACTAATTTGTCACACTTTTCAAACACATCTATCAATCTATCACGGTGAGTGCAAACAGCTGTTACACCCATGCGTGATTCTTAAATGCCATTTAGCACCTGTGGCGCATCATTGCGACACCACCTGGTATTAACATACAAATCTGAGCGATTCTTCAAACCATCACCTGCTGCACACACACAAAAACAGGTAAAATAAATAAATAAAGGACCCAACCCGACAATTATGCGCTTGCGTTCTTGTGCAAAATTTGATGAAAGTTCCAACAAAAACATACAGGTAAATTAATAAATAGCCTACATAGGCCTAATAATAATAAATCATATTTATACACTGTCGATACAAAAAAAACAAGGGTTGAAAACTATGAACATTACAGCCTATTCACAAAATAGAAAAGATAGAAAACAAAAGAAAACCTGCCCGCTAATCTCACTTCTTCAACCCTCTCTATTACTTGCACAAGCTTTCCTCGTTGCAAGAGAATACGGATTGCGATGAGCAATTAAAGACCAGTCCAGGTTTCATAAGAACATAAGAAAGTTTACAAACGAGAGGAAGCTATTCAGCCCATCTTGCTCGTTTGGTTGTTAGTAGCTTATTGATCCCAGAATCTCATCAAGCAGCTTCTTGAAGGATCCCAGGGTGTCAGCTTCAACAACATAACTGGGGAGTTGGTTACAGACCCTCACAATTCTCTGTGTAAAAAAGTGCCTCCTATTTTCTGTTCTGAATGCCTCTTTATCTAATCTCCATTTGTGACCCCTGGTCCTTGTTTCGTCCAGCTGCTGCTGGTAACTGTAGATCCGGTCTGGGATCAGGATGTCTCACCAGGTAACTACCACCTGTGCATTTACTTTTATACATTTACCCCCGTGTGGGATGGAAGAGGGTCGAAACAGCTGGGTTCAGATAGGCAGAAGCAGGGAAAAAAAGACATTTCGTCAAACACAACCACTAGAAATCCAAACATCCAACAAATTTGAGCCACTTCAAAATTTCGATGACCAAAACCAACATCAAGAGAACGAAAGGAACAACATCCCGGACCCTATAAACAGTGCTGGCCAGGCAGCAAAAAGAAGGAAGGTCATGATTGTTGGGGACTCCATATTGAGAAAGTTCAGTTCGCAGTTTGGACCCTCTCACTACAACAGTGTGCTGCCTTCCAGCAGCTACTCGGAGAAAGAATCCTTGAAGAGGTCCAGAAGCATTTAAACTAGAAAGGAAGGGGGGAGAAAACAAAAAAAAAACAGAATAGAGACCATCAAAACAAAGGCAACAACTCAGGTAAGACAGCTATTAAATGTATTTATCTTAATGCTAGAAGTCTGAGAAACAAAGTGTTAGAACTTGAAGCTACTGCACTAACAAGTAACTACGATGTGATAGGTGTTACTAGAGGGGAGGCATGCCTTGATTTAGTCTATTCAAATAATGAAGACAGAATAACTAAAACAGAGGTCAGAGAGCCATTGGCAAACTCAGACCACAACATGGTCTCATTTGAAGTATTTTTTAAAATCCCAAAAGTAAAGACTAAAGCTAAGGTTTACAATTTTAGAAAAGCAAACTGTGAAGGTATGAAACAGAGACTAACAGAAGTAGATTGGAGTAAAATAGAGAAAACATCCACAGAAAAGGGATGGCTGTTTTTCAAAAAGGAGTACTAGAGGCGCAAAACAATTACATCCCAAAAGTAGACAAATCTAAATCTAAAACAAAATGGCCAAAATGGTTAATAGATCAATTAAAAAAATTATTTAGCGAAAAAAGGCACTTTACAAAGCATTTAAAAAGGACCAAAAACAAAGTACACTGAAAGAGTTCTTGGAACTGCAAACGCAAGTCAAAAAGGAAGTTAGAAAGGCCAAGAGAGAGATAGAAATCAATATTGTTAAGGGGGCTAAAACAATTCCAAAATGTTTTTCCAATATTACAACAGCAAGAGAATATTCAAAGAGGAGGTTAAATGTCTAAGAGACCCAAATGGCAAAATCATAGATGAAGAAAAAAAAAATAGCAAATATATTAAATGATTACTTTTCACTGGTTTTTACAAAGGAGGACACAGACAACATGCCCCACATGTCGACTTGTTCCTATCCAATTTTAAATAACTTTAGCATAACAGAAGCAGAAGTGTTAAAGGGACTAGGAGCTCTTAAAATAAACAAATCCCCTGGGCCGGATGCGATCCTCCCAATAGTACTCAAAGAAATGAAAGAAGTTATTTACAAACCGCTAACCAAGATCATGCAACAGTCTCTTGACACAGGGGTTGTACCGACAGACTGGAGAATTGCAAACGTAATACCGATCCACAAAAATGGAGACAAAACTGAACCAGGTAACTACAGACCAATAAGCCTGACTTCTATTATATGTAAACTTATGGAAACTATAATAAGATCCAAAATGGAAAATTACCTATATGGGAACAATATCCTGGGAGACAGTCAGCATGGTTTTAGGAAAGGGAGATCGTGTCTAACTAACCTGCTTGATTTTTTTGAGGATGCAACATCAACAATGGATAATTGCAAAGCATACAACATGGTTTATTTAGATTTCCAGAAAGCTTTTGACAAAGTCCCGCATAAAAGATCAATTCTCAAACTGAATGCAGTAGGGATTCAAGGAAATGCATGCACATGGATTAAGGAGTGGTTAACATGTAGAAAACAGAAAGTACTGATTAGAGGAGAAACCTCAGAATGGAGCGAGGTAACCAGTGGTGTACCACAGGGATCAGTATTAGGTCCTCTGCTATTCCTAATCTACATTAATGATTTAGATTCTGGTATAGTAAGCAAACTTGTTAAATTTGCAGACGACACAAAAATAGGAGGAGTGGCAAACACTGTTGCAGCAGCAAAGGTCATTCAAAATGATCTAGACAGCATTCAGAACTGGACAGACACATGGCAAATGACATTTAATAGAGAAAAGTGTAAAGTACTGCACACAGGCAATACCAATGTGCATTGTAAATATCATATGGGAGATACTGAAATTGAAGAAGGAATCTATGTAAAACACCTAGGAGTTTATGTTGACTCAGAAATGTCTTAAGAACATAAGAAAGGTTACAAACGAGAGGAGGCCATTCCGTCCGTCTTGCTCGTTTGGTTGTTAGTAGCTTATTGATCCCAGAATCTCATCAAGCAGCTTCTTGACGGATCCCAGGGTGTCAGCTTCAACAACATTACTGGGGAGTTGGTTCCAGACCCTCACAATTCTCTGTTTAAAAAAGTGCCTCCTATTTTCTGTTCTGAATGCCCCTTTATCTAATCTCCATTTGTGACCCCTGGTCCTTGTTTCTTTTTTCAGGTCAAAAAAGTCCCCTGGGTCGACATTGTCTATACCTTTTAGGATTTTGAATGTTTGAATCAGATCGCCACGTAGTCTTCTTTGTTCAAGACTGAATAGATTTAATTCTTTTAGCCTTTCTGCATACGACATGCCTTTTAAACCCAGGATAATTCTGGTTGCTCTTCTTTGCACTCTTTCTACAGCAGCAATATCCTTTTTGTAACGAGGTGACCAGAACTGACATTTCTGAGTCAACATAAACTCCTAGGTCTTTTTCATAGTACCCTTCTTCAATTTCAGTATCTCCCTTATGATATTTATAATGCACATTTTTATTGCCTGCATGCAATACTTTATATCTAGACAATGTGGTCATTTAATCCAGTCACATAATGATTGGCTATTAAACTTGAAATGTAAGCATCTCTTAACTAGAGAATGGACCCTGCTACTCTACGCATTAATCAGCTGTTTGACACACCTTGAAATTCAGAGGGAGTTAAAGAGTGGAATGTTTATCCTGAAACATGTCCCATGAGTTTTTGTTCTTGTGTACGCAGTTTTATAAAGTACTGGTACTGTAACTTGTCACTGCGTTTGTTTGGAGCTGTAAGTGTGCTGTGTTCGTGTGGTTGAGCCTTGGTCTGTAAAATGAGGGCAGTGGTTAGTGAATTAGCTTTTGTTTTTTAAACAAATAGGATTCCACTTTGAGAGGAAAATAACTAACTTTAGTTGTACCGATTTTTAAAATATATTTAGATACATTATTATTAGTAGTAGTATTTTAAATACTATTTGAAATAAGTTCTAAATAGGAAACATTGACAGAGATGTTGAAAGAATGATGTTCCACCTGTAGTAGTATTTGAAATTCTATAGATGTTGGCTCCATTCCAATAACTGTCTCATATATTTTCTTTGTTCTCACACTGCAAGTTAACAGTTTTCTATGTCAGGGAGGTGGGGCTTGAGGTAGGTGTGCTTGAGTTTCATTTTCCAATAAATCAAAACTTACTTTTAAGATCAGAGGAAATCACAAGGTCATTTAAAACCAGTCACATAAGGTTAAGATTAAAATGTAACATCCCTTAACTGGAGTGTGGATTCTTACACTCATTAATATGTTTAAGGTGTTTATAAAGACCTTGAAATGCTTTTAGTTAAACTTACTCTTAATGTAGGACTGAAGTTACTGTATATTGTACTTGCTCTCAGTTAAACTTGCTCTTAATTTCAGTTTCCTAAAATCTACATAGAAAAAGAGCATTTCTGCAGCAATGTCTTTTTAATGAAAAACAGTGTAAAAATATGGTATTTTGATCAAATCTAAACCAAGGTAGCCTTTCAGATCTTTATTTGTAAATTAAAAAATAAAAGCACCTCTAGAGAGCGAGCTTGTCATCCGAGTAAAAACTTCTTAAAAGTCGACTTAAACCATTTTCCATAGCGTTTGTCGCATATATTTTCTCATTCACGTAAGTTTTACCAAGCTTAAAAGTTGGATGGAAAAAGGCCTGTTATCAGCTCTGAAAACATTCAAATAAACAGCTAGAGATCTGATCAAAGTACAGCTGAAAGAGATATGACATGTATTTATCTAATCAGTTTTATCTGTATTACTGTATGTAGGACTCTGTCCTGTAAATGAAAGGTGCACTGTTGTGGAAAGAGAGTTCCCTTTATATAATTAATCTGAACAGGTTAAAACCGGAATATCTATTCCTCCCTGTTATCATTATTACTTTATGGGCTGGTTGTATTACTGTATGTAGGACTCTGTCAGTCCTGTAAATGAAAGGTGCAGTACTGTCTCTCAAGATTTCTACAACACCTTGCTGCTGCTATATCGAGAGCAGTGCTTCTCAGCGCTGGTCCTGGAGTACCCCTGTCTGTGTCTGCACACACATTTCAGATATGGATGTAGAAGAAAAAACATTTCAAAAGGTCTAAATGCAAATGTCTTCATGTTTGTAAAATTCTGATGCAACCCCTGTGTGTAACCCTAACCTTAACCCTAACCCTAACCCTGTGACAGGGTGGATGAAGCAGGAACCAAAACACTGACACCAGGCAGTACTGCAGTGCAAAAAGACGCTTATTTAAATGATCAAAAATAAAATAAATATTTAAACAAAAAGACTGCTCACAGAGCTAAAATAAAAAGGTAAACAAAACAAATCACAAACACAAAACCGAATAGGTCAGGCTGGGCAGATTGCTGTCACTGTTCCTATTCTTCGTTTTTAAATAAATTTCTCTCTCGCTCCTCACTCTCTCCGTTCTCGTTCTCGCTCCTAACACCCACACCGAACATGGAGAGCTGCAGGCTTTTTATACCATGGACGAGGGGTTTAGCTAGCTGGCAATTATCCTATTACCCCTCGGCCACAATCTGCACGAGTTTTTTTTTAATTACTGTGGATGGGGCTACCCATCCACGCTACTAAACAATACAATAAAACACAAACAATCTGCTACACCATTAATACATTTTTAAATAAATACAAATAAACAATAACAAAACCTGTGACGCTTCGCCGTCATAAAAATACACTTACAATAATAAATAAATCATAATACACAAATACACAATAACACAGGGGCAGAGGGGGAGACCCTGCTCTAAAAATTAACAAACAAATCAACGTACAGGCCTCCTCGTCCTGTTACAACCCCCAATATTATTTTACCGATAAAGTACTTATTTTCAAAATCAACCGTAAAATTACAAAAGTGATACAACCCACTTTAGTGAAAAATTACTTACTTTTATGGCTGGTTTCACAGACCCTGATTAGAAACTAATCTTGGACTACTCAATGCTAATTTAGGTAGGGTAATCCAAGATTAGTGCTAATCCGGGTCTGTGAAACCAGCCCTAAAAGTTTTACCATACAATGTTATTACGTATCTTTAAAATGATCTAAATGCTTCACGTACCCCCTGGAAAGCCTCTGCGTACCCCCTGGGGTATGTGTACCCGTGGTTGAGAACCACTAATCTAGAGTATTGGAACTCATCTAAAACACTAATAGTCTGATTTTAAAAAGGGGCAAAATAAAAACTAGGTCGCAAAGTGATTTCTAAAACCTGATTTCAGTCACTGGGTATGTGGATTTTAAAAGGTTTCTATAAAATGAGTCGTCATATTCACCCGTTGAACTTTTAAAAATATAAATGATTTCTTTTACAGAAATGTGTCTTTAAAATATCTGCTCCCTGACCTCCAGACTTAAAAACAGATATTTTTTTAAATGAATCTGCCTCTCCCTGTTGAAGAAAAGGGTGCTGCAGTCCAAATGTAACTTCTTTTTTAATTGATTTGCCGCATCACGCCTCCTCGCTAACAGTTTATAGTTTTATTGCTGCTGTAAAGTGTGAAAAGTTCACTGCTCTCATTAGACATTAGGGATTTCATACTTTAATATGGGGATCATACAACAGGGAACATCTAACAAGCGATCCATTATTTCATCAGAATTCAATTTATTTGAAGAAATTATTTTATTGTCAGGTTAGAAGAACTCACATTAATAAAATGCAAGTTATTTTTGCAAGTTTGTTTATTAAATAATATCCCACTAACTAAAATTACATTTTGAAGAATATCCAATAAATGTTGATACATACATTAAAATATATTTGCAACGTTTAGGCTACCTTCAATTATTCTGCAAGCTAGACACCAACACCCACACACACACACAGAGACACACACACACACTCACACACACACACAGACACACACAGAGACACACAAGTAGTAAAGGTTTGACACCTTTTGTCAAAATGGTTTTATGACCCTGTGGCAAAATGGTTGATTGTGTACAGCTGCAGGAGTGATGCAGTGCGCAAAGAACAGAAAGAGAATTGTAATCCAGTGGGAAAGGGGTTTTATTAATTATAATCCTGCTCTGGCGACCAAACAAGAAATTAAAGAAGTTATTTACAAACTGCTAACCAAGATCATGCAACAGTCTCTTGACACAGGGGTTGTACCGACAGACTGGAAAATAGCAAACGTAATACCGATCCACAAAAAGGGAGACAAAACCAAACCAGGTAACTACAGACCAATAAGCCTGACTTCTATTATATGTAAACACTTGGAAACTATAATAAGATCTAAAATGGAAAATTACCTATATGGTAACAATATCCTGGGAGACAGTCAGCATGGTTTTAGGAAAGGGAGATCGTGTCTAATTAACCTGCTTGACTTTTTTGAGGATGCAACATCGACAATGGATAATTGCAAAGCATACGACATGGTTTATTTAGATTTCCAGAAAGCTTTTGACAAAGTCCCGCATAAAAGATTAATTCTCAAACTGAACGCAGTAGGGATTCAAGGAAATGCATGCACATGGATTAGGGAGTGGTTAACATGCAGAAAACAGAAAGTATTGATTAGAGGAGAAACCTCAAAATGGAGCAAGGTAACCAGTGGTGTACCACAGGGATCAATATTAGGTCCTCTGCTATTCCTAATCTACATTAATGATTTAGATTCTGGTATAGTAAGCAAACTTGTTAAATCTGCAGACAACACAAAAATAGGAGGAGTGGCAAACACTGTTGTAGCAGCAAAGGTCATTCAAAATTATCTAGACAGCATTCAGAGCTGGGCAGACACATGGCAAATGAAATTTAATAGAGAAAAGGGTAAACTATTGCATGCAGGCAATAAAAATGTGCATTATAAATATCATATGGGAGATACTGAAATTGAAGAAGAGAACTATGAAAAAGACATATGAGATTATGTTGACTCAGAAATGTCTTCATCTAGACAATGTGGGGAAGCTATAAACAAGATGCTTCCATATATTGTTAGAAGTGTTGAATTTAAATAAAGGGAAGTAATGTTAAAACTTTACAATGCATTAGTAAGACCTCACCTAGAATATTGTGTTCAGTTCTGGTCACCTCGTTACAAAAAGGATATTGCTGCTCTAGATAGAGTGCAAAGAAGAGCAACCAGAATTATCCCGGGTTTAAAAGGCATGTCGTATGCATACAGGCTAAAAGAATTATATCTATTCAGTCTTGAACAAAGAAGACTACACAGTGATCTGATTCAAGCATTCAGAATCATAAAAGGTATAGACAATGTTGACCCAGGGGACTTTTTTGACCTGAAAAAAGAAACAAGGACCAGGGGTCACAAATGGAGATTAGATAAAGGGGCATTCAAAACAGAAAATAGGAGGCACTTTTTTACACAGAGAATTGTGAGGGTCTGAAACCAACTCCCCAGTAATGTTGTTGAAGCTGACACCCTGAAGCTGCTTGATGAGATTATGGGATCAATAAGCTACTAATAACCAAACGAACAAGATGGGCTGAATGGCCTCCTCTCGTTTGTAACCTTTCTTATGTTCTTAACTCTGAAAATATGGAGTAGGCATCTGCAATGGTTGCAGAGATATTCTCACTTGAGGTTACAGCAGTGGTGGTGTCAGAACAAGCAACATTACAAACAAGCTCCTCCCACAGGAAGGAAGGCTTTCCGTCCATTTATCAAGCGAGTTTATAAGTTACTCGGTAAAACTGCTACAAAAATAGAAGCAACATAAGGGCGAAAAAATGGTTTTCCATCCACTGCAAATTCTAAGGGAAATTCCCCGTGACATTTCGTGATGTCATAGCCTAATTTGCATGTGTCGCTACATTTTCAGGTTATTCGCAAGAAATATACTCACTAGATGATTTTCCATACATTTTTTTAACTCGCTCGCTAGTCTAGTGATTATATTCTACAGAGTTAAGCTCTTAAAAAAATCAATGAATCTTGGCCCTGTTCTTATGTTCTTATGTTCTTAAAAACTAAATAATATGTGGTCATCTTACAAAGATATCTCACCCTGCTTAAACAAGATGAAAAAGAGATTAATACTTTAACGTTGATGGTTCCTCCTACTGAAGCTATTGTAGAACCTGTTCCAGAAGAAGGATCACAGGTTGAGGGTTATGTAATGAGGAGTGTCCCACATAGGTCTAAGAGGAATGCTGAATTTCTTTTACAAACAATGGTATTACATCATGGAATGATAAAGGAGAATTTATTTTAAAAGGTAATACCGTGCGAGGCTCGCACATGGTTGATCAAAAGCGTGACTGGGTTTAGTAATGTACCAGCACACAGAAGACCCTTGGGTTGGTCAGCTTTCCTAAAGGGACTGTCTTGTATAAATGTGTCTAATTCTGTTGTGCCCAATTCTCAAACACGTAAACACTTGCAAGAATGTAAAAATGTAAACCCTGCTGTTCCCCATCTTAAAAGGAGAAGACAATCATTATGGACCATTTATTAAATTGTAAAAAGGTTTTATTATTATTTTTTTTTTTAGGTAGGTTTCTTTTACAAATGTATTCATTTTTAGGTTAGACAATTGTAAGTATGTATTTAATTTATGTATACAGTTGTTTTTACAAAATGATGTATATATGTTTTCATTTTCTGTTATTGTTATACAATTCTATGCTGTTATACAATAAAAACATGTTTTTTTTATCTTAAAGGATCTTTGTTTTTAACCCTTTGCGGTCCATTTATTCAGCGCGTCTCAGGCGCGTCAGGTCCAATTTATTTTCACACGCACAGTTTATTTTAGACGTGCTGTTTAAAAGTATTTATTTTCACAGTAAAACAGGTTTAAAAGGCACTGCATATCAACAGGACACTCAGTACTGCATCTCCAGCCCCGCCCCACCCCTTGTTCACTGTATTTTTCACATACCTCTTCATAGTCGTGCATACCGATAA
This sequence comes from Acipenser ruthenus, assembly GCF_902713425.1. Classification (NCBI taxonomy): domain Eukaryota; kingdom Metazoa; phylum Chordata; class Actinopteri; order Acipenseriformes; family Acipenseridae; genus Acipenser; species Acipenser ruthenus. Next base: position 12,772,522 of record NC_081211.1, read on the forward strand.
ATCATCTCCAGATCACTCGTTTTATCACCAAACTCCTCAATAATGCGATCTAAGTCATTATTGTATTACTATAACATCTCAAAAAAGCTCAGGAAATATCCGATATTCTTTGAGCACTGGATGCAGAAGCAGCTATCTTGTTTGTTTATGTCCGTGTTATCTCTGTGGTGCCGGGGCTATCTGTATTTCTCCCGTTTTTTTTCGGCTTCTCTCGGCTCCTATCGGTCTCACTCGGCCATTGAATGGTTTTCTCGGCTTTTTCCGGAGAAAAAACAACTAGAGACCTGTTTTTTATGTCTTTTTGATGATGTCGGACAGGGCCCGACATTGGACCAGAAAGGGAAAATAATAATATTTTTTAAAACCTTTTCTAACATTTCTGACACTTTTTTAAATCGTGGCAGGAATTTACACGTTGAACACATAAAAAGCGGTTTTACACTAGACGTTTTAGATGTATACATTCGTTGAACAAAATTGTGGACCATCAAATCATTTTTATCTAATTCTTTACTGTACAGATCCAGCACCTTTTGGTAAGAAAGACCACTTGATCAGTGATGTAAGAAAAATACACAGTGATGTCCACAGGTAGCTGTCAGGAGTCCCTGTAGGTTGATTATTATACACTGTCTGTTTAGAGTTCTTGAATAAAAACTGTGAAATAGTTTTAGGAAAATAAGCAAAGTCCGGTGGATATCCATAAGAATCACAAAACTCTCCAGTTCCATCTTCTTTTAAATAGACAGCCAACCAATGTTTTCCAGGTTGATTTTGAGGGTCTGTGTTGACAATAAACATTGCAGGGAATTTTTACATTTTTTTCTTTAGGGAGTTGGTCACAAGCTAAAACCCCGTAAAAAAAAAAAAAAAAAAAAGAACCTCCTAGTAAAATGATTGTTAGCCATTAAGGCTGAAAGTTGTAAGGTATTCATTTTAAAACCTGAAAAGGTGTTTTCAGACTGCTTCTCAGTAATCAAAGAGCACTGCTCGTTGTTGTGATACCTCTATAACGTTCTCAAACACTGCATATACTAGCATATTCACTGTGTCAGGGAGTTCTGCTGAAAAGCTCATTTCAAGATGCATATTTCCTGATTTTACTAAAGAAAAATGATCACCAGCTTCCTGGTCAGGAGTTAGATTAAAAGCATAGATGGTATAACCCCGAGGAAAATCAATATGATCAGTAATTAAAGGCTTATCTTTGAGATGCCAACCAGTGGCCTGAATTAAACTGTAATATTCACTGAACAAGGTTGTTTTCTACAGTATAGCTAGGTTGAAAAGGTTTTGAGGGTATTTGTTCACCATCGACGTACAAGGCTATAAAGTTGGCATTAAAATGTTTAAAGTTAAAGGGGTTTTTATCATATGCACCACTAAAGGCATCATTATCTGTTAAGCTATAACCACAAACTTGAGTAATTGGCCTAGGAACTTATTTTCTTGATTACATACTCTACTTCCCGTAGGTAGTACACTTTCAATGGGGTACTTAGCATTTGAATTCATCAGGGCCTGCGCATGGCCTACGCATGGCCTATTTTTACCTCGGGATAGTTTAACTTTTTTGACGCAGAAGCTTCTAAAATTTTAAGTTTGTAATGATCTACTCCATCAGACATTAAACAAAATCTATCACTGGCCCTAACCATTTTAATTTTGGTATTGATACCATTTAACATGAGTTTTTTTCTTGAAAAAATATATGAGAGTGCAGAGGTCCTAAAAGTTCAAATATGTGGCTTATTCTAGTAAAAGCGTGTCTTCTTTCTAAACCTGTATTGGCCTGTGTGGGGTCTATCACGTCCATGTTTCCCTGCAGTAAATTGAGTCTCCAGTGTTTCTTTGCTATAGTTGAGCAGGACCTCTATAAGGCTTCTGTAGGGGTATGTATTACTGCTTTGACCAATCAGTCGTTCTCCTAAAGTTACATAAACTTGTGAAAACATCGTAGCTACGGGATAATTAATAACTCCTACCTGACTAGCATTGTCTATATCCACCTCATTTTCCTTAGACATTTTAAATGAAAGCCTTAAAAGAGTATTATTCAAATCTAGGTAATCTTCACCATTTCCGGCTATATAAAATTTGAGGGGTATTTCCACATACAGCTTTTATCTATACTTGGTTGTGTATAAGGCACCATAAATAAATCCAGTTCGGATTTGACACATTCCTGAGACGCATGGTGAACCAGAGCCATGTTTTAAAAGTTATTTCTAGTTTTCTTTTTTTGAGTTTCTTTTATTCCGCGTCTGGTTTATTACAGCTTCTCTACGCGCTGTTGCCACCTTAAAATCCTCATTACCTAGGGCCATTTGAAGGTATTGTGGACCCCCAAAACTCCCACTATCATAGTATATTTTTTCATGCCATTACGGGACATTCACACAGAAAAAATTATAACAAATGCCACGTGATCTCTGTTCAAAAGGTTTATATTTACAGTTTATCAATCAACACAGGAACCTTTACAAGTTGTATAAACTTCATACATAAAAGGGGGTGGCTGTCCATTTAACAGTGTTCGGTTATTCTGCTAGTATCAATAATTCATTTATCAATATTGTTAAATAAAGGACTGACTCTAGCCTTCCCCTACGCCTTCTCTAACCCTTCCCCTACTCCTGCTCTAGCCTTCCCCTACCCCTTCTCTAACCCTTCACCTACCCCTGCTCTACCCTTCCCTTACCCCTTCTCTAACCCTTCACCTACCCCTGCTCTACCCTTCCCTTACCCCTTCTCTAACCCTTCCCCTACCCCTGCTCTACCCTTCCCTTACCCCTTCTCTAACCCTTCACCTACTCCTGCTCTACCCTTCCCCTACCCCTTCTCTATCCCTTCACATACCCCTTCTCTAACCCTTCCCCTTCTATAACCATTCACCTACCCCTGCTCTACCCTTCCCCTACCCCTTCTCTAACACTTCACATACCCTTGCTCTACCCTTCCCTTACCCCTTCTCTAACCCTTCACCTACCTCTGCTCTACCCTTCCCCTATCCCTTCTCTAACACTTCACATACCCCTGCTCTACCCTTCCCTTACCCCTTCTCTAACCCTTCACATACCCCTGCTCTACCCTTTCCCTACGCCTTCTCTAACCCTTCCCCTACCCCTGCTCTACCCTTCCCTTACCCCTTCTCTAACCCTTCACCTACCCCTGCTCTACCCTTCCCTTACCCCTTCTCTAACCCTTCACCTATCCCTGCTCTACCCTTCCCCTACCCCTTCTCTAACCCTTCACCTACCCCTGCTCTACCCTTCCCCTACCCCTTCTCTAACACTTCACATACCCTTGCTCTACCCTTCCCTTACCACTTCTCTAACCCTTCACCTACCCCTGCTCTACCCTTCCCCTATCCCTTCTCTAACACTTCACATACCCCTGCTCTACCCTTCCCTTACCCCTTCTCTAACCCTTCACATACCCCTGCTCTACCCTTCCCCTACCCCTTCTCTAACCCTTCACCTACCCCTGCTCTACCCTTCCCTTACCCCTTCTCTAACCCTTCACCTACCCCTGCTCTACCCTTCCCCTACCCCTTCTCTAACCCTTCACCTACCCCTGCTCTAGCCTTCCCTTACCCCTTCTCTAACCCTTCACCTACCCCCGCTCTACCCTTCCCCTACCCCTACTCTAACCCTTCACATACCCCTTCTCTAACCCTTCACCTACCCCTGCTCTACCCTTCCCCTACCCCTTCGCTAACACTTCACATACCCCTGCTCTACCATTTCCCTACGCCTTCTCTAACCCTTCATCTACCCCTGCTCTAGCCTTCCCCTTCAGCTTCTCTAACCCTTCACATACCCCTTCTCTAACCTTTCCCCTACCCCTTCTCTAACCCTTCACCTACCCCTGCTCTACCCTTCCCCTACCCCTTCTCTAACACTTCACATACCCCTGCTCTACCATTCCCCTACGCCTTCTCTAACCCTTCATCTACCCCTGCTCTAGCCTTCCCCTTCACCTTCTCTAACCCTTCACATACCCCTTCTCTAACCCTTCCCCTACCCCTTCTCTAACCCTTCACCTACCCCTGCTCTACCTTTCCCTTACCCCTTCTCTAACCCTTCACATACCCCTGCTCTACCCTTTCCCTACGCCTTCTCTAACCCTTCACCTACCCCTGCTCTACCCTTCCCCTACGCCTTCTCTAACCCTTCACCTACCCCTGCTCTACCCTTCCCCTACCCCTTCTCTAACCCTTCACCTACCCCTGCTCTACCCTTCCCTTACCCCTTCTCTAACCCTTCACATATCCCTGCTCTAGCCTTCCCCTAACCCTTCTCTAAACCTTCCCCTACGCCTTCTCTAATATTTCACCTACCCCTGCTCTAGCCTTCCCCTACACCTTCTCTAACCCTTCACATACCCCTGCTCTAGCCTTCCCCTAACCCTTCTCTAAACCTTCCCCTACCCCTGCTCTACCCTTCCCTTACCCCTTCTCTAACCCTTCACATACCCCTGCTCTACCATTCCCCTACACGTTCTCTAACCCTTCCCCTACCCCTTCTCTAACCCTTCACCTACCCCTGCTCTACCCTTCCCTTACCCCTTCTCTAACCCTTCACCTACCCCTGCTCTACCCTTCCCCTACCCCTTCTCTAACCCTTCACCTACCCCTGCTCTAGCTTTCCCCTACCCCTTCTCTAACCCTTCACCTACCCCTGCTCTACCCTTCCCCTACCCCTACTCTAACCCTTCACATACCCCTTCTCTAACCCTTCCCCTACCCCTTCTCTAACTCTTCACCTACCCCTGCTCTACCCTTCCCCTACCCCTTCTCTAACACTTCACATACCCCTGCTCTACCATTCCCCTACGCCTTCTCTAACCCTTCACCTACACCTGCTCTACCCTTCCCCTACGCCTTCTCTAACCCTTCATCTACCCCTGCTCTAGCCTTCCCCTTCACCTTCTCTAACCCTTCACATACCCCTGCTCTAGCCTTCCCCTACCCCTTCTCTAACCCTCACCTACCCCTGCTCTACCCTTCCCTTACCCCTTCTCTAACCCTCACCTACCCCTGCTCTACCCTTCCCATATCCCTTCTCTAACCCTTCACCTACCCCTGCTCTAGCCTTCCCCTACCCCTTCTCTAACCCTTCACATACCCCTTCTCTAGCCTTCCCCTACCCCTTCTCTAACCCTTCACCTACCCCTGCTCTACTCTTCCCTTACCCCTTCTCTAACCCTTCACCTACCCCTGCTCTACCCTTCCCCTATTCCTGCTCTAACCTTCGAAGCAGAATTGTTTAATTCAAGCAAAGAATGAATTAAATCTACTGTTATGTTTTAAACCGTTTTTTTATTCCATTGAGAAACATCTCACCGTAACTCATCTCTTTAAACATATTCAACATGCAACAAAGGCACAGAACAGTAATTAAACAACACACTATCATTATTATAACCCAATCATTTACGCTTTTATCCAAGACAATTATTAATACACCATGTGATATATAAAGCATTATGCAAAGTATAAGTTTACATGACCTTTGACAGAGCAAAGCTACAGTATACCTCTTGAATTAAAGATAACAAAGACAGTGATTTACACTTTTGTAGCATTAATATAAATGTAAAACAACAAAACATACTGTTTATTTCCACCTCAGCAAATGCGTGAGAGTTGGCACTGTGGATGCACTGTGCAGTGGTGCAGACATTGTTTTCAAACTTGTTCAGTGTTCCCTAGATTATTGCAAAATGAGGTTAAAATCATTGAAGCCCCTGTATAACAGACCGCAGTCTTTCTTTTTCCTGCCATGTCGATTCACACGTAAACTGCACGACCTGCTGTTTTCTACAGGGGTCGCTGTGGACCAGGGATGATATACACACAGGGCAATTTTAAACCATTTATAAATGTAAAAACATTCGTCTTTCATAAGCAAGGGTATGAAGACATGCAGTACCAAACACGTCATAGTAAGTGACCTTGTGACCTACAGCAGAGACGCAACATGTTTAGATTACAATTTGTCTTTTTAAATATTCTTCAACTTCAACCGGTACTGTTGTTTTCGCTTGTTTTTCACATCATATTATTATTATTTCTTTCTTAGCAGACGCCCTTATCTAGGGCGACTTACAATTGTTACAAGCTATCACATTATTTTTTACATACAATTACCCATTTATACAGTTGGGTTTTTACTGGAGCAATCTAGGTAAAGTACCTTGCTCAAGGGTACAGCAGCAGTGAAATACCTGTCTTCCTTTGTACGAGGTGCAATCACCTTTTTTGAGTGACAGGTGTATGTGGCAGAGATAGATGTCTCTTTGTGAACAGGCTGGCTGTAGGGGTGACGTCAGGCCAGAAAGAAACACAGACAGACAGTAATGGAAGGTGAAACTGAGGCGCGGCGGCGCTCAGTGCGTTTATTGTAAAATAAAAAGGTTTAAACAGAAAACAGCACACGACACTTGAGGCCAAAATAAACAAACAAAATGAATAGACACTAACAAACAGGGTGGATGAACGCTAAACACAAAACAAGTATCGTGCTTGTTCTCCAGCACGTAGTAGCAGTTGTTATTTAATTAATTATTCACTTGAATCCCAGCACGTGAACTGATTTGTGCAACCCCGTGCTCACATACTATGAAATACTTTAAATGCACGTGAAGTGAATCTCCGTGCCTAAATGCAACTATATATTTTAAATCACTCGTGCTACACAGACTCATTTATGTCCTGTGCACCAATATCTATACACCAACATTAACACACCACACGCAACATATAACACACAAATACACACAGGGGTGGGGCACATTGCCACACTCTTTGATAGAAACAGTTTAATTTATTTGAAGTCTTCCCACTAATGATGGGAATGAGAATGTAGAGATGGAAGCTCTGCTAACAAGATTTAAGTTTTTGCAGGTATCAGGCTTTTAAAGACACACCTGTGGTGGCTTTGACAAACTCACTGAGAGCAGAAACTGACCCAAGACTGTGACAGCTACTGGGAGCAGGCTGATCTTTGGGATGCAAATTGAACATCTGTGAAACTGCATGTGTGTTAAAATAACTGTACTGTGTTTTAAAGAATATAAAGCCAGAAGAAGTACAAAACAAATTGTTCAAACACATTGTTCATACAAAAAGTTATAATATGCTATGTATTAACCCATAGTTATGCTACAGCATTCTATATTCCTGTTTATTCTGTTATAACAGCAGAAATATTATTGTATCTTTGTAAATCTGAGGAAAAAGGGAGCTAGGTTGGGGTCACGCTGACCAAGAAACACCTGTGAAATGAGCTAAGGTTGTCTTTGTCTGAGCTACTGGTGCCAAGGTTAATAACCTTGATCAGAAAGGCAGCACGAGCATCACGTTTCTTATTAAGAGAAGTAAGCTTGATCTGAAAGTAGTCTTGTGGCGGAGTGTCCCGCCCCTATTTATTATTATTTGTATTTTTGTTTGCGGCGCGGGTAAAAGCGCCGCGTCTTTTATTATTATTTAAAAACCCCGTGAGGATGCATGGCTGATCAGCTACTGATTATTTAAATAGCTGACAGTCATGCATCCTTACCAAACGGGTGCAGACTCTGGCCGGGGGATAATAAGATAATTACCAACTAGTTAAATCCCTCGGCCAGAGTATATAAACCAGCAGCACTCTGCACTCGGGGTTGGGGTGTTGGAGTAGAGAGTACGGGGAGCGGAGAGAAGGAATAACATTTAAAAAACAATTGCTAATACGTGCTGGATTATCCAGCACGGCACTTACTTGTTTGTTTATTTATTCGTTTGGCCCTCGTGCCCTTTTGTTTGTATTTTGTTTAAATCTTTTGTTTGTTTATTATTAAATACGCTGAGTGCTTTTGCACTCGGTTTCACCCGCCCATCCACTGTTTTGGAGTCAGTTACTTCCTGGTCCGTGACGTCATCCACCACACCACTGCGAGCCAGTCTGTCACAAGTCTTTAAGCTAAGCACAGGTATTCTAGAATAATTCAAACAGAATATAAGTCTAAATGTTTTATTTTAACAGAAGAACTGTTAAGTTTGGAACTAAGAGAATATAGTGTAGAAATTAACTTGAAGTAAAAATTTCTGTCAAAGCATAACGGTACTGTTGTGAAAAAATTAAGCTGACAAATAGTTTTTGATTCAAAAACACTTTATCTACAAGAAAGGTATACCTTTAATATAATCATATAAGCACAAGATTTAAACTGACTTTGGACAAGGCCTCAGTACAGCTCAGTACATATGTTTGTATCAGAAAGCACAGATATCCATGGAGTCAATTCGAAAGAGATGAAAAGACTGACAAAATTTTACAATGTTTAGCATTTATACCTTTGTAAACAATTGTTGACTCCACTCCCATTTGTCTTCTGTCCAATGATAGGGGTTTCCACTCTATCATTGCACATTCCCACTGCGGGGGAAAAGGGGGGGGGGTTGCATACGACGTGGTACCTAGCAGGGCGCATCCCTCTTGACTTTCAGTTCCCCTCCCCCATCTCACACTATCTCTGCTAATCTCCTGCCTTTTGGTGTTTAGCTCAGACACCTATCTGTGACTTTCAGTCATGTTAGGCTATGCAAAACTGCACGTAGCTGGTTTTGCCAATGGGAAATGAAAGAACTCGAAACTTACACAATACTGTATAGAAACTTAATATGAACGCATATTAAAGCAACTGAATTAATAAGCACATTAAAACGACTATAAAAAACAAAACACATTCACACACAATTTAAATATAATGATAAAAAACAACTTAACTATAAAAGCAAATAAATACACATAATGTAAAACTTATAATTAATAACATAATTAATACATCATGTAGGAAGTCATCACTACAGTCCACCCTTTTTGTACTAAATTGTACAACTACAATCAAGTACAACCAAATTATTATGTTTATATGAGGTCCATCAAATGATGTTGACAGTTATTAGTTAACCACAACCATTTGGGATTAATTGGGGTTACTGTAGGGCACTGACATACTACATTAGCTTCGTTCATCATATAACTCCAATCACTGTGTTGCATTTTCCCAGACTATAGCTGTCTGTTTACTGTTGTCTAATATAGTGTGGTAAGGATGACTGGTGCAATGCAAAAAGAGTATAATGTCCAGGCTGCCGTTTCCCAATAATAATCAATTTTTATTAAATCCAACAGAGAGTTCTAGAAAGTAAACCACAAACGAAACAATAATAATCCTCCGCTACCAGCGATGGTATTGGGGCAAAATAACAAAAGGTTCAGGGTCCAAAAATAAACAAAAAGACACTCCGTTAACCACAATCCTCCGTGCACGAAAACTGTGCTCTTTTCCTCCGGGGATCGTGGTGCGTGCGCTGTGCGGTGTTGTGCTGGCTCTCCGGCTACAGCCTCCCACCCTCCTGCTCCTCTACTAAAACACAAACAGACACGTAACACAAAAAGGTAAACAAACACTAGCTCCGGCTGGTCGGTTCACTTTCTCAGCGCAAGGGGAGGAACCGACGTAGCTGCTTCCCCTTTGTACCCAGCAAACTCCTCCCTGCAGTCAACACGTTGCCATGGTTTCTCCAATAGAACGCTGCCCCGGAGCTGACTGCAATGGAATCGTCCTGAGTACTAGCAGCTACGCACCCCTTCCAGTTTCCACCTACCACTGAGGTTGCAGATCTAGGAGGCAGCATACCTTCCCCCTTACACAACACCCTTTCTAGTTGTGAGGGAGATTTACAGCATTGATCCTTTCTCTCTCTATCACATATGGGTATGTTTTTTATTAAGAATTAAGGTTATTTCTGAGCAGTCGCATAGATTTGAAGCTATCAATGACCTTCTTCACCTGTATTTTTTGTCTCGGCAACCAAAAACACTGCACTAGGTTCCCAAAAACAACCATTACCATGATCGCCACAATTGCCAGGAATATCCAATCCCACCAGTGTCGTTGGCAACCTCACCAGTCCATCCAAACTACTCCAGGACCTGGCCTCTGCATGAGCCAAGTTTACCTCAACTTTGTTCTTTAGTTTGATTATATAGTGCTTGTTCAACCCCTTCAATTAGTTCTGCTATTGCCACTCCTTGTAACTTTACGCTTTGGCCGGCATATATTTTTCCATTTCCTATCCTGTCTATCCCTTCCCCTGCTCCATATGCCATTTCACCTGCGTTTTTGATAACTGATACATGTCCTAGCTGTTTATAACTGAGTTACCCGCCCCAATCAATCCTTCAATACATTCTATAAATCTTCTTTTTCGTCTCTTTTCCTCTTTTTGTTTGCTCAGCTATCCTCTCTCTGTAATCCTAAATGATATGACCCACCTGTCGTTTTAACTATATCTTTATCTGTCTATACCTTTGGCAGTACTGATCAAACATAGTGATAACACTATGTAACACAATTTTTGTTCCTGGGTAGTAAGTGTTATTTCCTAATTGCTTATGCCTCAAAAGTATAGAAAATGGCTATTATTCCCCACAAACTTTGCTTTTGTGACCAGGACAGTGATATTTTGAAATTTACCTATTTCCAATGAGAAAACGGGCGAATTTGTGTCTTTTCGTTCACATAAAGTCAGAAAAAAACAACATATGAATCCAAATTAACATGTATTTATACTAAAGTAATACAAAAATGACTACAAAAGATTTAGAAGTGAGTAGTTTTTCGAGATTTACGATTATACTGTAAATCACTTTCACGAATCAGCCCCCAAATGTAGTCTCCCATCATGTTCTCGTTATACTGTCCTTGGTAGCGGCGTTCAAAGTCCAGTATATCCTGGTGGAAGTGCTCGCCTTGCTCCTCCGAGTACGCTCCCATGTTCTCCTTGAATTTATCAAGATGAGCATCAAGGATATGGACTTTGAGGGACATCCTACAGCCCATTGTGCCGTAGTTCTTCACCAGAGTCTCAACCAGCTCCACATAGTTTTCGGCCTTGTGATTGCCCAGGAAGCCCCGAACCACTGCGACAAAGCTGTTCCAAGCTGCTTTCTCCTTACTAGTGAGCTTCTTGGGGAATTCATTGCACTCCAGGATCTTCTTTATCTGTGGTCCGACGAAGACACCGGCTTTGACCTTTGCCTCAGACAGCTTAGGGAAGAAGTCTTGAAGGTACTTGAAGGCTGCCGACTCCTTATCTAGAGCTCTGACAAATTGTTTCATAAGGCCCAATTTGATGTGCAGTGGTGGCATCAGCACCTTCCGGGGGTCCACCAGTGGCTCCCACTTGACGTTGTTCCTCCCCACAGAGAACTCGGTCCGCTGTGGCCAGTCCCGCCTGTGGTAGTGCGCCTTGGTGTCCCTGCTGTCCCAAAGGCAAAGATAGCAGGGAAACTTGGTAAAACCGCCTTGGAGACCCATCAGGAATGCCACCATTTTGAAGTCTCCTATGACCTCCCAGCCATACTCATCATACTTCAAGGCGTCCAGCAAGGTCTTGATATGTATCCACTTAGGCAGCTGGAACTAAACTGAACTGGTGGGCTTAAGGCCCCTGTATTTATACTACTATTTATATTACTGGAAAGTTCTAGAAAGTTCTAGAAGTTACTCCAAGTTTACTCAGCACTGAATCTATCTGGAATGTTCTGGAAAATAGGTAAATTTCAAAATATCACTGTCCTGGTCACAAAAGCAAAGTTTGTGGGGAATAATAGCCATTTTCTATACTTTTGAGGCATAAGCAATTAGGAAATAACACTTACTACCCAGGAACCAAAAAAAAAAAAAAAATTGTTACACGGTGTAATGTTAATGAAATTTTACATGACGTGTTAGTACCAAATTAACATCTTTTAAAACAATTTTATGTTCTGGCCCAAAAATGATACCCTCTCTGGGCATGGGGTACAGTTGAGGACATTTGTCTGGTTGTTTTAATTTGCATGAAGTTAAGGTTACATTCTGAATAGCTTTATGTGCGCAATTATGACTCCAGAGCGTGAGGTTACTCACCCCTGTGTCTGTCCCACTTGTCCAACTGTTTGAATTTTCCCATGTTCTAGGAAGCTGGCATTGTATATTTTCATGTATACCTGCATGTTGCTCTGACCATACAAATGTAGGTGCATCATTGTTAGACCAGATCTCTACTCAGTGCCGTCCACATAATTCTTTCAACCACTTATCTTCTGGCACACCTGTGTTATTTTTAACTTGTATATGTCCTACCCATGTACCCCCCATACTTCCATGCATATAGTGTTCCAAGGTCAGGCTGCAAGTATTTGGTTCAAACCAAAGCTTTCCAGGGTAATATGTTAATAAATGTTCAGTTATTACTTTCCCCTGGTCATTCTGGCCCTCAGTCCAATTACTACATTTCTAGATACTTTCTGATGATTGTAGTGTGTCCATTCACAGCTTTTACTGTCAAATTCAATTGTTGTATTCTTGGGCATTGCATGATCATTTCACCCCCTCAATCGTATAGGAGCGATACCATGGTTGGTCTGCGATTCCCCAAATTCAATCCAGTCTAAATGTTTTTCCATCTTTTTGCCATGTCTGCAGCCCCAGTGGTGAAGCAAACTGCAGCTGGATATATTGTCTTTGTTTGATGCATTGTGTTTTAGTTACGGTTGTGATGGGATGATTCCATTCTGTGCTGATTCCCATCCACAATCCGCTCCACACTAGCAGAATCAGTGTCCTCCTCATCCCGAGATATTTGCTGCAGGAGAGAAAGGCCAAATGTGAGTGTACATCCTTATGCAGTTTTTATAAGTTTCACTTGTGAAATGTGATACCATTTCATTTGTTTCCTAATGATGACTCCCACACACAGATTTACCCTGTCAGTTACTGTATGTGGCCCATGCCATTTTGGTGTAAGGGGTCTCTTTGGAACAAATACCCTGACCATTATGCTATTTCCTACATTAATTTCAGATTCCTTCATTGTAGCATATTCGCGGTCATTCCCCCCCCCCCCCCCCCCCATGAAAGTATATATGATACAGTTGTGTGAGAGGGTGTTGAAATGAGGGTGGAACCACCCAAGTGTGCTCCCGTATTACGAGACCCTGGGAGACTTGAACAAGGGGGTCCTTAACAGAAGGTCAGGTGGTGTGGCTGTACTTGCGTCAAGCTCTGGAGGCAGGGGAGCGAAGAGGAGGTACAGCCAGTCTTCTAGTGCAGGAGGAGTACAGAGGTTGACTAGGGGTGTAGGGAGAGATGAGGGTCTGGAGGTAGCTGGGTGCAGTCTGGTCAAGGCATCTGTAGGCAAGTAGAAGAGTCTTGAACTGGATGCGAGTGGTGATCGGGAGCCAGTGGAGTGAGCGGAGCAGTGGAGTTGCATGGGAGAAGCGAGGCAGAGAGAACACCAGACGAGCAGCGGAGTTCTGGATGAGCTGGAGCGGGCGGGTGGTGGACGCAGGGAGGCCAGCCAGGAGGGAGTTACAGTAGTCTAGGCAGGAGAGTACCAGGGCCTGAACAAGGAGCTGGGTGGCGTAGTTGGTGAGGAAGGGTCGGATTCTTCGGATGTTGCTCAGGAAGAATCAGCAAGTGCGTGCCAGAGTGGAGATGTGCTGGGAATGCGAGAGGCAGGGGTCCAGGGTGACTCTGAGGTTCTTAGCTGAGGAGGAGGGAGAGAGTGTAGTAGATTCCAGAGGAATGGAGACAGAGAGATCAGAGGAGGAGGAGGAGGGAAAGAAAAGAAGGTCAAATTTAGGAGGTTGAGTTTGAGGTGATGCAAGTGCATCCAGGAGGAGATAGCAGACAGACAGGTAGAGATATGGGAGGGGATGGTGGAGTCAGAGGGGGGGGAAGGAGAGGAAAATCTGAGCATCATCAGCATAGAAATGGTATGACAAACCATATGATGCGATGAGGGGGCCCACGGAGCGGGTGTAGAGAGAGAACAGGAGAGGACCCAAGACTGACCTTCGGGGAGGACGAGGTGTGGAGGTTGCTCCACACCAGGTTACCTGGTAAGTGCGGTTGGAGAGGTAGGAGGAGAACCAGGCCAGAGCAGTGCCAGAGATCCCCAGGTCAGCAAGAGATGATAGTAGAATAGAGTCATCGACAGTGTCAAAGGCAGCAGAGAGGTCAAGGAGAATTAGGACAGAGGAGAGAGAGGCAGCTCGGGCAGAGTTTAATGAGTTAGTGACAGACAGGAGGGTGGTTTCAGTGGAGTGAGCAGAGCGGAAGCCAGATTGGAGAGGGTCGAGCAGAGAGTGATTGGACAGGAAAGCAGAGAGCTGGCAGTGTACTGCCCGCTCGAGGGTTTTGGAGAGGAAGGGTAGGAGGAAGACAGGACGGTAGCTCTGGAGGGAGGTGGGGTCGAGGTTAGGTTTTTTGAGGAGGGGAGTGATAGAGGCTTGTTTGAAGGCAGAGGGAAAGAGACCAGAAAGGAGAGAGGTGTTGAGAAGGGAGGAGATGAAGGGAAGTAGAGCAGGAGCAGCAGCTTGAAAGAGGTGAGTGGGGAGGGGGTCCAGGGCACACGTGGTAGGTTTGTGAACTCTGGTGTAAGTTTGACTTGTACTTGTGGTGGGAGGATAGACATTAGTATCTGCCATATGTCTCTTCCTTCCAATCGATATGTGGTGACGTGTGCATCTAATTTTCGCCACCAGGGGTCTAGAGACCCCTCTTCTGGGAATCTGCCTAATGCTTTAACATGATCCTATACTTCACCTACGGTCATTGGTCTACTTTCAGTTACTGTTTGGAATTGTGGGCAGTCACCACGCTTAGTTACACCTTGTTTATCATATAACACTGCTACATGCGCCCCATTTCCGTATTTATCATATTGGTACTGCCTTTCTTCTTCCGCCAGTTTGTCCCAATCTACCCCTCTGTATTCAGTGTCATCATCGTCCTCGTCACTGTCACTGGGCGGATACGCCAAGGCAGCGGCTACGCCTACTGTTGGTTTTAATTTATTCCACAATGAATCATGGCCTACTCGAATTTTAGAAGTTTTACATTTTATTCTATCCCTCTCTTCTATTAAGTCCTGACATTGTTCTTGTATTTATCTCTTTCATTTTCAATGCTAGTTAACAGTGATAGGTGTTTTCCTTTCTCTGGAAACATATCTTGCACGCGTGTTTCTAGTTTTTTAAATTGTTCGTCTTTTTCTTGAGTTTCTTTTTTTCTGAGCTCGGCACAAGCAATGGTTAACAAAATGGCAGTTTTTATTCTACTTTTTTCATCTTTGATTTTACTGCCAGCATCCTGCCACAATATGTTCAATTCCTGTTCGGTTTTACACTCGAATGGATACAATCCTTTTTTCCTCGTTTCTTTTAGTGTTTGATTTACTTTGATTAACGCTTGTTCTACATATGATATATCATTGGCCATTTTAAATTTTCCTATTTTTCGAGGTATGACACAGGCCCGGTTTTTGGGATGGAACCGCATAACAGTCTTGCGTTCTGGGCAGCTTTGCTTTTCAGATAATGTCCCAAATTCTGGGCCGATTTGGTTTGCAGATAACGTCCCAAATTCTGGGCCGCTTTGGTTTTTAGATTATGTAATGTAATGTCCATCAATATATAGTGAGGCGTAGGGGTTTATCAGAACAACTTCAAATAAATCCTATTGTATTGTATTAGTCAACATTTCCCTTATATATTCCTGATAGCTTATACTGTAGGTCAGGGGTTTTCAACCTTTTTTTTGAAACTGTACCCCTTCTATCTGGAGGTTTCAGCTCGAGTACCCCTTTAC
Organism: Acipenser ruthenus; assembly: GCF_902713425.1. Classification (NCBI taxonomy): domain Eukaryota; kingdom Metazoa; phylum Chordata; class Actinopteri; order Acipenseriformes; family Acipenseridae; genus Acipenser; species Acipenser ruthenus. The sequence continues at coordinate 12,788,212 of NC_081211.1, forward strand.
AATTTTCGCTCAACTGAACAGTACCTCACTTACAATAAAAAGAAGAATAATCTGATGACCCCCCCCCCCTGTTTATTTAATAAATTTGGGTGACAAACTGCTGGTTTAGGACAGAACAACAAACAGTAGGCTTAATTCTTAAAACTTTTAACTACAAGTATTTGGATGCACAGAATTAAAAAGACAAGTATTGGGTTAGCACACCTATTTTTTTGTAACTGATGGCCTTTTTTAAATTTTGACAGCCTTTTGTAAAAGTGAAGGCCTTTTGATACCCAGCATACACTGCAATACCCAGCAAAGTTATACACTGATATTCTGATAGCACAGCAATTCAAATGAAGTTTGTAATTGGTTGTGTTCGTCAAATACACAATAAAAAGTGATATTTATAGGGTATACAGTTATACAGCGATACAGTGGTTTCGGCCATCTAAGAACAGGTACTGCGAGCATCTGGATTCATACCCAGAGGTACTCTGTAGCCTCCTAGGACATTCACAGCTTGTTTGACACCCTCTTGTAGTTGCCCGTTTCTGCATATAAAGCAAAATGCTGTTTGTCAATCTCTCTTTTTTCTTATAAATCAGTCTTTGCAGGAATCATTCCAAAAACACTTGAATCAGTTAGGGACTACCAGTCTGACACTACAGGCCTTTAAATTGCAGTACCAATTTGCAAGTTGCTAAGTGGATGCGTTCCTCAAATTTGCACTGCAAAGTGATATTTTAAAGAATAGGGTATATAGTGCTTTTTTTCGCCTCTGCTCGCTTTTGGTGCAAAACTATGCTCCGATACACTCAAGCTGATACTGTGATCACAAAACACTTGGAATGGACTTAAATTGGTGCTTCTGTTGCATAAATACACTACAAAATGTGCACATTTCAGGTCTTATATATAATGGACATTTTTTGTATGTATTTTGCTATAGGGGGTGGGGGGGGGGTCCTCTTGTCGTACCCCATGAGTCCACAAATCCTGGGCCAACAAACTCGCTAGTACTCTCTTTAGATGCACAACAGTCTTAGCTAAAGAAAATGGGTTCCTTCGAGTTCGTAAGACCCACGACCGCCATTGGCCGAGCCTTACCCCGATGGTGTTTTTATAATGGGATTTGCCATAGGGAAGGGGGTGGTCTCTTATTGTACCTGTATCGCCATGACCCCTGGGCCAACGAACTCAGAAGGGCACACTTTGCGTGCACAAGATTCTTAGCTAAAGAAAGATATCGGCCACGGCTTCATACGCCACCCCACCGCCAGATGGTGGGCATTGCCCCAAAGGGGTTTTATGATGGGATTTCCCATAGACATTTTTCAGTGTGCAATATCTCGGGTTCCGGGGGTCCCCGAGACTTGAAAATCGGTACGGAGGTCCACCTCAGGGCCCCTGTCGATCCCTCCAAGCGACGTGTCCCCAGCTAGAAAGGACACATTTAGACTTTTTTTGCCAACCTGGAGCTCAAAAGCTATTGGAAATGCGACCTTGACATGCCATCATGCTGAAAATGTGTAAATTTGTTGAAAATGTACCATTTGAAAACGGATGGCTCCCTGTGAAAGAGGGCCCCCAGACATGACCCTAGGAAGTTCAACCCAGTTTCTAGGCCCCAGGGTCATCGAGATATGACCCCAAAAAGGGTAGTTTTTGGACATTTTTGACAGGGCGTATCTCGGGTTCTGTGGGGGTTAGGAACTTGATTTTTTTTTTGCGCTGGGGCCCCATGGGGCCCCGCACAAGGAGTCACCATTTTCATGGTTCAGATGCCAGGACGACTTGGCAAAGTGAATTTTTTCGTCATGACATGAGTTTTTGGGTGAACCACCACACCGTTTTAGTGGGTGGTTTGGGGTGCTCCCCTGAGTCTATATCACTTTGAATGGTGGTTCTACATGCTCTGGTTCGAGAGATATGACTGAAAATGTGTTTTTTTAACACTGCCATAGACATGAATGGGGCTGAATACCCAAAAATATATTTTGCAAAGAATTGCTACGGTGTGCATGTAGGGGTTGCATGGTAGTGTGTGCATCTAGGGGTTGCATGGTGGTGTGTGCATGTAGGGGTTGCATGGTGGTGTGTGCATGTAGGGGTTGCATGGTGGGTGTATGTGTACAGGGGTTGCATGGTGGTGTGTGCGTGGAGGGGTTGCATGGTGGTGTGTGCATGTAGGGGTTGCATGGTGGGTGTATGCGTGCAGGGGTTGCATGGTGGTGTGTGTGTAGAGGGGTTGCATGGTGGTATGTGCATCTAGGGGTTGCATGGTGGTGTGTGCGTGCAGGGGTTGCATGGTGGTGTGCATGCAGGGGTTGCATATTGGTGTGTGCATGTAGGGGTTTGTCACAAAGACGGCCGGAGTGGGTGGCGTCAGACCAGAGCCAGGAAATAAACAACAGAGAGGTGTGGTTTGGTGGAGCTGAGCAAATGGTTTCGCTCAGCATTTAATAAATAAACAGAACAGCAAAATAAAAAGGTTGTACAAACAAAAACACAGGGCACGGCACTTACGCCAAAATAAATATATAAACAAAACGGACTAATCAGTAAACAGACAAACGAACAGACAAACACGGTGAGTGAAAACACTTATTATTATTCTTCTTCTATTATTCTCTTTATTCTCTTTATTCTCTTTACCTCCTCTCCACATCCGTTCTCCACTCACCGAACACACAACCCCGAGTGAGTGAAAACATGATGCTTTTATGCAGTTGTACCGAGACTCGACTGCTAATCAATCATTCAATTGGAGTCGCGGTACAACTGCACGTGAATCAATAAAGTGCAATTCCCCGTGCTCACATATTACATTTTACTTGCACGTGAAGTGCTGTGCCATCCTCGTGCCTAAATACAAATATACATTTTAAATACTCGTGCTGCACACACCCATTTATATCCCGTGCAGCCATCGCTATACAGCAACATTTACACACAACACATAACATATAACATATAACACAGAAAATACACACAGGGGCGGGCACTTCGTCACATATACCCCCCCCTGTGCAAAGCACACATGGCCTCAATGGCCACCTCCCCCCTTAAAAACCCAGCAGTCCAGAACAAAGTCTCGGGCTGGGAAGGAAGGCTTCAGTGGGCCCATTGCTGGCAATGCTGTCAGCACCCCTGCCGGTAGTGGCACGGCTGACAGCATGCTGGTCCACTCCTGCAGCGAAATTGCTGCGGGGGATGCTGGTCTCCTGACCTCTCCCCTTTTCTTCGTAGCCGGTAGCTCCCCTTTGTGGGGCTCCGACCACAGTACTTCCAGCAGCGAAGAAGCTGCAGTGGGAGCAGGTCTCCGGACCTCCCCCACGATCTCCGGCAGCGAAACTGCTGCAGTGGGAGCAGGTCTCCGGACCTCCCCCACGATCTCCGGCAGCGAAACTGCTGCAGTGGGAGCAGGTCTCCTGACCTCCCCCACGATCTCCGGCAGCAAAACTGCTGCAGTGGGAGCAGGTCTCCTGACCTTCCCCACCTTCTTCGTGGCCGGCAGCTCCCCTTGGTGGGGTTCCGGCCACAGTACTTCCTGCTGCGATGCGGAGCAACTGGCAGCCCCAGGCGATGCGGAGCGGCTGGCAACCCCAGGCGATGCGGAGCGGCTGGCAACCCCAGGCGATGCGGAGCGGCTGGCAACCCCAGGCGATGCGGAGCGACAGGCAACCCCAGGCGATGCGGAGCGACAGGCAACCCCAGGCGATGTGGAGCGACAGGCAACCCCAGGCGATGCGGAGCGACAGGCAGCCCCAGGCGATGCGGAGCGACAGGCAGCCCCAGGCGATGCGGAGCGACAGGCAGCCCCAGGCGATGCGGCGCGACAGGCATCCCCAGGCGATGTGGCGCGACAGGCAGCCCCAGGCGATGCCAGACAGGCATCCTTGGGCAAAGCGTGGCAAGCATCCTTGGGCGAAGCGTGGCAGGCATTCTTGGGCGAAGCGAGGCAGGCATCCTTGGGCGAAGCGAGGCAGGCATCCTTGGGCGAAGCGAGGCAGGGAGTCAGGACAAACTGGGGTGCGGGTGTCGGCCCTCTTCTCGACCTCTGCGGCCGGGCGGTTCTTCCCCGTGCTTCCCTCAGCAGCCTATGCAAGGGCTGCTGAGGACCGCCAGCATCTAGTCCTGGTCCTTCTGGTGAAGGGAGAGGCAGCTCCTGCTCCTCTCCCCCTGATGGTGATGGAGGCAGAGGCAGTTCCCGCTCCTCTCCTCGTGATGGTGGGGAAAGTGATACCAGCAGGCATTCATCCTCTGCTGGTGGGGGAAGTGATACCAGCAGGTATTCATCCTCTCCTGGTGGGGGAAGTGATACCAGCAGGTATTCATCCTCTGCTGGTGGAAAGGGACCCAGCAGGTATTCACCCTCTGCTGGTGGACGGGAACCCAGCAGGCATTCACCCTCTGCTGGTGGACAGGGACCCAGCAGGCATTCACCCTCTGCTGGTGGACAGGGACCCAGCAGGCATTCACCCTCTGCTGGTGGACAGGGACCCAGCAGGCATTCACCCTCTGCTGGTGGACATGGCGGAGGCAGAGGCAGCTCCTGCTGCTCTGCTCCTGCCGGTGAAGGTGGCGGAGGTAGAGGCAGCTCCTGCTGCTCTGCTCCTGCCGGTGAAGGTGGCGGAGCTAAAGGCAGCTCCTGCCGCTCTGCTCCTGCCGGTGAAGGTGGGAGCAGCGTGTAGTCTCCTGGCGACGGAGGTGGGAGCAGCGTGTAGTCTCCCCCTTTTGCAGGGGACTGGTGCTGCTCTGCCTCTCTTGCAGGGGACTGGTGCGGCTCTGCCTTTCTTGCAGGGGACTGGTGCGGCTCTGCCTCGGAAGGGGAAACCAGCAGGCATTCTTCCTCTGCTGGTGGAGATGGGGACAGCAGGCATTTTTCCTCTGCTGGTGGAGGTGGGACCAGCAGGCATTCTCCCTCTGCTGGCAGCTTGGGTCCTAGGGCTATGGAAGCCCCGACTTCCCTCTCTTTGGGCTGTGGACGCACCGACTCCTCCCTTTTGGGCTGTGGACGCACCGACTCCTCCCTTTTGGGCTGTGGATGCACCGACTCCTCCCTTTTGGGCTGTGGATGCACCGACTCCTCCCTTTTGGGCTGTGGACGCACCGACTCCTCCCTTTTGGGCTGTGGACGCACCGACTCCCCCCTCTTGGGCTGTGGACGTTCGGGCTCCCCCCACTCAGGCGTAGGACGTTCGGGCTCCTCCCACTCAGGCGTAGGACGTTCGGGCTCCTCCCACTCAGGCGTAGGACGTTCAGGCTCCTCCCGCTCGGGCTGTGGATGCTCAGGCTCCTCCCGCTTGGGCTGTGGACGCTCAGGCTCCTCCCGCTTGGGCTGTGGACGCTCAGGCTCCTCCCGCTTGGGCTGTGGACGCTCAGGCTCCTCCCGCTTGGGCTGTGGACACTCAGGCTCCTCCCCTTCAGGCATAGGACGTGGCAGCAAGGGCTCCTCTTCTTCATCCTGCATGGGGCATAGGGCCAACGTGTGCCCATATGCCCCACAGCCAGGGCACCACTCCCCCCATCCCAGTCTTTGGGCCATTGCCTGAAGGGTCCTGTGGACGGAGCAGGGTATGGTGGTGTGGCTAGTTTGGCCACAGTCGAAACACCACAGCCCTGCTTCCGCCTTTCTCCCTTTGCCCTCCTGTGCTCCTCTCCAGCCTCTTCTCCCCATTTCTTTTCCTTTAGTTTTTTTTTTTTCCCCCAAAAAAACTGCGGTTCCCGCTCTGGCCTGAGTCCTGGAGGCGCTGTAGATCCCGCGCAGGACACCACGTGTCACAAAGACGGCCGGAGTGGGTGGCGTCAGACCAGAGCCAGGAAATAAACAACAGAGAGGTGTGGTTTGGTGGAGCTGAGCAAATGGTTTCGCTCAGCATTTAATAAATAAACAGAACAGCAAAATAAAAAGGTTGTACAAACAAAAACACAGGGCACGGCACTTACGCCAAAATAAATATATAAACAAAACGGACTAAACAGTAAACAGACAAACGAACAGACAAACACGGTGAGTGAAAACACTTATTATTATTCTTCTTCTATTATTCTCTTTATTCTCTTTACCTCCTCTCCACATCCGTTCTCCACTCACCGAACACACAACCCTGAGTGAGTGAAAACATGCTGCTTTTATGCAGTTGTACAGAGACTCGACTGCTAATCAATCATTCAATTGGAGTCGCGGTACAACTGCACGTGAATCAATAAAGTGCAATTCCCCGTGCTCACATATTACATTTTACTTGCACATGAAGTGCTGTGCCATCCTCGTGCCTAAATACAAATATACATTTTAAATACTCGTGCTGCACGCACCCATTTATATCCCGTGCAGCCATCGCTATACACCAACATTTACACACAACACGTAACATATAACATATAACACAGAAAATACACACAGGGGCGGGCACTTCGTCACAGGGTTGCATGGTGGTGTGTGCATGTAGGGGTTGCATGGTGGTGTGTGCATGTAGGGGTTGCATGGTAATGTGTGCATGTAGGGGTTGCATGGTGGTGTGTGCGTGCAGGGGTTGCATATTGGTGTGTGCATGTAGGGGTTGTATGGTGGTGTGTGCGTGTAGGGGTTGCATGGTGGGTGTATGCGTGCAGGGGTTGCATGGTGGTGTGTGCGTGCCGGGGTTGCATGGTGGTACACGTGTGTGGAGGGGAATTGGAGTTCAGATTTGGCGCAAAAGAGGGGCGGGGAAAAGACTGGGAAGGGTAGGGTAAAAGAAAAATTACTACAATCATTTATTTTCACTGTCGACTCCCAGTCTCCTTACCCTCACTTTATGATTTTATTTTGTGATTATTTAATTATTGTCAAATAAACGGCCTTCATCTACTCACAGTTGCAGTCTCATTTTTGTCCAAAAAGAACCTGAAACACTACAATATATTGATGGACGTTACATAAGAAAATGAGATGTCCTTTTTTCAGAATACCATGTTCCTTCCCAAAAATGTGTTTTAATATTTGTCTTTAATAAAGGAAAACGACTGCTTTAATTAATTTTCATGTATCTATTTCAGTGCAATGTAGTTTATTCATGTAATAAGAAATATGTTTGTTTTTAACATTTACATTTGTTTTTTCATAAAAAAAAGATTTCTGGGGAGAGTAAAAAATACATTAACTTTGATTCATGTACTAAGGGTTACTCTCAAATGAATTCACGATCCAGTTTATGGTAAACTGCATGGATGACTTAGAAACTCGGCTGTCAGCTGAGTCCCCAAAACTGGGCTGAATTCAAAAAATGCAAAGCGGCCCAGAATTTGGGACGTTATCTAAAAACCAAGCGGCCCAGAATTTGGGACGTTATCTAAAAATCAAAGCGGCCCAGAATTTGGGACGTTATCTAAAAAGCAAAGCAGCCCAGAATTTGGGACGTTATCTGCAAACCAAATCAGCCCAGAATTTGGGACATTATCTGAAAAGCAAAGCGGCCCAGAATTTGGGACGTAAATGAAAACAGGGGCAGTCTATATGTAAAACTGTGATTACATTAGAGATAAACTAATGTATCCTGTAACAAAACTGCAATAGTGTATACATTTTATATTAAAATATATCGCAAAAACGATTATAGATATATGCTACTTGAAAGAAAAAAGTACACCACCACAGAAAGCCAATTCTTACATTCGTGCATAACATGATAATTCATATAAAGTAATCACCCATAGTTTGTTATATCAGTACAGCGTAATACCACATTATATTTTAATGGTAAGGTTGTGGAAAGCAGATCTGTCTCTTTCTCTCTCTCTCTCTGATCACAATGTTAAAAATGTAAAAATGCCTGCAAGCTTTTCCACTCGTGTGACGACATATTCATGTGACAGACATGGACCAATCAAAACGCGAGACTGTTATGCGGTTCCATCCCAAAAACCGGGTCTGTGTCATACCTCTATTTTTCCTTTGAATATAATACACAGAAGTGCCAGAAGAGGGCCTCTCAGCGATCGAGTCTTATATATCAATCCTGGGAAATATAGTATGGGGAGGTGATTTCAAAAGCCCACTTGGGATTGTCTGTAGACCTCACACATCAGGATTTTAAATGTACTTAACTCTTGTTTGCCACAGTGGGACTTATGATAAGAGATTTTAACATTACCTTGGTTCTTCACCAAGGATTTGAATTCACGTGACTCTGCAGCCTCAGCGGGTCTTCCAGTCAAGATTTTGACGTCACCTGGCTCTTCACCAGGATTTACAATTTGCCGCTCTTTTTCTTTACTTATTTTTTATTTTGTCCATGAATTCCTGTAAGTCCCGAACACTTCGAAAATCAGTATTTGATTCTCTCTCTACCATGGGATCTCTCCGCTGAGAGATTCTACCCCGAGTATCTCGACTCACTAATTCTTTACCTTTACCTTTCCCTTCACTATTATGTGTGATTATTCAAAAACGGACTCACCGGATGATATAATGCCGCTGACGAATCTGAAACCGCACACCGTGAAACGTCGTTAAGGGTTGCTTTTCAGGTATCCCGGGTTTTTGGCACCAATCTGTAGTGAAAAAATTAAGCTGACAAATGGTTTTTGATTCAAAAACACTTGATATACAAGAAAGGTATACCTTTAATACAATCATATAAGCACAAGATTTGAATTGACTTTGGACAAGGCCTCAGTACAGCTCAGTACATATGTTTGTATCAGAAAGCACGGATATCCATGGAGTCAATTCGAAAGAGATGAAAAGACAAAACTTTACAATGTTTGGCATTTATACCTTTGTAAACAATTGTTGACTCCACTCCCATTTGTCTTTTGTCCAATGATAGGGGTTTCCACTCTATCATTGCACATTCCCACTGCGGGGGAAAAGGGGGGGTTGCATACCACGTTGTACCTAGCAGGGCGCATCCATCTTGTCTTTCAGTTCCCCTCCCCCATCTCACACTATCTCTGCTAATCTCCTGCCTTTTGGCGTTTAGCTCAGACACTTATCTGTGACTTTCAGTCATGTTAGGCTATGCAAAACTGCACGTAGCTGGTTTTGCCAATGGGAAATGAAAGAACTGTATTGAAACTTAATATGAACGCATATTAAAGCTTACGATTGTAAGTCGCCCTGGATAAGGGCGTCTGCTAAGAAATAAATAATAATAATAATAATAACTGAATTAATAAGCACATTAAAACGACTATAAAAAACAAAACACATTCACACACAATTTAAACATAATGATAAAAAACAACTTAACTATAAAAGCAAATAAATACACATAATGTAAAACTTATAATTAATAACATAATTAATACATCATGCAGAAAGTCATCACTACAGTACCAGTCTGTGTCAGGCACATAGTAGGCTTGCCAAAGAGAATGTAATTAATGTTGGTAACCTTTGCTTGCTTGCAGTACCAGATTGAAGGGAAAACTTTTTGGCAACTAATGCGAGTTTCAATGTTTGGGGGTTTGGAATCCATGGTTTCTATAATGATATTTACATATAAGAAATACCTCCTGGTACAGGAAAGGGGAGTCAGTGGTGAGCTATATATGGCTCCATTAAATCATAGAAATTAATGAAGACCTGGTAAAAACAAGTGAGGGGAAGCCATAGCATAGGACCATGTTATGTCATACGTCTGAGAATTCTTATAGAAGACTCTTCTATTAATGATGGATGACCTTGATAGAGAAGCAGGTGGTTCAGAACTTGCCTGAACAGGATTTTTGTAAAGAAACAGAGAGAGGTCACGTTTAGTTTAAAGCACTGAATGGCTTTAAACTATATGTATACTATAAACTATATGGCAACAATATGTTATATTTTGACTGTGTTCTTGATATACTGGATTTAAGTGAGAATAATTGGATATATAATTTGCTATGGATCTTCTACCAGCCCCTATCCAATATGTTTTAGTTAATTGTTAAACCACATCTATACATGTAATAAAGCCAACCTACTAAGAAGGATGTCTTTTGATGTAAAAAGGAAATATATATTTTAACCCAGGATTGGAATAATTAAACCAAAGTAGGTGTTACATATTAAACAAACTTTCTATGTATTCTTCATATACTTGCACTGTATTCAAATGCATGCTGTGTTCAGGAACTCCCTGGTACCAAAAAAGAATAACATCAGTTCAAAAGTTCACCTCACATATTTCGGAGATGTAGGCGAGGTGGACTAGGGGATGATGGCTAATTAATCTTATGGAAGGAGTTACCAGATGTTTTGAAAATATTATTAACAGGAGTTGTTAATGCTGCTCCTCCTCCTCTGCAGGAGTGTGAGAAGAGAAAAGGACAAGTGGCTGCAGGGAGACACTCCAGAGCTCTCCTCTCAGGACAAACTCCAGATTAGCAGCTGCGAGTCTCTGTCTGCCCCAGGACCCCACGCTTTCCTCCTGGTGATACCGGTGGCGGGCTGATTCACAGAGGAAGAGAGCAGAGCAATGGAGACAATCCAGGAGATAATCAGTGAGGAGGTACATCATGGTCCTTTTCACATACGGTGACAGGCAAGACCATTGAGGATCACATTGAGACAGGCAGCAAGGAGCTCCAGCAGCTTGTTGAGAAATGTGGGAACAGGTATCATGTTCTCAACAATGAGGACCGGAGTGATGGCACTCAGGTCACACAGCTCCTGGACAAGATATACAACATGGTGAAGGGAAACAACGGCAGCTACTACACCAGTGAGATGTACCAGGAGGCAGAAGCAAAGATCAGACAAAGAGCAGACGAGATACTGAAGGAGGAGGAAGATAAACTGAGAAAAATGCAACTACAAGAACTGGAGAAACTAGAATTGAAGATGAGATGGGAAATCCAGAAACGAGAGGAGAAGATCAGAGAGCTGGAGGAGAGGATAGGAGAGCTGGAGGAGGAGCTGAGGAGAGAACAGGAAGAGAATCGCAGGATCAAACTGGAGGGAGAGCTGAGGAGAAGGAGAGAGGAGAGAGAGGGTGGTGCAAGAGAAGAAGGAGTGCAGGAAGGAGGGGGAGAGAGGGTAGAGTATGAGGAGAAACACAGGAGAGAGACGGAGGAAGTCAGGCAGCACTACTGGAAACCATCATCGGAACAGAAGCAGAGAGATCCAATGAGTTTCTAAACACAAACTCTCAAAAGATGAAGCCAGCTGAAGCAACAGGGCGGAACTAGAGGCAGTAACCAGAGCAATATCAGGAGCAATGAGAGGAGGGGCTGAGGTAGGGACAGTATTACACACAGTAACCAGAGCAATCAGAGAAGAGACCTGACTAGGGGCAGTGATCCACGCAGCAAGAGAAGCCATGACAGAGGGAGCAGCTCACAGGGCAGTGATTGGTGCAGTGACAGGAGCAATGAGACGAGGGGCTGAGGTAATGGGGGGGGGGGGGGCGTTTGAAAATAAAGAATGTACAGTAGCAGAACAGTTCTAAATTAAACAAGCAGTAGGATTTTCTGTTGCAAAACGCCTGTAGTGGTAAAAATGTCGTAAGCTTTTCTTGTTTTTTTTATTTTGATTATTACATTTGTTTAGTAATTAAAGTTCTGAAAGGCTACCTTGGTTTAGATTTAATCAAAATACCATATTTACATGGTTTTTCATTAAATATAATAATAATATTCTTTCATAGTGGACCACCATCACAAAGCGCTTTACAGAGGTAGGCTGTGAACTGTGCATTATGTGCAGATTTTTGGAAATTTTACTGCAGATTTCTGTGGGGACTAATGTAAGGGTCATTCCGTGTCAAATCAACCAAAATGCAATGAAGTACTTGAGAGCAGCTCAGTGGTTGGAACAAAAGGGACCAGGGTTGAGAACCACTGCTTTAAAACACTAGAAGAATCTCCCATGTGCATACGATGATGTTAAGAACACTCATAATAATAATCTTGTTCTTTTTGTTTGTTTTGTTTGTTTTTCCCCCCCAGTGTCTGGAGAGGCTCCTCCCAGTGCAGATTCCCAAGCGCCTCCCAGTCTGTCTGAGGGGCTGAAGGGGCAGGAGCAATAAAGGAGCCCAGTCAAGAGCAGCAAGACGGGAGGGGGGTCCACACAACACTACAAATACAATGTCAAAAATACAATGTACTTCATTGGTTTTGTGGATTAAGTGCTCTATTTTAACTTATTGTAATACTGTACATAATGATATGATTCTAAATATGCTACTTACCAAAACCATAACTACACTGAAGTGTATTACAAAATAATTTCCTTTATTCCGATTCCAAATATGCTGCTTTCTCAATGCAAGATGTATTGTAGGCATATACAGTGCTGTGTAAAATCCCATGTACTGATGTACATAAGAACATACGAACATAAGAACGTTTACAAACGAGAGGAGGCCATTCAGCCCATCTTGCTCGTTTGGTTGTTAGTAGCTTATTGATCCCAGAATCTCATCAAGCAGCTTCTTGAAGGATCCCAGGGTGTTAGACTGAATAGATTCAATTCGTTTAGCCTGTCTGCATATGACATGCCTTTAAAACCTGGGATAATTCTGGTCTCTCTTCTTTGCACTCTTTCTAGAGCAGTAATATCCTTTTTGTAATGAGATGAACAGAACTGAACACAGTATTCTAGGTGAGGTCTTACTAATGCATTGTAAAGTTTTAACATTACTTCCCCTGATTTTCAACACTTTTCACAATATATCCAAGCATCTTGTTGGCCTTTTTTTTATAGCTTCCCCACATTGTCCAGATGAAGACATTTCTGAGTCAACATAAACCCCTTGGTCTTTTTCATAGATTCCTTCTTCAATTTCAGTATCTCCCATATGATATTTATAATGCACATTTTTATTGCCTGCGTGCAGTACCTTACACTTTTCTCAATTAAATGTAATTTGCCATGTGTCTACCCAGTTCTGAATGCTGTCTAGGTCATTTTGAATGACCTTTGGTGCTGCAACAGTGTTTGCCACTCCTATTTTTGTGTCATCTGCAAATTTAACAAGTTTGCTTACTATACCAGAATCTAAATCATTAATGTAGATTAGGAATAGCAGAGGACCTAATACTGATCCCTGTGGTACACCACTGGTTACCTTGCTCCATTTTGAGGTTTCTCCTCTAAACAGTACTTTCTGTTTTCTACATGTTAACCACTCCCTAATCCATGTGCATGCATTTCCTTGAAGCTTTGTCAAAAGCTTTCTGGAAGTCTAAATAAACCATGTCATATGCTTTGCAATTATCCATTGTCGATGTTGAATCTTCAAAAGGCCATTCAGCCCATCTTGCTCATTTGGTTGTTAGTAGCTTATTGATTCCAGAATCTCATCAAGCAGCTTCTTGAAGGATCCCAGTGTGTCAGCTTCAACAACATTACTGAGGAGTTGTTTCCAGACCCTCACAATTCTCTGTGTAAAAAAGTGCCTCCTATTTTCTGTTCTGAATGCCCCTTTATCTAATCTCCATTTGTGACCCCAGGTCCTTGTTTCTTTTTTCAGACTGCATTGTTATTGCAGTCGCTAAATTTCACTTTCACTTTCACAGTACTGAATTAAACTTGTTAAAAAAAAAACAAATCAGTGGGCATGATTGATAACCAAACAGACTATAAAATTGACTTCTTTGAAAACTGCAAAAAGGCGAACCAAAAAAAAAACCTTTGCAAATGCACAGAGCACGGCACGCTATTCTGATGGGATTGACAATTTTTGACTCACTTGTGCTGCACGCCGGAATCCCAGGATAAGCAGCTGGAAGGTTAAAGATTATTAATTGAATTAGATTACTGGGGGGATTTCATTACCTGATGGTTTTAAAGGTGCTAACATTCATGTCCTTTACCAGGGATTGAGGCATAGCTGCATATTGACCAATCAGGTAACAGGAAATCCAAGTCATTATTCTAATAGTGTTCAGAGGCTAGTCTGTCTATATTGTGTAAATATTTAAACGCTAGGCGATTTTGTTATATTTTGTAAATTTGTACATATCTACTTTTCTGTCACAAATATAATAAAAAAGAGAGAATTATTATTTTTCCATGTTGTCCTGTTGTGATGTTATCCAATGCAAATGCTGCACGTCTTCTTCGCAATATAGATGCTCCTGTTCTCACCAGGTAATAATTGCTCAGGAATAAATAATAATAATAGTAATGCATTTCTATTGGTTTGCAATCCTGCTCTCAGAAAAAGGCAGTTGAGACATTGTTAATACTGGATTGGACCACTAGGTGTCAGTATTGAATCCCCAGGAGGATGGCTGCAGTGTGTTTAGAGCTGTGGTTCTGAACTCCGGTCCTGGAGACCCCAGCTGCTGCTTTGTGTTCCAACTGAGGAGCTACTCTCAATCACTTACTATTTACTATTAGATTTTTAAAATGGTTTAGCTTGTAAAAGAAAATTCAGGTTCCTTATACAAGAGTAATCAGAGAACAGTGTTGTGCTGCTTTGTTAGCAGGGTCAGGTCCAGTCCAGCAGTGCCTTTCAACCCTGGTCCTGGGGAGAGTCCCCCTGTCTGTCTGTCTGTGTCTGCTAGGTTTTTTTTCCAACTGAGGAGCTGCTCTCAATTATTTAATTAAACTAACAACAATTTACTTAATTAGACCTTTAAATTCCTATACAATTTTATACGTAACTTGAAATCTCCAACTTTTTAAAAATAATTAAAAAGCTCTGATTAAGCAAGTTATTCGTTAAATTGAGGGTTCAGTTAAGTAATTGAGAGCAGCTCGGTTGGAAGATAAACTAACAGGGCAGGCAGGGAGGTACTGCAGTCCCAGGCTTGAGAACCCCTGGTTTAGAGGACATTGACCTGGCCTTAAAGGAACAGCCCCCTCTCCACTGCTCTCATCCAATTGCACTGCAGCAGCATTGACACCCAAACACTCCCACCTACCTGCCAAACGGCTCTGGTATTGTACTGTGTGAAACACTTTAGGAAATACACAGCAGGGTTTCAGTCCAGGGGCACATTGCAGCTGCCTGCCCGCCTGCCTGGATTAATAATAAAACACGATTGTACTGTTTGTTAAATCAAAATAAAATGAGGTGACACTGCTCAGTGAACTGTGGTAAAACCTAACTGCTTTTATCATGTCCCAACACATGCTGACGTAAAACATTAAACTAAACTACTTTATGTGAACGGTCTTTACGACAGTTTACTACATTTTGCTAGTGTCTTAATGTCCCTTCTGTCCAGTCATGAACTAAATTAAAGATTCAATTTCACTGGAGGTTTGATATTGCGCTGTGACCTTCTTAGACTCGGTGTATTTGAGAATGTCTCTGGACTGGAAGATCACTGGTCACAACTGTAGTGCTTGCTGTTTGCGATGCGTTGTGTACTCCACCATCAGTTCCCAATTCTACTGCTTGTACCTGTATTGTACACTATGCTGTATTTGTTTTCTTAGCAGACGCCTTTATCCAGTGTAATTTACACTGCACAATATTATAACCGGTGTTTTTTGTTTTTTTATATATATTTTTTAAAATTCTAGACATGCTGTATTCCCATAATGGCCACATGGTGGTATTGTAGCGCCATAGTTGATTTTGCCTTTCTCTGAAATGTATTACTGTGATTCGCTGGCAACTACTCTTAGTTGAATTTGCCTGTTTACTGTATGGTAGCTCTCAGAGGATATATTGTACTTGTCTTGTACAGTATACTGTATGGTAGCTCTCAAGAGGATATATTGTACTTGTCTTGTACAGCATACTGTATGGTAGCTCTCAAGAGGATATATTGTACTTGTCTTGTACAGTATACTGTATGGTAGCTCTCAAGAGGATATATTGTACTTGTCTTGTACAGTATACTGTATGGTAGCTCTCAAGAGGATATATTGTACTTGTCTTGTACAGTATACTGTATGGTAGCTCTCAAGAGGATATATTGTACTTGTCTTGTACAGCATACTGTATGGTAGCTCTCAAGAGGCTATATTGTACTTGTCTTGTACAGTATACTGTATGGTAGCTCTCAAGAGGCTATATTGTACTTGTCTTGTACAGTATACTGTATGGTAGCTCTCAAGAGGCTATATTGTACTTGTCTTGTACAGCATACTGTATGGTAGCTCTCAAGAGGCTATATTGTACTTGTCTTGTACAGTATACTGTATGGTAGCTCTCAAGAGGATATATTGTACTTGTCTTGTACAGTATACTGTATGGTAGCTCTCAAGAGGATATATTGTACTTGTCTTGTACAGCATACTGTATGGTAGCTCTCAAGAGGCTATATTGTACTTGTCTTGTACAGTATATTGTATGGTAGCCCTCAAGAGGCTATATTGTACTTGTCTTGTACAGTATACTGTATGGTAGCCCTCAAGAGGCTATATTGTACTTGTATTGTACAGTATACTATAAGGTAGTGTAACCAGTACCAAGTAAGGGTGGGTGGTTGGTTAAATCAATGAAAAGGGGTTACAACACTGAACCCATTTTAAATTTGGAGTTGGACCAACAGCCCACTAAATCAGGGGTCCAAATTAACAATAAACCAATTTAACTAAATTAAATAAGATAACGTTAGGTTACCTACCGTAACCCTGGTTCCCTTTCAATTCGAAGACAACCATCAACATTGCTATGGGATATGCCTGCCTATTGGGTAGGTATTACTGAGCTCTTTAAATCAGAGCTGCCGATAGGCCCCTTCCTGGGATGACACACTCAGTCCCATCCACTGAGGTATTAAAACAGTCATCCTGAGGAAGCCATTTCTCTTTTTGCATTGAACCCGTGAAGGCGACCAATGTGACCTTGTGGTTGGTGGTCGTCTTCTCTTTTAGGATTTCCATTACACGAGAGTAGATGTTAAAACTTCATGCTGATTTGAACTCGGCTCTCGCCAAGATAAGCACCAACTAAGACGTAGCTTTACAGTAAACTAATGTGATCCATATGTGTCTCCATCCATTTACGTGTCCTTCCATATGATGATGTAGATATCCTTCTGTCTGGTGTTGATGGCTGAAGTGTAATGCTGGCTCCAGGGATCAGCTTATTTTGCCTCCCTGGCGCATCAGCACACACAACGGCTGCGATGCTGGCTCCGGGGATCAACCAAAGTGCGGCCTCCCCAGCGCATCAGCATGACAATCGTCTGGACTGAGCTAAGTAGGGTACATCTGTGGGGTCTTCAAGTGGGCACCTTCCATCCTCAGTGTTTCGTCGACTAGCCCACGACACCTCAAGAGGGCTCGACGGTGATTCTGGCGTCCCAGCATCACCCCCCTCCATCCCCCACTCAACTCAGCCCAGCTTACTTACCTGTACATCAGCGTTTCTTTCTTTCTATTGTGCTTGAGATCCCCAGCCAAAATCTTTCCGTCTCAACCACAGCCAGTTGCTGCTCCTCTCTGCTGCTTCAGATAAGTTCTTCACTGTGCGACGCAACTCTTGGCCACTGAATCCGACGTCTCTGAGAAACCGGGTTGTAGAGTGTGCCACAAATCCTCGACAACCCACTTCCACTGGGTAAACCCAGACTCTCCATCCTCGCTGTTCCGCTTCAGTGGCTAGTTGAGCATACCGCAGTTTCTTCTTCTCATACACCTCATCTACAGCATCCTCCCATGGCACTGTTAACTCTACCAGGTGAACAAGGCGTGCTGATCCAGACCACAAGACAATATCTGGTCGAAGGTTAGTGGTGGCAATCTCAGGTGGAAAAATAAGACGTTGACCAAAATCTGCCAGCATTTTCCAGTCTCTAGCAGCTTCCAGTTGTCCTGGGCGAGGACTGGTTTTAACACCTTTTCTTGGTGGTTGCTCTCCTGGGTGGAGGAATGTTGTCTTTTGTGTGTAATGTTTTGATGGAACAGGTGGCAACTTATTGGTCATGTTACGCTTGTCTTCCAATGCTAAGGCCAAACATCGCAGCACCTGGTCATGGCACCAAGTAAACCGTCCTTGGCTAAGAGCCACCTTACATCCTGTCAAAATGTGCCTTAATGTTGCAGGTGATGAACACAAAGGACATGAGGGATCCTCTCCTACCCAGAGGTTTAGGTTCTGTGGTGATGGGAGAACATCATATGTTGACCTGATGAGGAAACTGATCCTGCTCTGTTCCATTGACCATAGGTCTTGCCAGCCAATCTTGCGTTGTTCCACACTCTCCCATCTCATCCATTCTCCCTGCTTGGCCTGGGAAATGGCCTTTATACACCTCATCCTCTCCTCCTGCTTTTGCACCTCGTTGACTACCAGCTTCCTCCTTTGAGCTGGGGCTGCCTTGTGCCATGTAGGAGGAGCTGAACTAAGTCCAAGACCCCCTCTTCCATGCTGAACTTGCCCCATGATATCACCAATTCAAAGGGCAGCCTTTGCATCTTCCACAGCTTTCTTTGCCGCCCACTTTCTTCCAGTTTTCAACACAGGTGCTGCCTCCCTTACGCATTTGCCGTGTGACTCTACTAATGTCATTTCCAGTCTGACCTTGGCGCACTTAAACTCCTCGGTTAGAGTGGAGACTGGTAGCTGCAGTATTCCTTTACCATAAAGTCCCACTCTGCTGAGGCAGCGTGGAACTCCCAACCATTTCCTGATGTATGAACTAATTAAAGCTTCCAGCTTCTCTACTGTTGTCAAAGAAACCTCGTACACAGTCAGTGGCCACAGCAACCTCGGCAGTAGACCAAACTGAAAGCACCAGAGTTTTAGTTTGCCTGGTAGAGCGCAGCTGTCTATGCTCTTCAACCCTTCCACTGCTTGTTGTCTAACTTCTCCCACACGAACTGTGTCCTTTAGATCCCCGTCGTACCATCTCCCAAGACTCTTCACTGGCTTCTCAGACACTGTTGGTATTGCCTCACCATTAATGAAAAATGTTTTATCTACTACTTTACCTTTAATTATAGAGATGCTCCTTGATTTAGTGGGCTTGAATTGCATTCGTGCCCATTCAATGTTATTGGTTAATTTGACCAATAACCGATTAGTGCAGGCTACTGTTGTAGTCATGGTTGTCATGTCATCCATGTATGCTCGAATTGGTGGTAGTCGCATTCCAGAAGCCAAGCGCTCTCCTCCTACTACCCATTTTGATGCCCTAATGATTACTTCCATTGCCATGGTAAAAGCCAGTGGAGAAATGGTGCATCCTGCCATTATTCCAACCTCTAGGCATTGCCATGTAGTGCTGAATTCTGAAGTTGAAAAACTAAATTGCAAATCTCCAAAGTAGGCTTTCACTAAATTTGTTATTGTCATCAGTACACTGAAAAAATCAAATGCTGCCCAAAGTAGTTCATGTGGCACTGAACCATATGCATTAGCCAAATCCAGGAATGTCACATGGAGCTCCTTCCTCTCCTTTTTAGCTGATTGAATTTGTTGCCAGATCACATTGATGTGTTCTAAGCATCCTGGGAAACCTGGAATGCCCGCTTTTTGTATTGAAGTGTCAATGAAGCAGTTCTTTAATAGGTAAGTTGACAATCTCTGAGCAATAATGCTGAAGAAAATCTTGCCTTCTACGTTTAATAGGGAAATAGGACGAAACTGACTGATGCTTGTAGAATCTTTTTTTTTAGGTATAAAGACTCCACCTGCTCGGCGCCATGCTCTTGGTACAACCTGTTTTTCCCATGCCACTTTCATCAATTTCCACAGAATTCGTAGAACTCCTGAAGCACTCTTGTACACTCTATACGGAACTCCATTAGGCCCTGGAGATGATGAAGCCCTTGCTTTTTTCACAGCTTGCTCTACTTCTTTCCACTTAGGTGCACAGTCCTCCATTTGGTATTCTGGTGGATTGATAGGTGGGATGTCTGACGGAATTGACATAGGCTCCTGCCTTTTTGAATCTGTATGTGTTTCCTCCAAATATCTCTCCAGCTCAACCTTAGATGCTTTTATTGTGCTATTCTTCTCACTGGTGAATAACTTCTTTACAAATTTGAATGGGTCTTTATAAAAGTTAGTTCTCGCACGCTCCTTCTTTTTGTAGCGTTTCCATAGGCGCTCAGCTCTGCGCAATGTTGCAAGCTTATCTTTTATGACCCTTTGTAAGAGATTGAGTCCCTCCTTCTGACTTTGTTCTGCTCTTCTCCATTGCTTCCTCAGCTGTCTCCTTTCTCTAACTAAGCGTTCAATCTCCTGCTGCCGTCTAGACTTTCCAGGAATAGTTTGTACTTTTTCCTTCCTTTTTTCAGCTCCAAACTTCTCACTTCCATATGCGTAGATGATGTCCCCAAATTTATCCAGCTTCTTTTCAACTGTTCCACTTAATCTTTCCAATGCAAAGCAGAGATCTGTGTTTACTGTGTCCCATGCAGTTTTCTCACAAGCTCTTGGCCATTTAACTCCAGGCTTGTGCCCGTTGAGGTTCTTTTCTCTCTTATGCTGGTTTGTCTGACCGGGTTCACAAGGATCATTAGGTTCATCACTAACTGTGTCCATGCAAGTCCTCCTCACATCTATGACAGGGGTGCTGATATCCTGCGAACTGTGGTTTGCTTCCTGTCGCTGGATTTCATTCGACTGACTTGACTGACTTCGTAAGAAGTACTGATCAATGCGAGGCCCTTGTCCCTTCTCCCTCAAGCATTTCATTCTCCCTTGATGAATCTTCAAACCCCGACCGTTGTCGCCTTGCTCCAGCCGCAGACACAAACCTGGAGTTCCATGTCTTTGCTAACTGCAGATCTTGAAACCAGGGTTACGGTAAGTAACCGAACGTTCCCTTTCAATTCGAAGACAACCACGAACATGACTATGGGATAGTATACCAGAGCCGTCGCGAGGGAGAAGTAACGGCAGCAGATTAGGGACGCATCAGCACTGCATAACCCAGGGGTTAGCGGTGTGAGCCTACACCCTCAAGGACCCTTGTGCCTAATGAAGGCAAGGCAGGGTCTACCACATTGAGGCGGTAGAACCTGGAAAAGGTATGCGCCGTAGTCCAGTTAGCCGCCACACATATATCAGACAGCGAGGCCCCTCTGAAGAGGGCCCAAGATGTAGCCAACCTTCTAGTAGAGTGCACCCTGCTGCCATCATCCCAAATACGCATACAGGAGCTGTGCACCGACAGCGCCTGCAGCTCACTGACCCGCTTAGCGGAGGTGATAGCCAGAAGGAAGGCTGTCTTCATAGACAAATACTTCAACTCTATGGAGTTTACGAGCTCAAACGCGGCCTTCGTTAGAGCCTCCAGTACAATATCAAGGCTCCATTCAGGGAGAACAGACCTCATGGGAGGACGTAATCGGCGTGCGTCTAAGAAACCGGGTGGCCAAAAAATGCGCACTCGGAGATACCAACTCCACGGGGGCATGGCACTCAGAAATAGCTGCTAAATACACCTTCAAAGTGGAAGGTGACATAAGAACATAAGAACATAAAAAAGTTTACAAACGAGAGGAGGCCATTCAGCCTATCTTGCTCATTTGGTTGTTAGTAGCTTATTGATCCCAGAATCTCATCATGCAGCTTCTTGAAGGATCCCAGGGTGTCAGCTTCAACAACATTATTGGAGAGTTGGTTCCAGACCCTCACAATTCTCTGTGTAAAAAAGTGCCTCCGATTTTCTGTTCTGAATGCCCCTTTATCTAATCTCCATTTGTGACCCCTGGTCCTTGTTTCTTTTTTCAGGTCGAAAAAGTCCCCTGGGTCGACATTGTCTATACCTTTTAGGATTTTGAATGTTTGAATCAGATCGACTCGTAGTCTTCTTTGTTCAAGACTGAATAGATTCAATTCTTTTAGCCTGTCTGCATATGACATGCCTTTTAAACCCAGGATAATTCTGGCTGCTCTTCTTTGCACTCTTTCCAGAGCAGCAATATCCTTTTTGTAACGAGGTGACCAGAACTGAACACAATATTCTAGGTGAGGTCTTACTAATGCTTTGTAAAGTTTTAACATTACTTCCCTCGATTTAAATTCAACACTTCTCACAATATATCCGAGCATCTTGTTGGCCTTTTTTATAGCTTCCCCACATTGTCTAGATGAAGACATTTCTGAGTCAACATAAACTCCTAGGTCTTTTCATAGTTCCCTTCTTCAATTTCAGTATCTCCCATATGATATTTACAATGCACATTTTTATTACCTGCGTGCAATACTTTACACTTTTCTCTATTAAATGTCATTTGCCCAGTTCTGAATGCTGTCTAGATCATTTTGAATGACCTTTGCTGCTGCAACAGTGTTTGCCACTCCTCCTATTTTTGTGTCGTCTGCAAATTTAACAAGTTTGCTTACTATACCAAAACCTAAATCATTAATGTAGATTAGGAATAGCAGAGGACCTAATATTGATCCCTGTGGTACACCACTGGTTACCTCGCTCCATTTTGAGGTTTCTCCTCTTATCAGTACTTTCTGTTTTCTACATGTTAACCACTCCCTAATCCATGTGCATGCATTTCCTTGAATCCCTACTGCGTTCAGTTTGAGAATTGATCTTTTATGCAGGACTTTGTCAAAAGCTTTCTGGAAATCTAAATAAGCCGTGTCGTATGCTTTGCAATTATCCATTGTCAATGTTACATCCTCAAAAAAGTCAAGCAGGTTAGTTAGACACGATCTCCCTTTCCTAAAACCATGCTGACTGTCTCCCAGGATATTGTTACCATATAGGTAATTTTCCATTTTAGTTTCCATAAGTTTACATATAATAGAAGTCAGTCATATTGGTCTGTAGTTACCTGGTTTGGTTTTGTCTCCCTTTTTGTGGATCGGTATTACGTTTGCAATTTTCCAGTCTGTCGGTACAACCCCTGTGTCAAGAGACTGTTGCATGATCTTGGTTAGCGGTTTGTAAATAACTTCTTTCATTTCTTTGAGTACTATTGGGTGGATCTCATCTGGCCCAGGGGATTTGTTTATTTTAAGAGCTCCTAGTTCCTTTAACACTTCTGCCTCTGTTATGCTAAAGTTATTTAAAATTGGATAGGAACAGGTCGACATGTTGGGCATGTTGTCCATGTCCTCCTTTGTAAAAACCTGTGAAAAGTAATCATTTAATATATTTGCTATTTTTTTTTCTTCATCTATGATTTTGCCATTTGTGTCTCAGACATTTAACCTCCTCTTTGAATGTTCTCTTGCTGTTATAATATTGGAAAAACATTTTGGAATTGGTTTTAGCCCACAGCAATATTTATTTCTATGTCTCTCTTGGCCTTTCTAACTTCCTTTATGACTTGTGTTTGCAGTTCCAAGTACTCTTTCTGTGTACTTTGTTTTTGGTCCATTTTAAACGCTCTGAAAAGTGCCTTTTTTACTTAATATTTTTTTACTTGATCTATTAAACCATTTTGGCCATTTTGTTTTAGATTTAGATTTGTCTACTTTTGTGATGTAATTGTTTTGCGCCTCTAGTACAACATTTTTAAAAAACAGCCATCCTTTCTCTGTGGATGTTTTCTCTATTTTATTCTAATCTACTTCTGTTAGTCTCTGTTTTAATACCTTCATAGTTTGCTTTTCTAAAATTGTAAACCTTAGCTTTAGTCATTACTTTTGGGGGTTTAAAAAACACTTCAAATAAGACCATGTTGTGGTCTGAGTTTGCCAATGGCTCTCTGACCTCTGTTTCAGTTATTATTTGTTTATTTAGCAGACGCCTTTATCCAAGGCGACTTACAGAGACTAAGGTGTATGAACTATGCATCAGCTGCAGAGTCACTTACAATTACGTCTCAACCGAAAGATGGAGCACAAGGAGGTTAAGTGACTTGCTCAGGGTCACACAATGATTCAGTGGCTGAAGTGGGATTTGAACCAGGGACCTCCTGGTTACAAGCCCTTTTCTTTAACCACTGGACCACACAGCCTCCTAATAATGTGTTTGTTATTTGAAAAGACTAAATCAAGGCATGCCTCCCCTCTAGTCGGTGCCTTGACAAATTGCGTTAGGAAGCAGTCATTTGTCATTTCCACCATTTCAATTTCGTCCGTCGTGCTCCCCACCTGGTTCTCCCATTTTATATGGGGGAAGTTGAAATCCCCCATTAGTATTGCTTCTCCTTTTCTACACGCATTTCTAATGTCATTGTATAACAGATTATTTTGCTCAGCGTCTGAATTTGGTGGTCTATAGCATGCTCCTATTATTACGCCTTTTGAATTTTTGTCCATTATTCTGAGCCAAATCAATTAATGACATGTATTTTCCTGGCTTGCCATTTATTAATTTATGTAAGTTTAAAAATTAAATACATTTCAACAGCTACCCAGAGGCGCAGCCGGTTTAAAGTTCTCAATGTAACCGGATACTGCTTGTTTTAAAACCGGAAGGTGGAGATTTTCAGTCGAGCAGATCCTTTTCAGTGCAAACTCGTCAAGTACAGATGTAAGTTTCAAAACTGGGGGCATTCCAACAGCTGACCGGTGGCGAAGCGGGCTAAAGCGTGTCTGTATCAGCGTAGAATTCTCATGCTGCAGCTTCGAACCCTGCAGGGTTTTTTTCCCGCAAGGAACGGAAGATGATGGTGATGATGATGATGATGATGATGATGATGATGATGATAATGATGATGATGATGATGAAAAAGGAGAATGGCCCACGTTAGCACACATGAACTGCATTTCATTCAGTACGTTTACATGCAGGCAGTATTCGGAGTACCGAGTATTCTGAATAGCAATTCCACTCCATATAAACCGAAATCCCGCCGTATTTTGAATAGCAGTATTCTGAATATGTAAATCGGAATACCCACCTCATATTCGGAATACCAGCCCTTGTAAACACCTTATTCAGAATACCATTTTTTTTTTTTACTGCGGCAGTCCAGTGGGATTCAAAGCCTTCCCCTTATATTAGTACTAGCCTACATGTCGCTTCGACGTCTGACAGTACCCTACTTTTATAAGATGACGGATCATGTGCCTAAGATTGAAAGCCTTTGCAGAAACTGTACACACATTTATTCACATTACATTATGACCCCAAACTGATTGCTGACTATGCAATATTTACAGCAGCCTATTCATTTGCATACAGTATTACCTCTCGCATACAAACGTTTTTTTTATTTTTATTATGAAGCAGCACGCAAGCATTTCTAGTTGTTGCTGCTGATGTGTGTATGTACGGAATAACACAGGCAGTAGTGCAGGGCAAAAAGACCCAGCGCGCCGTTTAATTAAATACAAAAACAAAATAAAAAGTTTAAACACAAAAACACTGATCACAGAGCAAAATAAATATTTAAACAAAACAAAATCACAAACACAAAAATCGAACAGCCAACACAAGTCAGGCTGGGCAAATGCCTTCACTGGTCCTGTACGGTTTATTTTTTTAATTCTCTCGCTGCTCTCGCTCTCGCTCTCATGCCACCTCTGAACATCCAACCCCCCTTTGAGCCGAGAGTGGGTCTTTTATATTCGTGGCTGGAGCCTTAATTACCTATTAATAAATTACCTTATTAAGGTTCCAGCCACATTCCCATGAGAGTTATAGGGAAGGGGTTTTAACTCCATCCCCACGACTACATATTACAAGACCGGCTCTCTCGCCGGTCTCAAACAGCAAATAATAAAAGACGGACGGTGCTCGACCGCCCGCACATAAACACAATAAAGATTAGGACGGACAGCTTCGTCCGCCCGCCTACAAATACAATAATAATAATAATAATAATAATAATAATAATAATAATAATAATAATAATAATAATAATAATAGAGGGGCGGGGTGTACTCTGTCACAAATAGCTATTCCTACACTCATGTAAACACGTTTTCGGAATACCGGAATACTCAGGTATTTCAAATACTGCCTGCATGTTAACGTAGTGAATGTAAATAACAAATGCGCTGATGGCTGAAATCTATTATATATAAAAAAAACATGAACTGTACCACCCACTTGCGAGATGAAGTATGGAGTTCATATTTTAGACCAGGTGGCATAGAAATACCCCATGCCATCTGGTCTGAATGCCAACTCCATACTTCATTGTATTCCTTTGTCGTCAGAGTGTTTTATAGCCTACATATATTAAGGATAAGTCAAGAACGGACAACCGCGCATCTTTCAAGAGTAAAGGTGTAAAACCGTCAAACTGACTGCCTTTGCGGTTCTACAGGTTGCCATGGTACAGATGAGTATTCAATTAAGTAACTAACAACTCAGTTGGAACAAAAACAGAAGAATCTGAGGAACAACAGTATTACCATCATTGTAACAGACCTTGAAATTGTCATTGAAGATATCACTTCATGGAGATGAAGAAATGCATTCAGTTGCCTCTTCTGTAACTGTAGAAATTTTCAGCATTTCTTCACATGCTGTCACCTTACTAGCCTTTGCCTCTGTATAAAACACCACAGTATTGCAGCACACAAAAACAGGACTTTCTCCATAATTTTCTCCATGGTTGTAGAACCTCCCAACATTCACTTCAAGGAGATCATGTAATTTTCTTGTGTTCTCGGTACAGTTGCAGATGTGTAGAGTAAAGGGGAAATGTTCTTGGTACACTTGAAAAGATGGAAGCGTACTCGGTACATTTCCAAGTGTACTCAGCACACATCCAGTGTGAAAGAGAAACCGTTTCCCCTGAAAAGCGCTGAGGACAATTGGTAAGTGTACCGTGTACAAGTGTACCCAGTGTGAAAACAGCCTTAATCTTTAATCTTCAATTATTGATTAACCCTTTGCGGTCCATTTATTCAGCGCATCTCAGGCACGTCAGCTCCAATTTATTTTCACGCGCGCAGTTTATTTTAGACGTGCTGTTTAAAAGCATTTTTTTCACAGTAAAAGGAAAAGGCACTGCATATTAACAGGACACTCAGTACTGCATCTCCAGCCCCGCCCCACCCCTTGTTCGCTGTATTTTTCACATATCTCTTCATAGTCGTGCATACCAATAAATCATCTCCTGATCACTCATTTTATCACCAAACTCCTCAATAATGCGATCCAAGTCATTATTTTATTACTATAACATCTCAAAAAGCTCTGTAAATGTCTGTGATATTCTTTGAGCGCTGGATGCAAAAGCAGCTATCTTGTCCGTGTTATCTCTGTGGTGCCGGGGCTATGTGTATTGCTCAGATCCGCCCCTTTTTTTCGGCCTCTCTCGGCTCCTATCGGTCTCACTCGGCCATTGAATGGTTTTCTCGGCTTTTTCCGGAGAAAAACAACTAAAGACTTGTGTTTTATGTAACGCTGTAAGAGTTTAAACATTTAAAATAGTAAATGTGGATACAATATTTTCGTTTAAAAAAATTAGTATACGTTAAACCCTTGACAAAAAAAGAATGCGTTTCCTTATATTACGTCTTTTTCTACATCTGTAACTTACAGTAGTTTGTAGTCTGTCGCCAAGCTACACACGTAAGCTTGGCGACAGACTGCTGGACATCAAGAGCACAAGATTCTTACATTTCGTTTCTCGCGCACTACATCACTGATAAATGGGAGTTTAAAACTGCTTTCTTGTGTACAACAGAAATAGAAGAACGTCATACGTCTGACGTACTTGCCAATTTTGTTCAAAACGTAGCAGACTCTTGGAATCTTCATGGCAAAGTTGTAGCTGTTGTTCATGATAATGCTTCAAATATGCGGAGGCTTGGTGAAATGAGCTGCAATGCTCAGGATCTTGGTTGCACTGCACACTCGCTACAGCTTGCAGTTCAGACTGGTCTTAAAACTGACCGCATCTCTCGTCTGCTTAGAGAAGCACGACATCTTGTGGGTCACTTTAAGCACAGCAATTGTGCTTTGAACGCGCTTCAAGAACAGCAACACGTAATGAATCTTCCTCAACATCAGCTTGTTCAGCATGTTAAAATACGCTGGAACACTGACTTTCTCATGTTGGAGCATCTCTTGGAACAAAGGTGGGCAGTTTGTGCTGTCTTAAGTGATAGGAGAATCACCAAACGTACAGATGCCCGCACACTTGAAATGAAAGACGGGAGCTGGAAATTGCTGAATCTCTAGCAAGCAAATTAAAGCCGCTGTACTGTACTATAACTGTTCTGTCTGGCGAGACCACTTCAAACGTGTTTGCATCTTTCATACATCCACTAATGCATGGGTTAATCAGCAACCATCTCGTTGTTTCAAATGAAGATTTGCCTTCCATCAAAACGTTCAAACGGCTCTTGACTGAGGAAATCCGAACAAGGTTTGAGATTATTGCTGCACAGTCAATATTGATGCTTTCGGCTGGACTGGACCCACGCTACAAATCGCTGGAGTTTACAGATGCTGATTTGAAGGAGCTAGCGTATGGGGCGATAAAGAATGAAATGCACACAGTGATCTTCCCAGCCACTGAAAACACACTCGCAGCCGTCGATAACGAAGCCTCCACCTCTCAAACAGAGAGCGAAACAACCCCACCTGCAAAGAAAGGCCGTGAGGATCCCCGCTCAACTCTGTGTTTTCTTCTAGGGAGACAGCGCGAAGCTCCACCGGCATCAAATGTAAATGGAGGTGAGCTTGAGCAGTACCTATGTGAACCCGATTTGATGTTGAAAGTAACCCACTGAAGTGGTGAGCTGTGAATGGTCACAAATACCTGTGACTGGCAAAAATTGGATGCAAATACGTCACCATGCCAGCTACTTCAGTACCAGTCGAAAGACTTTTTTCAGCGGCTGGGAATATTGTGATAAAGCTGAGAAGTTCACTGGACCCAGAAAATGTCGACAAACTAGTTTTCTTGCAGAAGAATCTAAAAAGTGTAAAAAGTGGATTTTACCATTGAAGTACGCTATCTAAGTTTCTTCCCCTTATGTTTTCATTTTATTTTTTTGTAAATACATAGCAAATGAAAGAAACTCTTTGATTTTGGACTAATGTTTTCTGAACTAAGGTTTTTTTGGACTAGTTTTCTGACATGGATTATTGGCATCTTGAGGACTGCAGTTTAATGTAAAAAAAGTTTAATGTATTCTCTGAAAAAAGGCAAAAGACAAGTATAAAGGTAAGATCAGTTTTTCTTCATATTATATTTTCATATAAACTTATTATGTTTGACTGTTTGAATCTGTCAGAAACACTTAAAATACAAAATGGATTAAAATGGGTCTTAAAATAATGCAAGTAAAATATACAAATGTGAAGTTACTGAAACATAAACTGTTTGCCCGTTTAAACGGTTAAATGACCGATTAACTCTGGGTTTAAACGTTTAGTCAATGAAACGTAGATTTACAGCCTTAGTTTTACGTCTTTTTGATGATGTCGGACCTGGTCTGACATAGGACCGCAAAGGGTTAATCCTTCAAGAAGCTGCTTGATGAGATTCTGGGATCAATAAGCTACTAACAACCAAACGAGCAAGATGGGCCGAATGGACTCCTCTCATTTGTAAATTTTCTTATGTTCTTAAGTTCTAATAATGATTTCCATTACATGAGAGTAGATGTTAAAACTTCATGCTGATTTGAACTCGACTCTCGCCAAGATAAGCACCAACTAAGACGTAGGTTTACAGTAAACTAATGTGATCCATCTGTGTCTCCATCCATTTGCGTTTCCTTCCATATGATGATGTAGATATCCTTCTGCCTGGTGTTGATGACTGAAGTGTAATGCTGGCTCCAGGGATCAGCTTATTTGCCTCCCTAGCGCATCAGCACACACAACGGCTGCAATGCTGGCTCCAGGGATCAACCACAGTGCGGTGTCCCCAGCGCATCAGCATGACAACCGTCTGGATTGAGCTAAGTAGGGTACATCCCTGGGGTCTTCAAGTGGGCACCTTCCATTCTCGGTGTTTCATCGACTAGCCCACGACACCTCAAGGGGGCTCGACGGTGATTCTGGCATCCCAGCATAATTAAGGACCCCTGTATGTGCGGATTTTACTAAATTGAATACTCAATAGATGTAATAATTATGTTATGTAGACCTTTTATGATTTAGTTACGCCTTTTCCAGTTATCAATATTTAAAAGTTGATTTTCATCTTGTCTTCATTAGTAATAGCCCTGTGCCTGCGGCTCCCTGCCTCAGACTGTTTATCCTCCTGTTTTCTCTGTTCCTGTTTCCCATAGACTGTGCTGGACAATTACCCTTCCCATCATCCCCTGTGGCAGTTGCCTAGCTGTTCTTGTTGTTTTGCTGTTGTTCTTGCTTGTTTATTTGTGTCATTTGGGGACATTATTGTTTGAGTGGGAAAATGTTTCTGTGTCTCCCCAGTGCCTAACTGATTGCCTAACCAGTGTAGTGTCTTGTCTCTGTGCCTCCCCCCCTCCCTTTCCTTCTCCTTTACCTTTCTCTGCCATACAGTCCTGTTCAGAATAATTCTAAGTGCAAGATACATTTTGCCAGTGTAACGTTTAATCTAGCTAATAAAAATAAATGTTATTTTGAGAAGTCATTGTATTTATTCCAAGTTGCCTAGTATACAATCAAATTGTATTAGTCTGCCAGTGTTGCACCTATTCTTCCCCAATAGGGTCCAATGTTGCCATACCATAGAGCCAGTAAGGGAACCGTATTGGACCTATTCAGAATACCTTCATTTTAAACTCAGTAACAGTGTTTCTTAAAGGGTCAGTACTGCACCAGTTCCTAGTCAATTCAGATTGCCAGCACTAGGCCAATTAAGTGCCCATGTGCAAATGATACCGGTCCAATTAACGCACATAATTGGACCAATACAGTCATACTGGTCTGCCCGCATTGCACCAATTCTGGCAAAACAGTTTGTCAACATTGGTACAGTATTGGGCCTGGGAATAATTACTGGAATAATAATAATAATAATTATTATTATTATTATTATTTACTCTATAGTTTTTAATGTGCACTGTTTCTTTATGGCTGGATTTGTTATAGTGATGTTGATGTTGTTCCGTTGTCATTTTGTTTTTTTAGAGTAGATTGTATTATACTGCTTGATGAACACCGTAAGTCACCTTGGATAAAGGCGTCTGCAATAATAATAAGAACTGTAATTCTGATAATATGTGACCTGGTCCTGCTGTGTGTACTTTGAATTGCTTGTGGGAATTATTTCATATCATTGCAGCCTTCCACAGTGAAAATAAACAGATTGTGTAAAAAGCAAACATGACCCATACCAGTTGTAGTTTAAACATTAGCTTGTTTTTGGAGATTTTTTTATGTTTGATATGGAAAGCCCAATAAGGAGAATACAAAGTACAAAATCCGGAGGTTTTTACAGAAACATTTTCCCACCCAAACAATAATGTCCCCAAATAATCAACGAGCAATAAAAGCAGCAAAACTAGAACTGTCCCGCTCAGTAGCGTGTACGTCTGCATGGCAATGGTAAATAAAGGTCTAGGGAAGGTGAGGAATATTTTTGGCTTACAGAAATCCCCCTGTAACAGCTGATCCATTCAACGGATATTTTGTGCAGCTTCAAAACTGCGGTTAAGGTCAATCAAGTTGCTGCCATTTTGGATTTCAGGTCTGATTGTTAGTCTGGTGGTTTAACTTTGGTGCCGGGAGAGCGTTTTTTTTTTTTTTAATTCACTTGTAGGTATAAGAGTTCTTGGAACTGCAAACGCAAGTCAAAAAAGAAGTTACAAAGGCCAAGAGAGAGATAGAAATGAACATTGCTAAGGGGGCTAAAACCAATTCCAAAATGTTTGTCCAATATTATAAAAGCAAGATAACATTCAAAGAGGAGGTTAAATGTCTAAGAGATACAAATGGCAAAATCATAGACGAAGAAAAAAATAGCAAATATATTAAAGGATTACTATTCACAAGTTTTTACAAAGGCAAATACGGACAACATGCCCCACATGTCGACCTGTTCCTATCCAGTTTTAAATAACAAGCATAACAGAGGCAGAAGTTTTAAAGGGACTAGGAGCTCTTAAAATAAACAAATCCCCTGGGCCGGATGAGATCCTCTCAATAGTACTCAAATAAATGAAAGTTATTTACAAACTGCTAACCAAGATCATGCAACAGTCTCTTGACACAGGGGTTGTAAAAACAGACTGGAAAATTGCAAACGTAATACCGATCCACAAAAAGGGAGACAAAACCGAACCAGGTAACTACAGACCAATAAGCCTGACTTCTATTATATGTAAACTTATGGAAACTATAATAAGATCCAAAATGGAAAATTACCTATATGTTAACAGTATCCTAGGAAACAGTCAGCATGGTTTTAGGAAAGGGAGATCATGTCTAACCTGCTTGATTTTTTTGCAGATGCAACATCAATAATGGATAATTGCAAAGCATATTATTATTATTTATTTCTTAGCAGACACCCTTATCCAGGGCGACTTACAATTGTTACAAGATATCATGTTATTTTAACATATAATTACATCATTTTTTTTTACACATTATTTTTACATACAATTACCCATTTAAACAGTTGGGTTTTTACTGGAGCAATCTAGGTAAAGTACCTTGCTCAAGGGTACAGCAGCAGTGTCCCCCACCTGGGATTGAACCCACAACCCTCTGATCAAGAGTCCAGAGCCCTAACCACTACTCCACACTGCTGCCCGATACCATATGACATAGTTTATTTAGCCTTCCAGAAAGCGTTTGACAACGTCCTGCATAACATTCAAACTGAACGCAGTAGGGATTCAAGGAAATGCATGCACATGGATTAGGGAGTGGTTAACATGTAGAAAACAGAAAGTACTGATTAAAGGAGAAACCTCAAAATGGAGCGAGGTAACCAGTGGTGTACCACAGGGATCAGTATTAGGTCCTCTGCTATTCCTAATCTACATTAATGATTTAGATTCTGGTATAGTAAGCAAACTTGTTAAATTTGCAGATGACACAAAAATAGGAGTGGCAAACACTGTTGCAGCACCAAAGGTCATTCAAAATGACCTAGACAGCATTCAGAACTGGGTAGACACATGGCAAATTACATTTAATAGAGAAAAGTGTAAGGTACTGCACGCAGGCAATAAAAATGTGCATTATATATATATATATATCATATAGGAGATACTGAAATTGAAGAAGGAATCTATGAAAAAGACCTAGGAGTTTATGTTGACTCAGAAAGTCTTCATCTAGACAATGTGGGGAAGCTATAAAAAAAGGGCAACAAGATGCTCGTATATATTGTGAAAAGTGTTGAATTTAAATGGGAATTTTAATCGGAAGTAATGTTAAAACTTTACAATTCATTAGTAAGACCTCATCTAGAATATTGTGTTCAGTTTTGGTCACCTCGTTACAAAAAGGATATTGCTTCTCTAGAAAGAGTGCAAAGAAGCGAGACTAGAATTATCCCAGGTTTAAAAGGCATATCGTATGCAGACAGGCTAAAATAATTGAATCTATTTAGTCTTGAACAAAGAAGACTACACAGTGATCTGATTCAAGCATTCAAAATCCTAAAAGGTATTGACAATGTCGACCCAGGGGACTTTTTCAAACTGAAAAAAGAAACAAGGACCAGGGGTCACAAATGGAGATTAGATAAAGGGGCATTCAGAACAGAAAATAGGAGGCACTTTCCCAGTAAACATGCTAACATTGGCCCTATGTTGGCCCAATGTCAGACGGTAAATTGGCACTATGTGAGAGCCCAACATTGGCACAACACTGTTTTGCTCATCGGCCCTACATTGGCCCAACAAAATTGGCCCAATGTTAAATACCAACATTGGCCCCATGTTGGCTAACTGTCAGACAGTACGTTGGCCCTATGTCATTAAACATTAGTAGTTTAATGGAGATTATTAGCTAATTAGGTCTTAAACATTTTTGTTACTCTCAGATTACCATCACAAATAAGTAAATATTTCAAAATTATTTTAAATGTTAACAGAATTATTTTTTACAAACTGCTTGACTTATTTGATTTGATCTATTTAGTATTAATGTAAAAAAATAAATAAACACAAGTCTTGTAATCACACTTTTTTATTAAAGTTTCCATATTGTTTTTTGTGATCAAATGTTTTATTAGAAAAGCTTACAAAAAAAAACCTCCCAAGTTTTACTCATGAGATGCTGCAGCAGCCTCTGACCTCTGCCTCCGGCCACCACTGCGGTCTTTGGCATATCCTCCGTGGCACTCTTTGTAAAAACATTAGCTCTTACAGCTCCTGAATAAGAACACACATATATCTGTTATTCCACTTACACAAATGTTTTTGTAACAGGGCGAGCAGCCCTGTACATTGTTTTGTTTATTTATTTTTAGATCAGGGTCTCCCCCTCCGCCCCTGTGCAGTGTATTGTGTATTTATTTTGTATTATTTTTATTGTATTATATTTATGACGGCGAAGCGCCGCCGTGTTATTGTTTTGTTTATTTTTAAAACGTGTCCTGGCAGAGGCGAGATCGGTGCTCGTCCTCTGCCAGGAGAAGTGGAAAAACTCGTGCAGAAGGTGGCCATCTCCCGAATTAATTAAGTGATTCATTTTGTTGCTAATCGGGAGATGGTCACCTGTTATAAAAAGCCTGCAGCTCTCCAGCTCAAAGGGTGGGGTGTTCGAGAGGAGGAACGAGAGTGCGAGCGAGAGGAAACGAAAAGAAAGAAAAAAAGATAACGGATCAGTGAAGGCTGTTGCCCAGCCTGACCGTGCATTTTGTGTTCGAGATTTGTTTTATTTAAACCTTTTATTTTGCTCTGCGAGCACAGTGTTTTTGTTTGACCATTTTATTTATTTTTGTTATTTAAAAATAAAAAGACGAGCCGTCTTTCTTACTTTAACTGCAGTCCCTGGTGTCAGTTTATTTTGTTCCTGCTTCTGCCGTGACGTCACCACCCAGCCACCCTGTCACAGTTTTTATGAAGTTAACTTTTTTAGTACTATTTCTCAAATATCTGTATTTTCAAGGGACAATTAGAAAAGCAAATAATGCTTAGTTCAAATGTTTCCACATGCTTGTCAGATAAGTATTTAATAATTGTGTCAATTAATCTAATTCACACAAAATATTGTAGAAACTGTCATTATATCATTTTCTTACAAGTGTGTGATACACTAATTTCACCAGGCCCCAGTGCTGTAAACCAGGATGCAAAGACGAGTCTGTTCAGCCACTTGGGAAGTGATGATATTAGAGTACATCACACCACAGAGTACCTTATGTGCTTATAAAAATGGGTTTATTAACTAAATTAAAAAGATGGTTTTGACATTTTGTTTGACTTATTTGATATAATATCCTTCTGTTCAATATTGACCTAAATACTTCTTATTTTTTAAATATTCCCTTAAAATTTAAAGTAAAACATGATTGATACTAAATTGAACACTCATTGAAAGTACTTTAAATCTCTAAATTGTATGTAACTGTTGGTGCATTGTCACCCTGGAGATTGAAGTTTGATCTTTGGGTTAACCCCTAAGAGCCAGTGCTTTGTGGTGCAGCCTGGGGGGAAGTTTGCCTTTGGATTATGGCTTTATTTAAAATACTAATCTCATAATAAATTATATATATTATTTTTTAAAGAAAAAATTACTTACTGAAAATGATGTTCTTCAGAAGAAGATCCGTGAAAGCTCTTTTGACACCTCGTCCAACCCAGTTGAACTGTACAGCTAAATCATTGGATATTGTGATGCTCATCAGCCTCCAGGTAGTAGCTTTGAGGTTTCCACCTCCAATTACGGAAAGCATGCCAACCTGAAATAAAGGATGGATGTTTTTTCAGAAAATATGTTTACATGAGCAGGATTTAAAAGATGGCCATTAGTCTGAATTGTTGTACAATTTATTACACCCGGTCTACAAATGTAACCTGTTAAATTTAGCCAGTATTCTATTTATGAACTACACAGCTTTATTTAAAATAAATATAAATAATTCAATAGACAACCCTTAAAATGTGAAGTGCCTCATGGTGCACTTGTTAACAGGTTGGGTATGTAAGAAGAGTGCATTGTCAGTTTGGCTGGTCATGAATTCTGTCCCAACTTTGGCTGCTAGATTGATCATCTGGTCAGAAAAGCCCACAGGTGACACAAATTGAAAACATTACACTGTGAGGAAAGTGTAATTGAAGGGATTTTCAATTTCAATCAATTATCAGTCTCAGGGCAGCATTGCTATTACATATAATATTGTCCCCACAGAAATCCACGGTTACATTTCCTAAAATATGCAAAGAAAAAAGTAAATTTTCCGCAGTAAAGTCTTTTTTAATGAAAAACAGTGTAATACAGTGTTTTTATTAAATGTAAAACAAAGTAGCCTTTAGTTTCAGATCTTTAATTAGTAAACAAGCGTAATGTGTTGATCAAAATAAAAAACTAGAAAAGCACAACATCTATCACTACACACGTTTTGCAATAATAAAGCCGACTGCCCCAATGCCTCCCCTTGCTATCTGATCACCAAGTTACACGTCAATGTTTGTTTGAGAAACGGAGCATCTTCTAGCTAACACACACACCGACGAGTAAAAACAATATTTCAAATAACCAAATCAGTATTCTGTATTTAGGAATATTTTTGTTTACCAAGCCAAAAAACATTATCCCTCAAAGCTTTGAAACATATCTGCACCATGGAAGCACATTGTTCTTAAAGTGTCACATCTCTCATTCATTGTACTGAAGAGCTTAGAAACAGACACTGATTGGCTGTGAAAATGAGCACTCAGACTCTGATCCAATCAGAAAGCATCTCTTTTGTTTCTATTACATACACAAGTGATCCCTTCTTATACCACATAACAAACTCGCAAGTTGTGATATAAATAAATAAATAATTTTCACCACATTTTGAATTGATTCTAAGCAATTGGATAAAATTTAAAATTCTGAGGGCGGAGGCTAATCCTGTGATTTTTTCCGCAATCGTGGAATCATGAAAACCTGGAGGGACTAATAACTGAACTTTTTCCAAAGAAATAAAATAGTCAATAAAAGGGTTACTTTTATTATATATATATAAAATATCAAAACACACTTACTAGATCTTTGCAGAATGATTCTGCTTCTAGTTTCTTTTCCAGGTTGTCCACTGCCACCATTGTACTAAGAGGAATCTGGACATCTTCTGGCAGTTGAAATTCTTCTTCTCTTGATCCAGCAGGGATGACGGTATTGAGAAGTCGAGTGTTTTGTGCTATTTGCATTTTTAGTTCCTCAAAGCACTCAAATACTTTCCTTTGAAAAGCTGAGAAGATTTGATGATACTTGATTAAATTTAAGGTATACATTTAGAGAATACATACCATTTTTCATTGGCAATTCACCATGCTACAACGCAATCTGAGGCACACTTAATTTTTAGGAAATATGTAATTTTTGTTTTGGTTCCAGGAACACATTTTTAAATATGTGTGTGCTAGACTTCAGAGCTTTAAAAGTGCACGACTCAAGTGAAAGTATAACATTCAGCTTGTTGTCCCTTAGACAAATCTTACATTCCTATGTGTTGAGTGATATGAATCCACACCTCTGAAAAATGATTACAAATTCAACAATTACCTGCTCTCGATGTGGTTTCAATATCTGTTTGAGAAGAGGATGGTCTTTGAAAATTTCGTATTGAAGACATGGGTGTCATCATCTGCAGTGGTGGAGTCTCAGTCATAGTCACAGTCTGGGGTAGAGGTGGGGGTGTGGGGGGCAGTGGCAGCTCCAGATTACTGGCTGGACGCTTTTTTGGATGTGAAGAGGGCTCCTGCTCATCTTCATCAGAAGAAACATAGGCCTTGTTTGGTCTTGAAATTAAATTATGACAATTAATCAATAACATTCAAACACCTTTTCAGCTAATAAACAAAGGGCCTCATTCACAAAAGGTCCTTATGCTTTAGTGTGTGCCTTATCCCCAAATAATGTGCATTTTAAGTCCTACTCATCAACATAGATATGCAATACAAAAAGGTAGTTTTTTCATTGCAAGCATTCATATCCAATATACAATACATATATACAGTACTCACAAAATAAATGTTGCTCTATATAATGAAGAGTGACATTTTATACAAAAATTACCTCCTTTTTCTTCTTTGCTGCTCTATATTTGTTTCATCTGCATCCGTTTGTAGGTCAGAACTGGCCTCAGATCATTTTAATTTAGCACGTGCAGCAGCATATGAATCTGTAATATGTGTGTCTATTATTACAATTAAGTGACACAAGGTTTGCAGTTCAAACATTGCAAAATGGTAGCAACACAATTTGATGCACAGTGATAATAAACATCACAGCAAAACTTTTAATACTTAATCATCTAAAAATAAGCTTTCCAAAACTGATAATTCAGTAGATATGATCCTTGGAATCAGCATCAGTAGTAATGTATTTTTGGTAACATCTTACACAATGTGGATATTTCACTAAATTATTGAGTTAGGCTATACTGAGAAGCAAAACTCTTCAAAGTAATGCAAGTCTCTAAATAAATTAGCCTATTTCATAAAATACCCAGCGTTAGCCCAGGAATTAGTGTACATCACATACCTGCTTCATACATGACTCTCACTTGATATGCTGGCCATGTGTTTTCGGGAGTCAGGCATGCCTGAACTGCCTTGACAGCAGACTTAAGCTGTGGCCAAAAGCATTTTGTAGAGCCATTAATCCAATTCCTTGGTACCACCTCAACTTCTAAAGTTTCACTAAATTCAACAATGGCAAACATTGCTTTTCCCTGCTTAAAATATGAAAATTATACAAATTAAAAAAGGACAGGCATTCCTTAACTACAACTCCCCCAGCCACAGCCAAAACATCCTTCACTGGTGCTGTGGCAAGTAAAGTTCCAGCATCTTTGGGCAGCAAAGGGTGTTCTGGATGCAATATTCTTAGTAGCTCAGACAGGGCATTTAATGTGATTTTATTTTTGGTAGCCCATTCACCTAATTTTACAGATAATCCCCAAATCAGTCACAACTCTGTCAAAACTCATGTCTTCATCACTTGTGTCATTAACCTCACACTCATGAGCAGACTCATCACAACAAGTGTCCAGTTGACTTGTGACTAATTGTGGTAGAGGGGTATCATGATCACATGTGCTCATTTCTAAGGGCATAGATGGAGT
Organism: Acipenser ruthenus; assembly: GCF_902713425.1. Classification (NCBI taxonomy): domain Eukaryota; kingdom Metazoa; phylum Chordata; class Actinopteri; order Acipenseriformes; family Acipenseridae; genus Acipenser; species Acipenser ruthenus. The sequence continues at coordinate 12,827,081 of NC_081211.1, forward strand.
CTTTAAATCAACAGGCATGACCTGATCAATATCAAAGATATCAGCTACATCTCCAAGGCCAACATGTTTTGAATATGCTGTATTATTTGTAACATTGTTGTTTTGCTCATTATTTTGTTCTCCCACCATAATATCTGCAATTTGCTGATGTACCCTAGCATGGATTTTTCTGCGATTTGTCCAGTATGATTGCAGTTTTGAATGACTCATTGCTGTCTTTAACTTAAATGCATGCACCTGACATGAAGCAGCCTACCTAAATATCTGTAAAAGATAACAAATAACATGGTTAATTGGACATCTGAGAGATTCATGCTAATTCTGAACAAATAATCATAACGTTGTATGTATGTAACACTTCTCTGATAGGACATTGGATGGAATGAGGAGACTGATAGAACGTGTATCACTAGCTGTACTGTCAAATTCGCAAATCAGAGCTCACAGATTGCCTCTCTGTAGGCAGGACATAGAGGATCAAGTCGAGGCATACATTCCCTGCACACACACACATATTTATTTTCTTAAATTATTTTCTTAGTCCTATTTAAGTCAATGTGTTTTTTTTTCTTAAAACACCAAATAGTTTAGCTAATAACGCTTAATGTTATTATTAAGTTGTTCTGAAAGTGTTGCAGAAATGTGTTTAGTTTTTTTTTTTTTTTTTATGTGTTACTTACACCGCTTATAAAATAAATCAAGGCGATTTAAGGGCTCTAAATAAAATAACGCAAACCCAATTGCTTTCTAAATATTAGCCTATATAACAGCGATTTCTTTATGTAAATAACATTTTCATTAATCTTTGCAGGTATTTTGAATACAACGTTTTCACATTAGCAGGACAATGGGGACGGTGTTTAAATTCAAGGTTTATTTATTGAGAGAAAAAAAAACTCCAGGGAGGGGCCAGAATCCACGCCAAAGCAATGCACTATTAATTAATCTCAAGTTTCTCAGTCTGTCTGTCCTTTCCTGCAACTCAGCCAGTGCTCTGCAGCCCCCGCTTCCCGCCTCAGAACGAGAGCAGCTTGGCGCGGGAAATCCCAGAGAGCAGCATTTTCATAGCAATTTCATAACGGAAAGTTACGTTTCACATTGTTTCGTTTTAGTTGTGGGTTTTTTTTATGTAAAACACATGAAAAATAGTCCTTATGGTCAAATTAAAATGTACAAATTCTGTCAAAACAACTGTATAAACCAATGCAAAGTTCACAGTGCTACAGATCTGGAAAGAAAAGATTAGTCCGTTTATGAACAGCAAAATGGATATGAAAATACAGTAAACTGTCAAATAAAAACGAAACATTTCTGCAACAGAATGTCATGGATGTTGCATAATTATTTTGTATAATTAGTAAACTTTTTTTTTATTTCTCAGTAAAGCACTATCACAAATTACGACATTATGAAAACACACGTTCAGAATCTGAACGGCGATTTTTATTTTCAAACGGTATGTTTAACTAATAAACATATAAGAACACTGAACTGTATAATGTTAAAAAATATATGTAGACCTTGCTAAGTTTTAATGCTCTGCAGAAGACCTGATCATGAAAAGAAATGTTCAACCTAGTGTTTAATAAAAAAAAATATCAGAAGAATTAAATTCCCAAAGAGAAAAATATTTCCCCTGTCAAAAATGTACTTCACAATATTACTGGTAATGTTCTCAATTGAGTTCAAAATAACCTATTCACGTCTTGATTTGCAATATCATCAAATTACAATATAGCCTATAATTACATTAAATATTGTAAATTATTTTATCAATCGCCAAAACAGCAGTGTAGTATTTAGAAATGTTTTTTTTAAAGCGACTTCAGTCAATTCCATCCACTCTTATCAATTAGGCTATAGCACAGACACAGTAAATTAGTAATATATAAACAAACGAATATGTTTTAAATTAAGAATTTAAAATGATCCTTACCTGACACACTGCACTCTCCTCTGCACGTCAAACTGGCTGATCCGTGATCTGCCTGCAGATAAATGGCGCCTATTCCCGCTCATACCGCGCAAAGCATTGTAGATAATAAGTTTCAGCGCTGTGCAAGCCAACCTCGCCTTTTTCTTTGGAAAAAATGTGTGATCTTATTTTTTTCAAAAATTAATAGTACAATTGAAAAATTTGAAATTGTACTAACCCTTGTTACACATAAATTAACCCTAAACAAATTAACTGTCATGCGCGCGATTCCCTTGACCTTAGGAGCTCGATTACTTCAGAAAGACGCGCTTGTTTACATTATGTGTCAGCCGCCTGTATGTGTTGTCTGCCGGACTGCATCCTACCGTTCTCCTATGTTAATTTGTCATAAAATACCATGCAAATAAATTGCACAGTAAAATAAATTGCTGTATAATTATTTATAGTAAAGATGAATTTTGTATTGTTTCCACAACGGAACAACCTCAGGCTGAAGTTAAGGTTTGGAAATATGGAGCTCGCTCCAGACAGCTCCGGCTGAATTTAAGCAATTGTAGTTTCATCAACTGTATGGATTGTAGTTTCATCGGCTGTCTCCAACGCTGGGCCAACGGTGTATGGATTGTAGTTTCATCGGCTGTCCCCAACGCTGGGTCAACTTCGCCAGCCAACGGAGACCGTCACCAACCATGCCAACCATAAGCCAATGTTGGCCCAACGCATACATGTTTACTGGGTTTTTACACAGAGAATTGTGAGTGTCTGGAACCAACTCCCCAGTAATGTCGTTTAAGCTGACACCCTGGGATCCTTCAAGAAGCTGCTTGATGAGATTCTGGGATCAATAAGCTACTAACAACCAAACGAGCAAGATGGGCTGAATGGCCTCCTCTCGTTTGTAAACTTTCTTATGTTCTTATAAAACTACTGGACAGTTACCACTCAAATTTGGCAAAATACTCTATCTAAGTAGTCTTTAGTGCCTTTTGTGGGTGGGGAGGTTTAAAAATGTGTATTTTAATAAAAATAAAGTCATTTTAAAAACAAGTGGTACGTCTGCGCAGTTGTTCGCTCCGGTAGTAATGTTTTTTTTTTTTTTCATGCACCCGCACTACAAACAGATCAGAACCACAGGGAAACAAATTCACCCTCAAGCCATTTTATTTTATTTAATAATAGTTGCTAAACATATACCAGGGCAGCAGTGTGGAGTAGTGGTTAGGGCTCTGGACTCTTGACCGGAGGGTTGTGGGTTTAATCCCCAGTGGGGGACATTGCTGTTGTACCCTTGAGCAAGGTACTTTACCTAGATTGCTCCAGTAAAAACCCAACTGTATAAATGGGTAATTGTATGTAAAAAGAATGTGATATCTATATAATGTGAAATAATGTATAATGTGATATCTTGTAACAATTGTAAGTCACCCTGGATAAGGCCGTCTGCTAAGAAATAATAGCTAATAATAATACCCGCAGAAATATGTATGTCGGGAAGTATTGAGAGGAACGGCAGTTCCTCTTACAAGTCAGAAAAACTTGTTTGAAACTACCGCGTCTCTATACAACTCAAAGAGTTTAGCTGTTTTCACCATGTTGCAGCGGCAAAACTAAATCACTTCGAATTACCATCTGTACCAGTATCAAAAGTCTGAAACTTTCTTACCTCAAAATGTGAAAAAAAAAACATACATACCTCTTATACACAATGAGATATAAGTCGTCAAACTAAGGTAAAATTCTTCTTCTTCCTTCTACTTTTTGAGGGTGTGTAGCGATTATTCAAACAGAAAAGCTAAATAACTGGACATCCACCAATCATGTGATTCCACATGTTGGTCAACATCAAAACAAACCAGGGTGTGCAAGCAGTTTGATATCCACACCATTTATATTAAACAAATGATTTATGTTTTAAAACAGCACATATCGCAGGAAAAATAAAAAATAAAAAATAAAAAAATAAATATACTGTGGTTTGAACTTGCAAGAGCACACGACCTTAGCCCGCAGCGCCACTGCTGAAATATATTCATTTTTTAAGCTTACATCCAAGCCTAACCAGCTTCGATTTCCTGTCTGAAAATTTCTAGTATCCTGTTTGTTAGGGTAGATACCATAGAATGGAATTGCACACAAGAGTGGCATGTAGCTTCCTTGTCTAAATCTCTGAACTCTGATCAATTGTAGTTCCTCGTTTAATTAAAAATAAAGGAATAATTTATTTGGAAGAAATAAATGATTTAAACAAATACATAGAGGAATAAATACATTTATACATAAATATTTTTAAATAAATAAATGTAGAAATGACATGTTTATATTATAAATGTATAAATAAATTAATAAATAGCAAGCTAGAAAACTACATGTCATATTAATTGATTTGGCTGATGCGTTTATCCACAGCAATTGACATTTATATACCTATAGAAAAAGTACAAGTTTCATGTAAAAAAAAAAAAAAATGGCAAGTTGCCTAAAATTAATCGCGCATCAAAGAAAGTCACCGAGGCTGAAACATTTAATGGTAGCTACTGAGTCAACATTTACATTGTAACGTTTAAAACAATCTTTTAAAATGTAACAAACAAGGGTCACTTAAATGTGTTGGCTGAAAAAAGTAACGAGCAGACAAAACTCATTAAAACTAAACAAGTTTGAATGACAAATTCGGCAACATTGTCGAGTTTTGTAAACATTTAAAACTTGTATAGAGTAATTAAACGGATTGTGTTGTATAGCGTTATGCTGACTTTGAAAAACAAAATGTTAAAAACAGAGTTTAGTGCAAGTGACAAAACCGTTTTTCTTTACACACACTAAATTATATATGACGCGCACGCAAGAATGCCCTCTCAAACACGCGCGCGCACACACACACTTTTTTTATTTATTATTATTTATTTCTTAGCAGACGCCCTTATCCAGGGCGACTTACAATCGTAAGCAAATACATTTCAAGTGTTACAGTACAAGTAATAATACAAAAAGAGCAAGATAAATACAAGATAAATACAATTCAATAATACAGCAGATAACAGTGATAGTTACATCAGGATATGATTAACTACAAAATACTACAGATTAAACACTTGGCAGATTACAGTACTCTGAAGTACATGATTAAAGGCAGTAAAATAAGGGGCAGATAAGAGCAAATAAAGCGCATTTAAGGAAGGGTGATAGTGTCCCAGGGGAAAAACAGAGGAGTTCTACAGGTGCTGTCTGAAGAGGTGAGTCTTAAGGAGGCGCCAGAATGTGGTCAGGGACTGGGCGGTCCTGACATCTGTAGGAAGGTCATTCCACCACTGCGGAGCGAGGGTGGAGAAGGAGCGGGCTCTGGAGGCAGGGGAGCGTAGAGGAGGTAGTGCAGGCGGAGCGGAGAGGTCAAGTGGGGGTGTAGGGAGAGATGAGGGTCTGGAGGTAGCTGGGTGCAGTCTGGTCAAGGCATCTGTAGGCTAGTACAAGAGTCTTGAACTGGATGCGAGCGGTGATCGGGAGCCAGTGGAGTGAGCGGAGTAGTGGAGTTGCGTGGTAGAAGCGAGGCAGAGAGAACACCAGGCGGGCAGCGGAGTTCTGGATGAGCTGGAGCGGACGGGTGGCAGACGCAGGGAGGCCAGCCAGGAGGGAGTTACAGTAGTCTAGGCGGGAGAGTACCAAGGCCTGGACCAGGAGCTGGGTGGCGTAGTTGGTGAGGAAGGGTCGGATTCTTCGGATGTTGCTCAGGAAGAATCGGCAAGTGCGTGCCAGAGTGGAGATGTGCTGGGAATAAGAGAGGCAGGGGTCCAGGGTGACTCCGAGGTTCTTAGCAGAGGAAGAGGGAGAGAGTGTGGTAGATTCCAGAGGAACAGAGATAGAGAGATCAGAGGAGGGGGAGGAGGAGGGAAAGAAAAGGAGGTCAGATTTAGAGAGGTTGAGTTTGAGTCACACACGCACACACACACACACTCACATGCACATGCACACACACACACACACACACTCACACACGCACACGCACACACACACTCACACGCACACACACACACTCACACACGCACACACACACTCACACGCACACACACTCACACACACACGCACACGCATACATGCACGCACGCACACACACTCACACACACAGACACACACAGACAGGCGCACGCACGCACACACACACTCACTCACACACGCACACACACACACACAGACACACACAAACACACACACAAATTATCTGGCCCGTGAGCAGAAAACTAGTTATTTGTTGAAGGCCAGCATGGGCAGCAGTGTGGAGTAGTGGGTAGGGCTCAGGGCTCTGGACTTGACCGGAGGGTCGTGGGTTCAGTCCCAGATGGGGGACACTGCTGCTGTACTAAAATAAATAATAATAATCGTACATCTTGTTACAGTTGCAACACTCGTGGTTTGTCTTTGTTGTATAAAAACCTGTCCATATGCAGAAAATGCTTGTGCTGCATCCGCAGAGTTTGGTGGAATTGTCAAAAAACAGTGTGCAATTTTTGCCATGTTTCGGAATCTGATTTCATACCTCAGCCAGAAATCAACAATATTTACATTTTTCACAGTAGGCAGTCAAATACGTGAAATCATGAATTTTCCGTGGCCTTATACAACGAGACACTAGTGATCTGTCGCTTGCAGCATCTGTGGAGTAGCGGTTAGAGCACTTTGTTCTTGACTGGACGTTTGTGAGTTCAATCACATGTGGGTGACATATTGCTGCTTTATCTAGATTGGTCCAGTAAAAAACCTGACTGTATAAATGGGTAATTGTATGTCACAATTGTAAGTTGGCCTGGATAAGTGTGTCTGCTAATAATAATAATAATAATAATAATAATAATAATAATAATAATATGCGTGTTTGGTTGGTACTTGGATGGGAGACTGCCTGGCAATACCAGTTACTTTTCTTTGAAGTTTTACTTGTATTATTAACAAATAGAAGATTAAACAGCAAAAATGAGCTGATTTACTTTTAATTTATTGAAATGGACCGCAAAGGGTATTAATCGCTATTGAAATAGTTGCATAAGAGAAGTTATAAATATATTTATTTCACACCTACACTCGCTGTTTTAATTGCATTTGGATCATTCCAGACACCACCTGATACGTGAGCGCAACAAACTCAGCAATGCATTGATCATTAATACATTTTAAAAACACAAAACATCAAAGTCACAGCATGCATTATATTCGGGCCGGGACATTTCAATTTGATGAGAATAAGCAGAGTGTGACATTAACAGAAGTGACATTAAATTTGACTGTGTGATGGCTACGTCTGTCTTCTTTTCATACATTTACACTGTAAAACACAAGGCTGAAGTTGGCTTTTATTCGCCAGCTTCTTATTCGCAAGCTTTTAAGTGCATAAATGTATTTGTCTACGTTGAAGAAGTAACCTTGCATTTAAAAGATTAAATCACTTTGGGCCGCCGATTTCTCTGCAGGTACCTGAAGAGGGGCAACCCTCCTACAAGCCCCACTTGTATTTAGCCTGGCCCAACGTGGTTTACTGGGGAAGAACAGCGGGTAAATATGCCACATATGCCAATTGCTCAACTTCTTATTCGCTCTTTATGTATCTACGTTGAATAAGTAGCTTTGCATTTAATGGGTTAAATCACGTTGGATCGCTGATTTCTCTGCAGGTACCCAGCGAGGGGCACCCCCTCTGCAAGCTACACCTGTATTTAGCCCGGCCCAACATGGTTTACTGGGGCAGAACAGCGGGTACACTTGCTACATATGCCAATCTCTCAGCTTCTTATTCGCTGTTTATGTATCTACGTTGAATAAGTAGCCTTGCATTTAATGGATTAAATCACGTTGGGCCACTGATTTCTCTGCAGGTACCCAGAGAGGGACACCCACTCTGTAAGCTACACCTGTATTTAGCCTGGCCCAACGTGGTTTACTGGGGCAGAACAGAGGGCAAACATGCCGCATATGCCAATTGCACAGCTTCTTCGCTGGAAAAAGCCTTGCATTTAAAGTGTTAAATCACTTTGTGCTGTCGATTTCTGTACTTATTCAACGTAGATACATAAAGAGCGAATAAGAAGCTGAGCGATTGGCATATATGGCATGTTTGCCTGCTGTTCTGCCCCAATAAACCACATTGGGCCAGCCTAAATACAGGTGTAGCTTACAGAGTGGGTGTCCCTCTCTGGGTACCTGCAGAGAAATCAGTGGCCCAACGTGATTTAACCCATTAAATGCAAGGCTACTTATTCAACGTAGATACATAAACAGCGAATAAGAAGCTGAGCGATTGGCATATGTAGCAAGTGTACCCGCTGTTCTGCCCCAGTAAACCATGTTGGGCCAGGCTAAATACAAGTAGGGCTTGCAGAGGGTTTGCCCCTTGTCAGGTACCGGCAGAGAAATCGGTGGCCCAAAGTGATTTAACCAGTTAAATTCAAGGCTACTTCTTCAACGTAGACAAATACATTTATGCACTAATAGCCAGCGAATAAGAAGCTGAGTGAATGAGAAGTTGGCGAATAAGAAGCCAACTTCAGCCTCGTCTGTAAAACCACAGACGTGTGAAACGTTTGTATGTAAATGGAATGTGTGTATAGTAAAAAAAGTGCTCTTTTCCTAAACAGCAGTGTTTATACCTCATTATACCTGGACTCTTGACCGGAGGGTTGTGGGTTCAATCCCGGGTGAGGGACACTGCTGTTGTACCCTTGAGCAAGGTATTTTACCTTGATTCGGTATAAACAACTGGATAAATTGGTAATTGTATGTAAACATAATGTGATATAATTGTGACAATTGTAAGTTGCCCTGGATAAGGGTGTCTGCTAAAAAATAAATAATAATAATTTAAATACAATCTGCTGAACTATTTGCATTTGACTTGGTATTTGTATATTCTGAAATATAAGAATTTGCATTTGAATTTCAAATCATGGGAAAGCTTCAAAAATATTTCAATTTTAAACACTTTTCAATAATAATGCTCATAATAAAGTAGAGAGACTTCTCAGTATTGCTGGTAAAGTTGATCAACCTGAAAGATGCAAACTGAAGGACACTTTTGAGAACTTCATGTTTATTAAACATAACAATCAAAACAAGTAAAAAGAATAATTGTGTAATGCACACATATATAAATATGTGGAAGCGACATCGTGTGAGAAGTACAAGTGGACAAGTACAACGCAGTTAGAAGCAGAAAGGAGGAATTACATCTTTAAATTTGGAGTTGCTTTAATCAGAAAACATTGCAGCTTAAAGCCTTGCAGCTGCGTGTATTTTTCTGATAAGCTGAAACTCGGAGCAGCTGATTCAAATCCTGCGGCGTTCTGGGACACGGGGGAGGAGCAGAGCACGCAGCACAAAAACAAACAAAGGCAGACAGGCTTCCCAGTGACAGCGTGTGGAAGCGACATCGTGTGAGAAGTACGAGTGGACAAGTACAACGTAGTTAGAAGCAGTTTGAAAGCAGGTTGACAGTTGCAGAAGCTACACTAAACTAAAGAAAAAAAAAAAAAAGGTCTTCAAGCCAGTAATCTGTGACAACTGCATGATGTGGGAAATCTGAGAAAACCCAACAGAGCTCAACCAAGTTTGTGTAAAGTGCCGCACGATCCAGGACTTGCTTCAGCGATTAAGCCTGCTAGAAAAGGAGCTGGAGGAAATGAGACAGCAACAGGAGCTTGAGGAGCTGACACACCCACAATTCATGGAAGTCTGCACCCCTAGCAGACTGAAAGCCACCAGGGAGATGGAAGAGAGTCGAAACAGCTGGGTTCAAATAGGCAGAAGCAGGGGAAAAAAGAAACTTCGTCAAACACAACCACCAGAAATCCAGACATCCAACAAATTTGAACCACTTCAACATTTAGATGACCAAAACCAACATCAAGAGAATGAAAGAAACAACACCCAGGACCCTATAAACAGTGCTGGCCAGGCAGCAAAAAGAAGGGAGGTCATGATTGTTGGGGACTCCATACTGAGAAACACAGCAAGTTCAGTTCGCAGTTTGGACCCCCTTACTACAACAGTGTACTGCCTTCCAGGAGCCTCAGTCAAGCACATCACTGAGAATGTGGACAGGCTCCTAGAACGAACAGGAGACGACCCGGTAGTAGTCGTCCACATTGGTACAAACAACATTGGTAGAGACAGGCCAAGATCCCTGCAAAACAAATTCAGAGAGCTAGGAAGGAAATTAAAAGACAAGACCAAAACTGTGGTATTTTCTGGGATACTGCCGGCGCCTTGCAAAGGACCATATGGACAGCTGGAAATACAAAATCAAAATGCATGGCTGAAATCGTGGTGCACACAGGAAGGCTTCACCTTTCTTGAACATTGGAGCACTTTCTACAACAAGGACTATCTATACAGGTGGGACGGACTGCACTTAAACAGAAAGGGAACCAATCTACTCAGAGAAAGGATCCTTCAGGCGGTCCAGAAGCATTTAAACTAGAAAGGAAGGGGGGAGAAAACAAAAAAAACAGAAGGGAGACCACATCAAAACAAGGGCAACAACTCAGGTAAGACCACTATTAAATGTATTTATCTTAATGCTAGAAGTCTCAGAAACAAAATGTTAGAACTTGAAGCTACTGCACTAACAAGTAACTACGATGTGATAGGTGTACAGAAACTTGGTTGTCTGAGAGTGATGGAGACGAATATAATATTAGTGGGTACACACTATATAGGAAAGACAGGCAGGACAGAAGAGGCAGAGGGGTAGCGCTATACATAAGAAATAGTCTTGAAGCCCAGGTGTTAAATCAGGACAAAGAAAACAATGCAGAATCAATATGGGTCAGAATAATGGACACAAATTCAAAGGGCATAATAATAGGAGCATGCTATAGACCGCCAAATTCAGACGCTGAGCAAAATAATCTGTTGTACAATGACATTCGAAATGCGTGTAGAAAAGGAGAAGCCATACTAATGGGGGATTTCAACTTCCCCCGTATAAAATGGGAAAACCCGATGGGGGGCACGACGGACGAAATTGAAATGGTGGAAATGACAAATGACTGCTTCCTAACGCAATTTGTCAAGGCACCGACTAGAGGGGAGGCATGCCTTGACTTAGTCTTTTCAAATAATGAAGACAGAATAACTAAAACAGAGGTCAGAGAGCCATTGGCAAACTCAGACCACAACATGGTCTCATTTGAAATATTTTTTAAAACCCCAAAAGTAATGACTAAAGCTAAGGTTTACAATTTTAGAAAAGCAAACTACGAAGGTATGAAACAGAGACTAATAGAAGTAGATTGGAGTAAAATAGAGAAAACATCCACAGAAAAAGGATGGCTGTTTTTTAAAAATGTAGTACTAGAGGCACAAAACAATTACATCCCAAAAGTAGACAAATCTAAATCTAAAACAAAATGGCCAAAATGGTTTAATAGATCAATTAAAAAAAATATTCAGCGAAAAAAGGCAGTTTACAGAGCGATTAAAAGGGAGCAAAAACAAAGTACACAGAAAGAGTACTTGGAACTGCAAACACAAGTCAAAAAGGAAGATAGAAAGGCCAAGAGAGAGATATAAATCAATATTGCTAAGGGGTCTAATACCAATTCCAAAATGTTTTTCCAATATTATAACAGCAAGAGAACATTCAAAGAGGAGGTTAAATGTCTAAGAGACACAAATGGCAAAATCATAGATGAAGAAAAAAAAATAGCAAATATATTAAATGATTACTTTTCACAGGTTTTTACAAAGGAGGACGCAGACAACGTGCCCCACATGTCGACCTGTTCCTATCCAATTTTAAATAACTTTAGCATAACAGAGGCAGAAGTGTTAAAGGGACTAGGAGCTCTTAAAATAAACAAATCCCCTGGGCCGGATGAGATCCTCCCAATAGTACTCAAAGAAATGAAAGAAGTTATTTACAAACCGCTAACCAAGATCATGCAACAGTCTCTTGACACAGGGGTTGTACTGACAGACTGGAAAATAGCAAACGTAATACCGATCCACAAAAAGGGAGACAAAACCGAACCAGGTAACTACAGACCAGTAAGCCTGACTTCTATTATATGTAAACTTATGGAAACTATAATAAGATCCAAAATGGAAAATTACCTATATGGTAACAATATCCTGGGAGACAGCCAGCATGGTTTTAGGAAAGGGAGATCATGTCTAACTAACCTACTTGACTTTTTTGAGGATGCAACATTGAAAATGGATAACTGCAAAGCATACGACATGGTCTATTTAGATTTCCAGAATGCTTTTGACAAAGTCCCGCATAAAAGATTAATTCTCAAACTGAACGCAGTAGGGATTCAAGGAAATGCATGCACATGGATTAGGGAGTGGTTAACAGGTAGAAAACAGAAAGTACTGATTAGAGGAGAAACCTCAAAATGGAGTGAGGTAACCAGTGGTGTACCACAGGGATCAGTATTAGGTCCTCTGCTATTCCTAATCTACATTAATGATTTAGATTCTGGTATAGTAAGCAAACTCGTTAAATTTGCAGACGACACAAAAATAGGAGGAGTGGCAAACACTGTTGAAGCAGCAAAGGTCATTCAAAATGATCTAGACAGCATTCAGAATTGGGCAGACACATGGCAAATGAAATTTAATAGAGAAAAGTGTAAAGTATTGCATGCGGGCAATAAAAATGTGCATTATAAATATTATATGGGAGATAGTGAAATTGAAGAAGGGAACTATGAAAAAGACCTAGGAGTTTATGTTGACTCAGAAATGTCTTCATCTAGACAATGTGGGGAAGCTATAAAAAAGGCTAACAAGATGCTCGGATATATTGTGAGAAGTGTTGAATTTAAATCAAGGGAAGTAATGTTAAAACTCTACAGTGCATTAGTAAGACCTCACCTAGAATATTGTGTTCAGTTCTGGTCACCTCGTTACAAAAAGGATATTGCTGCTCTAGAAAGAGTGCAAAGAAGAGCAACCAGAATTATCCCAGGTTTAAAAGGCATGTTGTATGCAAACCAGCTAAAAGAATTGAATCTATTCAGTTTTGAACAAAGAAGACTACGCGGTGATCTGATTCAAACATTCAAAATCATAAAAGGTATAGACAATGTCAACCCGGGGGACTTCTTTGACTTGAAAAAAGAAAAAAGGACCAGGGGTCATAAATGGAGATTAGATAAAGGGGCATTCAGAACAGAAAATAGGAGGCACTTTTTTACACAGAGAATTGTGAGGGTCTGGAACCAACTCCCCAGTAATGTTGTTGAAGCTGACACCCTGGGATCCTTCAAGAAGCTGCTTGATGAGATTCTGGGATCAATAAGCTACTAACAACCAAATGAGTAAGATGGGCTGAATAGCCTCCTCTCGTTTGTAAACTTTCTTATGTTGTTATATATCTTATCATTTATGTCAGTTTTTCACAAACCTGGTCCTGCGGGCCCACTGTGTCTGCTGTTTGTGTTCCAACTGAGTTCTCAATTATTAAATTGATCCCCCAATTGAACTAACAATTAGTGACTTAATGCAATGTTAGAAATAACTTGAAATATCCAACTCTTTTGGCTGCTTTCACAAACCCTGATCAGCCCTAATCTTGGACTACCTTACCTGAGTTAACAGATAAGTGTTAATTGATGCCTATGCAGCCAGTCATTTCTACAAATAATTCAAATGCTCTGATTAGACATTTTATTAATTCATTTGAGGGTTCAATTCGTAATTTAAAGCTCAGTTGGAACACAACTCAGCAAACACTGGGTCCTCAGGACCAAGATTGGGAAACACTGTTTTGTGTAACTTGCTTCCCATGTTGGTACATACATGTTAATTATTATGAACTACGTGATTACTGTGTTTATGTTGTTATTATATAAACTGTTTTCCTTGTATGTCACCTTGGATAAAGGCCTCTGCCAAATTCATGTTAATAAATTAACATTTGTTGTATGGGAAAGTATTTGAAGTCCATTTAGCATGTGTCACATATTTGCATTTGTATTTAGTTTGGTAGTAAATGTATCACATTTGCATTTGTATTAAGCAAATTTGCAAGAACATTGACATTGCCACTGGTCTCATCAATTTCCTACTATCTGGAAAACACAAGTATGCTCAAAACCATAACCATCACATTTAACAATGGAGTCACCCATACCTTTCAACATTTATGCTCAAAGTTTGAAATCATGGATAGAGTCTACATAGTTCGAGAACAGTTCCCAGTCATTAGTGCTCATGCAATCACCATTCACAAATGTCAGGGGATGACTCTAAAAACAGTTATGATGGATCGTGGTAACTCCATTTTCTCCTATGGACAAAGTTTCATTGCATTTTCCAGTTACTTCCTTAAGCGGTATCCACCTTATCAACTTTGACCCCACCTGCATCTATGCATGTCAAACTGCAGTTGAAGAGTACCATCGGCTCAGAGGGATTTATTGTCCGAAGTTGAAAAGCTTGAAGGAGACTAACACACACAAGGGACACAATGTAAAAGATCATGCGCATTTCATTCACCGAGCCATCATTAATGTTCAGGAACAGCAAAAGCCTCAGTCTTCTAAGAGAATATTGCACTTACACATCCATTCAGAGGCTTGAGCAACCCCAATTTCACCTCATGCTCTGCAAATGCAACATTGCAGTGCCTTCTTCACTTGCAACCTCTGAAGGATTCATTAAAACACAGTCAACAAGAGGCTATCAGGAGCTTTGTTCACAAATAGGATCACTTGCCATCCACTGCGTCTCTAACTACTGTGGATATTTGTCACTTCTTAGGAGAACCTTTCAATAGAGGTGAGCAGCAACATGTTGCAGAGTTTCTCACCAAATTGTCTGAAATTTGTCCTGAAGTATCTCACATGGTTTCAGTCACAATAAGTCATGACATTCTATGTACTACATGTAACTACTGCTCATCAAACCGAGAGGTGTTGTATATTTATCCTCTACATGTACCTGCTGGTACAGAGTCCATGTGTTTGGAAGAACTCATTTATAGAAATGACAAATGGGCAATGATTCCTGGTAGCAAATGTAGGCAATGCAAAACTTCTCCAATCATGAAACGTGAAACCAAACCAGACGGGACCGTTACAAAGTGACACAATGCTAAGTTTACTGCTGTGCAGAAGAGCACAATTACTGTGGACAACAGGAATTACCAATTAGATTCCATTATCATACACCAAGGACAGGATGTTACTTCAGGACACTATGTGTCTGTTCTTGCTCTGGGTGCTACTGGAAAATGGGTGCATGCAAATGATGCACTTATTGAAGTCAAACCATGGTCAAGAAATGCAAGAGAAATGCATATGGCCTTTTATGAAGAGATCTAATGCTTTACAAATGCCTTAGCCTAAGTTCATAACACCACTATATCAAGGAGAATAATGTTTTTTTCCAGCATTAAAATGTGTTAGTATACTACCCTTTAGCACGGACATGCATGTGTACCTTTTGAACCATTTATAACATTGTAGTTTTGTACCTACGTAAATATCAATATATTAATACCTACCAAAATAGACATATTGTTTTCACCTCTCATGCAACTATAAGAATACAATGTTTACACTTTCAATACTGTCCCTTCTACCATTATTTTACTTTTAAATCTTTTCTCATTTCTCTTATATTACTCTACTTATTATTTTCTTGTAATGTTTATCTGTCTATTTACCATACACCTTCTCAAATATCTTTCTCTCACTTTATTCATTATTTGATGAAGTAAAAAAAAGAAGTGATATCTATAACAAAAACATTGTCAATGTAAAAAAACAAGTTAGAAAAACGCATCAGCCGTTTAAAGGGGTGATATCAAACACAAAAGTCCAAGTTAGGAGAAGCAATTAGGCCAATCTTGTCAAGCATCAAGCAAATAGGCACAATTGGAAAGGTGCTGGGGCCCAAGATTCACACAATTCTTGCTTCTAACTTGGCGCCTTTTTTTGATCGCTTCGCTCCACTTTATCTGCCACTTAAAATGCGCAGTGGCACAGCGGGCTAAGGTCGTGTGCTCTTCAAGAACATCATGTTGTGAGTTCAAACCACTTGAAATGCTCTTTGTATGACTTGAAGTGACTGAGACACACACTCACACACTCTGACACACTCACACACACTGAGACTGTGTGTGTTGTAGCGTGTGTGTTTCTCAGTGTATGTGTGTCTCGGTGTGTGTGTGTGTGAGTGTGTGAATGTATGTCTCAGTGTGTCTGTGTGTGTCTCAGAGTTTTGGTGTCTCAGTATGTGTGTGTGTCTCAGTGTGTGTGTGTTTCTCAATGTGTGTATGTGTCATTGTGTGTGTGTCTCAGTGTATGTGTGTGCATCTCAGTGTGTGTGTGTGTGTCTCAGTGTGTGTGTGTCTCAGTGTGTGTGTATGTCTCAGTGTGTGTGTGTCTCAGTGTGTGTCTCAATGTGTCTGTGTGTATCAGAGTGTGTGTGTGTCAGTGTGTGTCTCAGTGTGTCTGTGTCTATCAGAGTGTGTGTGTGCCTCGGTGTGTGTGTGTGTCTCAGTGTGTGTGTATGTCTCAGTGTGTGTGTGTCTCAGTGTGTGTCTCAGTGTGTCCGTGTGTATCAGAGTGTGTGTGTGTCAGTGTGTGTCTCAGTGTGTCTGTGTCTATCAGAGTGTGTGTGTGTGCCTTAGTGTGTGTGTGTGTCTCAGTGTGTGTGAGTGTGTGTCTCAGTGTGTGTGTGTCTCAGTGTGTGTGTGCATGTGTGGCTCAGTGTGTGTGTGTCTCAGTGTGTGAGTGTGTCTCAGTGTGTGAGTGTGTGTCTCAGTCACTTCAAGTCATACAAAGAGCATTTCAACTGGAGCGATAAAGTGGAGCGAAGCGATCAAAAAAAGGTGCCAAGTTAGAAGCAAGAATTGTGTGAATATTGGGCCCCAGCACCTTTCCAAGTGTGCCTGTTTGCTTGATGCTTGACAAGATTGGCCTAATTGCTTCTCCTAACTTGGACTTTTGTGTTTGATATCACCCCTTAAACGGCTGTTGCGTTTTTCTAACTTGTTTTTTTTTACATTGACAATGTTTTTGTTATAGATTTAGTTTACAGCGTGCACTGTAAATATTTTGCATTGTGTTCAAGATCTGTTTCTGCAGCCTGACCAACACCAATCCAATTCTTTTTAAAGCATAAAAACATATTGTTGTGTTACTGTTCTCTTAATAACTGTGATTCTGATAATATGTGACATGGTCCTGTTGTGTGTACTTTGAATTGCTTGTGGGAATTATTTCACATCATTGCAGCCTTCCACAGTGAAAATAAACAGCTTGTGTAAAAAGCAAACATGACCCATACCAGTTGTAGTTTAAACATTAGCTTGTTTTTGGAGATTTTTTATGTTTGATATGGAAAGCTAAATAAGGAGAATACAAAGTACAAAATCCGGAGGTTTTTACAGAAACATTTTCCCACCCAAACAATAATGTCCCCAAATAATTAACAAGCAATAATAACAGCAAAACTAGAATTGTCCCGCTCAGTAGCGTGTACGTCTGCATGGCAATGGTAAATAACGGTCTAGGGAAGGTGAGGAATCTTTTTGTCTTACAGAAATCCCCCCAAAACAGCTGATCCATTCAACGGATCCGTAAACAAAGCAAAAGCACAAGGAATATATACTGCAATATATACAGTCTTAACAATCTTGTACTAATTATGGCAGGATGATAGTTGCAATCTTCTTTCCATTATAAGCTTCTATTTTGTGCAGCTTCAAAACTGTGGTTCCCTTTCAAGTCGAAAAATTCCATCAAGGTATGGGATATTGCCGTAGGGATTGGCTGAGCTTTATAGCAAAGCTGCTGATAGGCCTCTGCGCGAGCTGCCACGTAAGCTCGCCCCCTTGGAAGCTTACTATACGCAGCGCGCAGAGACTCACTTCCTCTTTTGCATTCAGCATCGGTAGCGGTAGGACATAGAGCTTAACTAACTGATTGTACTCAATAAGCTTAGGCTTGAGAAGCTGGTTTTTCCCCTTCTCCGAGTTTAATTCAGTTATACTCTTTACAGTTATTATTATTATTATTATTATTATTATTATTATTATTATTATTATTAGGATGATATAATTGTATTACATTTATATTTTCCTTCACGCTTTGCTTCGGCATCACGTTTCTTTCTTTCGTGGTCTCACGTCTTTCGCCTATTTAATTAATTAATAGTTGTTGTTGTGTTTTGGGTTTTTTTCTGTAAATTTTACATTATATATATATATTGTTTAGAGGACACATTGTGCGTTGGCCTTAGGCCACGCGTGTATACTGCAGCCTCGGTCTTGCCTGATAGACCGCGTGTGTGTGAGCTGCACTGCAGTGTTTTCCTTATCAGTGCGACGTGTTCCGTATTACCACGTGTTAGCTGTATGGTTAATTCCTTACAGTCCCCTTTTTTCCCATTCACTGTACATAGGAAGATAACCACAAAGTGCAATTCCCCAGTACCAACAGGTAGGTATTGCACAGCACCCGAGACACTGTACCAGCACTTAGCGTCTCCGCTCTGCGGGTCAGCTGACGCCTAAGCATCTGTGCTAGCTTTCTACAGTACAGCGCGCCAACGCTTTTGGTGCAGCGCTTCGGCGCTTTGTGCAGCACTTCAGCTCGATGCTCGACGCTCGATGCTTCAGCGCTCGGTGCTCAACGCTTGGTGCTCGAAGTTCGGTGCACTTCCATCGACGCACGCATATTCAGTGCTCAGTGCTCAGCGCTCGGTGCTCGGTGCTCAACGCTCGGTGCACTTTCCGTCGACGCATGCACCTTCGGTGCGAGGCGCTCGACGCTCAGTGCTTGACACTTCAGCGCTAGACGCTCGGTGCTCAACGCTCGGCACTCGACGTTCGGTGCTCGATGCTCGGTGCTCAGCGCTTGGCGCTCATCGCACGCACTTCTGGTGCTCAGCGCTTGATGCTCGGTGTTCGATGCTTCACGCGGTTGTGCTGGTTTTCAAACACGCACCCTCGCCAGAGGGCGAAGAAGGCGGTTGGGGGTCACTCTCCATCTTCGGGGTCATCCCATACAGTCTCGGCCCCGCCGTCGTCTGTAGCGACTCCGCCGGTGAGGCTGCAGCTCTCCAGGAGCCCGTCCTCCCAGCTTACAGCTGGTCAGAGGTCCCCAGCTAGACGTGCTCGGGAACGCTCCCCCAGCCCCTCCCCTCGCGGGGGACGCCCCCGTCGGGAGTCTAGGTCGCGATCTAGATCGCCTCGCCGTAGGAGATGCTCTCATTCCCCTCGTCGGGACAGGCGACACCAAGACAGAGTTTATGGAGATGATGATTGGGCAGCAATCCCTCCTCATGACCTTAGCGAACGTGGCGCCCCGGGTCCCAGAACAACCGACCGGGCCCATCGCTAACCAGCCAGTGGCTCCTCCACAATCAGCACCAGTTCCCATCTCTCAGGTACAACCTCAAGAGGTGTGGGACATCGATGCGGTCTCAAGGGACGCATCTGACGCGGAGCCTCTGCTGGAAGAGGACAGCACAGAAGCTGAGGTGGTCTCCCAGCAATCTGGGCAGGAGATCGACCTTGAAGTGCTGGACACTAATGACCCTATGTGGTCAGTGGTGGAAAGGGCAACCCGCCACTTGGGTGTTGAGTGGCCTATGCTGGAGCTTCCACGGCGCTCCCTTTTCGAGTTGCCATCAGCTCAGCCCCTTCAATCCAGGATGCTACCGGCTTTCCCGGATTTTATCAAGGAGGTGCAGTCCACCTGGGGGGCCCCGGCCTCTGCATCTGGAACTTCTCGCAAGGCTGGGTTGGCATCCTTCCCACCAGTGGGCGCTGTGTTCGCCGTGTTGGTGAAGTCGCCAACGTTATCGGAGCTGACCAAGGATCCAGCATGTCCGAACAAGCAATGCAGGATCACGGAGGTGCACCTCAAGAAGGGGTACGTTGCGGCTACAGAGGCAGTCAGGCTGTCTAACGTGGCCAGCCTCCTAACGGTCTACCAGGCGGCGCTCATTCGAGACCTACCTGAGTGCCCTTCTGTTGCCCTCAGGACTGAGCTGGGTACAGTCGCTCAGCTGCTGGTGAAGCTGGCTCAGTTAAACGCACAAGCTCAGGGCAGGAGCATCACATCTCTTGTTGTGGCAAGAAGGCAGCTCTGGCTCTCGCAGGCGAGGGTACAAGAGCCTGATAAGGTCCCTTTGTTGGATGCCCCAATCTCACCGGGAGGAGATGCTGCAACGCTCCATCTAGGCGCCTGAGGCGTCACAGCAGATGGCGAGGATGTGGCCAAATAAGCCGTTCGAACCAAAGCGGTCACAGGAGCACCAGTGGTGCAGAACACTGCCACAGCAGCAGGCACGTCCATGGGGTAACAAGTCCTAGCCCACAGGTGTACATAAGAACATAAGAACATAAGAAAGTTTACAAACGAGAGGAGGCCATTCAGCCCATCTTGCTCGTTTGGTTGTTAGTAGCTTATTGATCCCAGAATCTCATCAAGCAGCTTCTTGAAGGATCCCAGGGTGTCAGCTTCAACAACATTACTGGGGAGTTGGTTCCAGACCCTCACAATTCTCTGTGTAAAAAAGTGCCTCCTATTTTCTGTTCTGAGTGCCCCTTTATCTAATCTCCATTTGTGACCCCTGGTCCTTGATTCCTTTTTCAGGTTGAAAGTCCCCTGGGTCGACATTGTCTATACCTTTTAGGATTTTGAATGCTTGAACCAGATCACCGTGTAGTCTTCTTTGTTCAAGACTGAATAGATTCAATTCTTTTAGCCTATCTGCATACGACATGCCTTTTAAACCCGGGATAATTCTGGTTGCTCTTCTTTGCACTCTTTCTAGAGCAGCTATTTTCTGTTCTGAATGCCCCTTTATCTAATCTCCATTTGTGACCCCTGGTCCTTGTTTCTTTTTTCAGGTCAAAAAAGTCCCCTGGGTCGACATTGTCTATACCTTTTAGGATTTTGAATGTTTGAATCAGCGAGCGACCAACCCGCATTCGTAAGACCGCAGCGCGGAGGGTGGTGCCCTAGAGGAGATGGCCAGGCAGTGCCCTCGTGGCTCTGGCCAGGCCCCTCGTGAGAGAGCGCAGCCCAAACAGCCCTGAAAAACCCAGGCAGCTGTTAACCCACCCCTACACTGTCCCACAGCTCCAGTTCTGGCAACATTACACCGACGACATCTGGGTGCGCAAAACTATATTCACCGGGTACACCCTTCAGTTCCGGTTAACCCCCCTCCCCCTTTCGGGGAGTGGTGGTAACTGCAGTGAAGGACTCGGTTCAGTCCTCAGCTCTGAATGTGGAAATACAGGCATTGCTCAGGAAGCGTGCCATTCAACAAGTAGACCCTGCTCTGATCGACCAGGGGTTCTATTCCAAGTACTTCCTGGTGCCCAAGAAGGATGGCGGGCTCCATCCTATTTTAGATCTGCAAGTATTAAACAAATACCTGCAGGTGTTTCAGGATGCTTACGCAAAGGCACATTATCCAGTCAGTCCGACATGGTGACTGGTTCACCACCGTGGACCTAACAGATGTGTACTTTCACGTTCCCATCTGCCCAGGTCACAGGAAGTGTTTGCATTTCATCTTTCAGGGCAAGGCATACGAATTCCATGTCCTTCCATTCGGCCTGTCACTGGCTCCTCGAACCTTTTTGAAGTGTATGGATGCCATTTTGGCTCCCTTGAGGGCTCAAGGCGTCCGACTGCTGAAGTATCTAGACGACTGGCTCGTCTGCGCGCAGTCGAAGGAGCAGTTGGCACAGCACACAGTGATGATTACAGACCATCTTCAGCGGCTGGATTTGAAGGTCAATTCAGAGAAGAGCCGCCTCGTGCCGAGCCACAGACCGAGTTCTTGGGTCTGCATCTGGACTCAGTGTCCATGGAAGCGACCCTGTCGACACAAAGAGTTGCCTCGATGGAGCGGTGTCTCTCCCTATTCAGGTTGAGAGAAACAGTCAGCATGGAGCTGTGTCAGCGCATGCTGGGATTGATGGCTGCCACCTCGCAAGCCCTCCCTTTCAGCTTACTACACCAGAGACCTGTGCAGGCCTGGTTCAATGCCTTCACGTTGCATCCGCGGAGAGACAAACACCGCAGGTTGAAGGTATCCCGAACCTGTTGGGAAGCGTTACGCTGGTGGAAAGTTCTGTCCAACATCCGCCAGGGCGTACGCTTGGGTCCCATCTTCCGCAGGGAAGTCATCACGACCGATGCTTCCAACCAAGGTTGGAGAGCAGTCTGGAATGGGACAGGGACCCGTGGAGTGTGGTCAGGGCCCTGGAGATCAGCCCACATCAATGCTTTGGAACTCAGAGCGGTGAACCTCGCCCTTCGGCACTTGCCAGTACTTCTAGGCAAGCACGTGTTAGTGCGGTCAGACAACATCACGGTTGTGGCGTATATCAACCGCCAGGGTGGCTTGCGGTCCCCTGGTCTTCACCGGATGCTAACACGGATGTTGCTATGGGCACGACCATGTTTAACCTCTGTGTGTGCGGTCCACCTACCAGGCAGAGTCAATTACGCAGTGGATCTCCTATCCAGAGGAGGCCCTCTTGCGGGCAAAGGGCACCCTCACCCTCAGGTGGTAAAGCGCATCTGGGAATGGTTCGGCACAGCGCAAGTAGATCTCTTCGTTTTACGAGAGACCACGCACTGCCCCCTATGGTTCTCGGTGAAGGACCTCGACAGCCCCCTAGGAGTCGATGCACTGGCTCACGAATGGCCACCAGGGCTCCTATATGCATTTCCACCGATTCCGATGCTCCCCTCCTTCTTAGAGAAGGTCAAGGTAGAGCAAGCGACAGTGATTCTGATCGCTCCTCGGTGGCCTTGGAGAATATGGTTCCTGAGTCTAGTACAGTTGTTGCACGGTCGCCCGATGGAGCTCCCTCTACAAGCGGACCTGTTGTCCCAAGCCCAAGGAGGGCTATGGCACCCCAACCCCAAGCTCATGCAGCTATGGGCTTGGCCCCTGAGCGGTAGCGCCTGTCAGCCTTAGGGCTTTCGACGTCGGTGATTTCGACCATTCAGAGTGTCAGAACACCCTCTACTAGGTCGCAATATACGTATAAATGGCAGTTGTTTCAAGGTTGGTGTCTGGCTGAGGGCCATGACCCAATATCCTGCCCTATGGCAGTGATATCACAGTTTCTACAGAAACTGCTAGATGAAGGGAAATCTCCCTCTACATTTAAGGGGTATTTAGCCGCCATATCGGCTTGCCATGTACGCATTGACGGGTTATCACCAGGTTGCCATTTTCTGGCATCTCAGTTCCTGAAAGGTGCAAGATGCTTGCGACCTCCAAGGACGACCAGTTT
The DNA here is from genome assembly GCF_902713425.1 of Acipenser ruthenus. NCBI lineage: Eukaryota > Metazoa > Chordata > Actinopteri > Acipenseriformes > Acipenseridae > Acipenser > Acipenser ruthenus. Next base: position 12,850,294 of record NC_081211.1, read on the forward strand.
ACCGTCATGGAGCCTTGACGTGGTGTTGGAAGCCCTTACCAAGGCACCGTTCGAGCCTCTCCACAGCATGGATATGAAGTTCGTGTCCATAAAAACCGCGTTTTTGCTATCTGTGGTATCAGCCAAACGCGTGGGCGAGTTACATGCACTTTCAGTGCATTCATCATGTAATCGTTTCGCAGGAGACGGTTCTAAGGTCTCGATGCGTCCAAATCCGGCCTTTTTACCCAAGGTCATATCCTTGTTTCATATGAACCAACCAGTCGAGTTGATGGCGTTCCATCCTCCTCCTTTTTCTTCCCCAGAGGAAGAACGGTTACACATGCTCTGCCCTATGCGGGCATTGCGGTGTTATATTGACCGTACAATGACTGTGAGGCAAACAGAACAGTTGTTCATATGCCAAGGTTCTAGGACTTTGGGTCAGCCGTTGTCTAAACAACGCCTTTCCCATTGGATAGTGGATGCTATTAAATTAGCATATGAATCTGCAGGCCTTCCGCCACCAGGGCAGTTGAAGGCGCATTCTACTAGGAATATGGCGACATCCTGGGCCCTTTTTAAAGGGGTGCCGGTGTCTGACATTTGCGCTGCAGCCAGTTAGGTTACACCGCATACTTTTATGAGGTTCTATCATTTAAACGTACTGGAATCCTCTGCTTCATCATTTGGAGCATCCGTGTTACACTCTATGATGCCCTAGTTGGCGGTCATGTTGAGTATTGTCACGATATGGTGTTGATTCCATCTTAGGACAAGTGTCATTTCGAGCGTAGACGCTGAGGCACGGCTCCACATATGCGTAGATGTATTGCCTACGCAGCTGTACGTAAGTCTGTCCTACTGCCGAGAATACTCCATCGCGACGGCTTGGGTACACTGTTCCCATACCTTGATGGTTATTTTTGACTTGAAAGAGAACGATAGGTTGTGGATGCAACCCCGGCTCCCTGAAAGAGAAAATAACCATCAAGCCACGAGGTCGCTCCGGAAGCCTTCACGGCGTGAAGAGCAAAAGAGGAAGAGAGTACCTGCACACTGCGTATAGTAAGCTCCCAGGGGGGCGGGCTTACACGTCAGCTCGCACAGAGGCCTATCGGCAGCTGTGCTATAAAGCTCAGCCAATCCCTACTGCCTGACGGCAATATCCCATACTTGATGGTTATTTTCTCTTTCAGGGAACCGGGGTTGCATCCGCAACCTATCGTTTTGTGTGGGTGATTTTCTCTTTAAGTTCAATCAAGTTGCTGCCGTTTTGGATTTCAGGTCTGATTGGTAGGCTGATTTTTTTTTTTTCTACAAATGTTGTGCAATTCTGTCAAATATTTTTTGACTTACAGTACTTTTAAAAAACAGGTGGTTTAACTTTGGTGCCCGGGAGAGAGTTTTTTTTATTATTATTATTATTTACTTGTAGGTATAAGAGTACTTGGAACTGCAAACGCAAGTCAAAAAGGAAGTTAGAAAGGCCAAGAGAGAGATAGAAATGAACACTGCTAAGGGGTCTAATACCAATTCCAAAATGTTTTTCTAATATTATAACAGCAAGATAACATTCAAACAGGAGGTTAAATGTCTAAGAGATACACATGGGAAAATCATAGACGAAGAAAAAAAAAATAGCAAATATATTAAATGATTACTTTTCACAGGTTTTTACAAAGGAGGACTGTGGCAAAGTGCCCCCCTGTGTATGTTATATGTTACGTGTTGTGTGTAAATGTTGGTGTATAGGCATTGGTACACGGGATATAAGCAGTCTGTGTTTCACGTGTGTGTAAATTGTATATTTGTATTTAGGCACGGGGATGGCACATCACATCACGTGCAAGTAAAAAGTAATATGTGAGCACGGGGAATTGCACTTTAATTAATTCACGTGCAGTTGTACCGAGATTCCAATTGAATGATTGACTAGCAATCGAATCTCGGTACAACTGCATAAAAGCTGCATGTTTTCACTCACTGGGGGTTAGGTGTTCGGTGAGTGGAGAACGGGAGAGAGAGAAGGAGAAAGTAAAAGCGTAAAGATAAGTGTTTTCACTCACCGTGTTTGTTCGTCCCTGTTTGTTAGTGTCTGTCCGTTTTGTCTACCTGTTTATTTTGGCGCAAGTGCCGTGTCCTGTTTTTGTGTTGAAAACCCTTTATTTTCTGTTCTGTTTGGTTATTAAATGCTGAGCGCGATCACGCGCTCAGATTCACCAAAACTCCAAGTCTCTGTGTGTTACTTCCTGCATCTGGTCTGACGCCACCCACTCCGGCCGTCTTTGTGACACGTGGTGTCAGAACCGGGACGACAGCGCCTCCAGGGCTCAGGCCAGAGCGGGAACCGCAGTTTTTTTTTTGTTCGGAAAAAAAAAAAAAAAAAAAAACAAAAGGAGAAGAAATGGGGAGAAGAGGCTGGAGAAGAGCACAGGAGGGCAAAGGGAGAAAGGCGGAAGCAGGGCTGTGGTGTTTCGACTGTGGCCAAACTAGCCACACCACCATACCCTGCTCCGTCCACAGGACCCTACAGGCAATGGCCCAAAGACTGGGATGGGGGGAGTGGTGCCCTGGCTGTGGGGCATATGGGCACACGTTGGCCCTATGCCCCATGCAGGATGAAGAAGAGGAGCCCTTGCTGCCACGTCCACAGCCCAAGCGGGAGGAGCCTGAGCGTCCACAGCCCAAGTGGGAGGAGCCTGAGCGTCCACAGCCCAAGTGGGAGGAGCCTGAGCGTCCACAGCCCAAGTGGGAGGAGCCTGAGCGTCCACAGCCCAAGTGGGAGGAGCCTGAGCGTCCACAGCCCAAGCGGGAGGAGCCTGAGCGTCCACAGCCCAAGCGGGAGGAGCCCGAGCGTCCTGCGCCTGAGTGGGAGGAGCCCGAGCATCCTGCGCCTGAGTGGGAGGAGCCCGAACGTCCTGCGCCTGAGTGGGAGGAGCCCGAACGTCCTGCGCCTGAGTGGGAGGAGCCCGAACGTCCTGCGCCTGAGTGGGAGGAGCCCGAACGTCCTGCGCCTGAGTGGGAGGAGCCCGAACGTCCTGCGCCTGAGTGGGAGGAGCCCGAACGTCCACGGCCCGAGTGGGAGGAGCCCGAGCGTCCACGGCCCAAGAGGGAGGAGCCCGAGCGTCCACGGCCCAAGAGGGAGGAGTCGGTGCGTCCACGGCCCAAGAGGGAGGAGTCGGTGCGTCCACGGCCCGAGAGGGAGGAGTCGGTGCGTCCACGGCCCGAGAGGGAGGAGTCGGTGCGTCCTGTGTCCGGAGGGGAGGAGCTGAAGGCCCAAACCCCTAATTTTTTTTGGGAGGGACGAGGGCGTGAAGCTCAGGCTCCACAGCAGCCGCTGTTTTTGCTGCTGAAGGGAGCCCAGCGGAGACGCCCGCCACCAGCCCTAACCCCGCTGTCGGAGGAGCCGGCAGCGCCACCAGCCCTAACCCCGCTGTCGGAAGAGCCGGCAGCGCCACCAGCCCTAACCCCGCTGTCGGAGGAGCCGGCAGCGCCAACAGCTCTAACCCCGCTGGCGAAGGAGCCAGCAGCACCACCCGAGGGAGAGGAGCAGGAGCTGCCTCTGCCTCCACCACCCGAGGGAGAGGAGCAGGAGCTGCCTCTGCCTCCACCGCCACCACCCGAGGGAGAGGAGCAGGAGCTGCCTCTGCCTCCACCGCCACCACCCGAGGGAGAGGAGCAGGAGCTGCCTCTGCCTCCACCACCCGAGGGAGAGGAGCAGGAGCTGCCTCTGCCTCCACCGCCACCACCCGAGGGAGAGGAGCAGGAGCTGCCTCTGCCTCCACCACCCGAGGGAGAGGAGCAGGAGCTGCCTCTGCCTCCACCACCACCACCCGAGGGAGAGGAGCAGGAGCTGCCTCTGCCTCTGCCGCCACCACCCGAGGGAGAGGAGCAGGAGCTGCCTCTGCCTCCACCACCCGAGGGAGAGGAGCAGGAGCTGCCTCTGCCTCCAGAGGGTCCGCTGCTGCTGCCGTCGCCTGGGGTCGCCAGGGATCCTGCTTTGCCTCGGGTCGCTACACTGTGGCCGGAGCTCCATGAAGGGGAGCTGCCGGCCATAAAGAAAGGGGGGGAGGTCAGGAGACCAGCTTCCCCCGCAGCAGTTTCGCTGCTGGAAATTGGGTGGCCGGAGCCCCACGGAGGGGAACTGCCGGCCATGAAGAAGGGGGGGGAGGTCAGGAGACCAGCTCCCCCAGCTGCTCTTTCGCGGCAGGAGATAGTGTGGCTGAAGCCCCGGAAGAGGGAGCTGCCAGCCACGAAGAATTGGGGGGTGCCAGACATTCCACCATGGCCACCCCCAGAAACAACTTGCTTCCCCCTCTTCCGGGACTTTGGGACTGAGGGGGGAGGTGGCCATTGAGGCCATGTGTGCGTTGCACAAGGGGGGGTATATGTGGCAAAGTGCCCCCCTGTGTATGTTATATGTTACGTGTTGTGTGTAAATGTTGGTGTATAGGCATTGGTACACGGGATATAAGCAGTCTGTGTTTCACGTGTGTGTAAATTGTATATTTGTATTTAGGCACGGGGATGGCACATCACATCACGTGCAAGTAAAAAGTAATATGTGAGCACGGGGAATTGCACTTTAATTAATTCACGTGCAGTTGTACCGAGATTCCAATTGAATGATTGACTAGCAATCGAATCTCGGTACAACTGCATAAAAGCTGCATGTTTTCACTCACTGGGGGTTAGGTGTTCGGTGAGTGGAGAACGGGAGAGAGAGAAGGAGAAAGTAAAAGCGTAAAGATAAGTGTTTTCACTCACCGTGTTTGTTCGTCCCTGTTTGTTAGTGTCTGTCCGTTTTGTCTACCTGTTTATTTTGGCGCAAGTGCCGTGTCCTGTTTTTGTGTTGAAAACCCTTTATTTTCTGTTCTGTTTGGTTATTAAATGCTGAGCGCGATCACGCGCTCAGATTCACCAAAACTCCAAGTCTCTGTGTGTTACTTCCTGCATCTGGTCTGACGCCACCCACTCCGGCCGTCTTTGTGACAAGGACGCAGACAACGTGCCCCACATGTCGATCTGTTCCTATCCATTTTTAAATAACTTTAGAATAACAGAGGCAGAAGTGTTAAAGGGAATAGGAGCTCTTAAAATAAACAAATCCCCTGGGCCGGATGAGATCCTCCCAATAGTACTCAAAGAAATGAAAGAAGTTATTTACAAACCGCTAACCAAGATCATGCAACAGTCTCTTGACACAGGGGTTGTACCGACTGACTGGAGAATTGCAAACGTAATACCGATCCACAAAAAGGGAGACAAAACCAAACCAGGTAACTACAGACCAATAAGCCTGACTTCTATTATATGTAAACTTATGAAAACTATAATAAGATCCAAAATGGAAAATTATCTATATGGTAACAGAATCCTGGGAGACAGTCAGCATGGTTTTAGGAAAGGGAGATCATGTCTAACTAACCTGCTTGATTTTTTTGAAGATGCAACATCGACAATGGATAATTGCAAAGCATATGACATGGTTTATTTAGCCTTCCAGAAAGCTTTTGACAAAGCTTCAAGGATATGCATGCACATGGATTAGGGAGTGGTTAACATGTAGAAAACAGAAAGTACTGATTAGAGGAGAAACCTCTGGTATTACTGTACCAGAATCTAAATCATTAATGATTTAGATTCTGGTATAGTAAGCAAACCTGTTAAATTTGCAGATGACACAAAAATGGGAGTGGCAAACACTGCTGCAGCAGCAAAGGTCATTCAAAATGATCTAGACAGCATTCAGAACTAAGCAGACACATGGCAAATGACATTTAATTGAGAAAAGTGTAAGGTACTGCATGCAGGCAATAAAAATGTGCATTATAAATATCATATGGGAGATACTGAAACTGAAGAAGGAATCTATGAAAAAGACCTAGGAGTTTATGTTGACTCAGAAAGTCTTCATCTAGACAATGTGGGGAAGCTATAAAAAAAGGCCAACAAGATGCTCGGATATATTGTGAAAAGTGTCAAATTTAAATCAAGGGAAGTAATGTTAAAACTTTACAATGCATTAGTAAGACCTCACCTAGAATATTGTGTTCAGTTCTGGTCACCTCGTTACAAAAAGGATATTGCTGCTTTAGAAAGAGTGCAAACAAGAGCAACCAGAATTATCCCGGGTTTAAAAGGCATGTCGTACGCAGACAGGCTAAAAGAATTGAATCTATTTAGTCTTGAACAAAGAAGACTATGCGGTGATCTGGTTCAAGCATTCAAAATCCTAAAAGATATAGACAATGTCGACCCAGGAGACTTTCAACCTGAAAAAGGAAACAAGGACCAGGGGTCACAAATGGAGATTAGATAAAGGGGCATTCAGAACAGAAAATTGGAGGCACTTTTTTACACAGAGAATTGTGAGGATCTGGAACCAACTCTCCAGTAATGTTGTTGAAGCTGACATCCTGGGATCCTTCAAGAAGCTGCTTGATGAGATTCTGGGATCAATAAGCTACTAACAACCAAACGAGCAAGATGGGCCGAATGGCCCCCTGTCGTTTTTAAAGTTTCTTATGTTCTTATAAAACTACTGGACAGTTACCACTCAAATTTGGCAAGATACTGTATCTAAGTAGTCTTTATTGTCTTTTGTGGGTGGGGAGGTTTAAAAATGTGTATTTTAATAAAAACAAAGTCATTTTAAAAATAAGTGGTATTTCTGCGCAGTTGTTCGCTCCGGTAGTAATGTTTTTTTTCATGCATGCGCACTACAAACAGATCAGAACCACAGGCAAACAAATTCACCCTCAAGCCAGTTCTTTTTTATTTAATAAAAGTTGCTAAACGTATACTAACTAAACATGTATACCAACACAAACACGAGGCACTGGCTTCATTTTCACAATATTATATTAATTTAGTTAGTACACAGAAATATGTGTGTCTGGAAGTATTTAGTTTACAGCGTGCACTGTAAATATTTCGCATTGTGTTCAAAATCTATTTCTGCAGTCTGACCAACCACATCCAATTCTTTTTAAAGCATAAAAACGTATTGCTGTGTTACTGTGTTCTTAATAACTGTAATTCTGATAATATGTGACCTGGTCCTGCTGTGTGTACTTTGAATTGCTTGTGGGAATTATTTCACATCATTGCAGCCTTCCACAGTGAAAATAAACAGCTTGTGTAAAAAGCAAACATGACTCATACCAGTTGTAGTTTAAACATCAGCTTGTTTTTGGAGATTTTTTATGTTTGATATGGAAAGCTAAATAAGGAGAATAGAAAGTACAAAATCCGGAGGTTTTTCAGAAACATTTTCACATCCAAACAATAATATCCCCAAATGACACAATTAAATTAACGAGCAATAATAACAGCAAAACTAGAATTGTCCCGCTCAGTAGCATGTACGTCTGCATGGCAATGGTAAATAACGGTCTAGGGAAGGTGAGGAATCTTTTTGTCTTACAGAAATCCCCCCGAAACAGCTGATCCATTCAACGGATCCGTAAACAAAGCAAAAGCACAAGGAATATATACTGCAATATATACAGTCTTAACAATCTTGTACTAATTATGGCAGGATGATAGTTGCAATCTTCTTTCCATTATAAGCCTATTTTGTGTAGCTTCAAAAGTGGGGATAGGTTCAATCAATTTGCTGCCATTTAGGATTTCAGGTCTGATTGGTCACACAATGAGTCAGTGGCTGAGGAGGGATGAGGAGGAATTTGAACCGGGGATCTCCTGGTTACAAGCCCTTTTCTTTAACCACTGGACCACACAGCCTCCTTATAAAACTACTGCAAATTTGGCAAGATACTGTATCTAAGTATTTAGTGCCTTTTGTGGGTGGGGAGGTTTAAAACTGTGTATTTTAATGAAAACAAAGTCATTTTATAAACAAATGGTACGTCTGCGCAGTTGTTCGCTCCGGTAGTAACGTTTATTTTCATGCATGCGCACTACAAACAAATCAGAACCACAGGGAAACAAATTCAACCTCAAGCCAGTTCTTTTTTATTTAATATACCAGCATAAACATGTATACCAACACAAACACAAGGCACTGGCTTCATTTTCACAATATTATATTAATTTAGTTAGTTAGGGTTACCATGTGGCTCCAGATTAACCGGACGCTGTGAGACAGAACGGGATTTCAAACTTGCCCCTAAATTGAAATAAATGAAGTTGTAAATGAACCATCCTTAGCTACAATTAAGAATGGTGCTTAAATACCCGCATGCGCGTCAAATAATTGTATTATACTAAGAATGAATTGCAGCCAGTCGCTATTGTTTGTTAAAATTCAATCGCCCATATTATTCTGCAAATACAATCGCATCATCATCTCGTTGCTCTATCGATAAATTAGCTATTCGTTGATTAAGATCTGATCAGAAGCAGCTGATCAGTGTGAATTGTTTGCTGCGCCCAAGCAATTCCACCACAGCAGGATTAATCTCAGCAAAGGTGGAGCTCATTTATACGTGAATTACTTTCAATTTAGGCGGAATTTTGAAATCCCGGTCTGTCTCAAAGCGTCCGATTAATCTGGAGCCATATGGTAACCCTAAGTTAGTACAAAGAAATATGTGTGTCTGGAAGTATTTAGTTGGAGCTGCGAGGTTTTTTTTGTTTGTTTTTCATTAAAAAGTAAAGACACAGTGTAAGCCTGGACAGAAGAAGCTTACTCTGGCAGCCAGCGGGATTGATGCCTGAAAAATGTCGCTTTTGTGGAAAATGATTGGACTGGTCTTGGTGAACCAAACTCGGAGGCAGACAGAGCTGTATCCGGCCTATGGAGGCGGTCAGGTTGTATTTTTTTTCCTTGTTTTTTTTTTTCTTTTTTGGACTTTCTTTGTGCTTTCTTGAAATACTTAAATGCAAGACAGGAAGCTTGATTTTGTTTAAGGACTTTTTTTTATTTATTTATTTTTTGTTAAAACTCTGTGCTGGACTTTATTTTTGATTGTCTGGCACTGCTCCAAAATACTTTCTTTTAAATCATCACTGCTTGAGAATGTGTGCTCTAGAATACTATATTATTATTTATTTCTTAGCAGACACCCTTACCCAGGGCGACATACATTACAGCTGTCACAAAAATACACATTTTAAGAATCACAATACAATTAAGAGCAAATACAATATACAATAACTTCAGTGCTAATAAGAGCAAGTACAAAACACAGTACGTGATTTGATTTCAGGGCAGTTCACATAAGAGCAGAAGACAGTATGGCGATAGTTACAGCAGGGTACAATATGGGTGCTAAGTGCAGTGGAGTAAAAACTGTTGAAGTTGCAAAATATTACAGCTACAGTTAAGAGTTACGGCAAATTAAAGGACAAGATTAAAATATAGCAAGTAGGGAGCAGATAAGTGCGAGTTCAAGAGCATACAAAGCAGGGTGCCATATAGTCCAGATGGGAAGATTTGAGGTTTACAGGTGCTGTCTGAAGAGGTGTGTCTTGAGGAGGCTCTGGAAGGTGGTCGGACTGGGTAGTCCTGACGTCTGTAGGTAGGTCATTTCACCACTGAGGGACGAGGGTGGAGAAGGAGCTGGCTCTGGAGGCGGAGGAGCGGAGAGGATGTACCGCCAGTCTTCTAGTACTGTAGGAGCAGAGAGGTTGGGAGGGGGTGTAGTGAGCGATGAGGGTCTGGAGGTAGCTGGGTGCAGTCTGGTCAAGGCATCGGTAGGCGAGTACAAGAGTCTTAAATTGAATGCGAGCGGTGATCGGGAGCCAGTGGAGAGAGCAGAGTAGCGTGGGAGAAGAGGGGCAGAGAGAACACCAGGTGAGCAGCAGAGTTCTGGATGAGCTGGAGCGGGTGGAGGCCAGCCAGGAGGGAGTTGCAGTAGTCTAGGCGGGAGAGTACCAGGGCCTGGATGAGGAGTTGGGTGGAGTAGTTGGTGAGGAAGGGTCGGATTCTTCATATGCTGCTCAGGAAGAATCGGCAGGTGCGTGCTTGAGAGGAGATGTGCTGGGAGTAGGAGACTCCCTTTTTATGACTTTGCATATAGTTCTTACTTTACTAAACTCACATTGCTTGTTAAATACTGTCTTGATTGTGCGCTTGTTTAGAAAATGTATAGTGTGCAGAGAGATCATGATACTGATAATGTGAATGAAGACAAGGTGCAGAAGGTACTCAAGCAGAGAAGCTGTCTTTACAGCACAGACATGTTCCTGTCTAGCTGACTCATGAAATAACACATATTACAGCCTTCCTCTGAAGTTAGCCTTTCTTTTAACAAATACAATATCCTACAGTAATTCGGACTAATAAATAATTGGCACATTTTTAACTCTATGCACAATAGTCTAGTTGCCTTTTTTGTGTGGTCTCCACTTCATGGGTTGCGGTACAATATATTTTCTTCCACGTGTGTTGGACTTTAAAAATTGATAATGTAGTCGATTCGGGTAAAAAAAAAATAAAAAAAATGGAATTGAACTGTTTACTTGGGCAACATTGTTCTTTATCATCAAAGATAAACACAGGTCTGGTGCTGTTCCCACAGAGTGCAGTAAGAGATTAACATGGACAAATGTATAAAAGGGGCAAACAGGGTGCTGAGAATTGGCAGTTGTCAGGGAGACCGAATTCCTGTGAAGTGTTACAGCTCAGCAGCACAGTCTCCGGGTGAGAGAAAGAGAAGGTGACCAGTCAGAAGATTCAGACAGGTAACTGTTAGTGGATCTCAGTGCAGAGGAAAAACAGCGGTCAAACTGCATTTCATCTCACTACAGCCCCCTGTGTTTGAAAGGAGAGAAACCACACAAGGTAAGATTTCTGCTGCAATCTTGCAGTAAGCATGCAGGTTCCTGAATGAGTGTTGTCAATGGTTTAAAGGCAAACACTGTTCCAGTTCACACTGTAAATGTATTACTGTCGTCAGTGGGTCTTGCTACCTGTCAGTTTGCAAAGCCAGGGGGCGGGGGATATTTTAAACATATTTTGAAATCCTTCTCAAATGAAAAGCATGTTCATCAGAAGCTGCAGCTCTGCTGTGAACATTGTGCTTTAAAGGGATGGGGAGGACCGCATCAGCAACATGTAATTAATACCTTTCCTACTTCATGTCCTTATTAGTATGTGGCAGGATGGCTTGCAGTGGTGAGGTGTGGTGACATCACGGACCAGGAAGTAACTGAACCAAAACAGTGGATGGGCGGGTGAAGCTGAATGCTACGGCACTCAGCATGTTTAATAAATAAACTAACAAAACAAAAGATTTGAACAAAACACAAAACAAAAAGGCGCGTTGGCCAAACAAATAAACAGCAACAAGTATATGTTAAATATAGCAATTGTTCATTATATTCTCCTCGCTCTCTCTCTCCGCTCTCCTGTACTCTCCTCTCTACACTCAACAACCCCGCAGCACGGACAGCTGCAGGTTCTTATACTCTGGCCGAGGGGTTAACTAGTTGTTAATCATCTTGAAAACAACACTAAGCAAGCTTCTGAATACACTGGACTGTCAGTTTCTTGATCTCTTGGCTTCTGTTTCATGTGGCTGAATCAATAAATATAAACACCACACTAACCTGTTTTAGTAGTCATTATGATTTCAATATATTTATATGGGGAAAATTACAAAAAGAATGATTGTATAAATATGATTTGCTGTGCCTTGGCATTAAAATCTCTCTCTTTTTTGCCCCTCCTGTGTTTCCTATCCTCACAGTACAAAGTTATGGCATCAAATAGACGCTGGGGATGTCTTCTGATCTTCCTGGCACTTCACTTCCTTGCACAGCTGAATGGGTGCCACTGTGCCAACATTAAAGTGACGGTGTTTAGAGGCTTTGGGCTGCGTCCAGATTCTTATTCCCCAGCTGATGGGTTTGTGAGGGTCTATTACAACAACAAGGATTACGGTCGGACACAGATCATCCAAGACAGCGGCAACCCTGCATGGAATCAGAACTTTTTCATTAATAATGTGTCATTTGGGAAGAAGCTGGAATTAAAGGTTTATGACAATGACCTTATGTTTAACGACCTCCTGGGAACCTGCATTTCTTATCCCAGAGTCTCATCCTCCACAATAAGCTGTTCTCTGAATAAAGGTGGCACTGTTACATACAGCTACAGTGTCTCTTAAGAGCTACACAGCACTCTCAGTATAAACCAAACCTCAAACTCCTGCCCCTTCCCCTTCAGAGTGTGCAACTCTACTCCTGGAGAGCCACAGTCCTGCTTGTTTCACAGGAAGCTTTCAAGAGTCAGTGAAGGAGACCTGTAAAACATATTAAACTGTACTAATGAGGGAAATTATTGATCCAAGATAATGATAATCCAAGATACTGTGGCTTTCCAGGACCAGGTGGCAGAACCCTAGGATAAATAAGCTCTGTTTGATTGATATTTTATGACCAACAGTCAGGTACACACTTCTGAGGGAAGAGGACAAAGAATACGTTAATCATTTATTCCAAATCATTCAGAGGATTTGTGGGAAAATAAATCATGAAATTAATTAGTTTTAACATGTACCGAACAACACCAGGAAAAGCGGATCAGTGATAATGGATGGAGTTTTAATTCATATTCTTAATTTTAAAAAGGGGTCAGTGGTCTTAATAGAACACATACTTGACCATCAATTTAAAAAAGTAAAAAATGAAATGAAGACAAATGAAGGAAACCCTTTTTAGAGGGTATAAATGCACAATGCATGAATGAACATGGCAGGAGTTTGGATTTGGGGATTTTCTCTACAAGGAGTTTTCTGTCACGATTCTCTTCTTGCTTAGCTTCTGATCTGATTTTCTCTCTAACTTTGATTTTGAATAACTGGGTAGCCTGTTTTCGATAACTGTCTGTGTGCTTGGTCAGGCAGGGGTTATTGAATACAAGTGAAATAAGTATAATAAGCCAAATTTGCTTACTTTAGCATATCATGTCATTAGAAGATTAATCAATACTTTTTTTTATCTTTTAATGAATACTCTGAATCCTTGCTTGCAAAGGAAGGGCAACAGTCTGACATTTTGTCTGCATTCTGCTTATCAAACCGCAATAAACTTTTGCATTCAAACATTGTTGTCTGTCTTTAGAGTTCACCTATCTCTCATAAAAGATAAGCTTGCAACATTGGCAGAGCTGAGCGCCTACGGAAACGCTACAAAAAGAAGGAGCGTGCGAGAACTAACTTTTATAAAGACCAGTTCAAATTTGTAAAGAAGTTATTCACCAGTGAGAAAAATGGCACACTAAAAGCATATAAGTTTGAGCTGGAGAGATATTTGGAGGAAACACATACAGATTCAAAAAGGCAGAAGGCTATGTCAATTCCTTCAGACATCCCACCTATCAATCCACCAGAATACCATATGGAGGACTGTGCACCTAAGTAGATAAGAAGTACAGCAAACTGTGAAAAAAGCAAGGGCTTCATCATCTCCAGGGCCTAATGGAGTTCCGTACAGAGTATACAAGTGCTTCAGGAGTTCTATGAATACTGTGGAACTTGATGAAAGTGGCATGGGAAAAACATTGTACCAAGAGCATGGCGCCGAGCAGGTGGAGTCTTTATACCTAAAGAAAAAGATTCTAAAGCATCAGTCAGTTTCACCCTATTTCCCTATTAACCCTTTGCAGTCCATTTATTAAGTGCGCATCAGGCGCGTCAGGTCCAATTTATTTTCACACGTGCAGTTAATTTTAGACACGCTGTTTAAAAGTTTTTTTTTTTTCACAGTCAAACGGGTTTAAAAGGCCCTGCATATCAACAAAGCACTCACTAGGCATCTCCAGCCCCGCCCCACCCTTTCGTTCGCTATCGCTTTCACATATGCTAAGAAATAAATAATAATAATAATAATAATAGTCGTACATACCGATCAATCATCTCCTGATCACTCGTTTTATCACCAAACTCCTCAATAATGCAATCCAAGTCATTATTTTATTACTATAACATCTCAAAAAAGCTCTGCAAATGTCCATGATAGTCTCTGTGCGCTGATACAGTAACAGCCAGCTTGTTTCCTTATGACCGCCCATATGGGATGCCAGGGGCAGATATGACTATTCATGAGATACGCCTTTTTTTTTTTTTTCGACTTGTCTTGGCTCCTGTCACTCCCACTCAGCAATTGAATGGTTTTCTGTGCTTTTTCTGGAGAAAAAACGACTAGAAACCCGTTTTTTGTGTTTTTTTGATGATGTCGGACAGGGTCCGACAATGGACCGGATAGGAATAATTGCAATGTCGGACCAGATCCGACATAGGACCGCAAAGGGTTAAACGTAGAAGGCAAGATTTTTTTCAGCATTATTGCTCAGAGATTGTCAACTTACCTATTAAAGAACTGCTTCATTGACACTTCAGTACAAAAAGTGGGCATTCCAGGTTTCCCAGGTTGCTAAGAACACATCAATGTGATCTGGCAACACATTCAATCAGCTAAAAAGGAGAGGAAGGAGCTCCATGTGACATTCCTGAATTTGGCTAATGCATATGGTTCAGTGCAACATGAACTTCTTTGGGCAACATTTGATTTTTTCATTTGATTTTTTCAGTGTACTGATGACAATAACAAATTTAGTGAAAGCCTACTTTGGAGATTTGCAATTTAGTTTTTCAACTTCACAATTCAGCAATACCTGGCAATGCCTAAAAGTTGGAATAATGGCAGGATGCACCATTTCTCCACTGGCTTTTACCATAGCAATGGAAGTAATCATTAGGGCATCAAAATGGGTAGTGGGAGGAGAGCGCTTGGCTTCTGGAATGTGACTACCACCAATTCGAACATACATGGATGACATGACAACCATGACTACAACAGTAGCCTGCACTAATCGGTTATTGGCCAAATTAACCAATAACATTGAATGGGTAAGAATGCAATTCAAGCCCACTAAATCAAGGAGCATCTATATAATTAAAGGTAAAGTAGTAGATAAAATGTTCTAATGGTGAGACAATACCAACAGTGTCTGAGAAGCCAGTGAAGAGTCTTGGGAGACGGTACGATGGGGATCTAAAGGACACAGTTTGTGTGGGAGAAGTTAAACAACAAGCAGTGGAAGGGTTGAAGAGCATAGACGGCAGCGCTTTACCGGGCAAAGTAAAACTCTGGTGCTTTCAGTTTGGTCTGCTGCCAAGGCTGCTGTGGCCACTGACTGTGTACGAGGATTTGACAACAGTAGAGAAGGTGGAAGCTTTAATCAGTTCATACATCAGGAAATGGTTGGGAGTTCCACGCTGCCTCAGAAGAGTGGGACTTTATGGTAAAAGAATACTGCAGCTACCAGTCTCTGCTCTAACCGAGGACTGGAAATGACATTAGTAGAGTCACGCGTCAAATGCGTAAGGGAGGCAGCACCTGTGTTGAAAACTGGAAGAAAGTGGGCGGCAAAGAAAGCTGTGGAAGATGCAAAGGCTGCCCTTCGAATCGGTGATATCATGGGGCAAGTTCAGCATGGAAGAGGGGGTCTTGGTCTCAGTTCAGCTCCTCCTACATGGCACAAGGCAGCCCTGGCTCAACAGAGGAAGCTGGTAGTCAACGAGGTGCAAAAGCAGGAGGAGAGGATGAGGTGCGTAAAGGCCATTTCCCTGGCCAAGCAGGGAGAATGGATGAGATGGGAGAGTGTGGAACAATGCAAGATTGACTGGCAAGACCTATGGACAATGGAACACAGCAAGATCAGTTTCCTCATCAGGTCAACATATGATGTTCTCCCATCACCACAGAACCTAAACCTCTGGGTAGGAGAGGATCCCATAGGAGAGGTCCTTTGTGTTCATCACCTGCAACATTAAGACACATTTTAACAGGATGTAAGAACATAAGAACATAAGAAAGTTTACAAATGAGAGGAGGCCATTCAGCCCATCTTGTTCGTTTGGTTGTTAGTAGCGTATTGATCCCAGAATCTCATCAAGCAGCTTCTTGAAGGATCCCAAGGTCTCAGCTTCAACAACATTACTGGGGAGTTGGTTCCAGACCCTCACAATTCTCTGTGTAAAAAAGTGCCTCCTATTTTCTGTTCTGAATGCCCCTTTATCTAATCTCCATTTGTGACCCCTGGTCCTTGTTTCTTTTTTCAGGTCGAAAAAGTCCCCTGGGTCCAGATTGTCAATACCTTTTAGAATTTTGAATGCTTGAGTCAGATCACCGCGTAGTCTTCTTTGTTCAAGACTGAATAGATTAAATTATTTTAGCCTGTCTGCATACGACTTGCCTTTTAAACACGGGATAATTCTGGTCGCTCTACTTTGCACTCTTTCTAGAGCAGTGTGACAGAGATCGAATGATTCTGTGTAAAAGAAACAGAGTACCCTTAACTAAATGGCACGACACTTTATTCTGTAGGGTAGGTGGAGGTCGGTCATTTAGGAAAGGGGCAAAGGTACAGTATCCAAACTCAGTGACCGAGACGGTAAACGGTGTGGCATCTGAGGATTGTAGGAGCGGATGCGCTTGTTAACCTAGGGGTCATGAGCGAGGATATAAATAGGGGTCATAGCAGACATGATCTGTTCCTTTTTGTGAATGGTTAGGAAGGAACCAAAAAGGAGTCCCTGCATGTAATAACTGTGAGTGTTCTATTAGTCTGTCTTGTAAACATTGTTTGTTTGTTTCGTTTATCTAAAAAGATTACTAACACGATCCGGAGCTGCAGCCGCAGGCCAGCATTAAACCCAGACACCAGCACTTCACTTTCCACTGATAACTGTCTTTTCACCACAAGCACTTAAGTCACGCACCGTAGGAACTGTGTCTGTGTGTTTTGTGTGGGTGATAAAACTGGACTTTTTTGGTTGTGGGTCAAACCTATGGGATTTTACAAAACCGAAGTGATACACGCCGCTGTAATCACTTCCAGCATTATTAATTACAGGTGTTTTGCCTTAAGGCTCTGGACATTGTAGTAATTTATCAATAAACACCCTTGCACCTGTTAGTAATTGTCTGTGATTTGTACCTGCAATGCACTCACCTGTATCCACTCACCACTTTGCCACACATGGTTATCAGAAGAGGGATGGACTATGCAGCACTTTCGGCTTTACTGGAGCAGCTGGACGGAGAGACGGAGAGAGGAAAGGTACACAGCACTGATCGAGAGTGTCAGGCTGGAGATACCGCCCACAGTATCAGCGGGACCTACCATGACAGCCCAGAAGGCGAGGACGCAGAAAATGACGGTGGAGGATGACCCGGAGGCATACTTGGTGGCGTTTGAGCGGCTGGCTACCACCGCGTCATGGCCCCGAGAGTTCTGGGTGAGCCAATTGGGACCCTACCTGATTGGTGAAGCACAGGCAGCGTACCAGGCGATGGCTGATGACGACGCTGCTCAATACGACCTGGTAAAGCTGGCCATTCTCCGCCGTCTCAACATTACGGAGGAAACTCACCAGGTGAGGCTCAGGGAGTACAAGAGGTCCCCGAATACACGCCCCAGGGTGGTCGCGCAAAAACTCTGTGACCACATGTTACACTGGCTCAACCCTGCTCAGAAAACAAGCGCCCAGATGGGCGAGGCCATAGTGATTGAGCAGTTTTGCCATGTGGTCAGTGCCGAGACAGAAGCATGGATACGGCGCCACAACCCCGACACCCTGGAGCAGGCAGTGAAACAAGCTTAGGACTTCGAGGACTCCGTGGCATCAGCCCAGACCGGGCTACTCACCGCTCCAACACCGCGGAGCATCCGAGCACCACCCCCTCTCTCTGCACCTCCACCCCCACCACCGGGACCGGCTCAACGACCTTCTAGACCGCCGGCTCCAATGGGCAACCTTGCCTCCCCTCCATGGAGACCAAGGTTGGCCCCCGGCTGGGGTAGAGGTGCTACCATAACAGCAGCGGGACAGATACCTAACCGCTGTAACCTCCTTTCCCCCTCTACCTGTTTTAGGTGCCACCAGCCGGGTCATCAGGCCAGGTCGTGCCCATCTGCGATGGAGTGTGATGTGGCCATATGCAATCTGGCATCTGAAGCGGGTAAACAAGGGGAAAATGGTCGGGAGGGGACTTGTATTGTTAATGTGATTTTGGGAAATGTGAAAACCCATGCATTAGTGGACACAGGGTGTGGTCAGACTTTAATTAGAGCATCTCTCTTGGGCAGTGTGGTGTGGCAGCCACAAGGTCAGGTGGCTATCTCCTGTATCCATGGAGATATGGCAACATACCCCACAGTCAAAGTATACTTATCGGTCGGTCCGATAAAATGTCACCTGATAGTGGGGGTGGCGGAAAAGTTACCACACCCAATTATTCTGGGTCGAGACTGGCCAAATTATAGAGAACTGGTGAAATTAATGGCAGTCCCGACCGCACACGTAAACGTGGCATAGAAAAACGAAAGGGAAATGATTGGTAATGTTTTTCCCTTTTAAACTGAAATGTTTTCTCCTCTGTTCCGCCCAAGAAAAACAAATAAAAAGAGAAGGATGCGGAAATGGGAGGGAGCATTAATGAGACAAGGCTGGGGGCTGGTGGGAGCCTGCTACAATGGTAACAATGGTTACTCCCGCCCCTCTCAATATACCGGACATGTGGCACTCAAGCGCGGACATAGTGTGGGGCCAAAATAACGACCCCTCACTAGTGCAAACTTGGGGACAGGTCCGGTCTATTGAAGGTTAGGATGTTGAAGGCGCTGGGGCACTAGTATTTCCACATTTCATTATCAAGGGGCAATTACTGTATAGGGTAAACCTTGCCACGGGCACAGGACAGCCTGTAACACAATTATTGGTTCCCCCGTCTTCTCGACTGGAGGTCATGAGGCTGGCGCATGATATCCATTTTGCGGGGCACCTTGGAGCTGACAAGACAAGGGAACGAATACTGCCTCGATTTTATTGGGTAGGACTTCATAAAGATGTGTTGAAATATGTAGCCACATGCCCAGACTGCCAGCGAGTAGCGCTGGGTCGAGTGCTCCCCGCCCCTTTTGTCCCACTGCTGATTATTTCCACCCCCTTTGAACGCATTGAAATGGACATAGTCGGCCCTTTGCTACCTTCTGACTCCGGGTATACGCATATATTAGTAGTGGTAGATTACGCAACATGATACCCAGAGGCAGTTCAATTGAGGTCCACTAGTGCCACTGAGATAGCCAAAGAACTAGTGCAGATTATGGCTAGTGTAGGGATCCCCAAGGAGATTTTGACTGTTCATGGAACTAACTTCTTGTCTAACATGTTATAGCAAGTATACAAAATATTAAAAATACGTCCCATCAGAACGTCTGTTTATCATCCACAGACGGATGGTTTGGTGGAATGTTTGGTGGAAGGCGATGCTGAGACGATTTGTAAATCAGGAGCAAAAACGTTGGGCATCGCTTCTCCCCTGCCTCCTTTTTGCAGTGAGAGAGGTGTCGCAGAGTTCGACAGGGTTCTCCCCCTTTGAGTTCTTGTATGGCCGACAGCCTCGCAGCATTCTTGATCTGCTGAGTGAGGGGTGGGAGGAGCACAAAGGCTTGTCCATAAATGTAGTGCAGCATGTGCTCCTACTTAGAGATCACCTAGATTTGGTTGGTCGTTTGGCCCAGGACAATCTCAGATCGGTTCAGCACCGACAACAGCAGCATTACAGTCAAAATGCATTAATTCGAACCTTTCCAACTGGAGACAAGGTAATGCTGCTGTTTCCCTCCTCAGAATCAAAACTATGTGTTAAATGGCAGGGGCCATATGAGGTGAATTATGAAATTAGACAGCCCAATCGCCGCAATGAAAAATACATTTATCATATAAATTTAGGCCTTATTTATAGCCCCAGGCAATGTAGAGGATGATTTGGGCCCCGAGCTAGAGACCTCTTGCACAAAGGACATTTCAATGGGGGAACAGTTACTTCCTGATCAGCAACATGAGCTGTGTATGTTAATTGAGGAATTCAACAATGTTTTTTCTGATGTCCCCGGTAGAACTAACCTTGTTGAATATGCCATTGTCTCTCCCCCAGGTGTCACAGTGCGAGAGAGACCTTATCGGATCCCAGAAAGTTGATGAGGTGGCTCAGGTGAGGTCTCTACTGGGGTTAGCCGGTTACTACCGCTTTATCCTCGAGTATGCCACAGTAGTTAATCCCTTAGTTGACCTCACCAGAAAGAGCACAACAAATTCAATTAAGTGGTCAGAAGAATGTCAGGGGGTGTTTGATATTGTTAAGCAGAGACTTTGCCAGGCCCCCGCTCTCATCACTCCAGACTTCACCAAGAGATTCATCCTCCACACCGATGCATCGGATGTCGGTTTGGGTGCAGTCCCGTCCCAAATGGTAGATGGAGTAGAACATCCCGTTCTGTATATAAGTAAAAAAAATGCTCCCTCGGGAGCGCAACTACTCCATTGTCGAAAAAGAGTGTTTGGCCATCAAATGGGCTACTCACTCTTTGAGATACTACCTGCTGGGGCACTCATTTGATCTTGTCACTGACCACGCCCCACTCAAGTGGTTAAGCACAATGAAAGACAGCAATGCCCGAATAATACGGTGGTATCTGGCATTGCAGCCCAATCTACTCAGAGAAAGGATCCTTGAGGAGGTCCAGAAGCATTTAAACTAGAAAGGAAGGGGGAGAAAACAAAAGAACAGAAGGGAGACCACATCAAAACAAGTGCAACAACTCAGGTAAGACAGCCATTAAATGTATTTATCTAAATGCTAGAAGTCTGAGAAACAAAATGTTAGAACTTGAAGCTACTGCACTAACAAGTAACTACAATGTGATAGGTGTAACAGAAACTTGGTTGTCTGAGAGTGATGGAGACGAATACAATATTAGTAGGTACACACTGTATAGGAAAGACAGGCAGGACAGAAGAGGCGGAGGGGTAGCGCTATACATAAGAAATAGTCTAAGTCCAGGTGTTAAATCAGGACAAAGAAAACAACACCGAATCAATATGGGTCAGAATAATGGACAAAAATTCAAAGGGCATAATAATAGGAGCATGCTATAGACCACCAAATTCAGACGCTGAGCAAAATAATCTGTTATACAATGACATTCGAAATGCATGTAGAAAAGGAGAAGCCATAATAATGGGGGATTTCAACTTCCCCCATATAAAATGGGAGAACCCAGTGGGGAGCACGACGGACAAAATTGAAATGGTGGAAATGACAAATAACTGCTTCCTAACGCAATTTGTCAAGGCATCGACTAGAGGAGAGGCATGCCTTAATTTAGTATTTTCAAATAACCAAGACAGAATAACTAAAACAGAGGTCGGAGAGCCACTGGCAAACTCAGACCACAACATGGTCTCATTTGAAGTGATTTTCAAAACCCAAAAAGTAATGACTAAAGCTAAGGTTTACAATTTTAGAAAAGCAAACTATGAAGGTATGAAACAGAGACTAACAGAAGTACAGTGCCTTGCATAAGTATTCACCCCCCTTGGATTTTCCCACATTTTGTAGTGTTACAACCTGGAATTAAAATAGATTTAATTAGGATTTTTTGTCACTGATCTACACAAAATAGTCCATAATGTCGAAGTGGGGAAAAAATCTACATATTTTTCAAAATTATTTACAAATAAAAAACTGAAAAGTCTAGATTGCATAAGTATTCACCCGCTTTGCCGTGACACCCCTAAATAAGCTATGGTGCAACCAATTGCCTTCATAAGTCACATAATTAGTTGAATGGAGTCCACCTGTGTGCAATTAAAGTGTCACATGATCTCAGATTAAATACACCTGTTTCTGGAAGGCCCCAGAGTTTGTTAGAGAGCTTATCTAAACAAACAGCATTATGAAGACCAAGGAGCTATCAAAACAAGTACAGGATAAAGTTCTGGAGAAGCACCAATCAGGGTTGGGTTATAAAAAAATATCCCAAACTTTGAACATCCCCCGGAGCACCGTTAAATCCATTATTAAAAAATGGAAAGACTATGGTACAACCGCGACTCTGCCTAGAGAAGGCTGGCCACCAAAACTCAGTGACCAGGTAAGGAGGGCATTCGTCAGAGAAGCAATCAAGAGGCCAATGGTAACAATCAAGGAGCTGGAGAGATCCACGGCTGAGATGGGAGAAACCGTCCATGGGACAACTATAACCCGGACGCTCCACAAAGCTGGGCTTTATGGAAGAGTGGCGAGAAGAAAGCCATTGCTGAAAAAAACCCATATCAAATCCCGTTTGGATTTTGCCAAAAGGCATGTGGGAGACACAGCAAACATGCGGAAAAAGGTTCTCTGGTCTGATGAGACCAAAATTGAACTTTTTGGCCATAGCACAAAATGCTATGCGTGGCGCAAAGCCAACACTGCTCATCACCCTGAGAACACCATCCCCACGGTGAAGCATGGTGGTGGGAGCATCATGTTATGGGGATGCTTTTCATCCGCAGGGACTGGGAAACTGGTCAGGAATGAGGGCAAGATGGATGGAGCCAAATACAGGGAAATTCTAGAGGAAAACCTGGGACTGGGGCTGAGGTTCACTTTCCAGCAGGACAATGACCCTAAACACACAGCCAAAGCTACACTGGAGTGGTTTAAAAACAAGAACCTGAATGTCTTAGAATGGCCCAGTCAAAGCCCAGACCTCAATCCGATTGAGAATCTGTGGCAAGACTTGAAAATTGCTGTTCACCAATGGTCCCCATCCAACCTGACAGAGCTTGAGCAATTTTGCCAAGAAGAATGGGCAAACTTTGCAGGATCCAGATGTGCAAAGCTGGTAGAGACTTACCCAAAAAGACTCACAGCTGTAATTGCTGCCAAAGGTGCTTCTACCAAGTATTGACTCAGGGGGGTGAATACTTATGCAACCAACAAATATCTTTTTTTTTTGTTTAATTCACTATTGTGTCGCAATAAAAAATATTTCCCACCTTCAAAGTGTTAAGTATGTTGTGTAAATCAAATGGTAAAAATCCCAATTAAATCCATTTTAATTCCAGGTTGTAACACTACAAATTGTGGAAAAGTCCAAGGGGGGTGAATACTTATGCAAGGCACTGCAGATTGGAGTAAAATAGAGAAAACATCCACAGAAAAAGGATGGCTGTTTTTTAAAAATGTAGTACTAGAGGCGCAAAACACTTACATCCCAAAAGAAGACAAATCTAAATCTAAAACATAATGGCCAAAATGGTTTATAGATCAATTTAAAAAATATTCAGCAAAAAAAGGCACTTTACAGAGCGTTTAAAAGGGACCAAAAACAAAGTACACAGAAAGAGTACTTGGAACTGCAAACACAAGTCAAAAAGGAAGTTAGAAAGGCCAAAAGAGAGATATAAATTAATATTGCTACTCAAAGAAATGAAATAAGTTATTTACAAACCAATAACCAAGATCATGCAACAGTCTCTTGACACAAGGGTTGTACCGACAGACTGGAAAATTGCAAACGTAATACCGATCCACAAAAAGGGAGAGAAAACCAAACCAGGTAACTACAGACCAATAAGCCTGACTTCTATTATATGTAACCTTATGGAAACTATAATAAGATCCAAAATGGAAAATTACCTATATGGGAACAATATCCTGGGAGACAGTCAGCATGGTTTTAGGAAAGGGAGATCGTGTCTAACTAACCTGCTTGATTTTTTTGAGGATGCAACATCGACAATGGATAATTGCAAAGTATACGACATATTTTATTTAGATTTCCAGAAAGCTTTTGACAAAGTCCCGCATAAAAGATTAATTCTCAAACTGAACGCAGTAGGGATTAAAGAAAATGCATGCACATGGATTAGGGAGTGGTTAACATGTAGAAAACAGAAAGAACTGATTAGAGGAGAAATCTCAAAATGGAGCGAGGTAACCAGTGGTGTACCACAGGGATCAATATTAGGTCCTCTGCTATTCCTAATCTACATTAATGATTTAGATTCTGGTATAGTAAGCAAACTCGTTAAATTTGCAGACGACACAAAAATAGGAGGAGTGGCAAACACTGTTGCTGCAGCAAAGGTCATTCAAAATGATCTAGACAGCATTCAGAACTGGGCAGACACATGGCAAATGACATTTAATAGAGAAAAGTGTAAAGTACTGCACACAGGCAACAAAAATGTGCATTATAAATATCATTATTATTTGTTTATTTAGCAGACGCCTTTATCCAAGGCGGCTTACAGAGACTAGGGCGAAAGACGGAGCACAAGAAGGTTAAGTGACTTGCTGAGGGTCCCACACAATGAGTCAGTGGCTGAGATGGGATTTGAACAGGGGACCTCCTGGTTACAAGCCCTTTTCGTTAACCACTAGACCACACAGCCTCCTTTGCCATGCAGGAAGCTAGTGAAGCAGGGTTGGCATCTTTTCCACTAGTCGACGCTGCGTTCACGGCCTTGGTGAAGACGCCAATGCTCTCGGGGCTTACAAAGGATCCTGCGTGCCCTAACAAGCAATGCAGGATCACTGAGGTGCACCTCAAGAAGGGCTATTCAGCGGCTACAGAGGCAGTTAGGCTGTCTAATGTGGCCAGCCTCCTATCAGTGTATCAGGCGGCACTGATAAAAGACCTCCCAGAATCATAGAACCGAGTTGGGGCTAGTCGCCCAACTTCTAGTCAAGTTAGCCCAGCTGAATGCACAGGCTCAAGGCAGGAGCATTGTGTCCCTGGTGGTGGCTAGAACACAGCTCTGGCTCTCGTAGGCGAGAGTCCAGGAGCATGATAAAGCTCCGCTACTTGATGCCCCCATTACACCGGGGCACACGTTTGGCCCAGCGGTGGAGGAGATGCTGCAACACTCTGCTAAGGCCCGGGAGGCATCGCAGCAGATGGCTAAAATGTGGCCGCATAAGACTTTTCAGTCAAAACGCCCACAAGAACACCAGTGGCGTAGGACATCACCGCAACATCAAAAACCTCCCCCGGAAGTGCGGCAACACGCGGGCAGCCTACCTTCGTAAGGCCGCAGCGTGGAGGTTGGCATCCTAGAGGAGGCAGTAGACCACGCCCTCGTGGCTCCGGTCAGGCCTCTCATGAGCAAGCAAAGCCAAAGCAGCCCTGAAACACCCAGGCAGCTGTCAACCCACCCCTACACTCTCCCACAGCAATTCTGGCAACTGTGCACCGACGACATCTTCAGCTCTGAATGTGGAAATACAAGCATTGCTCAGCAAGTGTGCTGTTCAGCAAGTAGACCCTGCTCTGATCGAGCAAGGGTTCTATTCGAAATACTTCCTAGTGCCCAAGAAGGACGACCGGCTCCATCCTATTTTAGACCTGCGAGTACTGAACAAATACCTATGGGTGTTATCGTTCAAGATGCTTACGCACCGGCACATCATCCAGTCTGTCCGTCACGGCGACTGGTTTGCTACCGTGGACCTAACAGATGTGTACTTTCACGTTCCCATCTGCCCGGGTCACAGGAAGTATTTGCATTTCGTCTTTCAGGGCAAGGCATATGAATTCCATGTCCTTCCATTCGGCCTGTCACTGGCTCCTCGAACCTTTTTGAAGTGTATGGATGCCATTTTGGCTCCCTTGCGGACTCAAGGCGTCCGACTGCTGAACTATCTGGATGACTGGCTCGTCTGCACGCAGTCGAAGGAGCAGTTGGCACAGCACACAGTGATGGTTACAGGCCATCTTCAGCGGCTGGATTTGAAGGTGAATTCAGAAAAGAGCCGTCTCGTGCCAACAAACCAAATTTTTGGTTCTGCATCTGGACTCAGTGTCGATGGACGCGACCCTGTCGACACAAAGAGTTGCCTCGATGGAGCGGTGTCTCTCCCTATTCAGGTTGAGAGAAACAGTCAGCATGGTGCTGTGTCAGCGCATGCTGGGGTTGATGGCTGCCGCCTCGCAAGCCCTTCCCTTAGGCTTACTACACCAGAGACCACTACAGCCCTGGTTCAATGCCTTCGCGTTACATCTGCGGAGAAACAAACACCGCAGGTTGAAAATTTCCCAAACCTGCTGGGAAGCTCTACGCTGGTGGAAAGTTCCATTGAACATCCGCCAGGGCGTATGCTTGGGTCCCATCTTCCGGAGGGAAGTGATCACTACTGACGCTTCCAACGAAGGTTGGGGAGCAGTCTGGAATGGGACAGGGACCTGGGGAGTGTGGTCAGGACCTTGGAGGTCAGCCAACATCAATGCTCTGGAGCTCAGAGCGGTGGACCTCGCCCTGCGGCATTTCTTGCCGGTACTTCAAGACAAGCACGTGTTAGTGCGGTCAGACAACACCACGGTAGTGGCGTATATCAACCACCAGGGCGGCTTGCGGTCCCCCGGTCTTCACCGGATGGTAACACGGTTGTTGCTATGGGCACAACCACGTTTAACCTCTCTTTGAGCGGTCCATCTACCGGGCAGAGTCAATTATGCAGCGGATCTCCTATCCAGAAGAGGTCCCCTTGCGGGCGAATGGCGCCTTCACCCGCGGGTGGTAGAGCGCATTTGGGAGTGGTTCGGCACAGCACGAGTAGATCTGTTCGCCTCGCGAGAGTCCACGCACTGCCCTCTGTGGTTCTCGGTGAAAGACCTCGACAGCCCCCTAGGAGTCGAAGCACTGACCCACGAATGGCCGCCAGGGCTCCTATATGCATTTCCACCAATACCGATGCTCCCCGCCTTCCTAGAGAAGGTCAGGGTAGAGCAGGAGACAGTAATTCTGATCGCCCCTCGGTGGCCTCGAAGAATATGGTTCCCGAACCTGGTGTAGTTATTGCACGGTCGCCCGAGGGAACTCCCTCGACGAGCAGACCTGTTATCCCAGGCCCAGGGAGAGTTATGGCACCCGATGAAGACTGCATTTCTGCTGTCAGTGGTATCAGCGAAACGTGTGGGCGAGTTACAGGCACTATCGGTGCATCCATTTTGTACTCACTTCGCAGGAGACAGATCTAGAGTCTCCATGCATACAAATCCGGCCTTCTTGCCCAAGGTCATATCCCCGTTTCATGTGAACCAGTCAGTGGAGTTGATGGTGTTCCATCCTCCCCCCTTCTCTTCCCCAGAGGAAGAACGATTACACGTGCTCTGCCCGGTGCGGGCATTACGGTGCTATATCGACCGTACGAGGAGCATGAGGCAAACCGAACAATTGTTTGTATGTCATGGTTCTAGGACTCTGGGTCAGCTGTTGTCTAAACAACACCTTTCCCATTGGATAGTGGATGCTATTAAGTTAGCATATGAATCAGCAGACCTTCCGCCGCCAGGGCAGCAGAAGGCGCATTCTACTAGGAGGATGGCGACATCCTGGGCACTCTTCAGAGGGGTGCTCGTGTCTGACATTTGCGCTGCATCAAGTTGGGCAACACGCATACCTTTACAAGGTTTTACCAGTTAAATGTACTGGATTCCTCTGCTTCGTCATTTGGAGCATCTGTGTTACACTCTATGACGCCTCAGGATGTGGACATATAGAGAAAATTGACAATATGGTGTTGACTATTCTACCTTAGGACAGGTGTCATTGCGAGCATAGACGCTGAAGCGCTGCTCTGCATATGCCTAGATGGATTGCCTACGCAGTTGCATTATGACATAAGTCTGTCATACTGCTGAGAATCCTCCCTCACGACGGCTTGGGTACACTGTTCCCATACTTAATGGTTATTTTAAAATTGAAAGGGAATGATAGGTTCCCTGAAAGAGAAAATAACCATCAAGCCGTGAGGTCGCTCCGGAAGCCTTCACGGCCTGAAGCAAAAGAGGAAGAGGATCTCTGCGCGCTGCGTATTGTAAGTTTCCAAGGGGGCGGGCTTACACGTCATCTCACGCAGAGGCCTATCGGCAGCTTTGCTATAAAGCTCAGCCAATCCCTACTGCCTGATGGCAATATCCCATACTTGATGGTTATTTTCTCTTTCAGGGAACCGGGGTTGCATCCGCAACCTATCGTTTTGTGTGGGTGATAAAACTGAACTTTTTGGTTGCGGGTCAAACCATGGGATTTTACAAAACCGAAGTGATACACTCCGCTGTAATCACTTCTAGCAATATTATTTACAGGTGTTTTGCCTTAAGGCTCTGCACATTGTAGTAATTTATCAATAAACACCCTTGCACCTGTTAGTAATTGTCCGTGTGATTTGTACCTGCACTGCACTCACCTGTATCCACTCACCACTTTTCCACAACCAGCAAATCCTTTTTGTAACGAGGTGACCAGAACTGAACACAATATTCTAGATGAGGTCTTACTAAAGCATTGTAAAGTTTTAACATTACTTTCCTTGATTTAAATTCAACACTTTTCTCAATCTATATTCGATATAGTTGGCCTTTTTTATAGTTTCCCCACATTGTCTAGATGAAGACATTCCTGAGTCAACATAAACTAGGTCTTTTTCATAGTTCCCTTCTTCAATTTCAGTATCTCCCATATGATATTTATAATGCACATTTTATTACCTGCCTGCAGTACCTTACACTTTTCTCTATTAAATTTCATTTGCCATGTGTCTGCCCAGTTCTGAATGCTGTCTAGATCATTTTGAATAACCTTTGCTGCTGCAACAGTGTTTGCCACTCCTCCTATTTTTGTGTCGTCTGCAAATTTAACAAGTTTGCTTACTATACCAGAATCTAAGTCATTAATGTAGATTAGGAATAGCAGAGGACCTAAAACTGATCCCTGTGGTACACCATTGGTAACCTCGCTCCATCCACCCAGAGGACGAGTACCCACTCTCGCCTCTGCCAGAACACATTTTAAATAAAACAATAAACAAAACAAAACGCACGGCTACACCGTCATATTTAAATACAATAACTAAATACAGAAACAATAACAAAACACACGGCGCCTCGCCGTCATAAATATAATAATAAATAAATCATAATACAAAACAATACATTGCACGGGGGCGGAGGGGGAGACCCCGTTCTAAAAATAAATAATACATTTTACAGGGCTCCTCGCCCTGTTACAGTGGGATAAGGGTTTTCCTGAATATCTGACATTTTTCTTTCTATACCATGGATGACAAGGCCAAAAAAATAAAAATATGGACACTGTAATATGAGGGTCGTACAGTGCATGCTAAAGTTAGTATTTGCCACGCAGTTATGGACTCGGCAGTAATATGTGTGTATGTAGTAGGCTCAATTAAAAAAAAAAAAACCTGCAGTGAAAAGCTTTCACGAGTAGCCTACTACTACTATGGGCTTTTGTTTAGCTTAAAATTCATCCAGCAGGCGGAACAAGTACAATTTTATACACATCATTATGATTTAAAAAAATAAATACTTTGGGTGACAGATCCGCCACTGACCTAGACTTAAGAGCAATGCACACTGGGAGCGAAGCAAACGACACGAATGCAGCACGAGTACATAAAAAAAAAGAAAATACTGTCTGCTTTTGCTCCTTTTGTAGAGACGAAATAAAATAAATAAAACAAAGAAATAGTCTGGGTACACCACACACTAAATTTGACAGTGAATGTTTATATGTGATCTGGTTTAACATGTAAATTATTCAAAAACAATACATCTACACATATTTCTTTGTAAATACTGGTTATTAGTATAATATACTTTGTTTTTTATTGATTTTCAGTTTTAATAAAATCTTCAGTTAGTGTGTGAAAGCACTCTATAGACTCATTTTTGCGTGTTGCAAGCACTCTATATGACATTTTCACTGACACTCAGGGTGACCAATATAGAACGAAAATGACTGAAATTTATCAAGAATTCCGGAAAGTGCCGAGCACTCTCCGAACGCTCACGAAGTTTCAGTGACGTCAGTTCTGGAACCCGACAGACAAGACCAATGCAGAAACTAATGGCAGCGTACCAGCGACAGGTTTGGATTACAAGATTTGCGTCCAGGACAACAAGTTGTACCGATACATTTTGCCCATCAGACAAGTACTTTAAAAAATATATAATCGGTGTATTAATTATTATTACCCACAGTGCCCTGTGGAAAAACTGTTGCTAAGTCAAGTGCATGTGTGCTTAAAAACAGCTACGGGCCTTGCATACTTCAGATCGCTGTTGGTTAGCTAACACTGGAAGCAACCTTTGCACATATATTTTTATGAATAAAAAACAATGGATTGTTTTTTTATTCATTACATAGTTAATTTTTAATTTTTTTATAATACCAACACATTTGTGTTTGTTGAATTTCCTGGTTACAGAGAAAGACACGTAGGCGGGAGGCTGTATACACACCACAGATGCGGTGTCAGAAAAGCCGTTTTACACTACTGTCCCTGCAGATGAATGATTCAGATTTATACTTTCAAAACAGGCAATGAATTCACTAGTAAGTACATAAGCAGCTCCCATTCACAGTCTATGCATTGATCATATTCTATAATTAGGGCCCTACTCAATTGTCCATTTTTATAAATTTCACGGTCATAGCATTTTAAAAAACTAGAATTTCACGGTTTCAGATATTTAAATCTTAAATTTCACGGTGTTGTAACAAAGCATGATTCTACGAGTCAAGCCCATTTCCTGCGTACCTGGGATATACGTGCACACAAGTACCAGTATGGAACCGCAGTGCTCTGTACTGCACATAGTAACACTGCAACTAAAAAGTTTCGACAACATACTGTAAATACAAGCCATTTTTTAAATAAACATACATAATGTATGTATAACTAACCATATATTGTACGTGCTGTCAAAAAAAAAAAAAACACCTCCCGTGACAGCCGCTTCACTTGTTTACATCCGCACGTTTCGATACAGAAGGAACCGCCCCGGACGCCAAAATCCACCAATCAGTGAGTTGCACCTTGAATGTCTTTTCTCTTTATTTGTACAAACTTTACCCACAGATGCCTTGTTGGGGTTCTGATTTTTCAGAAATGAGTGGATGCTATGCCAGTATGAGTTCCACAGAACAAAATATCACTGAAATGACCACTGGGTGGAGCTCTGGCGTTAACTGGAAATTACATTATAATAAACTGCTGCAATGCACGGAAATAACCACTGGGTGAAGCTCTGGAGTTAATGGGAAATTACATTGTAATTAGGGCTTCTGATTTTCGGTTTTAACCAATAAAACCCGATAAAACACCCCGGATACAAAAAAATTATATTGCTGGATAGCCAATAACACTGGAAAACACCAGAAAAACTGTGGAAATGGTTAATCTATTCACGTTGACTTTACCCTTTTCCCATTAAAAAAAATAAAACCTACTACAAAAATAATAATAAATACATTTCCCAGTGCTGCTGGGCAATGTCCCGCCTTCCTGACTTGCATCTATCATTGATTCGTTCTGAATACTTTAAACCCGCCCCAACTACTAAGTGACAGCAAATTCCTACATTTCTGTTGGAGACTCTGCTTCTGTTTTTCGGGTTTTATTAGTTGTATTTTTCGGTGCTTATTTTTAGCTATTTTTGAGTTGTATGTAAATCGTTTTTTGGGGGCTTTCATTTTGTATATACTGTATGAAATTAGTGTTTTCGGTTACTTTCCAAAAGTAAATCAAAAAATGTGTAAAGTTGTAAGAAGGTAAATACCTAAGCTAGGACTTGTGTAGTGTTATAAGATCTATTTGAGGAGTTGAGGGATGTAATGGCTTTGTCTTGGATCAAGATTCATAGGAGTGGGACATAGCACCATTTAACTCTTAAATCATAAGAAATATTTCAAACACAACCAATCATACAACATAAACAATCTATCAAAAGACTTCTTAACATTTTCAAGCATTTTTATCAAGACATTGCTTTTGCTAGCTCTATCATACTTATTTCAAAAGTTATTAGCTTTTAAAACACTGTGGGTGTTTCTTCACTTCAGCGGCTGACTGATAAAGGGCTGGTACCCCGCTCTAGGTGTAAACAGTTATATCTCAGAAACTATTAGGAGATTTTTTCTTCCATAAAATTGTTCTTACTAACTTTGTGCCGATTTTCATCCAAATCTGAGACGTATGGGTGACATTTTCCCCATTTTCCCCAAATTTTGACACGGAATGACCCCACTGTACAGTAGGATGTCAGTAAAATTAAATTTTATATTTTCAGGAATCTGAGTCCTGGTTAGCCATATCAAGTTCCCAGTATGTCATGTGTAACCCTGGGTACTTAGCTTTGGCTTGAAGGCAGCAGGAGAAATTTCTGCTTGAACATTTTTTTGAAATTATTGCGCAGTGTGTTTGTTTCTGCAGGTTATATGCATATTTGTTTTCTATTTGTAATGAATATGTGCTACTGTTAAAATATAAGCTGCTTGCGCTACACTCTCCAACATGCATTTCAGTCTTGGCTACTTTGCTGTGCTCCCATAACTGAGTGTCCCCGGATTTGCTTTACAAAATATGGTCATCTTACCTGCTTTACACAACATGGCATATCTAGATTACATGGAATGAAGGAAGTGGTTTTTTACTTTTGCAGATAATACACGGGCATAAGCACTCAAACCCTTAATTGAGAAAAAAAAACAGCCTTTACCGATATTTAACTTTTTGACGTACTGTAGCCATACAGCAGTTTAAAACGCATGGTTTCAGGGCAACATTTTAACATGTTAGAAAATCACATGATTTATATCACATAAGGAGTTGTGGCTCGTGGGTGCTGGAGTCAAAGTTAAGTTCAAATTTGATTCTGAAAGTGGTCCAAAATGGCTCCGAATGCATCTGAGATCATGTAGAACCCCACAGCTTTTGGGGGTCTAGGCAGCCCCCAAACCCCCGGCCTAAGGTTGGTTTCAGTCAAAATGGTCATTGGACACTTTCACCCATGTTAAAACTACCGAACGAATTTTCACGGTCTATACCAAAAAGAAATTATCTGTGAAACGGACACCAAGCGTGCCAAATACCTTCCCAATCGGTTTTGAAACAGCCGAGAAAACATACCCCTCAAAATCGGGTTTATATAAGAAACGTCGCTCTATAATATACATCATGAACCCCTAATAACGGGGGGGTGGGGGTCATTCATTCCAATAGGATTCATAAGTGCTCTCCACCTCCAACTCTCTCTCACACACTGAGACACACACACCTTTGAGACGTATGTACACCAAGAGACACACACTGAGACAGGCACACACACCGAGAGACACACACTGAGACAGGCACACACACCGAGAGACACACACTGAGACAGGCACACACACCGAGAGACACACACTGAGACAGGCACACACACTGAGAGACACACACTGAGACAGGCACACACACCGAGAGACACACACTGAGACAGGCACACACACCGAGAGACACACACTGAGACAGGCACACACACCGAGAGACACACACTGAGACAGGCACACACACCGAGAGACACACACTGAGACAGGCACACACACTGAGAGACACACACTGAGACAGGCACACACAGTACATTGTCACTCACACTGAGACATGCACACTGAGAGACGCACTGACACACTGAGACATGCACACACTGAGTGACACACAGTACACTGTCACTCACACTGAGACATGCACACCTTTGAGACGTATGCACACTGATACATGCACACACACCGAGAGACATGCAAACACTGAGACACACATACATACTGAGAGACAAATACATACCGAGAGACAAATACAGTACACTAAGACACACACACTGAGAGACACACAGTACACTGGGACACACTCACACACTGAGAGACACATACAGTACACTGAGACACATACAGTACACTGAGAGACACATACAGTACACTGAGACACACTCAGGCATACTGAGAGAAACATACAAGCTAGTATCAACTCCACAGATTGAAATGTGAAAAGTTGGTCTGGTCCATTAACTTTGACACTAACTCTCTAGCGCCCCCTAGCCTGTCTCCAAACACAGAGGCACAGAACATCTAATGTAGAATACTGAACACTGGAGACACAGAATACAACATATACAGAATATAGAACACAGGACGCAGAACACAAAGTATAGAGAACTTAGAACATAAACACAGAATATGAAGCGTAGAACATGAAACACTGGAGACACAGAATACAATATATATATATAGAACACAGTGTGACGAGACCTCTGATGGGCAGGACTCATTGGTTGGGGTGGAAAAGATGGATACTGACACAGCTATCGGGAATCTAATTTGCTTTATTTGTTAGGTCACACATGACCTGTTACTCTCCTCCTGTGTGCATGTCTCAGTGTGTGTCTCTCCTCTAACCCAGGGATTCTCAATTTTTTTTTGTTGACTGAACCTTTTTCAAATGCAATATTAATCACAGACCTCCAACTGAGAAACTGAAAAGTATATAAATGTATGTGATATAAACACATACTGTTAGTGATGCTTTAAGAAAAAGATTATACAGTACTTACAGTCAGTGAGATGGGTGTGCCTGTTTCTTACTGCAGAGTCTGTCTATCCTTGGTGTGATGGTTGACAAGCAAACTCGTAAATCATTCTCCACTTCCAGTCAGGACCTGAACTTTGTCTTCATAGCTGCCATAGCAGAGAATGATGCCTCACATATATATGTTGTTGGGAAAGGTAGCACTTTCATGGCTTCTGTTACTAAAATGGGGTACTCTGCAGCAACAGTTGGCCAAAACTGACAAGGTGTCTGCTCCTGAAACTTAATTTTCAGCGTGCGGTCACAGGACAGTTCGAGCAGCTCCTCTTCTGCTTTTCCACTCAAGCGACACGATGACGTAGCAAAAGTTGAGAACAGATCCCGAACCCAATCATATTCCTCCAGGTTTATATATAGTAAACACTGAAGTACTGTAAGGAAATTTGATCGTCCATATTCATATTGTTAGAATATTGTATGTATGGTACTTTCAATGGAGAGACATTGAGCACAGAGTTTAGGTGGGGTATTTTGGAATGCAGGGTCTGACTAGATTGAGAGCAAATATGACCATTTCTGGGCATTTGTGTAGGAGGTTTTACAGCTCTGCTCTGCTTGATTGCATGGGGGATGGGAGAATCTCAGAGAATCTACAGATGCAAAGGAATGTGTGTGAGGCTTGGAGACTTGCCATGTACAGGTATAGTGAGGAGGGGTGTGCGGAGTGTCCCGCCCCTTTTTATTATTATTTGTATTTTTGTTTGCGGCGCGGATAAAAGCGCCGCGTCTTTTGTTATTGTTTTTTATATTTATAATTTAAAAACCCTGTGAGGATGCATGACTGATCAGCTACTGATTATTTAACTAGCTGACAGTCATGCATCCTTACCAAACACGTGCAGACTGTGGCCAAGGGGTAATAAGATAATTAACAGCTAGTTAACCCCTCGGCCAGAGTATAAGAACCTGCAGCTGTCCGTGCTGCAGGGTTGGGGTGTACAGAGAGGAGGTACGGGGAGATAGAGAGAAGACAGAATTTAACAATTGCTAAAATGTGCTGGATTAGCCAGCACGACACTTACTTGTTTGTCTGTTTATTCGTTTGGCCCTCGTGCCCTTTGTTTTGTTGTTGGTTTAAATTTTTTGTTTTTGTTTTGTTTGTTAATAAATCCACGCTGAGTGCCGTTGCATTCAGCTTCACCCGCCCATCCATTGTTTTGATTCAGTTACTTCCTGGTCCGTGACGTCACCACTGCGAGCCATCCTGCCACATATGGTGTCCTGCGTGGGACAAACAACGCCTCCAGGAGCCGGACCAGGAACAGCAAAGGGAGTTTTTTTTGTGTGTTCGATTTTTTCAAAAAGTGTTTTTTTGTGAAGGAGAAAAAAAGAAAAAAAAAAAAAAAAAAATGGGATGGAAGGAAGACCGAGAGGTGAAGGACAGGGAGGAGGAGTGTCTCCTAATGGCCAGAAACCCAGGGAGATATAGCCAGCCATCGGAGTTGTGCCCCCTCTGCGACCAGAAGCATTGATTTGCCAACTGTTCCTTCCGCTATTATGAAGAGGAGGAACTAGTGCTCAGAGGGGGGGAGCATCCAGCGCCCAGAAGGGGGGAGCCCGAGCATCCAGCGCCCAGAAGGGGGAGCCCGTGCATCCAGCGCCCAGAAGGGGGGAGCGCGAGCATCCAGCGCCCAGAAGGGGGGAGCCCGTGCATCCAGCGCCCAGAGGGGGGGAGCGCGAGCATCCAGCGCCCAGAAGGGGGGAGCCCGTGCATCCAGCGCCCAGAAGGGGGGAGCGCGAGCATCCAGCGCCCAGAAGGGGGGAGCCCGTGCATCCAGCGCCCAGAGGGGGGAGCCCGTGCATCCAGCGCCCAGGCCTCCAGTAGCAGAGGAAGAATACCTGCTGCCTCTCCCTCCGCCACCTCCACCAGCAGAGGGTGAATGCCTGCTGGTTCTGCCTCAACCGCCGTGGGAGGATTGCTTGCCCCTCCCACCTCCGCCAGCAGAGGGTGAATACCTGCTGGTTCCGCCTCAACCGCCGTGGGAGGACTGCTTGCCGCTCCCAGCTCCACCAGCAGAGGGTGAATACCTGCTGGTTCCGCCTCAACTGCCGTGGGAGGATTGCTTGCCCCTCCCACCTCCACCAGCAGAGGGTGAATACCTGCTGGTTCCGCCTCAACCGCCGTGGGAGGACTGCTTGCCCCTCCCACCTCCACCAGCAGAGGGTGAATACCTGCTGGTTCCATCTCCACCAGCAGAGGGTGAATACCTGGTGGTTCCACATCCACCGTCATGGGAAGGACTGCTCCTGCCCTGCTACGCACCGCCCAAGGATGCCTCTTGCTCCGCATCGCCTGGAGCTGCCTGTTGCTCCGCATCGCCTGGGGCTGCCTGTTGCTCCGCATCGCCTGGGGCTGCCTGTTGCTCCGCATCGCCTGGAGAGCCACCAGTTACAGGGTTCGAGGGAGAAGTGGAGCGGATAAAAGCGCCGCGTCTTTTGTTATTGTTTTTTATATTTATAATTTAAAAACCCCGTGAGGATGCATGACTGATCAGCTACTGATTATTTAACTAGCTGACAGTCATGCATCCTTACCAAACACATGCAGACTGTGGCCGAGGGGTAATAAGATAATTAACAGCTAGTTAACCCCTCGGCCAGAGTATAAGAACCTGCAGCTGTCCGTGCTGCAGGGTTGGGGTGTACAGAGAGGAGGTACGGGGAGATAGAGAGAAGACAGAATTTAACAATTGCTAAAACGTGCTGGATTAGCCAGCACGACACTTACTTGTTTGTCTGTTTATTCGTTTGGCCCTCGTGCCCTTTGTTTTGTTGTTGGTTTAAATTTTTTGTTTTTGTTTAGTTTGTTAATAAATCCACGCTGAGTGCCTTTGCATTCAGCTTCACCCGCCCATCCATTGTTTTGATTCAGTTACTTCCTGGTCCGTGACGTCACCACACCTCACCACTGCGAGCCATCCTGCCACAAGGGGTCATAAATGACATCATTAAAAGGGTGTGTTTTGGAATCTACAAAACTGAAGTGAATGCATTGTCTGATGCTCAGTTCTATCAATCTCACTGCAGCCCGGAGTGACGCGACACTGTACAATAGTTCTATTCTTGTATGACAGCAATAAGCATATTTTTGACTTTCACTAATATTGTTTTCACTAATATCAATTTTTCCTTACAGTACTCTGCCAAAGTTGAAAGGTGAGCAACGATAGTGTCTCTCACACAGTCAATTGTCATGCTGTTAGTATCCAGAAAATCAGGAGCATAAACATATCCGAGATTCCACTGCTCAGTCTAGTTTTCCAGATCTCTGCTTTCTTCCGAAATGCTGCAATCTTGTCACTTACCTCAAATATGGTTGTATTACCCCCTTGTGTGGACAGGTTCAGCGCATTCAAAAATGTCTGCGAGGTATCCAAGCATTGTGATCCATATCGTGTCAGAAAAGTTCGCGGTAAGAATGGGATTGTGCACAGAAAGAAAACCCAGCAGCTCATTGCGAAGCTCAAAAACTCTTTCCAAGACTCTGCCGCGAGATAACCAACACACTTCCGTATGAAACAATAATTTGTCATGTTCTGCACCCATTTCTGAACACAGCTTTGCAAACAGGCATGAATTCAACAGTCTGGACTTTCAACAACATTCACAGCTGTCACAGTTGCATTTAGTACAGCATGTAATTCGGGTTCCATTCTCTTCGATTAAGGGCCTGGTGATGCAACATGCAGTGTGTTACCTGTTTATGGCTCGTATTCGTGCTACAGCACCACTCCTATTGC
This sequence comes from Acipenser ruthenus, assembly GCF_902713425.1. Lineage (NCBI taxonomy): Eukaryota > Metazoa > Chordata > Actinopteri > Acipenseriformes > Acipenseridae > Acipenser > Acipenser ruthenus. Next base: position 12,888,252 of record NC_081211.1, read on the forward strand.
CTGTCATACCGGCAGCACCGTCTGTGCAAACAGCAACACGCTTCTGCCAATACAGAGATTCAGCTTTCATGAAATCATCCAATAATTTGAAGATTTCCTCACCGGTTGTTCGTTCTGGTGACTCCTGACAAAAAAGAAAATCTTCCAAAATTTCCCCCAGCCAAACATAACGAACATAAACTAATAATTGTGCTGCATTACCCTCATCAGCTGTCTCATCAAGCTGAATTGCAAACTGCTCACATGTATGTAGCCTTTCAGTTAGTTGGCATTTTATATCATTTGAAAGCTCTTTAATTCTCCTACTAACTGTGTCGTTAGAAAGTGGTATGGCCTTCAGGTTCTTCGCTGCATCTTCGCTTACCATCACTTCACACATTTCTACAGCAGCTGGAAGAATCAGTTCTTCTCCAATTGTATGTGATTTTTTTACTTTTTGCAATCCGAAGAGCTGTTAAGAAGGATGCTTTCAGAGTTCCGTGAAGCTAGCAACAATAAGCAACAATAAGATGATTACTTCCGGTTTTCAAAACGGCTCAGCACAGGCAAGGTATCAAAATAAAAGTCCCGTATCCAGCACAAAAATATAGTTTATATACATATAGAAAGTGGGGTGAAATGTAATGTAGACACACTGGGGGTACAGAAAATAAAGTTACTTACTTAAGATTTACGTCACTGTAATAGCAACACTACTTTTTATGTCAGGTGTCTAGTTAAAACAGCCGTTTTCCCTGCATTTTCGGGTGCTGGGCACACTCAAGACCCACTCCTGACAAAACTAAAGATTGTGCATCTTTGAAAGTGGGGTGAAATGTAATGTAGACACACTGGGGGTACAGAAAATAAAGATGACACCACACTTTGAAATTGAATTACCTGTGCTTTAATTTGTAAAGTGAATTTTAAGCTAACTAGACTACTGTTAACAGCACTGGGGGGAGAAAAAACCTCATTTCTAATTTGAGGAAATCTCCAGAAGTCCTCGGCTCTCAACAGCCCCCTTCTTCAGGGCATTCTAAAAATATATATAAAAAAATATTTGCACAGGATCAAGTATAACACTGAAGAAGATCAGATCCACGATGTCCTAAAAAACAAAACACTATGAGAACTAGAAAAAACTAAGCACTTGAAATATTAATTTTGAGATATGGAACACAGAGGAACATAACTTTTGATTAATTTTAAATTTATTTATACAGGAATAATTCCTTGGGGGGCTAACTCATATATTAAAAGTTCCCTCATTCTATTGCAACACAGTGCAGTGTGATTACCACCAAATAGCAATGTTTTTGCAAACAAACATACATATACTCCACAACTACGACTGTCAGACTGTTTTTGAAAATGGGAACACCTATGACAAAATTCTAAAGAAAATGTTATGTTAGGAACAACACCATATAGTGCCAGGTATTGCATGGTGACGTATCTTTGTAATGAGGGAAGTATATTTTGAATTTCCTTTTCATACGTCTTTAATGAGTCCATTATATATATTTTTAATGCTGTACATTTCGCCTTGTTTGCATCATGCTTCATATCGATTGCAATAAGTATCCAGTGGGATGACTTTATATTAACAGGAACAAGAACAGTTTTGAAGCACCACCAATTCCTATCATTTTGGGGGGGTTTTGGCAGTACTTCAATGTCATCACAATAGACACTATTCAAATTTTGACTGACAAATGTGGAAGGAATAGTTAACACACTTTTGTTTGTGAAATTACTACTTAAAAGGCACAGGTATGCATCTATAATGTTGTCGTTTAACCAATTTCCATTACGTATTATTTCTATATCCTGGAAGTGGTTGTATTAAGAGTTATTATTAATGTTTTTGGGAGATGCAATACATGGAATGTTTTAAGATCAACATTTACATTCCCACATTTTTGGCAGGCACCATGTTCTTGTTCAGATATATGGGATAATATATATTTTTTAATCCCGTCTTCGGATATTTCTTTTGGTTGTATTAAAAGTAAAGATTTATATTTAACGTGCGCAATGGGCTGTCCTTTACATTTCTTGCAATTATACACAAGCAAAATGTTTAAGTGAAGCAAGTCACTAGCTAAAAAGTTAGCCAAAAGGGTGTTATTTACAAAACATTCTATGAAATCTACTATTTTATCAAAGGGGATATGGTTCAAGGATGATTTTGAAAAATGTTGAGCATTAATTTTTTCTAAGTTAGAAATTGCATCTTTGAAATGACGAGATGCAAATGTTTTGTTTGCGATTATTAATCGGTGATAAGATTCTTTAAATGCTGTTGTGGAATTAAGACACTTTAGCAAAGGCACGTATTCATCTTCTCTAATGTTATGCATGCCCGGTAATTCAGGATCAACATCGGCTACTTTATTAACATCTCCATTACCAGAAACATCGTATTCTATATTACCTGTAGTGGTTTGTTTACAACATTTTAATTTATCAAAAAAATAAATACACGCGCAGTTTTCCTCTTGCTTACTAGTTGGAGAGTCATATGATATATTTAAATCATTCGCACAGATTTTTTATTTATTGTCCGTCATCAGCAAAGCCCAGTAGTGCCCACCTGCTCCGGAACCTCCTGTGTGACACACTATTGAATTGAGATTATAATGTTCTCTCTTTCCATCACTTAAAACTATATGAATAATACCAGAAGCTAGAACCCGGGTGCGCAGTACATTTCTAGGCTGAGCTCGAGGGACATATACCACAATAATGTCGGGAGACGTATTCCACACAGTTTCCCTTTTTAATTTCCCATTGCAGTTCATGCATTTCTGTGATGCTTCCCCGTTCTCCATTTCCTGTTGGAATAATGTATATAGAGAAGTAGGTACATCACCTAATGTGACCCTTACTATGGAATTAAAAAAACGCTTTCCGTGCATAGTTTTGAATAACTACATGTTACACATCTATCAATATATTTTACAGTAACATTGGTTTTTATTTGCAGTGTATTTAACCATGACATTAATGGAAAAACTAAATCCAAGAGGTCGTTTTCTTTTTTAAATGCTAAAGACGAAATAGACGCGCTTACTCCTGTTAACACATTGTGTAGGTCACTGCTGGAGAAGGTACACCCTGGATTTAATGTTGCAAATTGTAATAAATATGCTAGATTACTTGGTATCTGTGTGGTACCAGTGACATACGATTCAGCATATTTTTCCAGTTTTTTCATATTTTTTCAATGTTTAGAAAACATTGTATAGCTGAATTAAACCAACAATTAAGATATTGATTTTGAAATTTACAAACATCAAGTATGCGCTGGGAGTTTAATAAGTTAATTGACCCACATTCTGTTAACTTTGTTTCAACTTTAGAGCAAGTTGTTTGCTAATGAAATGTATTAGAAAATTGACGAACTCTTTTAATTTGCGTTGGTCCTCCTCGTGAGGACGCGTCCCGCTTACATTGCGCATCTAACGCATTTTTACTGTTTTGTGTACCCCTTTCATTAAGGTTAAATACGTTCGTATTCTGAGAAGGTGGATTTTGAAAGGAACGTTTAAGGTTTTTTGGAATAGGTTTCTTTTTATTTCGCCACATTCACACGTTTCTAAATTGCATTGCGCTTTCAATTTAATGTTTTCAAAATGTTCAAGAAGTGGAGATTTAATTTGTGAATTACATTCTAAATCCTCACCCGGAATGCTTCTATTAGAATCAATCACATGTTCTTGTCTGTTTATGTTTTTTACTCTCTCTTTCAGCTTTAATAGACTTTCTGTAACTAGCGGGTTATAGTACCTACTTCCCAGGAGTATACAGATTTCATAAACAACAGCAGAGACCTCAACGAGACAACTGGAATTAGCCAAAATGCTAAATATATACATTCCTACTTTATAACGCTCATCTTTACCGCTATACTGTTTTTTGCAAAATCCACTTGCTTGTTGCATTAAATGACTTTTGCAAGACCTAATGACAGTAAATTTAAGATTGGTGTCATTTGCTGTTCCATTTACAATTTTCCAACAGCGACGAAGGTAACTTTCCATATTTTCATTATTGAATACTTTAATTGATGCCTGAAGCAGTACAATGGACCTGTCGCTGTTTATTTGCACAGGTAACGTATTTTTTTGGAAAATCTTTCTTTCATAATCTCCTATTGTTGTAAGAAGATATTCCACTGCACTTTGTGTGTGCTCTTCGCTGATCACACTATGTAACACAATTTTTGTTCCTGGGTAGTAAGTGTTATTTCCTAATTGCTTATGCCTCAAAAGTATAGAAAATGGCTATTATTCACAACAAACTTTGCTTTTGTGACCAGGACAGTGATATTTTGAAATTTACCTATTTCCAATGAGAAAATGGGCGAATTTGTGTCTTTTCGTTCACATAAAGTCAGAAAAAAAACAACATATGAATCCAAATTAACATGTATTTATACTAAAGTAATACAAAAATGACTACAAAAGATTTAGAAGTGAGTAGTTTTTCGAGATTTACGATTATACTGTAAATCACTTTCACGAATCAGCCCCCAAATGTAGTCTCCCATCATGTTCTCGTTATACTGTCCTTGGTAGCGGCGTTCAAAGTCCAGTATATCCTGGTGGAAGCGCTCGCCTTGCTCCTCCGAGTACGCTCCCATGTTCTCCTTGAATTTATCAAGATGAGCATCAAGGATATGGACTTTGAGGGACATCCTACAGCCCATTGTGCCGTAGTTCTTCACCAGAGTCTCAACCAGCTCAACATAGTTTTCGGCCTTGTGATTGCCCAGGAAGCCCCGAACCACTGCGACAAAGCTGTTCCAAGCCGCTTTCTCCTTACTAGTGAGCTTCTTGGGGAATTCATTGCACTCCAGGATCTTCTTTATCTGTGGTCCGACGAAGACACCGGCTTTGACCTTTGCCTCAGACAGCTTAGGGAAGTAGTCTTTAAGGTACTTGAAGGCTGCCGACTCCTTAGCTAGAGCTCTGACAAATTGTTTCATAAGGCCCAATTTGATGTGCAGTGGTGGCATCAGCACCTTCCGGGGGTCCACCAGTGGCTCCCACTTGACGTTGTTCCTCCCCACAGAGAACTCGGTCCGCTGTGGCCAGTCCCGCCTGTGGTAGTGCGCCTTGGTGTCCCTGCTGTCCCAAAGGCAAAGATAGCAGGGAAACTTGGTAAAACCGCCTTGGATGCCACCATTTTGAAGTCTCCTATGATCTCCCAGCCGTACTCATCATATTTCAAGGCGTCCAGCAAGGTCTTGATGCTGTTGTAATCCTCTTTGAGGTGCACCGAGTGAGCCAGGGGAAGAGACGGGTACTTGTTACCATTATGGAGCAGCACGGCTTTGAGGCTCCTGGATGAGCTGTCAATGAAGAGGCGCCACTCATTCTGGTTACAGGCGATTCCGATTGCCTCGAACAGACTGGTCACATTGTGGCAGAAGCAGAGCCCATCTTGACGGGTGAAGAAGCTGGAAAAAGGTTGGTGACGCTTCCTCTGATCTGCGACTTGCACACTTTCATCCAACAAGTTCCACTGCTTGAGCCTAGACGTCAAAAGCTCGGCATTGGACTTGGTGAGACCAAGATCTCTAATCAAGTCGTTGAGGTCTTTTTGGTTGGGGTAGTATGGGTTTCTCTCCTCAGCTCCACCTCTGAAATTGTCATCTGGATCTACAACGTCTTCCTCGCTCTCTGACTTGCTGCTCTCTTCTAAAGACGGCTGCTCTCTCTCCGGAGGAGTGGGTACGGGGAGCTCATGGCAGTGTGGCACCGGGGCGATGGATGAAGGAAGGTCCGGATACGTGATAGCAGGTGCATTCTTGCCAGTCCGACGTTTGGAAGGGTCCACCATGCAGAAGTAGCAGTTGCTTGAGTGGTCAGTGGGTTCCCGCCAAATTGAACTGAACTGAACCGGTGGGCTTAAGGCCCCTGTATTTATACTACTATTTATATTACTGGAAAGTTCTAGAAAGTTCTAGAAGTTACTCCAAGTTTACTCAGCACTGAATCTATCTGGAATGTTCGGGAAAATAGGTAAATTTCAAAATATCACTGTCCTGGTCACAAAAGCAAAGTTTGTGGGGAATAATAGCCATTTTCTATACTTTTGAGGCATAAGCAATTAGGAAATAACACTTACTACCCAGGAACCAAAAAAAAAAAAAATTGTTACACGGTGTCATAAAAGCTACAGGCACGGACAAATGAGGAGTTACCGGACTACATACTAACAATTCATAATATAAGATTCTTTTCTTCGTAAATTTTAATTTAACAATGCCACCTGTGGCATCCCAGAAAGCAGGACTACTGCGTGTTAATTCATGCCATAACCGTATACCCCCTTCAGTAAAACATATTACTTTAAGTGGGCCCGCTTGTATAATTTGTACAAAGCCTTTAAAACACATGCTACTTACATCACTATCCTCCATTCTTTTTTTAGCATTGTGTAGTATCCTTGATAATACCTTAAAGGATTTACTCGACACGGTATTGCATAAACACAACGTGGTTTATTTTCTGGTGATCGCCATCTTAACTCTCAGTAAACTGAATACAACCTCCGGAACCCCAGGCTAGTAACCCTTGACTCTAACTTACATCTAGTAACCACTAGATGTCAGTATCTAACCATTACAGCCTAACACTGTTCAATTATAATGTATACCCAATACATTACACATTGTAAGTGCTATTATTTCATCGTTATCAGTTAATGTGTTGCTACGATACTCTGATTTAATTTTTCTTAAGACAGCGGTATCTGAACCAATCCCTGTTCTATTTAATGCTGCTAAGGCGTTTGGGTCTGCGTTTCCTAGCAACTTGTTATATAATTTGTAAGACTTTACATATTGTAAAGTGATAGCCAGGTTGTTTCTCTCGGGACCCGAATGGTCTCGCTTTCAAGGCATCTGAAGTGTGCAATACTGTGCCCCTGTACCGCACGTTAAAACGCAGTGTTTTAGGATGCGATAGTGTTATGGTGAAGTCCATTTTACACGATCTATGCTTGCAATATCCATTTATTTGAAGATAAGGTTTATTTGGTGTATGTTGTTTCTATTTTCTTCCCATATTCTAGACAGCAGTACTTGACTCCTTCTGCAAGCTGCAGGTCGTGTGTGTGGCCAATTCATAGATTTTGCTACTAATTGTCAAAATTCCTTGTTATTTATGCCTATATCAGTAGTTTCCTTTATGTAATGTATTGCATTTGCTATTTGTTTGTAATCCAAATTATTTTTCTTCCCTTTACATTTCTAATGTTTAATACCACTGCCTCCTTTTAGTTTCAGACAAAGTCTAGAACAAAAATCTGGATTATTAATAGAATTATAGTTTGTTTTACCATCACATCTTGCCTCACCTCTCTCTCCTGCCTCACCTTCTCTCTTTCCTGCATCACCTACTCTTTGTCCTGCCTCACCTCTCCTTCCTAACTCACCTCCTCTCTGTCCTGCCTCACCTCCTCTCTGTGCTGCCTCACCTCTGCATCCTGCCTCACTTCTCCTTCCTACCTCACCTCCTCTCTGACCTGCCTCACCTCTCTGTCCTGCCTCACCTCCTCTCTGTCCTGTCTCACCTCTGCATCCTGCCTCACCTCTCCGTCCTTCCTCACCTCTGCATCCTGCCTCACCTCTGCATCCTGCCTCACCTCTCCTTCCTACCTCACTTCCTCTCCATCCTGCCTCACCTTCTCTGCCTCCTGCCACACCTCCTCTCTGTGCTGCCTCACCTCTGCATCCTGCCTCACCTCTTCGTTCTGCCTCACCTCTCCATCCTGCCTCACCTCTCCTTCCTACCTCACTTCCTCTGCATCCTGCCTCACCTCTGCATCCTGCCTCACCTCTCCTTCCTACCTCACTTCCTCTCCATCCTGCCTCACCTTCTCTGCCTCCTGCCACACCTCCTCTCTGTGCTGCCTCACCTCTGCATCCTGCCTCACCTCTCCGTCCTGCCTCACCTCTCCGTCCTGCCTCACCTCTCCGTCCTGCCTCACCTCTCCATCCTGCCTCACCTCTCCGTCCTGCCTCACCTCTCCATCCTGCCTCACCTCTTTGTCCTGCCTCACCTCTGCATCCTGCCTCACCTCTCCTTCCTACCTCACTTCCTCTCCATCCTGCCTCACCTTCTCTGCCTCTTCTCCTCTCTGTCCTGCCTCACCTCCTCTCTGTCCTGCCTCACCTCTCCATCCTGCCTCACCTCTCCTTGCCATCTTACCTGCTACTATCCCTTCACATCTACCTGCCTTTCTCTGAACTGTCACACTTATCTTTTCCTCCTTTCTCTTTTCCTTTTCCTTTCCCTTTCTCTCCCCTCTCTCCTGCTCTGGCACCTCTCTCTGACCTGGCCTGTATGCCTTAGGGTAGCACACGACATCTACGTCAAGGATGCGGCAAACATTGCCACCATTCACATCCTGAAAGTGGACGAAAATCAGAACTCTCAATGGTAAAAACAAAAAATAGATATAACACACTTTAATTAAAGTGAGATTTATATCAGACACACTTTTAATTAATTAAAAAAAGACAATAAAAATATATTACTGATAAGCATTTTTATTGATGGCATTTACCATGAAAAACATAACAAGAAAAACAAATAGCACAACAAATGTAAAAGCTGTAGAATTAAAGGATGATAAAATATATTTCCTGTTATTGTTAAGTATTGGATTTTTTTCGATGAAACGAATGTGTGCAGTTTAACTTTTGTATCACAAAAACACAAGTTAATATTAATGTTTTTATTATAAAAAATATTACATAGTAATCCAATCAATTAATTTATTTTAGCATGTGGTATGTAAAAATGATTAATTATAATTAACGACATTTCAACTGACATAAATCTTTGTTAATACAATATCTTAGTGCAAAGAAATAGAAAAAATGTATGTTATACTTACAGAGTGGAACCGTCTGCAATTACTATTCGACGTCTTCTTACTCTGACCTCTTGTCACCTCAGCCCATGAGTAAGGATCTCGTCTCTGTGGTGGTGCAGCTGGTGTCCCTCTCACCACCAGCCATGGGGTCACTCTGCAGAATGCACGTCTGGGTGCAGCAGGGGTGGTCTTGATCCCCTGTGGAACGTTCAGCTGAAAGTAAGCTGCACTCCAGATCAGTTGGGCAAAGATGGGCATTCCATGGTCAGGAAGAGTTAAACAGGTTTTAATGGACAGTACTAATATCATGCTAATATCAGAGATGTCACAAAAAAGCATGATCTAGTGATTAAACCGATAAACCACCAAGAGAAAGTGGGTAGCTGGGTATAATCCAAACAACAAAACCATGAAGAAAAAAAAAAATGATTATCAATAATAACCATAATTGCTAATTGGTGTGGGTTATTTAAAACGTCAAAAATATTCACAATTGCTCCTACATACCTTACATTCATGCTGGCTGCAACTCGATGGTACTCTTGTCGCAACATGTCTTGATACGGGAACTCCACTGTCAGCCGGTTTGGAAAATCAATTACCACTACCTTTTAAAAACAGAATAATAACATTGTATGTATGTATTTATTTATTTTTAAAAAATGAATTAATAAAATAAAGTGTTTAATTTATGACCTTATTCCATCTGCCCTGGGCTGAACGGATAAGGCTGGCAAACTCCTTCCCTGCTTGTTGGATGGTGTTTTTCGAGAGGTGGTTCCCTGGTGCAATAAGGCACACCAGGTCCGGCTCTTCAGGTAGGGTTTCGTTCAGCACCTCTTTACGGAGTGCAGCTGCACAAGCGCCTGCAGTGCTGCTATATCCAAAGCGCAGGTCACCCTTGAGCATCTGAACGTCACCATCTACCAGGCTCCTCAGATGCGAGTCGCCAAAAACCAAAACAAACTAAAAAAAAAAACACAAAATGGCTAGATCATTTTATTTAAAAACAATTTCTAAATAAAAAAATGAATTGATAGATTATGCTCGTTCTTTACAAACCTTTGAGTTCTTTCCTGCATTCTCAGGGAAAGCTGTCTTGTGGTAGTGGCTGGTCACTGCTGATCTCGGCCACACGTTGGTCTTGTGCCATTTACCATACAGCTGATGAATATCCATAGCTAATAAAGTACAGAAAAAGTTAGTTCTTTATTAGTAGCATTAATTATACAATGCAAAAATGGGTGGATAAAAAGAAAATAAATAATAAAATAAATTTGATGTACACAAAGTTTAATTTATGTATTTAAAATATTATCATATTTTTTGTACTGTTTTTTTATTGCATATACATATAATCACATACAATTAATACAATTTATAGATATTTAATGTAGATTACAATATAACAATGAAAATAACATTATATATATATATATATATATATATATATATATATATATATATATATATATATATATATATATATAATGTGTTTAATTTATTTATATAATATTTTATATAAATATAAAATATAAAATATACAATTAATACAATTTAAAGTAGATATTTAATGTAGATTACAATATAACAATGAAAATACTATAATATATATCACATATATGTAAAATATAAAAGGTCGTTTTAAAATAAGTAAGTACCTACGTATATTTATTGTAGACCTTCCACGTAGATTGAAATATTGCTATTTTTGTGCTGTTTTTGTGCTCTTCCAATTGGTAAGTGTGCTCTTCTGTTTGCTGCTTCTTTCTCCTCTAACCGTTAACTGAGATTGACAGGAGTTAAAGACAACCGTTATATCAGAGCAGCGAGACTTTTATCTGGGGGAAAAAAACGTCGCTTCCGGAGTGAGATGCGGAAGTAAGTTTTACCGGAAGTTGCTGTTGTTGCTTTTTGTGCTAGCTTCACATTGCTTGCTTTCAGAGCGTTTTCCGGAACCGACGTTATGTTTGTCATTTGAGTTTTCCGTTTACTTCCATCCGCCAAAGACGTCTCAGAAAAACGAACGTCACTTCTGATTCGCTATCACAAAGCAGTTCCTTCTTTTTACGTTTTTTTTTTTACGTTATCGCGGTGCTATGGAGTCATATTGTCATCCTAAATGTGATTATTATGTGGTTGTTCATGCACCATGGAATACTATGTTGTGCAAACATAAAGCATAGTTTTGTCCGTTTTACTCAGACATATCGACTCTTTAAAAAAAAAAAAAAAAAGGTTTTAAGAAAGAGTTCGTATATTTTGTGGGCCCCAGTTTTAGAACCGCTGCTCGAACCCTCGCCCCCCGTCCCCCTCCAATAGGATAATCACAACTCATATACCCTCGAACTCACAGAGTATCAAGAGAGTTGCGTATTACATTGCTATTTCTTAAAGGTACAGTGCCCCTATCTAATACACGGGGGTCATCACATTCCCCCCAGTGAGAAAAAGTGCTGTCTCCAGCCCATAAAAAGGCGAAGGAACAAACAACAATTCCATACATAGAAAGTGTACCTAAACTCCATACATAGAGAGAATAAAACAATGCAATGATCCTAGAGGTGAGTGGGTTGATATCATGTATACATACAGATACCGGCACAGTGATATTGAAATAGAGAAGGAAAATAAATAGATTGTCATTACATAAGCAGTCTGGAGCTCAGTGTTCTATGTCAGGTCTGCGTGTGTGAAAGGTGTCTGTCCAGTGAGTGGTGGACCACTGGGCTGGAACACGTGGGTCAGCATTAGGATGTAAATTGTAGGAACGTGTAGCTTGCTCAAGAGGTTCAGAGGAACCATCTAAAGGATCAGGATGTACAGTGACCTGTAGTGAAGCGTCTTGTGTGATACAGAAAGCAACACACTGTGTAATGTGTCGTCAGCCACACCATACTCAGGGCAGAAAATGTCAGATACTCTGACAGAAATGCTATGCATTCAATATTCAAAAACCACAGTAATATTATCTCAAGAGAAAACGGTATAACCATAAAGCAGTTTATCAGTTAAAATAAATTGTAAAATAAACTACTAGTATAAACCACAATAGATTTTTTTCTCCCAAAACAGTACTAGCAATATTATCATTTGAAATATGCATTGGCATGAAAAACAATTAAATGCAATGTACACAAGTTACATGTCAAGATTTCCATTACACGAGAGTAGATGTTAATACTTCATGCTGATTTGAACTCGGCTCTCGCCAAGATAAGCACCAACTAAGACGTAGCTTTACAGTAAACTAATGTGATCCATCTGTGTCTCCATCCATTTGCGCTTCCTTCCATATGATGATGTAGATATCCTTCTGTCTGGTGTTGATGGCTGAAGTGCAATGCTGGCTCCAGGGATCAGCTTATTGCCTCCCTAGCGCATCAGCACACACAACGGCTGTGATGCTGGCTCCGGGGATCAACCACAGTGCGGTCTCCCCAGCGCATCAGCATGACAACCGTCTGGATTGAGCTAAGTAGGGTACATCTCTGGGGTCTTCAAGTGGGCACCTTCCATTCTCGGTGTTTCGTCGACTAGCCCACGACACCTCAAGAGGGCTCGACAGTGATTCTGGCGTCCCAGCATCACCCCCCTCCGTCCCCCACTCAACTCAGCCCAGCTTACTCACCCGTACATCAGCGTTTCTTTCATTCTATTGTGCTTGAGATCCCCAGCCAGAATCTTTCCGTCTCAACCAACCAGTTGCTGCTCCTCTCTGCTGCTTCAGATAAGTTCTTCACTGTGCGACACAACTCTTGACCACTGAATCCGACGTCTCTGAGAAACCGGATTCTAGAGTGTGCCACAAATCCTCGACAACCCACCTCCACTGGGTAAACCCGGACTCTACATCCTTGCTGTTCTGCTTCAGTGGCTAGTTGAGCATACTGCAGTTTCTTCCTCTCATACGCCTCATCTACAGCATCCTCCCATGGCACTGTTAACTCTAGCAGGTGAACAAGGCGTGCTGATCCAGACCACATGTCAATATCTGGTCGAAGGTTAGTGGTGACAATCTCAGGTGGAAAAATAAGCCGTTGACCAACATCTGCCAGCATTTTCCAGTCTCTAGCAGCTTCCAGTTGTCCTGGTCAAGGATTGGTTTTAACACCTTGGTGGTTGCTTTCCTGGGCGGAGGAATGTTGTCTTTTATGTGTAATGTTTTGATGGAACAGGTGGCAACTTATTGGTCATGTTACGCATGTCTTCCAATGCTAGGGCCAAACATCGCAGCACCTGGTCATGACGCCAAGTAAACGGTCCTTGGCTAAGAGCCACCTTACATCCTGTCAAAATGTGCCTTAATGTTGCAAGTGATGAACACAAAGGACATGAGGGATCCTCTCCTACCCAGAGGTTTAGGTTCTGTGGTGATGGGAGAACATCATATGTTGACCTGATGAGGAAACTGATCCTGCTCTGTTCCATATACCATAGGTCTTGCCAGCCAATCTTGTGTTGTTCCACACTCTCCCATCTCATCCATTCTCCCTGCTTGGCCTGGGAAATGGCCTTTATGCACCTCATCCTCTCCTCCTGCTTTTGCAGCTCGTTGATTACCAGCTTCCTCCGTTGAGCTGGTGCTGCCTTGTGCCATGTAGGAGGAGCTGAACTGAGACCAAGACCCCCTCTTCCATGCTGAACTTGCCCCATGATATCACCAATTCGAAGGGCAGACTTTGCATCCTCCACAGCTTTCTTTGCCGCCCACTTTCTTCCAGTTTTCAACACAGGTGCTGCCTCCCTAACGCATTTGTCACATGGCTCTACTAATGTCATTTCCAGTCTGACCTTGGCGCACTTAAACTCCTTGGTTAGAGCGGAGACTGGTAGCTGCAGTATTCCTTTACCATAAAGTCCCACTCTGCCGAGGCAGCGTGGAACTCCCAACCATTTCCTGATGTATGAACTGATTAAAGCTTCCAGCTTCTCTACTGTTGTCAAAGAAACCTCGTACACAGTCAGTGGCCACAGCAACCTCGGCAGCAGACCAAACTGAAAGCACCAGAGTTTTAGTTTGCCTGGTAAAGCGCTGCTGTCTATGCTCTTCAACCCTTCCACTGCTTGTTGTCTAACTTCTCCCACACGAACTGTGTCCTTTAGATCCCCGTCGTACCATCTCCCAAGACTCTTCACTGGCTTCTCAGACACTGTTGGTATTGCCTCACCATTAATGAAGAACATTTTATCTACTACTGTACGTTTAATTATAGAGATGCTCCTTGATTTAGTGGGCTTGAATTGCATTCGTGCCCTTTCAATTTATTGGTTAATTTGCCCAATAACCGATTAGTGCAGGCTACTGTTGTAGTCATGGTTGTCATGTCATCCATGTTTGCTCGAATTGGTGGTAGTCGCATTCCAGAAGCCAAGCGCTCTCCTCCCACTACTCATTTTGATGCCCTAATGATTACTTCCATTGCCATGGTAAAAGCCAGTGGAGAAATGGTGCATCCTGCCATTATTCCAACCTCTAGGCATTGCCATGTAGTGCTGAATTCTGAAGTTGAAAAACTAAATTGCAAATCTCCAAAGTAGGCTTTCACTAAATTTGTTATTGTCATCAGTACACTGAAAAAATCAAATGCTGCCCAAAGTAGTTCATGTGGCACTGAACCATATGCATTAGCCAAATCCAGGAATGTCACATGGAGCTCCTTCCTCTCCTTTTTAGCTGATTGAATTTGTTGCCAGATCAAACTGATGTGTTCTAAGCATCCTGGGAAAGCAAACTCCTGAAGCACTCTTGTACACTCTGTACGGAACTCCATTAGGCCCTGGAGATGATGAAGCCCTTGCTTTTTTCACAGCTCGCTCTACTTCTTTCTTAGGTGCACAGTCCTCCATTTGGTATTCTGATGGATTGATAGGTGGGATGTCTGAAGGAATTGACATAGGCTCCTGCCTTTTTGAATCTGTATGTGTTTCCTCCAAATATCTCTCCAGCTCAAACTTAGATGCTTTTAGTGTGCTATTCTTCTCACTGGTGAATAACTTCTTTACAAATTTGAATGGGTCTTTATAAAAGTTAGTTCTCGCACGCTCCTTCTTTTTTTAGCATTTCTGTAAGCGCTCAGCTATGCGCAATGTTGCAAGCTTATCTTTTATGACCCTTTGTATGAGATTGAGTCCCTCCTTCTGACTTTGTTCTGCTCTTCTCCATTGCTTCCTCAGCTGTCTCCTTTCTCTAACTAAGCGTTCAATCTTCTGCTGCCGTCTAGACTTTCCAGGAATAGTTTGTACTTTTTCCTTCCTTTTTTCAACTCCAAACCTCTCGCTTCCATATGCGTAGATGATGTCCCCAAATTTATCCAGCTTCTTTTCAACTGTTCCACTTACCCTTTCCAACGCAAAGCAGAGATCTGTGTTTACTGTGTCCCATGCAGTTTTCTCACAAGCTCTTGGCCATTTAACTCCAGGCTTGTGCCCGTTGAGGTTCTTTTCTCTCTTATGCTGGTTTGTCTGACCAGGTTCACAAGGATCATTAGGTTCATCACTAACTGTGTCCATGCAAGTCCTCCTCACGTCTATGACAGGGGTGCTGATATCCTGCGAACTGTGGTTTGCTTCCTGTCGCTGGATTTCATTCGACTGACTTGACTGACTTCGTAAGAATTACTGATCAATGCGAGGCCCTTGTCCCTTCTCCCTCAAGCATTTCATTCTCCCTTGATGAATCTTCAAACCCCTGACCGTTGTCGCCTTGCTCCAACCGCAGACACAAACCTGGAGTTCCATGTCTTTGCTAACTGCAGATCTTGAACTAGTCTTTTGTGAAGTACTCTCCATACTCATATCCGTTTCCGTTCCTAAGTTGTTAACCGTGTTGTCCAACGTTGAGTCACCTTCCGCCCCCGCTCTCACAGACTCTAGGGGTATTTTTCTCTTTCATTTCTTAGAAACCTTGGGCGGGTGTCTCCAGCATCCTGTAAACACAGATCTGGATACTGCCGACAAGGGTAGCTAACCCTTGCCAGCCCCCATAGTATTCAGATGTAGTTTTCTGTCCAGACAGCACAATGTTCACAAGGAGCCGTGGAAATAGCAGGATCGCAGTCCGTTTAGGCAAACGTATCTGAAGAGGCTGAACGGGTTCATAATTGTTCGTATACAGCAGACACTTCCACGATGTCAGGGATAGTTTAACAGTCACTGTCGCATCCCCATACGTTTCAAAAACAAAAACCATACACACAAAAAGAATAGACCTTGATATTTTATTCATACATTAATATACAATAAATAAATCTCAGAGTTGGTTCCCTTTCTATTCACACTGCAGCCCATGACAGATATGTGCAATCCCTGCACTGATGGAAATTCACCAATGTTAAAATAAATATTTCTTGTGACGCTGGTGTCAGTGCAGACAATATTTATAATTGACTGGCTTATGAAGTAACGCAGCTGTTACTTGATACAGGACACAGGGAATCATCTCTCTTTAACTATTTGAAAAGACCCTGCTGTTGCATAAAATCCCCACAGATCATTCTTATTTTCATATACAATGGTAATGCCTGGCTTTGCAAGTCATTCAAACAAGCAATTGCAGTAACTAGCTAAATAAGTTCACATAAAATAGTAATAATACTTTAACAGTACGTTGCTTGTCGCTTTATTAAAAGCAAAAGTGGCAGCATTAGGTCCTACCCATATACCTGCTACAACACGAGCACAACGGCACAAATCCATGTTTACGGGGACAAAATACCAGTTCCTATGAACAGGGCCAGCATTAGCCTGTGTGGGGCCCTAGACGGGGGCCCTAGGAGGTGACAACCCCCCCCCCCCCTCCCCCCCAAAAAAATAAATAAATAAAAAACCTCACACATTACATCAATAAAACGGTAAGCTACTGCTCACCTTCAGAAATCAAGTAGGCAAGCCATACTGCATGTGTGCTGTCACTTAAGTGAAATAAAAACTGTTTGCAAACGTTATCCTTTTTATATAAATCTAAAATGATATTTGACCGATCTACTTATCAAATCCACGTGTAACATTTCACATTACTGCACATTCAGCTGCAGTTTTGAGCTGCAATTTTTGCTGTAATTTGCTTACACTAAAACAACATGAGCAACAAAACATCATGACATTTTTATCTGAATATCCTAGCCAAGAAGCAGATTTATTTTATACCACGCTGCATTTACGAGTGTACTCCCATTAGCCTATCATAAGAAGATAAGAACATAAGAACATAAGAAGGTTCACAGACGAGAGGAGGCCAGTCGGCCCATCTTGCTCGTTTGGTTGTTAGTAGCTTATTGATCTCAGAATCTCATCAAGCAGCTTCTTGAAGGATCCCAGGGTGTCAGCTTCAACAACATTACTGGGGAGTTGGTTCCACACCCTTACAATTCTCTGTGTAAAAATGTGCCTCCAATTTTCTGTTCTGAATGCCCCTTTATCTAATCTCCATTTGTGACCCCTGGTCCTTGTTTCTTTTTTCAGGTCAAAAAAGTCCCCTGGGTCGACATTGTCTATACCTTTTAGGATTTTGAATGCTTGAATCAGATCACCGGGTAGTCTTCTTTGTTCAAGACTGAATAGATTCAATTCGTTTAGCCTGTCTGCATACGACATGCCTTTTAAACACAGGATAATTCTGGTTGCTCTTCTTTGCACTCTTTCTAGAGCAGCAATATCCTTTTTGTAACGAGGTGACCAGAACTGAACACAATATTCTAGGTGAGGTCTTACTAATGCATTGTAAAGTTTTAACATTACTTCCCTTGATTTAAATTCAACACTTCTCACAATATATCCGAGCATCTTGTTGGCCTTTTTTATAGCTTCCCCACATTGTCTAGATGAAGACATTTCTGAGTCAACAAAAACTCCTAGGTCTTTTTCATAGATTCCTACTTCAATTTCAGTATCTCCCATATGATATTTATAATGCACATTTTTATTGCCTGTGTGCAGTACCTTACACTTTTCTCTATTAAATGTCATTTGCCATGTGTCTGCCCAGTTTTGAATGCTGTCTAGATCATATTGAATAACCTTTGCTGCTGCAACAGTGTTTTTCACTCCTCCTATTTTTGTGTCGTCTGCAAATTTAACAAGTTTGCTTACTATATCAGAATCTAAATCATTAATGTAGATTAGGAATAGCAGAGGACCTAATACTGATCCCTGTGGTACACCACTGGTTACCTCGCTCCATTTTGAGGTTTCTTCTCTAATCAGTACTTTCTGTTTTCTACATGTTAACCACTCCCTAATCCATGTGCATGCATTTCCTTGAATACCTACTGCGTTCAGTTTGAGAATTAATCTTTTATGCAGGACTTTGTCATAAGCTTTCTGGAAATCTAAATAAACCATGTCGTATACTTTGCAATTATCCATTGTCGATGTTGCATTCTCAAAAAAATCAAGCAGGTTAGTTAGACACGATCTCCCTTTCCTAAAACCATGCTAACTGTCTCCCAGGATATTGTTACCATATAGGTAATTTTTCATTTTAGATCTTATTATAGTTTCCATAAGTTTACAAATAATAGAAGTCAGGCTTATTGGTCTGTAGTTACCTGGTTCGGTTTTGTCACCCTTTTTGTGGATCGGAATTACGTTTGCAATTTTCCAGTCTGTTGGTACAATTCCTGAGTACTATTGGGAGGATCTCATACGGCCCAGGGGATTTGTTTATTTTAAGAGCTCCTAGTCCCTTTAACACTTCTGCCTCTGTTATGCTAAAGTTATTTAAAACTGGATAGGAACAGGTCGACATGAGAGACATGTTGTCCGTGTCCTCCTTTGTAAAAACTTGTGAAAAGTAATCATTTAATATATTTGCTATTTTTTTTTTATTCATCTATGATTTTGCCATTTGTGTCTCTTAGACATTTAACCTCCTCTTTGAATGTTCTCTTACTGTTATAATATTGGAAAAACATTTTGGAATTTGTTTTAGAACCCTTAGCAATGTTGATTTCTCTCTCTCTCTCTTGGCCTTTCTAACTTCCTTTTTGACTTGTGTTTTCAGTTCCAAGTACTCTTTCTGTGTGCTTTGTTTTTAGTCCCTTTTAAACGCTTTGTAAAGTGCCTTTTTTCGCTGAGTATTTTTTTACTTGATCTATTAAACCATTTTGGCCATTTTGTTTTAGATTTAGATTTGTCTACGTTTGGGATGTAATTGTTTTGTGCCTCTAGTACTACATTTTTTCTGTGGATGTTTTCTCTATTTTACTCCAACCTACTTCTGTTAGTCTCTGTTTCATACCTTCAAAGTTTGTTTTTCTAAAATTGTAAGTTAGAAGCAGTTTGAAAGCTTGTTGACAGCTGCAGAAGCTAAACTAAACTTCCAAAAGAAAAAAACAAAGAAAAAATTAAAAAAATTTAAACAACAATTACAACATGGTCTTCAAGCCAGTAATCTGTGACAACTGCATGATGTGGGAAATCTGAGAAAACCCAACAGAGCTCAACCAAGTTTGTGTAAAGTGCTGCACGATCCAGGACTTGCTTCAATGAGTAAGTCTGCTAGAAAAGGAGCTGGAGGAAATGAGACAGCAACAGGAGCTTGAGGAGCTGACACACCCACAATTCATGGAAGTCTGCACTCGTAGCAGACTGAAAGCCACCAGGGAGATGGAAGAGAGTTGAATCAGCTGGGTTCAGATAGGCAGAAGCAGGGAAAATAAAAAACTTTGTCAAACACAACTACCAGAACTCCAGACATCCAACAAATTTGATCCACTTCAACATTTGCATGACTAAAACCAACATCAAGAGAATGAAAGGAACAACATCCAGGACCCTATAAACAGTGCTGACCAGGCAGAAAAAAGAAGGGAGGTCATGATTGTTGGGGACTCCATATTGAGAAACACAGCAAGTTCAGTTCGCAGTTTGGACCCCCTTACTACAACAGTGTGCTGCCTTCCAGGAGTCTCTGTCAAGCACATCACTGAGAACGTGGACAGGCTCCTAGAACGAACAGGAGATGAGGTAGTAGTCGTCCACATCGGTACAAACAATATTGGAAGAGACAGGCCAAGATCCCTGCAAAACAAATTCAGAGAGCTAGGAAGGAAATTAAAAGACAAGACCAAAACTGTGGTATTTTCTGGGATACTGCCGGCACCTTGCAAAGGACCATATGGATAGCTGGAAATACAAAATCAAAATGCATGGCTGAAATCGTGGTGCACACAGGAAGGCTTCACCTTTCTTGAACATTGGAGCACATTCTACAACAAGGACTATCTATATAGGTGGGACGGACTGCACTTAAACAGAAAGGGAACCAATCTACTCAGAGAAAGGATCCTTGAGGAGGTCCAGAAGCATTTAAATTAGAAAGGAAGGGGGGAGAAAACAAAAAAAAACAGAAGGGAGACCACGTCAAAACAAGGGCAACAACTCAGGTAAGACAACAATTAAATGTATTTATCTTAATGCTAGAAGTCTCAGAAACAAAATGTTAGAACTTGAAGCTACTGCACTAACAAGTAACTACAATGTGATAGGTGTTACAGAAACTTGGTTGTCTGAGAGAGATGGAGACGAATATAATATTAGTGGGTACACACTGAATAGGAAAGACAGGCAGGACAGAAGAGGCGGAGGGGTAGCGCTATACATAAGAAATAGTCTTGAAGCCCAGGTGTTAAATCAGGACAAAGAAAACAATGCAGAATCAATATGGGTCAGAATAATGGACACAAATTCAAAGGGCATAATAATAGGAGCATGCTATAGACCGCCAAATTCAGACGCTGAGCAAAATAATCTGTTGTACAATGACATTCGAAATGCGTGTAGAAAAGGAGAAGCCATACTAATGGGGGATTTCAACTTCCCTTGTATAAAATGGGAAAACCCGATGGGGGGCACGACGGACGAAATTGAAATGGTGGAAATGACAAATGACTGCTTCCTAACGCAATTTGTCAAGGCACCGACTAGAGGGGAGGCATGCCTTGATTTAGTCTTTTCAAATAATGAAGACAGAATAACTAAAACAGAGGTCAGAGAGCCATTGGCAAACTCAGACCACAACATGGTCTCATTTGAAGTATTTTAAAACCCCAAAAGTAATGACTAAAGCTAAGGTTTACAATTTTAGAAAAGCAAACTATGAAGGTATGAAACAGAGACTAACAGAAGTAGGTTGGAGTAAAATAGAGAAAATATCCACAGAAAAAGGATGGCTGTTTTTTAAAAATGTAGTACTAGATGCGCTAAACAATTACATCCCAAAAGTAGACAAATCTAAATCTAAAACAAAATGGCCAAAATGGTTTAATAGATCAATTAAAAGAAATATTCAGTGAAAAAGGCACTTTACAGAGCATTTAAAAGGGACCAAAAAAAAGGTACACGGAAAGAGTACTTGGAACTGTAAACACAAGTCAAAAAGGAAGTTAGAAAGGCCAAGAGAGAGAGAGAAATCAATATTGCTAACGGGGCTAAAACCAATTCCAAAATGTTTTTCCAATATTATAACAGCAAGAGAACATTCAAAGAGGAGGTTAAATGTCTAAGAGACACAAATGGCAAAATCATAGATGAAGAAAAAAAAAGCAAATATATTAAATGATTACTTTTCACAGATTTTTACAAAGGAGGACACGGACAACATGCCTCACATGTCAACCTGTTCCTATCCAATTTTCAATAACTTTAGCATAACAGAGGCAGAAGTGTTAAAGGGACTAGGAGCTCTTAAAATAAACAAATCCCCTGGGCCAGATGAGATCCTCCCAATAGTACTCAAAGAAATGAAAGAAGTTATTTACAAACCGCTAACTAAGATCATGCAACAGTCTCTTGACACAGGGGTTGTACCGACAGGTTAGAAAATAGCAAACGTAATACCGATCCACAAAAAGGGAGACAAAACTGAACCAAGTAACTACAGACCAATAAGCCTGACTTCTATTCTATGTAAACTTATGGAAACTATAATGTGATCCAAAATGGAAAATTACCTATATGGTAACAATATCCTGGGAGACAGTCAGCATAGTTTTAGGAAAGGGAGATCGTGTCTAACTAACCTGCTTGACTTCTTTGAGGATGCAACATTGAAAATAGATAATTGTAAAGCATACGACATAGTTTATTTAGATTTCCAGTAAGCTTTTGACAAAATCCTTCATAAAAGATTAATTCTCAAACTGAACGCAGTAGGGATTCAAGGAAATGCATGCACATGGATTAGGGAGTGGTCAACAGGTAGAAAACAGAAAGTACTGATTAGAGGAGAAACCTCAAAATGGAGTGAGGTAACCAGTGGTGTACCACAGGGATCAGTATTAGGTCCTCTGCTATTCCTAATCTACATTAATGATTTAGATTCTGGTATAGTAAGCAAACTCGTTAAATTTGCAGACGACACAAAAATAGGAGGAATGGCAAACACTGTTGCAGGAGCAAAGGTCATTCAAAATTATCTAGACAGCATTCAGAACTGGGCAGACACATGGTAAATGACATTTAATAGAGAAAAGTGTAAAGTACTGCACGCAGCCAATAAAAATGTGCATTATAAATTTCATATGGGAGATACTGAAATTGAAGAAGGGAACTATGAAAAAGACCTAGGAGTTTATGTTGACTCAGAAATGTCTTCCTCTAGACAATGTGGGGAAGCTGTAAAAAAGGCCAACAAGATGCTCGGATATATTGTGAGAAGTGTTGAATTTAAATCAAGGGAAGTAATGTTAAAACTTTACAATGCATTAGTAAGACCTCACCTAGAATATTGTGTTCAGTTCTGGTCACCTCGTTACAAAAAGGATATTGCTGCTCTAGAAAGAGTGCAAAGAAGAGCCACACCCCTTAGGTGTGGGGCCACCTTGCTCGCCTTGCCCGAAGGCCGGCCCTGCCTATGGAGAACGCTAATGTGCCTTTTAGGGCAGACCAAACCTGTCTGTAAATTTTTACAGAAAAAAGTCTCCTTAAACATGACTAAAACTTTTGTGTACCACGTCAAACTCAAACAAATCACTACATGACCAGTTAATGAGACGATAACAAGCCAGACTGTCGGAATGTTGTCAGTCGTTAGAATTGTAAAAACCTGTGGTATTTTTTTCCTTAAATAGTTGGAATGTGGGGAGGAGTGTTTTGAGTATCGCAAATATTCTTTAAACGTGCCTTAAACGTTCCTTATTAAGACATTTTGGTACACACTTAGAGCCCAGTGTCTCGTGAATTTATTCTAATTGATCCATCTTGTAATATCTTTGTTAATTGTTGTTAATTGATTGACCTTGTATCCATCTGTAATTCATGTGTTTGTAATAATGATCACCTAAAGTGGATGATATTGTCATCGCATATTTTAAGGAACACGTGTTCCGCTGCTATCATTCTTTCTTCTCGGTGCTCTGAAGAAGACTAATTTGGTCGAAACGTGTAAGCAATTTTATGCAATACAGAATCTTGTTTTTAACTAAACGAGGTGGGGTAGGGACTTGATTTAAACGGTTGGGAGGTGTCGTCTAGGCTATTCCTTATGTGGTGCTTTTTCCACTAAGGAGACATTGTATGACTAATATATATACAGTGCCTTGCATAAGTATTCACCCCCCTTGGACTTTTCCACATTTTGTAGTGTTACAACCTGGAATTAAAATGGATTTAATTGGGAATTTTACCATTTGATTTACACAACATACTTAACACTTTGAAGGTGCAAAATATTTTTTATTGTGACACAAAAGTTAATTAAACAAAAAAAAATACATTTGTTGGTTGCATAAGTATTCACCCCCCTGAGTCAATACTTGGTAGAAGCACCTTTGGAAGCAATTACAGTTGTGAGTCTTTTTGGGTAAGCTTTGCACATCTGGATCCTGCAATTTCCCAGTCCCTGCTGATGAAAAGCATCCCCATAACATGATGCTGCCACCACCATGCTTCACCGTGGGGATGGTGTTCTCAGGGTGATGAGCAGTGTTGGCTTTGCGCCACACATAGCGTTTTGCGCTAAGGCCAAAAACTAAGCAGTTTTATGCAATACAGAATCTTGTTTTTAACTAAACGAGGTGGGGTAGGGATTTGATTTAAACGGTCGGGAGGTGCCATCTAGGCTATTCCTTATGTGGTGCTTTTTCCACTAAGGAGACATTGTATGACTATATATATATTAGTGCCTTGCATAAGTATTCACCCCCCTTGGACTTTTCCACATTTTGTAGTGTTACAACCTGGAATTAAAATGGATTTAATTAGGATTTTTTGTCACTGATCTACACAAAATGTCAAAGTGGGGAAAAAAATCTACATATTTTTCAAAATTATTTACAAATAAAAAACTGAAAAGTCTTGATTGCATAAGTATTCAACCCCTTTGCTGTGACACCCCTAAATAAACTCCAATTGCCTTCAGAAGTCACATAATTAGTTGAATGGAGTCCACCTGTGTGCAATTAAAGTGTCACATGATCTCAGATTAAATACACCTGTTTCTGAAAGGCCCCAGAGTTTGTTAGAGAGCATATCTAAACAAACAGCATCATGAAGACCAAGGAGTTATCAAAACAAGTCTGGGATAAAGTTCTGGAGAAGCACCAATCAGGGTTGGCACAACCGTGACTCTGCCTAGAGAAGGCCGTCCACCAAAACTCAGTGACCAGGTAAGGAGGGCATTAGTCAGAGAAGCAACCAAGAGGCCAATGGTAACTCTGAAGGAGCTGGAGAGATCCACAGCTGAGATGGGAGAAACCGTCCATGTCTTTTTTTTTTGTTTAATTAACTTTTGTTTCACAATAAAAAATATTTTGCACCTTCAAAGTGTTAAGTATGTTGTGTAAATCAAATGGTAAAAATCCAGACAGGCTGTAACAGTAGGCTTTGGTGCTGTGGAGTTTCAGAATGCTGAAAATGAGACAAGTGCTCCTGGCATTGTGCACAGTCTGTGCGCTGCTCTCCGCAGGTACGTAACAGGAGATTAAAGTCACTTTGATGCAGAATTAAAACATGTTTTAATCATTATTTTTTGTGATATGATATGGTTTGGTTTTAACTGTTTTTTTGAAAATTAGATCTGACTAGATTTTTAAAAAGTCCTAATTAGGAGATTTTTTTTTTCATTGGCACTAGGACGCTACCGTTGAAAACTTTTTATATAAAAAATTAAAACATTCTCTCTGAACCTGCTGCTGCGCCAAGTAATGTATAGATTGATCAGCAGCGAAAGGACAACTGTTAATACCAACAAAAAATGAGATAGTTCAGCACACACTATATATAAAATTATTTCTTAGCATCAATTATTCATATTTTTTATTACATTTTCCTTTTTGTATATATCACTTTCATGAGTCTCATTTTTCTCTCACGCTGTGTATTTCTTAAACAATAATAGCACTTTGAGAGGAAATGAGTGACTTTAGTTAATATAGAAAAAAAGATAAATTCTTGTTCGTGGTATTTTAAATAGCTTCTACACATTTGATATCCCTTCTTCAGGCACCCTGTGGAGGCAGTTTTCCTTAAGTTGGCTGCAACCTCTCTCTGCAGTGATTTACTATTTCACAATGCACAATTATTATTATTATTATTATTATTATTATTATTATTATTATTATTATTATTATTATTATTATTTATTTCTTAGCAGACGCCCTTATCCAGGGCGACTTACAATTGTAAGCAAATACATTTCAAGTGTTACAGTACAAGTAATACAATAAGAGCAAGATAAATACAATGACTTTGGTTCAAGCAAGTACAAGTGTGACAAAATACAATTCAATAATACAGCAGATAACAGTGACAGTGATAGTTACATCAAGCTATGATTAAATACAAAATACTACAGATTAAACACTTGGCAGATTACAGTACTCTGAAGTACAGGATTAAATGCATTGCTCAACACTTCTGACCACGCACCCCTTGACTGCCTGCAGTTCTGCTCTGAGATCTCGTTTCTCAGGCCGCTGTATTATTATTTCTAATCTAATCCTCTAGCTTCCGCTCTGAACTGCAACTCATGCCGACACAGTGGAACCTCCACAGACACCACCATGACCTGTCCGGCCTCACAGCCCCGTGTGCAGACAGACACCACCATGACCTGCCCGGCCTCACAGCCCCGTGTGCAGACAGACACCACCATGACCTGCCCGGCCTCACAGCCCCGTGTGCAGACAGACACCACCATGACCTACCCGGCCTCACAGACCCGTGTGCAGACAGACACCACCATGACCTGCCCGGCCTCACAGCCCCGCGTGCAGACAGACACCACCATGACCTGGCCTCACAGCCCCGTGTGCAGACAGACACCACCATGACCTGCCCGGCCTCACAGCCCCGTGTGCAGTCACAGCAGTCACAACTAGCAGAGGTAAGATAAGAAGGAAGGAGAGCTGTCTAAAACAGTGCTTCTCAACTCTGATCCTAGGGACCCCCCTGTCTGTGTCTCTGCTGGGTTTTGTAACAACTGAGCTGCTCTCAATGACTTTTTAATTGAAGCCTTATTATTATTATTATTATTTATTTCTTAGCAGACGCCCTTATCCAGGGCGACTTACAATCGCAAGCAAATACAAATACATTCAAGTGTTACAATACAAGTCATACAATAAGAGCAAGAAATACAATAATTTTTTCAAGTGTGACAAACCACAATTCAATAATACAGCAGATAATAGTGAAAGTTACATCAGGATATGATTAAATAGTGATAGTTACATCAGGATATGATTAAGTACAAAATACTACAGGTTAAACACTTGGCAGATTACAGTATTCTGAAGCATAGGATTAAATGTAGTAAAATAGGGGGCAGATAAGAGCAAAATAAAGCATATTTAAATGAAGGGTGATAGTGTCCCAGGATACAACAGAGGAGTTCTACAGGTGCTGTTTGAAGAGGTGAGTCTTAAGGAGGCGCCGGAATGTGGTCAGGGACTGGGCAGTCCTGACATCTGTAGGCCTGACATCCTTAATGTAACCCTGCTGATTACAGAGCAGTACAGGACTGTGTGTGTTGTGTAGATCAATTAATATATATATATACACATTTAATAACAGCAAAACAGACCTGTTCACAACCTGATCACTGTTAATTCCATGAGAATTAAAAGACAAAGTACCGAAGTACTGTAAAACAAGAATTTTACGAGCAAGACACTTTTGCTAATTTTGTATTTATTAAAAAAATCTGCAAAATGAATGTGCCCTGGAATGTTATTCATAAAATACACATGGTGCTGTACATTTTTTTTTTAATAAATTTGGAATCGGCAATTATTTTTTACCCCCATTTTCTCCCAATTTGGAATTGTCTTTAAGACCTTGCGCTGCAACTCCTGTATTGACTCGGGAGAGACGAAGACAAACACAAGTGTCCTCCGAAACGCATGCTGTCAAGCCGACCTCCTCTTTCCACACTGCAAGCTGACAGCGACCTGTCGCGTCGGAGGAAGTGCAGTTCCACTGACAACTCTGCCAACCCGCAGTCGCCCGGCCGCCACAGGAGTTGCTGGTGCGCGGTGAGACAAGGATTACCCTGCCGACTTAAGCCCTCCCCACCCGGGCGGCGCTCAGCCAATTATGCACCGCCTCCTGGGAACTCCCGGCCATAGTCGGCGATTATTATTATTATTTGTTTATTTAGCAGACGCCTTTATCCAAGGTGACTTACAGAGACTAGGGTGTGTGAACTATGCATCAGCTGCAGAGTCACTTACAATTACTCACCCGTCTCACCCGAAAGACGGAGCACGAGGAGGTTAAGTGACTTGCTCAGGGTCACACAATGAGTCAGTGGCTGAGGTGGGATTTGAACCAGGGACCTCCTGGTTACAAGCCCTTTTCTTTAACAACTGGACCACACAGCCTCCAGGCGATGGCACAGCCTGGATTGGAACCAGTGATCTCCAGGCTATAGGGCACACCCTGCACTTCTGGTGAAGCGTCTTAGCCGGATGCACCACTCGGGAGCCCCCGTGGTGCTGTATTAGCCGGATGCACCACTCGGGAGCCCCCGTGGTGCTGTCTTAGTCTGATACACCACTCGGGAGCCCCCGTGCTGCTGTCTTAGCCGGATGCACCACTCGAGCCCCCGTGGTGCTGCCTTAGCCGGATGCACCACTCGGGAGCCCCCGTGGTGCTGTCTTAGCTGGATGCATCACTCGGGAGCCCCCGTGGTGCTGTCTTAGCCGGATGCACCACTCGAGCCCCCGTGCTGCTGTCTTAACCGGATGCACCACTCGGGAGCCCCCGTGGTGCTGTCTTAGTCTGTTACACCACTCGGGAGCCCCCGTGGTGCTGCCTTAGCCGGATGCACCACTCGGGAGCCCCCGTGGTGCTGTCTTAGCTGGATGCATCACTCGGGAGCCCCCGTGGTGCTGTCTTAGCCGGATGCACCACTCGAGCCCCCGTGCTGCTGTCTTAACCGGATGCACCACTCGGGAGCCCCCGTGCTGCTGTCTTAGCTGGATGCACCACTCAGGAGCCCCCGTGGTGCTATCTTACCCGGATGCACGACTCGGGAGCCCCCGTGCTGCTGTCTTAGCTGGATGCACCACTCAGGAGCCCCCGTGGTGCTGTCTTACCCGGATGCACGACTCGGGAGCCCCCGTGCTGCTGTCTTAGCTGGATGCACCACTCGAGCCCCCGTGGTGCTGTCTTAGCCGGATGCACCACTCGGGAGCCCCCGTGGTGCTGTCTTAGTCTGATACACCACTCGGGAGCCCCCGTGGTGCTGTCTTAGCTGGATGCACCACTCGGAAGCCCCCGTGCTGCTGTCTTAGCTGGATGCACCACTCGAGCACCCGTGGTGCTGTCTTAGCTGGATGCACCACTCGGAAGCCCCCGTGCTGCTGTCTTACCCGGATGCACCACTCGGGAGCCCCCGTGGTGCTGTCTTAGTCTGTTACACCACTCGGGAGCCCCCGTGGTGCTGCCTTAGCCGGATGCACCACTCGGGAGCCCCCGTGGTGCTGTCTTAGCTGGATGCATCACTCGGGAGCCCCCGTGGTGCTGTCTTAGCCGGATGCACCACTCGAGCCCCCGTGCTGCTGTCTTAACCGGATGCACCACTCGGGAGCCCCCGTGGTGCTGTCTTACCCGGATGCACGACTCGGGAGCCCCCGTGCTGCTGTCTTAGCTGGATGCACCACTCGAGCCCCCGTGGTGCTGTCTTAGCCGGATGCACCACTCGGGAGCCCCCGTGGTGCTGTCTTAGTCTGATACACCACTCGGGAGCCCCCGTGGTGCTGTCTTAGCTGGATGCACCACTCGGAAGCCCCCGTGCTGCTGTCTTAGCTGGATGCACCACTCGAGCACCCGTGGTGCTGTCTTAGCTGGATGCACCACTCGGAAGCCCCCGTGCTGCTGTCTTACCCGGATGCACCACTCGGGAGCCCCCGTGCTGCCGTCTTACCCGGATGCACCACTCGGGAGCCCCCGTGGTGCTGTCTTACCCGGATGCACCACTCGGGAGCCCCCGTGGTGCTGTCTTAGTCTGATACACCACTCGGGAGCCCCCGTGCTGCTGTCTTAGCCGGATGCACCACTCGGGAGCCCCTGTGGTGCTGCACATTTAAAAGAAAAGGAAGCGCAGACATCTGTGCCCTTGCCACAAAAATGTACCTTTAAGCCCATAAGCGAAATTAAGTTGCCGCAAAAAAATCCTGTTTTACAGTATCTGGAGGGATGTCTTTTTGTTTTCACCTGCCCAGATTCGCTTCTCTCTAGTCTTTGTTTCTCAGATTCTTCCACCAAAGCGCTAATTCCCTCAGCACCTGTCCTGGGTGTTACGAAGCTGGGCAGATGAAACACTGCCCCTTGTTTTTCAGCGGGTTTTGCTACAACAACAATCAATATGAAGTAATGCACAAACACTGAATCCTGCAGTGGGCCGGTATCCCTCAACTTTGGAATCAGAAGGACAACTGTGATTGCAAAATGTTGCACCACTGATTTGTGTTACCGAATCATATTTCCTATTACAGCACTTGTACAGCATCTTATCTTTCCGTTTTCCATTCCAGCGTATGTGGACACTACCCCATCTGGTCTGCAGTGTTATAATTGTGTGGGACAGGACTGCACAGACACAAATAAAATAAAGTGTCTTGGCGTTGGAGGACCGTTGTCTGAAGGTTGCAGGTGAGTTAAACTGTAGTTTCTATACTATAGTTTTATCAGGAACTAGCCAAGCCCTTTCTGATTGGTCATAAGTAACACAAAATCAATCACAGCAAATTATTGGCCAAACTGGGGTGGTGGGTGGGTGAGAAATTTAAATTCTGTGCCATTATTGAACTAGAGACCACTTTACATATTCAGCTCTTTGCATATCTCTTCCATTGTAAGTGAAATGGCAAAAAGAAAAACTTTGATCTTTCTTTCTTTCAGCTGAAGCAGGAGGAACGAAATCAGTGATGAAGGGATGCGCTTCCAAAAACGCCTGCGTTTCTCAATCCGTTTATGGGGTAGTCGGAGCAACTTACGGATTCAACCTTATGCTCATAAGGTTGAATCCGATGTAAATTGCTGAATCATTTCTGTTATTTTTTTCTTGTGAGGAATACAAACTGTAAAAATAAATTTGCCATACATTTGTAAATTATTGAGTGATTATTAAGCTTGGTGTTTAAGAATTACCATTCCTCTTATTTGGGACCTAGTCAAGTTTTATACTCAATGTCATAGAAAGTGGCATACGTATAAATTACAAGTGTACATATAAAAAATAAATAAATAAAGTTTTACCTGACCTGGTAATTGACTCATTGGTGCCATCTTGTGGTTTGGAAGAGTATTTGAAGCTACATTAGTTTGCTTTTGTTTCTCTGTTATTTGAACTTTTTGTAGCGTTGTGACAGGACAGTATCAGAGCCAAAACTGCAGTTCACAAATTAAAAGAAAATAAATAATAAAACATAAAGGTGCAATTACACAAGTTTGTTTTATTTGCAAAAAGATTTGTAAGTTAATAAATGCATAGTTATATATGACATTGTACATATGATGTAGCAAATAGCCGTAATTAATATCCACAGAACTGATTTGAATCCCACTGCTCCACAGAAAAAAGTCCCACCTATGATCAGTGCACAGATAAAGATAATCAGATCAACTATAAACTGGTACAATATTACATTGCATACCCATGAAAACAGCCTGAGAAAACTCCAAGATGAATGCTTAATATAGGAAGCAGTATTCAATTTACCCTGTTAGATATCAGTTATGCTTAGAAGTGCTTAATAATAAGTTGCCTCTGATTCATTTATGAAAGCGTTCCCTTTTCCAGGTATGTCAACACTGGACTGTGCTGGATGTTTAGTTAAACACAAACCCCAGAGCTAGGGAAGCAGCTCCAGCTATCATGAACATGTTTATTCCTAGGGGAATAAATCCATTTGCAGAAGCTGCATTACAAGCTACTTGTAAATTACTCAAAAATGGCCAGGCCGTCACCAAAGAGTCTTTATCACACGCAGCTTTGGTGGCACATCCCTTCAGTGTTACTGTAGGAATACCTGAAAGAATACAAAAGCACTGCATTATTGACCGACAAAAAACTTTTATCAA
This sequence comes from Acipenser ruthenus, assembly GCF_902713425.1. Taxonomy (NCBI): domain Eukaryota; kingdom Metazoa; phylum Chordata; class Actinopteri; order Acipenseriformes; family Acipenseridae; genus Acipenser; species Acipenser ruthenus. Next base: position 12,919,659 of record NC_081211.1, read on the forward strand.
TTCCAATGAGCAATGGCAAGCCACAAGCATGAAGTGATTCACACGGCAGCACCCACAAATTCACCAGTGATGTTTATTGTACAAAAACATCCAAAGAATCTCAACATTACTATGAATCCTAGAACCTAAAGCGGAGGCTGTGTGGTCCAGTGGTTAAAGAGAAGGGCTAATAACCAGGAGGTCCCCAGTTCAAATCAGCCACCAACTCATTGTGTGACCCTGAGCAAGTCACTTAACCTTCTTGTGCTCCATCTTTCGGGTGAGACGTAGTTGTAAGTGACTCTGCAGCTGATGCATAGTTCACACACCCTAGTCTCTGTAAGTCGCCTTGGATAAAGGTGTCTGCTAAAATAAACACATTATAAAGCAGGCCGGGGTTGTTGTGAGCTAATGGTGAAGACACAAGTCTTTATCCACTTGTGGGTCGATTTAATCAGTTATACAGGAAAGCACAGTGTTGTTTGTAATGACACACAACAAAAACACATCATTGTATTTCAGCAAATGCATCTTGAATGAAGATTAAATGAGTTTTGTAGTTCAGCCAAAGCATCTTTATAGAAGCAAGTTTCTGTCTTACCTCTTTCTGTCTATAAGACAGAAGGTTTTTCATGGTAAAGTACAGCATTTGTGAAAGCACGACAAAGAACAGGCAAGCACTGGAAAGCACAGAGGTAAAAACATCAAAATTGTAGCGATTTGGTGTAAATATGTAGCCTATCGGGAAAAGCATGGGAAAAACTGCTAAAGTACTGATCCGGTTTACTGTGGTGAACATTCATAAGGGTGTGTGACGGAGATCGAATGATTCTTGGTGTTAGATCTCCCTCCCGACCTGTGAGGGCACTGTATAAAAGGAACAGACTACCCTTAACTAAATGGCATGACAATTTATTCCTTAGGGTAGGTGGAAGTTGGTCATTTAGGAAGGGGGCGGAGCTACGGTATCCAAACTCAATGACTCAGACGGGAAACAGCGTGCCATCCGAGGATTGGAGGATTGGATGCACTCGTTAACCTAGGGGTCATGAGCGAGGGTATAAATAGGGGTCGTAGTGTAAGTGATCTGTTCCTTGGTAAATGGTTAATGTTTCAAACCTACAAGGAGTCTGTGCTGCAGTATCGTGAACCGTGAGTTTTGTCTTGTGTTTGTTAACTATTGCCTGTTTTTTAAAAGACTACCAGTAGCACGATCCGGAGCTGTAGCGAAAGCCAGCATAAACCCAGACATCACTTTCACCCCTGCATTTCACGGAGAACTGTAATATACCACTTGCACTTATTCACTATCACTAGGAAATGTGTTTGTGTTTTATGTTTAGTGTTGGTGTGTAAAACTGGACTTTTGGTTACGGGTCAAACCCGGGGAATTACAAATACCGAGTGATACATGCCGCTGTTTCACTCTATCATTATTATTTACAGGTGTTCGCCATAAGGCTCTGGACATTGTTTAATAAATCAATAATCACCCTTGCACCTGGAAATCATTGTCTGTTTTGTATCCGCTCTGCACTGCACACACTTGTATTCACTCACCACTTTGCCACAGGGTGACATTTATTTTTGATTGCGTTTGACGAGCAGCTAGTGAACTCCAGTCAAAAATGCTTCAGGGGAAATAAAGGAAAACCAGTGTTTTAAGTCATAACAATAAGAAGTTGGGCTCATTTTAATGAGGTACTGTAATACAGAATGGAAAGATGGATTACCTGGTGCAGCCCCAGTCAATGTGATGCATTGATCTTGTGTTCCAAGACAGTTAACCAAGTCTGTCCCGCAGCTACCAGTACCGACACATGAAGGACACTGCTTCCCATTCGAGGAATCCCCAGTGAGAGCAACTAGAAAAACAACACAGGACATTTCAGGAATGAAAGAGGCCAGATTTAAAATCACTTTCCTTATCCTTTTCTCTTAAAGGAGTGCTAATCCTTCCTTTTTTGTGCATCAAATCCTAAGATATATTGTGTGATTTTTTGGAAACATTGAATCCTACAATATATTGTTTGTTTTTTTTGTTTTTGCAAGAATTGTGTTTCTCCCCAATTTAATGTGTCCAAAGATATTTTTCTCCTCATTGTGGTGATTCCACACACAACTGCGGATCAGTAGGAATCCTCTTATCTCATGACCAAGCCAGCTTCCTCTTTTACACCAAAGGTGTTTTCCACCCAGGAACTCGAGAAGGGATGTGAGCAGGGCTGCCAGCCTCTGGAGGACCGAGCCCAAACCCACAGGCATCTGCCCCGCCTGGCCAGCAGGGGTCACTGCAGAGCGATGAGAAGCAGTCCCTACGGCTTTCCCACGTTTAAAATGTGTGCCCTTATGTGTGTGACGGTATTAATACACAATAGATCTGATTTGTGGAATTACAGCAGATCCTGCTTGCTAGCAATCCTGATATAAACTTTTAGTTATTATCAAAGTTTTTGTTGGAACCAATTCCATCCCATAGACTTTAATGCAAATGGATTTCGGATATTGACAACGGCATGCCGCTTTATGACAACTTTTTGCAAAGTTTCCATGGTTACAGAATGAGCGGGAATGCACAACGGGCATGCATTTCAGCCTCCCTGTATACGTCACAACGTACTGAACTCATCCGTGTATTATTACAATTGCAGGTAAAATTTAATAGATTTAATAGATGCTCTGTACATTTATATCTGATTGTCTTGTGTGTAATGTGGCTTCCAAACGTGTTAGACCTGTCTAACCGATAAGTTCACTGAAAGAACAGTTGCAGGCAGTGGACACTTTTCACATGATATGCCAGAATCGTGGCTTTGAAAACGGCAATGAAGCTGCTCAGAAAATTGAGAGGGATTTACAGCTGGAGGTGGCGAATCGTAAAAATTGGACAGCTATTTTTAAAATTGTGCTTGGTTATTAAATGTAAGGTTTCAACAGTTTTCTTTTCTCTAAGGACATTGGCAGTTGGCTACAGTACGTTTTTGCAGAGTACAGTAGCTTACTGATATTACTATAGGCTACTTTTTTAACACTTATAGTTTACAATGGTTTATTCTTGTATTTTGTGTAATAATGAACAGAAACATAACGTCTATGTCAGTGCTCATAAAACGCGTATTCAGTGATGTGCTTTCTAAAAGTATGGTGTATAACGTTCATACAAATAAACTTGAAATTCACCTGAAACTGTGGCGTTTCGCTTATTAACAACTTTGGTTATTAACAACTTTTGGGTGGGAACCAAGGGGTTGATAATAAGCGGCATCTCCTGTATTTAATTAGCTGTATATTCTGTAACTGCTTACTAACTTTAAACAAGATACAAAAAAAGTAAGTTTTGTACATTTACCATTATAGACGCCGGTGTTGCACTGATTCGTGTCACAGCACTCAACACGGGACTCCACTCTGAGTTGATTGGTGAACTTTGCACTCAGTAGCTGACCGCAGGTTTGAAGCTTGGGACCGCATTTCTTAACAAAGCCGTTTTGCGTAAAACCTGTAAACAAGTGTTAATATGCTGTATGTTTTTTCTCATAAAATGTGTGTATTTATTTACATGCACAGTAAATAAAAAGAAAACAAAGTAAAAAATTATACTGTATTAAGTACTGTAGTGAATTTTGAAATAACTTTATATATATATATATAAAGATTTTTTACATGTGCTCACATGCAAAAAGGAAACGACTTTTGACCCTGTGACTTACTGCAAACCATTAAATTATAATGGATTGTAAGATTTGCAGCACTATAAAATAAAATGCATACCAGTAAAACAATTATTTATTCTTTAATCTTACCATACTGCTGAAAGCCAACACTTGTCGATGAAAATGTTAAACACGTCTCGGAGTTGCTGCACGTTTGTGATGTAGCAGAACACGAAGTACCCCCGTCACATTTCAGGCAGTCCAGAGAATTAACTGAAACACAAAACAAACAGCTTTTATTTGTCCAGTGTTAAATGTCGCCCAACTGTGACAGTTCCAGTAAGTGTCATAAATATAATCAAGGCAGGACCAGTAGCAGCTTATTTGTAAATGGTTTACAGCTGTGCCAAGTGCAAGGTCCAGGATAGTATAATAATATGACTACATGGGTTTAGCTGACCTTTAATAGCATTTGATAATCAAATTTGAGTATTGGGATGCATAATCAATTAATTTAAGAACATAAAGTTTACAAACGAGAGGAGGCCATTCAGCCCATCTTGCTCGTTTGGTTGTTAGTAGCTTATTGATTCCAGAATCTCATCAAGCAGCTTCTTGAAGGATCCCAGGGTGTCAGCTTCAACAACATTACTGGGAAGTCCACTCCGTCGTCAACTGCCCCCGCCCTGGAGAGGAGGAGTAGGGACGACGACCGAAGGGCAGCTGGGGATCATACCTCAGTGCACTTGAGGCCGTGAACTGGTACACTGCCTGTGGGGAGTGGGGCCACTTCGTGGTCAACTGCCCCATTCTCCAGGAAGAGAAGGAGAAGCACCGGTTCCCTGCAACAGGAGGAGACTACACGCTGTCCCCACCTCCACCGCTTCCACCAGCAGGAGCAGAGCAGCGGGAACTGCCTCTGTCTCCGCCACTGCTAGGAGCAGAGCAGCAGGAGCTGCCTCTGTCTCCACCACCACCAGGAGCAGAGCAGCAGGAGCTGCCTCTGTCTCCACCACCACCAGTAGCGGAGCAGCAGGAGCTGCTTCTGTCTACACCACCACCAGGAGCGGAGCAGCAGGAGCTGCTTCTGTCTCCACCACCACCAGGAGCAGAGCAGCAGGAGCTGCCTCTCTCTCCACCACCACTAGGGGCAGAGCAGCAGGAGTTGCCTCTGTCTCCACCACCGCGAGGGGCAGAGCAGCAGGAGCTGCCTCTGTCTCCACCACCACCAGGAGCAGAGCAGCAGGAGCTGCCTCTGTCTCCACCACCACCAGTAGCGGAGCAGCAGGAGCTGCTTCTGTCTACACCACCACCAGGAGCGGAGCAGCAGGAGCTGCTTCTGTCTCCACCACCACCAGGAGCAGAGCAGCAGGAGCCGCCTGTCACCACCACCGCTAGGGGCAGAGCAGCAGGAGCTGCCTCTGCCTCCGCCACCTCCACCAGCAGAGGGTGAATACCTGCTGGTTCCGTCTCAACCGCTGTGGGAGAACAGCTTGCCACTCCCAGCTCCACCAGCAGAGGGTGAATACCTGCTGGTTTCGTCTCCACCGCCGTGGGAGGACTGCTTGCCCCTCCCACCTCCACCAGCAGAGGGTGAATACCTGCTGGTTCCATCTCCACCTCCACCAGCAGAGGGTGAATACCTGCTGGTTCCACCTCCACCGTCATGGGAAGGACTGCTCCTGCTCTGCCTCGCACCACCCAAGGATGCCTGCCTCGCACCGCCCGGGGCTGCCTGTGGCTCCGCATCGCCGGGGGCTGCCTGTGGCTCCGCATCGTGTGGCCAGAGCCCCACGGAGGGGAGCTGCCAGCCATGAAGAAGGGGGGGAGGTCTGGAGACCACCCCCAAAATTTCCTTGGCCAGAGGAGCCGGCCTGTACGCAGTCCACCGGGACGCTACGGCTGTTTGGGTGGGAGGAGGACATCCCACCGTGGCCGCCACATTTGGCCGCATATTTGTTATTGTTTTGTATTTATATTTTAAAAACCTCATGAGGATGCGTGGCTGATCAGCTACTGATTATTTAACTAGCTGACAGTCACGCATCCTTACTAAACTCGTGCAGACTGTGGCCGAGGGGTAATAAGATAATTAACAGCTAGTTAACCCCTCGGCCAGAATATAAAAGCCTCCAGCTGTCTGCGCTAAGGGGGAGAGTGTACAGAGGAGAGTACAGGAGAGTGAGCAAGGAGAGCGAAAAACGAGAGTGGAAAACAATTGCTATATTTTAGATACTTGTTTCTGTTTATTTGTTTGGCCATCGCGCCTTTTTGTTTGGTGTTTGTTTTGTTTTGTTTAAACCTTTTGTTTATTTATTATTTAATAAAAGCACTGAACGCCGTAGCATTCAGTATCACCCACCACCATTCCTTCTTTTGGTTCCTGTTTCTGGTCCGTGACGTCACCACTCACATGCCACTCAACAGCACTCGGTCACAAGGCGCAAAACAATTACATCCCAAAAGTAGAGAAATCTGAATCTAAAACAAAATGGTTTAATAGATCAATTAAAAAAAATATTCAGCGAAAAAAGGGACTTTACAGAGCATTTAAAAGGGACCAAAAACAAAGAAAGAGTACTTGGAACTGCAAACGCAAGTCAAAAAGGTAGTTAGAAAGGCCAAGAGAGAGAGCTAGAAATGAACATTGCTAAGGGTGCTAAAACCAATTCCAAAAAGGGTTTTCCAATATTATAACAGCAAGAGAACATTCAAAGAGGAGGTTAAATGTCTAAGACACAAATGGCAAAATCATAGATGAAGAATAAAAAATAGCAAATATATTAAATGATTACTTTTCACAGGTTTTTACAAAGGAGGACACGGACAACATGCCCCACATGTCGACCTGTTCCTATCCAGTTTTAAATAATTTTTGCATAACAGGCAGAAGTGTTAAAGGGACTAGGAGCTCTTAAACAAATCCCCTGGCCCAGATGAGATCATCCCAATAGTACTCAAAGAAATGAAAGAAGTTATTTACAAATCGCTAACCAAGATCATGCAACAGTCTCTTGACACGGGTTGTACCAACAGACTGGAGAATTGTAAAATTGCAAATTGTAATACCGATTCACAAAAAGGGAAACAAACCCGAACCAGGTAACTACAGACCAATAAGCTTGACTTCTATTATATGTAAACTTATGGAAACTATAAGAAGATCCAAAATGGAAAATTACCTATATGGTAACAGTATCCTGGGAGACAGTCAGCATGGTTTTAGGAAAGGGAGATCATGTCTAACTAACTTGCTTGATTTTTTTGAGGATGCAACATCGACAATGGATAATTGCAAAGCATATGACATGGTTTATTTAAATCTCCAGAAAGCTTTTGACAAAATCCCGCATAAAAGATTAATTCTCAAACTGAACGCAGTAGGGATTCAAGGAAATGCATGCACATGAATTAGGGAGTGGTTAACATGTAGAAAGCAGAGAGTACTGATTAGAGGAGAAACCTCAAAATGGAGCGAGGTAACCAGTGGTGTACCACAGGGATCAGTATTAGGTCCTCAGCTATTCCTAATCTACATTAATGATTTAGATTCTGGTATAGTAAGCAAACTTGTTAAATTTGCAGATGACACAGAAATAGGAGGAGTGGCAAACACTGATGCAGCAGCATCTATAAAGCATTCAGAACTGGGCAGACACATGTCATATTACATTTAATGGAGGAAAGTGTAAGGTACTGCATGCAGGCAATAAAAATGTGTATTATAAATACCATATGGGAGATAAGGAAATTTAAGAAGGAATCTATTAAAAAGACCTAGGAGTTTATGTTGACTCAGAAATGTCTTCATCTAGACAGTGTGGGGAAACTATAAAAAAGGTCAACAAGATGCTCGGATATATAGTGATAAGTGTTGAATTTAAATCAAGGGAAGTAATGTTAAAACTTTACAAGGCATTAGTAAGACCTCACCTAGAATATTGTGTTCAGTTCTAGTCACCTTGTTACAAAAAGGATATTGCTGCTCTAGAAAGAGTGCAAAGAAGAGCGACCAGAATTATCCCTGGTTTAAAAGGCATGTCGTATGCAGACAGGCAAAAAGAATTGAATCTGTTCAGTCTTGGAACAAAGACTACTATGCGGTGATCTGATTCAACATTCAAAATTCTAAAAGGTATTGACAATGTCGACCCAGGGGACTTTTTCGACCTGAAAAAATTAACAAGGACCAGGGGTCACAAGTGGAGATTAGATAAAGGGGCATTCAGAACACAAAATAGGAGGCACTTTTTTACACAGAATTGTGGGAATCTGGAACCATCTCCCCAGTAATGTTGTTGAAGCTGACACCCTGGGATCCTTCAAGAAGCTGCTTGATGAGATTTATTTACTATTGTTACCATCTGTGATCTTTTCATTCACCTTTCTTTCTCTGTCTGCCTTTGCATTGATTCTGTGTTTGTGTGTGTGGGGCCCACCGGACACTACACCCATCTCTCCTTTTGTGTTGCTTTTGGCCTTCTGTTTTCCATTTACCAACTTCTCTCTACCACTTGTTCCCTGCAATTATTTGTTTTCCTTCTTATGATTATTTGTATTACTGCTTTCAACCTTTCTTTGTTTTTCTCCTTTCTTTATCTGTTCTCTAATCATTTGTATTTTGTTTTTGTTTATATTTAATTTGTTGATATTATTGTTCACAAAATAAACCAGTTGTTCATGAAATTGACACCTCTGACATCCCTGCTTCTGTCACTCGTGCTGACTTAGTTATAGGAATAGGGCCAGTAGTATCTCCTTAGGGAGGACAGTGCAACTGCTTCTCAGTTGTGCAGAGTGATCATTACAACACTGTGAACAAGTAACTGAACAAACGGCATGATTAGGATTAACACACACTGCAGATAACAACTAGATTTATTTTTAATTACTAAAACTTTTTATTTTATTTATTTTGCTAATACATGTTGAAGCTGACACCCTGGGATCCTTCAAGAAGCTGCTTGATGAGATTCTGGGATCAATAAGCTACCAACAACTAAACAATCAAACTTTCTTATGTTCTTCTTATGTTGCCTGGCCCTGATTGGATACCAGATTCCCCAACCTTCTCAGCATTGACTGGCTGGGCGTTGTCACTGCGCCACTAAACGCGTCTGCTCTGAGTTTTTATTTTGATCAGAATCGTACTTTTGGAGAAGCCACGCCCTACAGGGCAGACACGTTTGACTTTAACCACTACGTCTGCGATTGCACTTGTTTCATCAGAATCGAGCCCGAAAGGGTTTATCGGGCGTGTAATGCACTTGAACTGCTTTCAACAGATTTTAAACACCATAACCTACTGTAACAACGCACCAAGCAGTGACTATATCCACGGTAAAAACTAGTTCAAACCAAAACACCAGCATCACCAAAGAGAACAGTAAAAATAAATTTTTAAAGTTGTTATTGCACAATTTTTGGTTGGGAAACCAAAGGACACATGTGAGGGTGGAATCTGTATCAGACTTCTTTTTCTTTTTTTTATATAAATTTAGTCGTTGCCAATTATTTTTATTATTTTCTCCCAATTTAGAATGGCCAATTATTTTTTTAGCTCAGCTCACCGCTACCACCCCTGCGCTGACTCGGGAGGGCGAAGACGAACACACACTTTTTTTTTCACGCTGTGGACTCACCATGCAGCCACCCAAGAGCTACAGCGTTGGAGGACAACGCAGCTCTCGGGCAGCTTACAGGCAAGCCCGCAGGCGCCCGGCCAGACTACAGGGGTCGCTGGTGCGCGGTGAGCCGAGGACACCCTGGCCGACCTAACCCTCCCTTCCCCTGGGCGACGCTCGTCCAATTGTGCGCCGCCCCCTGGGGGCTCCTGTCCACGGTTGGCTGTGGAATAACCTGGACTCGAACTCGCGATGTCCAGATTATAGAGCGCATCCTGCACTCCACATGGAGCGCCTTTACTAGATGCGCCACTCGGGAACCCCCTATTTTTCTTTTATATATCATTATTTCTTTTATATATCATTATATGTTAATGTTTTAATCATTTAATAACTGTGCATCAACTTATTTATATTTTGAATTGTTTTTTATTCTATCATCTTACTATAGTTTGTAGCAAATGCATCAACAATTGGAATCTGTAGAATTTATTCAAAACAAGATGAAGAAACAACCTAGCATAAAAAAGTTTTGTGCACTTAAAAACAACAATAATAACACATTTTATCTAAATATAACTTTGTTTTTTCTTAACATTGTTTTTAAATGATCACATTTTTTTAAATGCATTTAACCCTTTCAAGGCCGAGCCCGGAACACTTACCTCAGAGCCGAGCCCAAATATTCCAGGCCGCTGTTTCACAGAGCTGCCTGGTTTATTTATCAATTGCATCATTTAAAATGACACTCAAATGTGATCTGTGTGTACTGATAGGCTTAAAAAAGTCATGTGGACTGAAGGGAAAGCTTGATGAACTTTGAACCTTGATGAGATCGTAGTTAGGAGTGAAAGCAGAAACAGCTCATTTTGTGAGGAGTAAGAGATCGGACAAGATAGACGTGCAGGCTGCAATGGAGTTTGTTTTTGAGACTGGGAGTGATTTTAATCACTCCAGGCAGGGAGGATCTATTACTATTTTATGTATTTATTTACAATGTTGTATGTGTGTGTTTTTTTTTATTAAATATCTATTTTTTATTTATGTATTTACGGTTTGATTTATTGTGTTTATTTACTTATTTTACCTCAAGAGGTCAAAGTTAATTCTGTTTCTGGTCTTCATGACAAAGTGAATACATCAATAGTTCTAATAGTAGGAGGATAACGTGTTGTGGGGAAACTTTTTAAGAACCTTTTTTTAAACTTTTTTCTGCCAGCTTTGTACCTTTTTTACATTTTGCCATGTTTTGTATTCTGTAAACAGTTTGAAAATAATATTCTTCACGTTCTAAGCTTTTAAATGATACCTGGTTTTATGGTGATTTAATCAAATGTGAATGACTTATGACCCTTAAACACAAGTGTGTGCATTTTCTTTAAAAATTAAAAACAACAACAAACAACCTGGCTCAGGATTCCAGCATAGCATTCTAAACCCATCTTTGAAAGGGTTAAAAAAAAAAAATCTGTGTCATAGTGACTAATTTTCTCTTACCTGCGGAGAGCAGCGCACAGACTGTGCACAATGCCAGGAGCACTTGTCTCTTTTTCAGCATTCTGAAACGCCACAGCACTTGTACACCAAAGCCTACTGTTACAGCCTGTCTCTCTGGAACTGGAGTTCTCTGGTGTTGGAACTGCAGAGTCGCTTCTTAAAGTCACGCCACCCTTGAGTGTTGGAGTCTCCTGCACGCATTTGGCTGGGTTTATATAGTCTTGTACAGGGGGGTGGGTGTGGTGCACTTTCCAACTTCTAACTGCTTTCTTGACCAATTATGACAGCTTTTTCCAAACCATTTTTTATGGTTTGTTCCATCTACATGTTTACTTAGTTTTTTGCAATTTGGAATTTTACAAAGTGAAAAAGTAGCGAATGGGAATCGGTTAATCAAACACCTGTACACCTTGTGCTGCTCATTAATCAACAAGTTTACTGCAATGTGTTTACTTTTCTTTCTACACAGCTTTAGAAAAGCTTTTGCCTGAAACATCTGGAATATATATATATATATATATATATATATATATATATATATAATTTTAAACTTTGTGTACATCAGTTTTAATTATTTGATTATATCAACCTTTATTTTTGTACACTGTAGTTCAACATCTTCTGAAAAAACTATATACTGCTTACTCCAATTATTCGTATGGGTTTATATCTCTATAACCCTTTTCTTTTATATACAGTATATGGTGATTATAAATGAATTATCACTCATGATCTCTTGCACTCTGTCACACTGTATTTTTTAAAACAATCATAGCACTTTTGAGAGGACATAAAAGTTGATTTACTTAATTATTATTTGTCGTAGTTGCTTACAATTTTTTTGTTTGTTTTAAGTACAGTAATATATTGTAAGTACACACTTCTGCCAAAATAGGCTAGTATAATTATACTAATAGTACATGCTATTTTAGCACAAGTATACTTGAAGTATGAACGGGTATTATTTGAGATGTTACATTTTAAATAAAATGTTGGCTCCATTCCAATAACTGTCTCACATATTTCCTTTGTTCTCATGCTGCAAATTAACATTTTTCTATGTCAGGGAGGTGGGGCTTGAGTTTGGTGTGCTTGAGTTTCATTTTCCAATAACGAAACTTACTTTAAAAATAAGAGGAAATCACAAGGTAATTTAAAACCAGTCACACAAGGTTAAGTTTGAAGCATTAAGGTACGACAGGGGGTGGGTTAGCATGAGATAACCACACTTAGGGCGTTATAAGGCCCGAAGCGGTTATCTCATGTTAACCCACCCCCTGGAGTGCCTTAATGATATTATAAATCAAATTTAAAATTACTATATTTACTTTTTAAATTAACACAGCAAATAAAACATATATTCAATAACAGTAAAAAAAATAGTTCCAATGTAATGTAAACACCATTTGTTTAAACATGTTTATTTTATATATACAGTGTGTGTGTATATATATATATATATATATATATATATATATATATATATATATATATATATATATATATATATATATAATTAACATATGTTTAATTGTAAATATAGCATGTATTTATTAAAATGTTAAGTACATTTCTGTATATCAATTACATGAACATATTATAGTAATTCATTAATGGCCATCTATAACTTTGTAAATTACATAAATAAGCCTAATACGATTGTTTTAGCTTCTCCAGGTCTGCAGGTGTGCTGCTTCGTCTCAGTTTTTAAATTACTGCTACGAATACATTGTTAGCTGTGTTAAATGCAGCATTGTTTGCTAAATTCACTTTTCTGCTGTACAGCGGATCATTCAGAGCGATTGATACGAGCTCGCAGACTGATTAAACTGGAAGTGCTGTACTGCTCTCCATCTGTATTTCTTATGGAAGCATACAATTCTTGAAAGTAAATGAAAGGTAACAGGTTTACTTTTTTCTTGAAGCCAGTTTTTTTTAAGATGTTCGCATCCCAAAAGCTTTTATTGTGTGTGTTTTTTTTTCTGTTTCATTCAAGTTCGAGTTGAGTTAGTATTGATTCTTTGTCAGATTCGGGAAATTGATTTTATACCAATTGTCAAATATTTTTCCATTAAAAAGATAAAAATGTGATTGTGGGTCTGTCATTTTTGATGATCATTTACAGATATTAAATGTTATAGAATAATGGTGTATAAATTTAAATGCAAAGCTTTTTTTGTTTTAAGTACAGTAATATATTGTAAGTACACACTTCTGCCAAAATAGGCTAGTATAATTATACTAATAGTACATGCTATTTTAGCACAAGTATACTTGAAGTATGAACGGGTATTATTTGAGATGTTACATTTTAAATAAAATGTTGGCTCCATTCCAATAACTGTCTCACATATTTCCTTTGTTCTCATGCTGCAAATTAACATTTTTCTATGTCAGGGAGGTGGGGCTTGAGTTTGGTGTGCTTGAGTTTCATTTTCCAATAACGAAACTTACTTTAAAAATAAGAGGAAATCACAAGGTAATTTAAAACCAGTCACACAAGGTTAAGTTTGAAGCATTAAGGTACGACAGGGGGTGGGTTAGCATGAGATAACCACACTTAGGGCGTTATAAGGCCCGAAGCGGTTATCTCATGTTAACCCACCCCCTGGAGTGCCTTAATGATATTATAAATCAAATTTAAAATTACTATATTTACTTTTTAAATTAACACAGCAAATAAAACATATATTCAATAACAGTAAAAAAAATAGTTCCAGTGTAATGTAAACACCATTTGTTTAAACATGTTTATTTTATATATACAGTGTGTGTGTATATATATATATATATATATATATATATATATATATATATATATATATATATGTTTAATTGTAAATATAGCATGTATTTATTAAAATGTTAAGTACATTTCTGTATATCAATTACATGAACATATTATAGTAATTCATTAATGGCCATCTATAACTTTGTAAATTACATAAATAAGTCTAATACGATTGTTTTAGCTTCTCCAGGTCTGCAGGTGTGCTGCTTCGTCTCAGTTTTTAAATTACTGCTACGAATACATTGTTAGCTGTGTTAAATGCAGCATTGTTTGCTAAATTCACTTTTCTGCTGTACAGCGGATCATTCAGAGCGATTGATACGAGCTCGCAGACTGATTAAACTGGAAGTGCTGTACTGCTCTCCATCTGTATTTCTTATGGAAGCATACAATTCTTGAAAGTAAATGAAAGGTAACAGGTTTACTTTTTTCTTGAAGCCAGTTTTTTTTAAGATGTTCGCATCCCAAAAGCTTTTATTGTGTGTGTTTTTTTTTCTGTTTCATTCAAGTTCGAGTTGAGTTAGTATTGATTCTTTGTCAGATTCGGGAAATTGATTTTATACCAATTGTCAAATATTTTTCCATTAAAAAGATAAAAATGTGATTGTGGGTCTGTCATTTTTGATGATCATTTACAGATATTAAATGTTATAGAATAATGGTGTATAAATTTAAATGCAAAGCTTTTTTTGTTTTAAGTACAGTAATATATTGTAAGTACACACTTCTGCCAAAATAGGCTAGTATAATTATACTAATAGTACATGCTATTTTAGCACAAGTATACTTGAAGTATGAACGGGTATTATTTGAGATGTTACATTTTAAATAAAATGTTGGCTCCATTCCAATAACTGTCTCACATATTTCCTTTGTTCTCATGCTGCAAATTAACATTTTTCTATGTCAGGGAGGTGGGGCTTGAGTTTGGTGTGCTTGAGTTTCATTTTCCAATAACGAAACTTACTTTAAAAATAAGAGGAAATCACAAGGTAATTTAAAACCAGTCACACAAGGTTAAGTTTGAAGCATTAAGGTACGACAGGGGGTGGGTTAGCATGAGATAACCACACTTAGGGCGTTATAAGGCCCGAAGCGGTTATCTCATGTTAACCCACCCCCTGGAGTGCCTTAATGATATTATAAATCAAATTTAAAATTACTATATTTACTTTTTAAATTAACACAGCAAATAAAACATATATTCAATAACAGTAAAAAAAATAGTTCCAGTGTAATGTAAACACCATTTGTTTAAACATGTTTATTTTATATATACAGTGTGTGTGTATATATATATATATATATATATATATATATATATATATATATATATATATATATATATATATATATATATGTGTTTAATTGTAAATATAGCATGTATTTATTAAAATGTTAAGTACATTTCTGTATATCAATTACATGAACATATTATAGTAATTCATTAATGGCCATCTATAACTTTGTAAATTACATAAATAAGCCTAATACGATTGTTTTAGCTTCTCCAGGTCTGCAGGTGTGCTGCTTCGTCTCAGTTTTTAAATTACTGCTACGAATACATTGTTAGCTGTGTTAAATGCAGCATTGTTTGCTAAATTCACTTTTCTGCTGTACAGCGGATCATTCAGAGCGATTGATACGAGCTCGCAGACTGATTAAACTGGAAGTGCTGTACTGCTCTCCATCTGTATTTCTTATGGAAGCATACAATTCTTGAAAGTAAATGAAAGGTAACAGGTTTACTTTTTTCTTGAAGCCAGTTTTTTTTAAGATGTTCGCATCCCAAAAGCTTTTATTGTGTGTGTTTTTTTTTCTGTTTCATTCAAGTTCGAGTTGAGTTAGTATTGATTCTTTGTCAGATTCGGGAAATTGATTTTATACCAATTGTCAAATATTTTTCCATTAAAAAGATAAAAATGTGATTGTGGGTCTGTCATTTTTGATGATCATTTACAGATATTAAATGTTATAGAATAATGGTGTATAAATTTAAATGCAAAGATTTTGGTGATGCGTCTGCGTTGAAAGGTTGTGTGGGATTAACGTATGGCTGATAGAACGCAGCTAACCAATCATAAAGCGGGTTTATAATAAAATGTAACATCCTTTGACTTTATACTTCCGACTGCAAGAAAATATACGCACCCGCGGACTGACCAGAAATTAGAATCCCCCCCGCATCCCGACCCAGGATCTTGTCTTTAAATATTTTTGTTAATATTTTTAATGGGGTTGTCATAACTTTTAGAGAAACTGTCTCCTGGCTGTATACACAAAATAAAGAAAGCCAGGTCACAACTAATAAAGCAACATTTAGAAAAGAATTTCTGAAAATGTTTTATTAAAGGATAGGCTCTTTAAATCTGAGGAGCAGCAGAAGTTTCCAACCAAATGAAGGCAACACAGGGGATGGCAGTTAAAAGCTGATCAGCAGCACAAAAACTAACACACAATACAATTTAAAAGATTTCTAAAATTCACAAAAAGTAGCAAAATAAAATAATAAAAAAGTACAAAAAAAAGTCCAAACTCGACAAAGTTGGTTTCTGTCCACGCCACCGAATCCCAGCAGCAATATACCACCCCAAGTCCTGATCGTTTCACTCCAGCCCCACGTATCTTGGCTCAATTCCCCAAGCACAGCAGGTTTCTCCAACACAGTAGACTTCTTGGGTGCTGTGGTTTTTATTTAGCAGCACAATGGTAACTAGCAGCAAAATAAAATAAACAAGAAGGAAACAGATAAACAGCAGGGACACTACTAATCAATGGTAATCCCGACAGGGAGAAAATGTAAACCAGCAATCAGGCAAAGAAGAATTAAAGTATGAATAAACTTAACTTTTGCAAAGGAGCGGTGGATAGCCCAACCAACTCCCTCAGACAACAGCAACTCGTCTGAGGTAATCAAACATGCAATCTTCAAGTGTGAAAAAGTTATTGCCCCTCCTAGTTAACTCAACCCAATTAAAGGGATAATTAGGGTCAGCTGTTTGAGTACTTTGGTTAACAACCAGGCCTGATTTGGGCCAGCCCTGCCCAATATAAATCTGACTAACTTTGGCCCTTACCATCAGAGTGAAGTTGTCAGCACACAGGTTCTAGAGGCAAATCATGCCACGAACAAAAGAAATTCCTGAAGACCTCCGGAAAAAAGTTGTGGATGCCTATCGGTCTGGAAAGTGTTACAAAGCCATTTCTAAGGCTCTGGGGCTCTATTGAAGCGCACAGTCAGAGCCATATTGTCCAAATGGAGAAAGTTTGGGACAGTAGTTAATCTTCCCAGGAGTGGCCGTCCTGCCAAAATCTCTCCAAGAGCAAGGCGTAAAATCGTCCAGGAATTCGCAAAGAACCCTAGAACAACATCCAGGCATCTGCAGACCTCTCTCGCCTCGGCTAAGGTCAGTGTTCATGACTCCACCATCAGAAAGACACTTGGCAAGGCAGAAACCATTGGTCACTAAGAAGAACATGAATACTCGTCTCAAGTTTGCCAAAAAGCACCTGGATGATCCTCAAGAGTTCTGGAACAATGTTCTATGGACAGATGAGTCAAAAGTGGAACTTTTTGGCCGACATGGGCCCCGTTATGTCTGGTGAAAACCAAACACTGCATTCCACAGTAAGAACCTCATACCAACGGTCAAGCATGGTGGTGGTAGTGTCATAGTTTGTGGATGCTTTGCTGCATCAGTACCTAGATGCCTTGCCATCATTGAAAGAACCATGAATTCTGCTCTGTATCAGAGAATTCTACAGGAGAATGTCAGGCCATCCCTCCGTGAGCTGAAGTTGAAGCGCAGCTGGGTCATGCAGCAAGACAATGATCCGAAACACACGAGCAAGTCTACATCAGAATGGTTGAAGAACAAGAAATTTAAAGTTTTGGAATGGCCTAGTCAAAGTCCAGACCTAAACCCCATTGAGATGTTGTGGCAGGACCTGAAACGAGCAGTTCATGCTCGAAAACCCACAAATGTCACTGAGTTGAAGCAGTTCTGCATGGAAGAGTGGACCAAAATTCCACGGCTCTGTGAGAGACTAATAAATAACTACAGGAAGCGTTTGGTTGCAGTTATTGCTGCTAAAGGTGGCGTAACCAGTTATTGAGTCTAAGGGGGCGATTACTTTTTCACACAGGGGCATTGGGTGTTGCATAACTTTCTCTAATAAATAAATGAAATATGTATCAAATTTTTGTGTTATTTGTTCACTCAGGGTCCCTTTATCTAATATTAGGTTTTGGTTGAAGATCTGATAACATTCAGTGTCAAAAATATGCAAAAATGCAGAAAATCAGACAGGGGGCAAATACTTTTTCACGGCACTGTACAACAAAAAGATCTAACAAATAAACAAAATGTAACTAGAGAAAAACTGAAATTACTAGAACAATCAATTAAAGATAACCAAAATACAATTGATGCTCCAATCACCCTACAAGAGTTAACTGAGAAGCTCCAGGCACTTAAACTCAGAAAAGCCTGTGGCTGACAGCATCAGTACTGAGATGCTCTAACACAGCAGACCTAAGTTACAAGAGGTAATGCTTAAATTATTCAACATGGTACTAAATACTGGTTACTTCCCTGACATCTGGAACCAAGGGCTTTTTTTTATTTATTTATTTTTTAGCAGACACCCTTATCCAGGGCGACTTACAATTGTTACAAGATATCACATTATTTTTTACATACAATTACCCATTTATACAGTTGGATATTTACTGGAGCAATCTAGGTAAAGTACCTTGCTCAAGTGTACAGCAGCAGTGTCCCCCATCTGGTATTGAACCCCAACCCCCCGGGTCAGGAGTCCAAAGCCCTAACCACTACTCCACACTGCTGCCCTAGTATAATCAATGCAGTATAATCAATGCCCGCATAATAGCCTTCCTTACCGAACACAGTGTCTTGAGTAAGAGTCAAATTGGCTTCCTACGAAATCACAGCACCTCTGACCATATTTACACCCTACACACCCTAATCGACAAACATGTACACCAAAAAAGTAAAGGCTAAATCTTTGCCTGTTTCATGACTTTAAAAAAAAAACCAAAACATTTGATTCCATTTGGCAGGAGGTTTTATATTGTAGAATTCTTCAAAGTGGTGTAGGTAAAATCTATGATATAATAAAATCAATGAAAACAGAAAACAAGTGAGCATAAGAACATAAGAAAGTTTACAAATGAGAGGAGGCCATTCGGCCCATTGTGCACTTTTGGTTGTTAGTAGCTTATTGATCCCAGAATCTCATCAAGCAGCTTCTTGAAGGATCCCAGGGTGCCAGTGTTCAACAACATTACTGGGGAGTTGGTTCCAGACCCTCACAATTCTCTGTGTAAAAAAATGTCTCCTATTTTCTGTTCTGAATGCCCCTTTAGCTAATCTCCATTTGTGACCCCTGGTCCTTGTTTCTTTTTTCAGGTCGAGAAAGTCCCCTGGGTCGACATTGTCAATACCTTTTAGAATTTTGAATGCTTGAATCAGATCACCGCGTAGTCCTCCTATTTTTGTGTTGTCTGCAAATTTAACAAGTTTACTTATTATAGCAGAATCTAAATAATTAATGTAGATTAGGAATAGCAGAGGACCTAATAATGATCCCTGTGGTACACCA
Source organism: Acipenser ruthenus (assembly GCF_902713425.1). Taxonomy (NCBI): domain Eukaryota; kingdom Metazoa; phylum Chordata; class Actinopteri; order Acipenseriformes; family Acipenseridae; genus Acipenser; species Acipenser ruthenus. Next base: position 12,938,831 of record NC_081211.1, read on the forward strand.
CTGGTTACCTCGCTCCATTTTGAGGTTTCTCCTCTAATCAGTACTTTCTGTTTTCTACATGTTAATCACTCCCTAATTCATGTGCATGCATTTCCTTGAATCCTTTCTGTGTTCAGTTTGTGGATTAATCTTTTATGCAGGACTTTTTCAAAAGCTTTCTGGAAATGTAAATAAACTATGTCATATGCTTTGCAATTATCCATTGTCAATGTTGCATCCTCAAAAAAATCAAGCAAGTTAGTTAGACACGATCTCCCTTTCCTAATACCATGCTGACTGTCTCCCAGGGATACTGTTACCATATAGGTAATTTTTCATTTTGGATCTTATTATAGTTTCCATAAGTTTACATATAATAGAAGTCAGGCTTATTGGTCTGTAGTTACCTGGTTTGGTTTTGTCTCCTTTTTTGTGGATCGGTATTATGTTTACAATTCTCCAGTCTGGCAGTAAAAATTGGCAACAAAAGAACAGAATTCTTCACTCAGGGGCGTGAGGTGATACAGGGCTGCTGTCTGAGTCCAACGCTGTTCAATATATACATCAATGAGTTAGCAATGATGCTGGAACAGTTTGCAGCCCTGGCCTCACTCTACATGACACAGAAGTCAAGTTCCTGCTCTACGCAGATGACCTGGTCCTGCTGTTGCCGACAGAGCAAGGGCTGCAGCAGAGGCTGTCACTGCTAGAGCAGTACTGTCAGTCCTGGGCCTTGGCAGTAAACCTTAAAAAGACCAATAGAATGATTTTTCAAAAAAAGGCCAGATCTCAGGGAAACAGATACAACTTCACCCTAGGCAACACCACCCTAGAACACACCATAAACTACACTTACCTGGGCCTGACTATCAGTGCGTCAGGGAGCTTTAACCTGGCAGGAAATGCACTAAAGGAAAAAGCCAGAAGAACTTTTTATGCCATCAAAAGAAGATTCTATGAAATTAATATACCTGTCAAAATATGGCTAAAATTAATTGACAGCATCATCCAGCCCATTGCGCTGTATGGTAGTGAGGTATGGGGTCCACTCAGTCAACAGGATTACACTAAAAGGGACAAACAGAAAATCGAAACCCTGCATGCTGAACTCTACCAAAACATACTACAGGTGCAAATAAAAACACCAAATCACTCATGCAGGGCAGAATTAGGCCGCTACCCAACACTTATAAATATTAAGAAAAGAGCACTCAAATTTTGGATGCACCTAAAGCAGGGGTGCCTAATCCTGGTCCTGGAGGGCCGATGCCCTCCTGGTTTTTGTTCAAACTGTACACTAAATTGATTAATTGGACCAATTAAGCTTCTAATAAGGGCTTGATTGGTCCAATTAAGTAATTTAGGGCACAGTTGCAACAAAAGCCAGGAGGGACATCGGCCCTCCAGGACCAGGATTGGGCACCCCTGACCTAAAGAAAGGTGAGGTAGAATCACTCCAAAATAAGGCCCTCCAAACCCAAGAGCTCAGCCCTGAAAAGAGTCCCCTAAGTTTGCTGGCCCTGAAGCTCACTGCATTGACCCCCACTAATACTAACACAAACCAGCTTCAGGTCAATGCTGCTTATCAGCCCCAATTAGAGTAAACCAAATTATAAAACAAACCAAAAACTCCTCTCTGAAACATTGGGACATAGAAACAAAATCCCCAAATAAACTTGATTGTTATCGGGCCCTAAAAAGAAACTATACCCTAGCACAGTATCTCTCCACTGTCAGAGATACACAGCAGAGACAGATCCTGACCAAGTACAGGCTCAGTGATCACAGCCTGGCCATTGAAAAAGGCCGACACAGGCAGACCTGGCTGCAAGAAATACAACCAAACAAGGGAAGTATTCTTTAATAAAATAGTAAATGCCCATCCACTTTTTCCAAACATGGCGGACCCAGAAAAACTGTCTGTACTCCTGGGGGAGGGACACACAGCCCCACTGTCTGTACACCTGGGGGAGGGACACACAGCCCCACTGTCTGTACTCCTAGGGGAGGGACACACAGCCCCCCTGGGGGAGGGACACACAGTCCCCCTGTCTGTACTCCTGGGGGAGGGACACACAGCCCCACTGTCTGTACTCCTGGGGGAGGGACACACAGCCCCCCTGGGGGAGGGACACACAGCCCCCCTGTCTGTACTCCTGGGGAGGGACACACAGCCCGCCTGTCTGTACTCCTGGGGGAGGGACACACAGCCCCCCTGTCTGTACTCCTGGGGGAGGGACACACAGCCCCACTGGCTGTACTCCTGGGGGAGGGACACACAGCCCTCCTGTCTGTACTCCTGGGGGAGGGACACACAGCCCCCCTGTCTGTACTCCTGGGGGAGGGACACACAGCCCCCCTGTCTGTACTCCTGGGGGAGGGACACACAGCCCCACTGGCTGTACTCCTGGGGGAGGGACTTACAGCCCTCCTATCTGTACTCCTGGGGGAGGGACACACAGCCCCCCTGGCTGTACTCCTAGGGGAGGGACACACAGCCCCCCCTGTCTGTACTCCTGGGGGAGGGACACACAGCCCCCCTGGGGGAGGGACACACAACCCCCCTGGGGGAGGGACACACAGCCCCCCTGGCTGTACTCCTAGGGGAGGGACACACAGCCCCCCTGGCTGTACTCCTAGGGGAGGGACACACAGCCCTGCTGGCTGCCCAATACGGAGCCGCCTGCCACAACCAAAGGGGCACGCAGCGACAATCTGCATGAGGAGCACAACTTGGGAGGAGAGGAAATGTATTACTTGTAGCCAGTATATTCATTATGTTATGTGTGTGTGTATCTATATATATATATATATATATATATATATATATATATATATATATATAGTAAGGCATTGGTCAGTAAAAACTGGGAAAACAATGTAAACACTTCTTATTGTGCAGAGACAATACATGGGGGCATTAGGGCCATGGGGAAGCTACTGGAGTCAGGGTTGGCTCCAGTCCAAATTAATTATTCAATTTAATGTTTTGTCAATTGTCTTCAACGATGTAATTGATTATCATTTAAAAACTCTGTGTTTGAGTGTTGAATGAGGGAGAAAGTGAGGAGTTTGGTTGGTGACTGGTGACTGGTGACTGGTGACTGGTGACTGGTGACTGGTGAGTGAGTGGAAGAAAGTATTTGTTATTTGGTTTACTGGTAAACGAACACTGAAACAGGTATTTGGATTTCGACTTTGGATTGTGATTTGGTTTTGATGACGAGGGAACAGGCTTAGCCTGCCTCGTATTCAGATAGTATCAACACCTGTGTAGACAGGGCCCGAGAACGGGTTAGGCTTTTGTTTTGTTTTTCATTGATTTTGTGTATTGTAAATAATAAACTCACACTACGGCGCCTCACCGCATTCTGGCTGTCAAGTCATTGTTTAAAAGAGAAAAGATCTGTGACCGGAAGGCAATCCATCACTATATATATATATATATATATATATATATATATATATATATATATATATATATATATATTTGTTTTTTTTAAATGTACACCGTTTTTTTTTTTTTTTAAAGATTAAAAAATATTTTATTTTCAGGACGTTTCGGGCAAAAGCCCTTCATCAGCTATTTAAAAAGAAAAGTAAACACAGTGCAGTAAACTTGTTGTTATTCAAGAATTGTAATTATACAAAAATTCTGTGGATGATGTCATGATTATTAGAATAGAATGTTCGTTCCCAGAGGTTCCAAGGTTCCCTGTTTGAAGATAAACTCTCGTTCCTTTTGTTTCTGAGCAACATTTGTTCCATAGCACTGATTGATCACACAGACTGTGATGTCTTCAGCAGTGAGATCATCACTGTTGTGAAATGCAGTGGTGTTAATGCAAATGCTTCTTAAGTGTTCTACAAACCGGTCTGCTAAACGCCTTTTAGTTTCCCCCAATATACAATTTGTTGCATTTCTTGCAGATAATGCAGTAGACTATTCTTTTGAGGTACATGTAAAATGTTCATGAATGTTGAATGAAGATTTAATGCCTCTAATCTCTGTTTCAGAATGAATGTATTTACAGGTATTACATCATGGTCTATTACATGGATACGTGCCTTTCAAAGGTTCCCCAGAAAGACGAATATCACTGTGTACCACATATTCTCTTATACTCTTGTCTCTTCTATATGACATCAAGGGGGGAGTCTTGAAAATAGGCGCTGTAGATGGGTCTTGTTGTAAAATTGTAAAGTTTCTTTGCACAATTGTCTCTATCTTTCTGTTGGTAGGGTGGTAAGTGAGGACCAGAGGGATTCTATCAGTCTTAACAGTTGTGAATAGGTCACAGCAAGCTTTAGGGTGTGAGGAGTCATACTGCAGATATGAATGAGAATCAGTTGGTTTGTAGTAGACAGTGGTGTTAATGGTGGAATTCAAAATAGTGATGGAAATGTCTAATAAAGATACACTGTTGCCATTTTCTGATGTGTTCCATGTGAAATCCAGGGCTGGGTGGAAATTTGTTACTGACTGAATGAACTGTTTTAAATCCTCACTGGAGTTGGTGGAAATCCCAAAGATGCCGTCAATGTACCTAAGATATAGTTTAGGTGTGTTTCCATTGTATTGCTGTAAAAATTTGTTTTCAACCAATCCCACAAAACGGCAAGCATATGATGGTCCCATTTTAGTTCCCATGCTAACACCCCTTACTTGAGTGTAAAAATTACCATCAAAGGAAAAACAATTCAACGTGAGCACAAGTTCAGACAGTCTCAGAAGGATATCTGTTGGAGGTTCTTTCACTATCTGTTCAGCAAGAAAGTGCTTTATTGCAAGTAACCATTCATTTAATAGAGAAAAGTGTAAAGTACTGCACACAGGCAATAAAAATGTGCATTATAAAGATCATATGGGAGATACTGAAATTGAAGAAGGAATCTATGAAAAAGAAATGTCTTCATCTAGACAATGTGGGGAAGCTATAAAAAAGGCCAACAACATGCTCGGATATATTGTGAAGTGTTGAATTTAAATCAAGGGAAGTAATGTTAAAACTTTACAATGCATTAGTAAGACCTCACCTAGAATATTGTCTTCAGTTCTGGTCACCTCGCTACAAAAAGGATATTGCTGCTCTAGAAAGAGTGCAAAGAAGAGCAACCAGAATTATCCCGGGATTAAAAGGCATGTCGTATGCAGACAGGCTAAAATAACTGAATCTATTCAATCTTGAACAAAGAAGACTACCCGGTGATCTGATTCAAGCATTCAAAATCCTAAAAGGTATAGACAATGTCGACCCAGGGGACTTTTTTGACCTGAAAAAAGAAACAAGGACCAGGGGTCACAAATGGAGAATAGATAAAGGGGCATTCAGAACAGAAAATATGAAGCACTTTTTTACACAGAGAATTGTGAGGGTATGGAACCAACTCCCCAGTAATGTTGTTGAAGCTGACACCCCGGGATCCTTCAAGAAGCTGCTTGATGAGATTCTGGGATCAATAAGCTACTAACAACCAAACGAGCAAGATGGGCTAAATGGCTTCCTCTCGTTTGTAAACTTTCTTATGTTCTTATGTTCTTATTATTTGGTATAACAGTGTAGAGGCTTTCCATGTCCATTGTAAAAAGAATAATATTATCACGAGGGTAGTGTTCTTTGAAATTATCCAATTGTTTTAGAAAATGTGTAAAGTCTTTAACATAGGAAGGCAGTCATTCAACAAAGGGTTTGAAGATTTCATCAGGAAATTTGGAGATCAGTTCTGTTGGACAGGAACAGGCTGATACAACTGGGCGGCCTGGATTTTCTGAAGATTTTTTTTATATATGTATTTTTTATATGTGTAATATATATATATTTTTAGTTTTTGCCACTGATCAACACACAAAAAGTCTATAATGTCAAAGTGAAAAATAAAATCTACAAATTGTTCTTACTTAATTACAAATACAAAACAGAAAATAATTGATTGCATAAGTATTCACCCCCTTGAGTCAATATTTGGTAGAAGCACCTTTGGCAGCAATTATAGCCATGAGTCTATTTGGATAAGTCGCTACCAGCTTTGCACATCTAGACACTGCAATTTTTGCCCATTCTTCTTTGCAAAATTGCTCAAGCTCTGTCAAGTTGGATGGGGACCTTTGGTGAACAGCAATTTTCAACTCTTTCCACATATTCTCAATTGGATTGAGGTCCAGGCTTTGACTGGGCCACTCCTGGACATTGACCTTTTTGTTTTTAAGCCACTCCAGTGTGGCTTTGGCTGTATGTATGGGTTCATTGTCCTGCTGGAAGATGAATATTCTCCCAAGTCCCAGGTCTCTTGCAGACTTCAGCAGGTTTTCCTCCAGGATTTCTCTGTACTTTGCTGCATCCATTTTGCCCTCTATCTTCACAAGCTTTCCAGGCCCTGACGGAGAGAAGCATTCCCATAGCATGATGCTGCCACCACCATCTTCACGGTAGGGATGGTGTTCTCAGGATGATGTGCGGTGTTAGGCTTGCGCCAAACATAGCGCTTAGCGTTGAGCGCAAAAAGGTCTATTTTGGTCTCATAAGACCATAGAATCTTCTTCCACTTGGTCTCAGAGTCTCCCACATGCCTTATGGCAAACTGTAGCCGAGATTTGATGTGAGTTTTTTTCAACAATGGCTTTCTTTTTGCCACTCTCCCATAAAGGCTAGTTTTGTGAAGCACCCGGGCTATTGTTGCCGTATGCACAGTGTCTCCCAGCTCAGCCGTGGAAGACTGTAACTCCTTTAGAGTTGCCATAGGCCTCTCGGTGGCCTCCCTGACTAGTGCCCTTCTCGCCCGGATACTCAGTTTTTGAGGACGGTCTGTTCTAGACAGATTCACAGTTGTGCCATATTTTCTCCATTTCTTAATAATGGACTTTACAGTGCTCCGGGGGATATTCAATGCCTTGGAAATGTTCTTTTATCCTACCCCTGATTGGTGCTTTTGAAGAACCTTATTCCGTATTTGCTTTGAATGTTGTTTGTCTTCATGATGTAGTTCTTGTTAGGTAATGTACTAACCAACTGTGGGACCTCCCAGAGACAGGTGTATTTAACCTAAAATCGTTTGAAACACCTTAATTGCACACAGGTGGATACAGGTGGACTCCATTCAACTAATTATATGACTTCTAAAGACAATTGGTTGCACCAGAGCTTATTTAGGTGTATCATAGCAAGGGGGTGAATACTTATGCAATCAATTATTTTCTGTTTTATATTTGTAATTAATTTAGAACAATTTGTAGATTTTATTTTTCACTTTGACATTATGGACTTTTTTTGTGTTGATCAGTGTCAAAAACTCCTAATTAAAACAATTTTGATTCCATGTTGTAACATAATAGAATGTGGAAAAGTCCAAGGGGGGTGAATACTTTTGAGAGCCACTGTATTATTATTATTATTATTATTATTATTATTATTATTATTATTATTATTATTAATAATAATAATAATAATAATAATAATAATAATAATAATAATAATTTAATCCTCTAATTTAACTGTTTTACTGTATTTTATAAATCAGTTTGTTTATGATTATATATATACATATATATAATGGTGCAAATGATTTGTTTGAAAGGTCACTGTGGAAGGGTGGTGGGCAATTCACTGACACAAGGAGACAGTACTTTATTTGTAACGCCGCTCAGGCGTACTGATTTATTTGACGCAGTAGATGGCGCTGTTGTCCGTGTTCTGGATACTGACAACAGTAACCAGAATCACGGCGTTTACCAATACAGGTATAGGCACAACAAGTGCTCGCAAATAATAATGAAAAACCAAAGGCGAAAGAAAAAGGGAAAACAAAACACAGTAATAAAACTACAAACAAAAAGTTCTGCTTACGCAGTGCCCCCACTGCCGCTAAGCCGGTCAGAACGGGCCTCCGTCCTACGCTCAATTACCCTCTATACACTGGGATGGCCGGAGTTCCCCGTACAACTAAGCACGTCCCCTCGGGTACGTGGTGATTTCTGTTATTTCTTTTCTCAACAAATTATGTTAAGGCCGGCTGTTTTTCTCAGCCAGTTTTGCCTCGTTTTATTTTAAAACTGACGTCTTTCGTCAGTGTCACTGGGTATTCCCCAAACACAGCCACCCGAGCGCCCAACCAAACCAGATCTTATGGGCCGAGCAGTCTCCCAAGGCCCGCCCCTCAGCCACTCAGAGAGAGGGAAAGCACACACACCCTCTTCCCCACCTCTCCGTGTCATCGCCATGACCGACAGGCGGATCCCACGAGACTGCTGACCTCTACCTGCAGTAATACGGATGTGCCAGACAGTCAGTCCAGATCTCCCCTGCTACAGTCACAAAATTAGTGAAATGGTTTCAGCCTGTGTATATTCAAAGTGGTTTAATTTGTAGATAATTTCACTCAGGTATATAAAGACTTTCAAGCTGCATATCATAAAGTGATCCAACAAAGCAACCATGATGACCAAGGAGCTTTCAAAACAAGTCACAAATAAAGTGGTAGAGAGGCACCGAGCAGGAGAAGGGTACAAGAAAATTTCAAAGGCACTGATTATCCCTCTCAGCACAGTGAAGTCCATCATTAAGAAGTGGAAGATGTATCATACCATCCAGACACTACCCAGATCAGGTTGCACATCAACAATAAGCAGGTCCCTACACAAAGCTGACCTGTATGGAAGGGTGGCAAGAAAGAAGCCATTACTCAAAAAGCCTCATCTTAAAGCACTTATGGAGTTTGCGAAAAAGCATGTAGATGATACTGCAGACATGGGGAAAAAGGTTTTGAACTTTTCGGTCTAAATTCCAAGCGTTACGTCTGGCGCAAGCCCAACGCTGCACATCACCCAGTCAACACCATCCCATCTGTCAAGCATGGTGGTGGCAGCATCATGTTATGGGGATGCTTCTCTTCAGCAGGGACTGGGAAGCTTGTCAGGATAGAGGGGAGAATGGATGGTGCAAAGTACAGACGAATCCTTGAGTAAAACCTGTATGAGTCAGCCAAGACTAAAACTGAGGAGGAAATTCACATTTCAGCAGGACAATGACCCGAAGCACAAAGCCAAAACCACACTGGAGTGGTTGAACAAGAAGATAATTAATGTTCTTGAGTGGCCCAGTCAAAGTCCTGACTTGATCCAATCGAAAAATTTATGGCGAAACTTGAAAATTGCAGTCCATCGACGATCCCCAACAAACTTATCAGAACTGGAGTAATTTTCCCGTGAAGAATGGGCAAAAATGTCACCATCCTACTGTGCAAAGCTAGTAGAGACCTATCCAAAAAGACTCATAGCAGTAATTGCTGCAAAAGGTGCTTCTACCAAGTACTGACTTAAGGGGCTGAATACTTATGCAACCAGTAAATTTCATTTTGTACATTTTCTTTCCATGTTTTGCTGACATTTAACCTCCTCTTCATATATCAGTTCAGTTTAACCTCTACAGCTTTGAATAAAAAAAAGTTTGTTTGAAAAACTGTGCATACATTATTTGTAATTCAACAAAATGTGAAAACTTTGTAGGGGGGTGAATACTTCTGCAAACCACTGTATGTATTTATGATGCAATGTATATATGCATGTATGTATTGTATAATTGCTTTGGCAACACCTGCTATTGTAAGTCATGCCAATAAATAATTGGATTGAATTGATGAGAGAGAGAGAGAACAGAGTAAAAATAAAACAATACTGATGGCATGAGGAGGTTCTTGGTGCCAAAAGAAGTAAGCAAAGAATCTGCGAGCTCATGCAGTCAGAGGCAGAGAAAAAGAAGTAGAGAGGAGATTGAGTATACTGCAGTTTCTTCCTCTCATACAGCATCCTCCATGGCACTGTTAACTCTACCAGGTGAACAAGGCGTGCTGATCCAGACCACAAGACAATATCTGGTCGAAGGTTAGTTGTGGCAGTCTCAGGTGGAAGAATAAGCCGTTGACCAACATCTGCCAGCATTTTCCAGTCTCTAGCAGCTTCCAGTTGTCCTGGGCGAGGCTTGGTTTTAACACATTTTCTAAACAGTTGCTCTCCTGGGTGGAGGAATGTTGTATATTGTGTGTAATATTTTGATAGAACTGGCGGCAACTTATTGGTCATGTTACGCTTGTCTTCCAATGCTAAGTCCAAACATCGCAGTACCTGGTCATGGCACCAAGTAAACTGTAAAAATGTGCCTTTAATGTTGCAGGTGATGAACACAAAGGACATGAAGGATCCTCTCCTACCCAGAGGATTAGGTTCTGTGGTGATGGGAGAACATCATATGTTGACCTGATGAGAAAACTGATCCTGCTCTGTTCCATTGTCCATAGGTCTTGCCAGGCGATCTTGCATTGTTCCACACTCTTCCATCTCATCCATTCTCCCTGCTTGGCCTGGGAAATGGCCTTTATGCACTTCATCCTCTCCTCCTGCTTTTGCACCTCGTTGACTACCAGCTTCCTCCGTTGAGCTGTAGGAGCCATGTAGGAGGAGCTGAGACCAAGACCCCCTCTTCCATGCTGAACTTGCCCCATGATATCACCGATTCGAAGGGCAGCCTTTCCATCTTCCCTGGCTTTCCTTGCCGCCCACTCTTCAACACAGGTGTTGCCTCCCTTACGCATTTGTCACGTGACTCTGCTAATGTCATTACCAGTCAGACCTTGGCCCACTAAAACGCCTCGGTTAGAGCGGAGGCAGCATGGAACTCCCAACCATTTCCTGATGTATGAACTGATTGAGGCTTCCAGCTTCTTTACTGTTGTCAAAGAAACCTTGTACACAGTCAGTGGCCACAGCAGCCTCGGAAGTAGACCAAACTGAAAGCACCAGAGTTTTAGTTTGCCTGGTAAAGCGCTGCTGTCTGTGCTCTTCAACCCTTCCACTGCTTGTTGTCTAACTTCTCCCACACGAACTGTGTCCTTTAGATCCCTGTCGTACCATCTCCCAAGACTTTTCACTGGCTTCTCAGACACTATTGGTATTGCCTCACCATTAATATAGAACATTTTATCTACTACTTTACCTTTAATTATAGAGATGCTCCTTGATTTAGTGGGCTTGAATTGCATTTGTGCCCATTCAATGTTATTGGTTAATTTGCCCAATAACCGATTAGTGCAGGCTAGTGTTGTAGTCATGGTTGTCATGTCATCCATGTCTGCTCAAATTGGTGGTAGTCGCATTCCAGAAGCCAAGTGCTCTCCTCCCACTATCCATTTTGATGCCCTAATGATTACTTCCATTGCCATGGTAAAAGCCAGTGGAGAAATGGTGCATCCTGCCATTTTTCCAACTTCTAGGCATTGCCATGTAGTGCTGAATTCTGAAGTTGAAAAACTAAATTGCAAATCTCCAAAGTAGGCTTTCACTAAATTTGTTATTGTCATTGGTACACTGAAAAAATCAAATGCTGCCTCATGTGGCACTGAACCATATGCATTAGCCAAATCCAGGAATGTCACATGGAGCTCCTTCCTCTCCTTTTTAGCTGATTGAATTTGTTGCCAGATCAAACTGATGTGTTCTAAGCATCCTGGGAAAGCAAACTCCTGAAGCACTCTTGTACACTCTGTACGGAACTCCATTAGGCCCTGGAGATGATGAAGCCCTTGCTTTTTTCACAGCTCGCTCTACTTCTTTCTTAGGTGCACAGTCCTCCATTTGGTATTCTGGTGGATTGATAGGTGGGATGTCTGAAGGAATTGACATAGGATCCTGCCTTTTTGAATCTGTATGTGTTTCCTCCAAATATCTCTCCAGCTCAAACTTAGATGCTTTTAGTGTGCCATTCTTCTCACTGGTGAATAACTTCTTTACAAATTTGAATGGGTCTTTATAAAAGTTCTCGCACACTCCTTTTTGTAGCATTTCTGTAGGCGCTCTGCACTGCGCAATCTTGCAAGCTTGTCTTTTATGATCCTTTGTAACAGACTGAGTCTCTCCTTTTGACTTTGTTCTTCTCTTCTCCATTGCTTCTTCGGCTGTCTCCTATCTCTAACTAAGTGTTCAATCTCCTACTGCCGTCTAGACTTTCCAGGAATAGTTTGTACTTTTTCCTTCCTTTTTTCAACTCCAAACCTCTCGCTTCCATATGCATAGATGATGTCCCCAAATGTATCCAGCTTCTTTTCAACTGTTCCACTTAACCTTTCCAATGCAAAGCAGAGATCTGTGTTTACTGTGTCCCACACAGTTTTCTCACAAGCTCTTGGTCACTTAACTCCAGCCATGTGCCCATTGAGGTTCTTTTCTCTCTTATGCTGGTTTGTCAGACCAGGTTCACAAGGATCATTAGGTTCATCACTAGCTGTATCCATGGAAGTCCTCCTCACATCTATGACAGGGGTGCTGATATCCTGCGAACTATGGTTTGCTTCCGTCGCTGGATTTCATTCGACTGACTTGACTGACTTCGTAAGAAGTACGATCAATGCGAGGCCCTTGTCCCTTCTCCCTCAAGCATTTCATTCTCCCTTGATGAATCTTCAAACCCCTGACCGTTGTCGCCTTGCTCCAGCCGCAGACACAAACCTGGAGTTCCATGTCTTTGCTAACTGCAGATCTTGAACTAGTCTTTTGTGAAGTACTCTCCATGCCCATATCCGTTTCCGTTCCTAAGTCGTTAACCGTGTTGTCCAACGTTGAGTCATCTTCCGTCCCCGCTCTCGCAGACTAGGGGTATTTTTCACTTTAATTTCTTAGAAACCTTGGGCGGGTGTCTCCAGCATCCCGTAAACACAGAGCTGGATACTGCCGACAAGGGTAGCTAACCCTTGCCAGCCCCAATGGGGTCTCTTTCCTCCTGTCAGCTGTCTCTCCAGGCTGTCACAAGGTCTTTCCCTTGTTGCCAGCTGCATTAATCACAGCAGTCACTGGACGTATCCAGATCTTCATGATTTCCATTACATGAGAGTAGATGTTAAAACTTCATGCTGATTTAAACTTGGCTCTCACCAAGATAAGCACCAACTAAGACGTAGCTTTACAGTAAACGAATGTGAGCCACCTGTGTCTCCATCCATTTGCGTTTCCTTACATGTGATGATGTAGATATCCTTCTGCCTGGTGTTGATGGCTGAAGTGCAATGCTGGCTCCAGGGATCAGCTTATTTTGCCTCCCTAGCGCAACAGCACACACAACGGCTGTGATGCTTATTCCGGGGATCAACCACAGTGCGGTCTCCCCAGTGCATCAGCATGACAACCGTCTGGATTGAGCTAAGTAGGGTACATGTCTGGGGTCTTCAAGTGGGCACCTTCCTTCCTCAGTGTTTCGTCAACTAGCCCACGACACCTCAAGAGGGCTTGATGGTGATTCTGGAATCCCAGCATCACCCCCCTCCATCCCCCACTCAACTCAGCCAAGCTTACTTACCCGTACATCAGCGTTGCTTTCTTTCTATTGCGCTTGCGATCCCCAACCAGAATCTTTCTGTCTCAACCACAGCTAGTTGCTGCTCCTCTGCTGCTTCAGATAAGTTCTTCACTATGCGACGCAACTCTTGGCCACTGAATCTGACGTCTCTGAGAAACCGTGTTGTAGAGTGTGCCACAAATCCTCGACAACCCACCTCCACTGGGTAAACCCGGACTCTCCATCCTCACTGTTCCGCTTCAGCGACTAGTTGAATATGCATACCACATATCCCAGTGATTCTGCAAGTGACTGTCTTTTAGACAGTGAGTGTGATGATGAAACTGTTCCATCTGGACCAGCAGTGGTCCCACCGGATATTGAGACTCCTGTCACAACTGGACCACAGAGTATGTTTTATCATATTTTAACATTAAAGCAATTAAACTAAATAACATATTTATCCATACATTCTAATGTTTTACACACTGTATTGATGCATGGTGAACATTATTATTATTATTATTTTTATTCTCTCTCTCTCTGTCTTTGGAGATTTACTTCAATCAGGTGACTTTTGTTTTCTTTCAGACGTCCCAAAAAAGAATCCAATGGGGACTTGGAGACTGGCGAGGTGCAACTTGGACTGAACTGTATTATTTACTCATATGTAATGATCCCATATATACGGTGTATGCACAAAACCACACATGTTTATTCCAGATGCTTTTTTATTTTGCAAGATTTGTATTATCACAATGATTCGGATAATTAAGAAGCAGTATAAATTAAGCAAAAGCAACAAGACCCTTTTTAATTTCTACAGACGGCACAAGACAGCTACCGTATTTCAGTCTGAAAATCGAAGCCTCCCATTGGCTGAACAGGTTAACAGGTAACAAGGAGGAACACTGATCTCCTTGATGTGGAAGGTGTAGGAATGGGTGGGGCGGATGGGATTGATTGACAGTTTGCAAGTGCATTGCATCGAATAGATAAAAACCACATCGAATGACAAAGTGCATACCGAATGGATAAAAGGCACATTGAATGGATAAAGCACACCTCGAATGGATAAAGCTCATATTTAATGTTTGATGCTAGTTTTTAACATTCGACTGTTGCATTTAACATTCGATGGTAGTATTTAACATTCAATACTTGCATTTAATATTCGAAGTTGAATTTATTATTTGATGTTCAAATTTAACATTTGATGTTGAAATTTTACATTTTATACATGAATTTAATATTTACTGCTAGTATTTATTATTTGATGCTAAAATTCAACATTCGATACTTGCTTAAATTTAACATTTAATGAAGTGTCATTATTTAATTTTTGTTACTTTCACCTCCCATAACCCTTTGACATCTCTGGGTTCCTCAAGAAGAGCAAGGGAGTTGCCCTCCAGGCCTAATCAGCCAGCTTTAGTACAGGTGCTGGCTTCTAAGGAGCTCTGAGATTGGAGGAGTGGATATTTGAATGAGCCAATGGGGAGATAGGATGAATAGAGGGTGGTTGCAAGGAACTTTGGGAAATGAAATTTTAACCTGGCCAGGCTACTGACCCTAATTAAAGGGACAGGTGGGTGAGACTTACACCCACATTATGTAGCATGGGAACAGATAAGGGACCTTAACTATTACTCTAAGAAAATATAAGCACCATGCATTAATTTACATTCAAAACATTTATTTGACCTTGTGACAGAAATCCAATGATTCTTGGTTGTAAATCTCCCTCCCGACCTGTGAGGGCACTAAGCAGCGAGAACAGAGTTCCCTGGACTGACTGGCCATACAGTTCTTTCCCAGGGTTCAAGGGAAGTCTGCCAGCTAGAAAGGGGGCGTGCAGTATTGTGATAACGTATCGTGAGTGTTTTGTCTTGTCTATAATTGTTGCTTGTTGTATATGGGGAGGGGCGGAGCCAGCAGAAAACAGCAAACAAACAAAAGCCAGCCAGTGTTCACAGCGACAGCGTGTGGAAGCGACAGCGTGGGAGAAGTACTCGTGGACAAGTACATCACAGTTAGAAGCAGTAAGGAGAAATTACATCTTTAATTCCTTTAATCAGAAAACACTGCAGCTAAAGTCTAACAGCTGTGTGTCTTTTTCTGATAACAAGCTGAAACTCAGAACAGCTGATTCAAATTTGCCGCTGTTCTGATACACAGGGGAGGGGCGGAACCAGCAGCAAACAGCAAACAAACAAAAGCCAGCCAGTGTTCACAGCGACAACGTGGGAGAAGTACGAGTGGACAAGTACATCACAGTTAGAAGCAGTTTGAAAGCAGGTTGACAGGTGCAGAAGCTAAACTAAACTTAAAAAAAAAAAACAACACGGTCTTCAAGCCAGTAATCTGTGACAACTGCATGATGTGGGAAATCCGAGAAAACCCAACAGAGCTCAACCAAGTGTGTGCAGTGCTGCACGATACAGGACTTGCTTCAACGAGTAAGTTTGTTAGAAATGGAGCTGGAGGAAATGAGACAGCAACAGGAGCTTGAGGAGCTGACACACCCACAATTCAAGGAAGTCCAAAACCAACATCAAGAGAATAAAAGGAACAACATCCAGGACCTATAAACAGTGCTGACCAGGCAGCAAAAAGAAGGGAGGTCATGATTGTTGGGGACTCCATATTGAGAAACACAGCAAGTTCAGTTCGCAGTTTGGACCCCCTTACTACAACAGTGTGCTGTCTTCCAAGAGCACATCACTGATAACGTGGACAGGCTCCTAGAACGAACAGGAGACGACCTGATAGTAGTCGTCCACATCGGTACAAACAACATTGGAAGAGACAGGCCAAGATTCCTGCAAAACAAATTCAGAGAGCTAGGAAGGGAATTAAAAGACAAGACCAAAACTGTGGTATTTTCTGGGATACTGTCGGCACCTTGCAAAGGACCATACGGACAGCTGGAAATACAAAATCAAAATGCATGGCTGAAATTGTGGTGCACACAGGAAGGCGTCATCTTTCTTGAACACTGGAGCACATTCTACAACAAGGACTATCTATATTGGTAACTACGATGTGATAGGTGTTACAGAAACGTGGTTGTCTGAGAGTGATGGAGACGAATACAATATTAGTGAGTACACAGTGCATAGGAAAGACAGGCAGGACAGAAGAGGCGGAGGGGTAGCGCTATACATAAGAAATAGTCTTGAAGCCCAGGTGTTAAATCTGGACAAAGAAAACAACGCAGAATCAATATGGGTCAGAATAATGGACAAAAATTCAAAGGGCATAATAATAGGAGCATGCTATAGAACGCCAAATTCAGACGCTGAGCAAAATAATCTGTTATACAATGACATTCGAAATGCGTGTAGAAAAGGAGAAGCCATACTAATGGGGGATTTCAACTTCCACGGTATAAAATGGGAGAACCCGGTGGGGAGCACGACGGACAAAATTGAAATGGTGGAAATGACAAATGACTGCTTCCTAACTTGTCAAGGCACCAACTAGAGGGGAGGCATGCCTTGATTTAGTCTTTTCAAATAATGAAGACAGAATAACTAAAACAGAGGTCAGAGAGCCATTGGCAAACTCAGACCACAACATGGTCTCATTCAAAGTGATTTTTAAAACCCCAAAAGTATGACTAAATGACTAAAGCTAAGGTTTACAATTTTAGAAAAGCAAACTATGAAGGTATGAAACAATGACTAACAGAAGTAGATTGGAGTAAAATAGAGAAAACATCCACAGAAAAGGGATGGCTGTTTTTCAAAAATGTAGTACAAGAGGCGCAAAACAATTACATCCCAAAAGTAGACAAATCTAAATCTAAAACAAAATGGTCAAAATGGTTTAATAGATCAATTTAAAAAAAAATATTCAGTGAAAAAGGCACTTTACAAAGCATTTAAAAAGGACCAAAAACAAAGTACACAGAAAGAGTACTTGGAACTGCAAACACAAGTCAAAAAGGAAGTTAGAAAGGCCAAGAGAGAGATAGAAATCAATATGGCTAAGGGGGCTAAAACCAATTCCAAAATGTTTTTACAATATTATAACAGCAAGAGAACATTCAAAGAGGAGGTTAAATGTCTAAGAGACACAAATGGCAAAATCATAGATGAAGAAAAAAAAATAGCAAATATATTAAATGATTACTTTTCACAGGTTTTTACAAAGGAGGACACGGACAATATGCCCCACATGTTGACCTGTTCCTATCCAGTTTTAAATAACTTTAGCATAACAGAGGCAGAAGTGTTAAAGGGACTAGGAGCTCTTAAAATAAACAAATTCCCTGGGCCGGATGAGATCCTCCCAATAGTACTCAAAGAAATGAGAGAAGTTATTTACAAACCGCTAACCAAGATCATGCAACAGTCTCTTGACACAAGGGTTTGTACAGACAGACTGGAAAATTGCAAACGTATTACCGATTCCACAAAAAGGGAGACAAAACCGAACCAGGTAACTACAGACCAATAAGCCTGACTTCTATTATATGTAAATTTATGGAAACTATAATAAGATCCAAAATGGAAAATTACCTATATGGGAACAATATCCTGGGAGACAGTCAGCATGGTTTTAGGAAAGGGAGATCATGTCTAACTAACCTGCTTGATTTTTTGAGGATGCAACATCGACAATGGATAATTGCAAAGCATACGACATGGTTTATTTAGATTTCCAGAAAGCTTCTGACAAAGTCCCGCATAAAAGATTAATTCTCAAACTGAACGCAGTAGGGATTCAAGGAAATGCATGCACATGGATTAGGGAGTGGTTAACATGTAGAAAACAGAAAGTACTGATTAGAGGAGAAACCTCAAAATGGAGTGAGGTAACCAGTGGTGTACCACAGGGATCATTATCAGGTCCTCTGCTATTCCTAATCTACATTAATGATTTAGATTCTGGTATAGTAAGCAAACTTATTAAATTTGCAGACGACACAAAAATAGGAGGAGTGGCAAGCACTGTTGCAGCAGCAAAGATCATTCAAAATGATCTAGACAGCATTCAGAACTGGGCAGACACATGGCAAATGCAGCAAAGCATCCCCAAACTATGACACTACCACCACCATGCTTGACCGTTGGTATGTGGTTCTTACTGTGGAATGCAGTGTTTGGTTTTCGCCAGACATAACAGGGCCCATGTCGGCCAAAAAGTTCCACTTTTGACTCATCTGTCCATAGAACATTGTTCCAGAACTCTTGAGGATCGTCCAGGTGTTTTTTGGCAAACTTGAGATGAGCATTCATGTTCTTCTTAGTGAGCAATGGTTTCTGCCTTACCAAGTGTCTTTCTGATGGTGGAGTCATGAACACTGACCTTAGCCGAGGCGAGAGAGGTCTGCAGATGCCCGGATGTTGTTCTAGGGTTCTTTGTGACTTCCTGGACGATTTTACGCCTTGCTCTTGGAGAGATTTTGGCAGGACGGCCACTCCTGGGAAGATTAACTACTGTCCCAAACTTTCTCCATTTGGACAATATGGCTCTGACTGTGCGCTTCAATGGAGCCCCAGAGCCTTAGAAATGGCTTTGTAACCCTTTCCAGACTGATAGGCATCCACAACTTTTTTCCGGAGGTATTCAGGAATTTCTTTTGTTCGTGGCATGATTTGCCTTTAGAACCTGTGTGCTGATAACTTCACTCTGATGGTAAGGGCCAAAGTTAGTCAGATTTATATTGGGCAGGGCTGGCCCAAATCAGGCCTGGTTGTTAACCAAAGTACTCAAACAGCTGACCCTAATTATTCCTTTAGTTGGGTTGAGTTAACTAGGGGGGGAAATAACTTTTTCACACCTGAAGATTGCATGTTGTTGAAGCTGACACCCTGCTGACACCCTGGGATCCTTCAAGAAGCTGCTTGATGAGATTCTGGGATCAATAAGCTACTAACAACCAAACGAAAAAGATGGGCTGAATGGCCTCCTCTCGTTTGTAAACTTTCTTATGTTCTTATGTTCTTATGTTTGATTACCTTGCACACCAAACAAATGAAAGAAGCACCCAACTTTGGTGTCATTTTTTTTGTCCGACTCCCTCTATATACTACTACAACCCACAAAAAAATCTGACCAAATACAATGTGAAAAATGTGCAAAAATTCAGAAAATCAGACAGGGGGCAAATACTTTTTCACGGCACTGTACGTGCGTATGTCATGGTGTTGAAGTGGTTAAGTTTCTAAATACTGCTGAGCTCCTCCCCTCACGCCCCCGCTTTAACCAATGGGTGAGTGCAACACAGCTGATTGCAATTGCGGAGCTCAACGGCTTTGCAGTTCCGCCCGAGCCAGACCCAGAACTTCTGGTATCACCGGAAGTCAATCGTCTGACCTGATCGCGGTCAGCCCTACACAGCGCTGCCAGCGGTCGGGAGGGCGAATTACAACAGAGATTAACTCCCTCCCTGCCACATACCTCCCACCTTGTGCGCAGCATATATGGCCCCAGTGGCCACCTCCCCCTTAAACGCCCAAATAGGGTGGTATATCTGGACATGCCTGCCAGCGGTGCTCCTCCTTCCCGCACCAGGAGCACCACGGGAACAAGCTGGCTGGGTCGTCCAGCTGTTGTTATTGCACTGCCTTTTCTTCTTGCCCATTTCCAAGAAATAATCAAAAAATTCTACCTGCAGTTTACCTCCGGGTCGCTAGGGGCTGCTATCCCAAACTGACACCACGTGTTGGAGGGCTTACTGTGACCCGGAAGTGATGACACAGGAAACCGGAATGAACCAATGAACCCGGTACCATCAATAGTATCCGGGTCAGGGTTATTTATTTCACAAACAATAAACAAAATAATAATAAGCAGTCTTGTATTGCAAAACAAACAAAACAGACCTGTAGATCGTCTGTGATTCAGCAGCGGCTGGATACCCTGGCTCCCTCCCGAGGTGGGCAAAGATAGAACAGCAGATCGTCTCGGGCTTCATAAGTGTCCGGTCTGGTTCCTTCAGGATCTGTTTGGATATACAACTGGTGCAAACACAAAACAAACAAACATACAGCACATCTTGTGGAGTTAGTTCAGGAACGGGAGATCAAATGGCGAAACTGCACAACCTAAATACTGCCAAGCTCCTACCCTGCAATCAGTGCACGCCCCCCCTCAACCAATGGGCGAGTGCAACAAGCGAGCCAGACTCGGAACTACAACAAAGATAACTCCCTCCCTGCCACAGGAACATTTAAATATTTTCCTTACTCAAAACACTCCTTCCCATGTTCCGACTATTAGACATGTATATAGGAGGCTGTGTGGTCCAGTGGTTAAAGAAAAGGGCTTGTAACCAGGAGGTCCCCGGTTCAAATCCCACCTCAGCCACTGACTCATTGTGTGACCCTGAGCAAGTCACTTAACCTCCTTGTGCTCCGTCTTTCGGGTGAGACGTAGTTGTAAGTGACTCTGCAGCTGATGCATAGTTCACACACCCTAGTCTCTGTAAGTCACCTTGGATAAAGGCGTCTGCTAAATAAACAAATAATAATAATAATAATAATGTAGGAGTTGGAAGTGATACACAAAAGTTTTAGTCATGTTTAAGGAGGCTCTTTGACAATGCCTAGCTGATTGCTATAAATTTGGAAGGGATGGAGGATAATAAAGCAAGTAGCTCTGTTTGGATAGAAAAGTTATGGTATTACATTTTTATGAATCACTTTTATTTAAATAGTAATCTGTATTGTAATTGTTATCAACGATACTTGGCCAGTATTACTTGGTATTGTATTAAATAAAAATAATTACTGATGCTGAATCAGAAAAAAGAAGTGATGTTACTGCACTATTGAAAATGAATCCAGGAGCTATTCGCTCACCTTCCTACACATTTGATTTTTCCAGTCATGGACTTCAAGCTACTTGAGATGGCAGCTCTGGGTCGGGCACTGTACCCAGGCATGCTGTATGACTGTCACAGAGACTCCTTCACACCAGATACTGTACACCCCCTGTCACTCTCACTGTGACAGCTGCAGAGAATATGTTAATACTGGGTCTGTATCAATACTATAATCACACATGCACCCTCTCACTGTGATAGCTACAGAACATAAGAAAGGAGGCCATACAAACGAGAGGAGGCCATTTGGTCCATTACCGTTACCGTTGAAGAGCTACAAGGGTTTGTCCAAACCATATTCTGCATGTAAAAATGTCCCAAAACAGTGCCGTCTTATGGAAGTTGGCCAGACGAAGCAATATCACAAAGTACTTCATCAAATCTTATGCAACACCTTTCACACTGAAAATATACGAATAAATACAAGTGAAAAATGCAGTTGTTTTTTTATTAAAATTATTTTTTCTTACATTTATTACATTAAGTGCATGAAAAACACAAAGTTTTTATTTTCAGCATACACTGTAAAATAAACAAATAAGCATTGAGCAAACACTAATCGTATTACTATATTATCTGCAAATAATAAAATGCAACCACAAATAGTAAAAACAACAAGGATGAGCTATTTAGGTAAAGCATAACATGCAAAGAACCAATTGTAACGTCAAACAGGCATCTGCTCGTCCATTTTCAAGCATCTGCAAAAAAAAGAAAAAAATGTATAAAACACAAAAAACAAATGTGTATTGAATTACAAGTTCAGCAGATAATTACCTTCAAAACCAGCCGCAGATGAGGTGTCTGCATTGCCTTCGTGCTGTGTTTGCATAGCACATCTCGAACTTCCTGTGTAACTCGTCTTCCAGTAAGAGCTGGAGATCGCATTTCCTGTACATGACTTTCTTTAAGTGTGTCTTTAAAAATACACGGAGGGAAACATGACTTTTTTGTTTCTAAGCCTCAGAAAGACTGATTTGATTACCACACGGCTTAGTAGAGAAATTAAATTAAGTCATTTTTTTAAAGTCCATAAAAATTAGTCAATGTCCATATCTGTGAGGCTTCTGAATGACTCTCCTAGAATGAGTCCTGGGCAGTTCAAGGGATCTGTCCTGACCAACTTCTGGGGCTGGTACAACAGGCTGTGGAATGTCCCTAGTTAGCATGTGACTAGGACAGTGGTACTGAATTCCATTCTCCATGGTTTGGACTAAGGCAATGTCCAAACCATGGGGGGCCACAGGCAGCTCAAGATGTGCGCAGTGGTGGGGGGTTGTTTAAATGGTCATGAAAATCTGACTATCCAATCAGACTTTACATACAGTAACAAAACATTGCAACACTGCACTTGCACCAATCAACTAATACATCTCAGAAATAACTACTTAATATGATACAATGTTTGATCACCATTAATAATACAAATATTACGCAAATATAATTTCCTGAGCAGTATTCAAATGACATCTATAAACAAATAATTAAACAAATCTCACTGTAATACTATTAAAACACCATGTTATTAATTTTAATTTTATTAAAACTAGAAAATGTTCTGACAATTACTGCGCAGCCAGCATTCAAGTTAAGTAACAAAAGCACTTATGTTGTGGAAGCATCTTATTAAAAGTGTAACACAGTGTCTAAATATGCATGTTCTAGCTCCAATGTGTTTCAATGTAAATGAAAAGTTTCTAAATTAAATACATGGCATGACAGTAAACAGAGAGGAAAATAAATTCAAGTGCATATCCACTGTGCCAATCTGTGGGAGGCGTGCCTCAGGTGCATTTCTTACTGTTGTCAAACAGGTTTTTTTAAACATAAATAAAAAATCTTTGACAGGCTTGGTTTCTTCGGCCAATTTCCTGTGACTGAACACTTACTGGTGTCTGCATTGCTAATTTTCCTAACAATACTTAGTTTATCATATATGAAAAATAAAGGAAATATAGACATATGCACTTAAGTTTTTTCATGTATTTCTATAATAAAACCAAACTGTTTCTCATTTTAAAACATACAGCAGCCCTGCTCAACTTCCCAAGACTTTCTACTATAAACTGGAGTCAAACATCTGGGGCCTGATTTTCCCCTCAGCGCAAACGTTCGCAACACGTGCAAGGACGGGGAAAATACATTAGCACGCGCTGCCAGCACTTGCCCTCGTTCGCCTGAGACATCCTATTTTACCCTGAAGGGTTTGCACATGGGCAAGAAATATGCGCTTGGCAGTGTTTTCTCATGGTTTAATGAGCTAAAATGGGTGGAGTTTGAGGTATTGGTTTCAGAATTCTATTTTCACCTCTCATCTGTGCGCTATTAAAACGTGCAATTAAGACACGATCACAGGTGTGTCTTATTAGCGAACCGCGACACCTCTCATAGAAAAAGCAGGAAAAGTAAGAAAAAAAACAAAACTTTAAGATGGCTGAGTTCGAAGTTTTATATAATTTGTTGGATCTTGACATAGAACAAAGGCAAAGGATAAGAAGCCGGAGATACCCTCCCGAGAGGGTTTATAAGCAAACAGTCAGTTTTCTCGTGCTTCCTGATAGTGGGTGTATTCAGCGATTTCGAATTAATAAGCAAACAGTAGCTGATTTGTGCAGTATACTCAGTTTTGATTTAGAACCCAGGTCACGTGTTTCTACTGCTTTGCCTGTTGCTGTAAAGGTAACTGCAGCACTAGTTTTTTTATGCAACAGGTACATTTCAAACACCAGTTTCAGACATTGCAGGCATGAGTCAGTCATGTTTTTCAAGATGTTTACATCAAGTAAATGGTGCATTGTTAAAAGTTTCTGGTGATTACATACGTTTCCCTGAAACCAGATACCAGCAAGAGCAAACAAAGAGAGATTTCTTTAATATTGCTGGTTTCCCACAGGTATTGGGTGCGATAGATTGTACTCATGTCCAAATACGTACACCTTCTGAAAATGCAGTAATTTACATTAATCGTAAAGGATTTCCTTCTTTAAATGTTCAGGTAGTATGTGATGCTAAAAATATAATAACTAATGTGTTTGCATATTACCCAGGATCCTGTCACGACTCTTTCATCCTTTCTCAGTCATCGATCGCACGGTACATTGAAGGACATGACATGTATGATAGCTTACTGATAGGTGACAATGGATACGGTCTGAAGAAATGGCTGATGACACCAGTTCTTAGTCCACAAACAGCAGGTGAAAATGCATATAATGAAGCACACAGAAGAACTCGCAGTGCAATTGAAAGCACATTTGGAATGCTTAAAATGCGCTTAAGGTGTTTGGACAGGAGTGGTGGTGCATTGCAATACAGTGTGAAGAAGGTTGCAGAAATATTTGTTGCATGTTGTGTACTACACAACATAGCAACTACTCGTGGATGCTTGTTAGACATTAGTGAAACCAGGTTAAATGCCATAAATCAACAGGAGGCTGACTTTGATGAACCAGTAGCAGCGCCGGAAAGTGGCAGAAATGTACGCAACATTATCATTGCCGAGCACTTCACTGAAAATGAATAATGCTTAACAATTGAAAATCATCCATCCATTATCATTAACCGCTTACTCCTTTACAGTGTCACGGTGAGCCAGAGCCTAACCCGGCATACACAGGGCGCATAGAGGGCAATTTAGAGTGACCAATCAACCTGGACAGCATGTCTTTGGACTGTGGGAGGAAACTGGAGTACCCGGAGAAAACCCACGCGAACACGGGGAGAACATGCAAACTCCACACAGACAGTATCCTGGGCTGGATTTGAACCCAGGACCCTGGCGCTGTGAGGCAGCAGCACTAACCACTATGCCACCATGCTGCCCCTTAATTGAAAATAAGAGTAAGTTTATTCTTGTTGAATGTATATCAAATGTTAAAAAAAATCAAACACAAATATTGAAGGATATATTACACATTTGTTATAATGCAGCTCAGCGTTTTCTTGGTCGCCCTGGTCTTCTTGGCAATAATGGGGCCACAGCTTCATTCTGATCTTGGGCACAAGAAGTAGAAGCATGCGAAGTAAACGGGATAGGATCTGTGTTTGTTTCTGCGGTTACTTGTGTGCCTGGTGGCCTTGAAGAATGTGATGCATAATATGCCCTCTCCCAATCTAACCTCTCTCTTTCAATTTTAACTTTTTCCCCCATAAGTTTTATGGCTTTCCATATACAAGCACATTCTATTCAGTTTCTCATTTAGATTTAGTAAATTCTTGTTCACTTCAGCAAATCCTCTTTCCTGCAGTTCAATAAATTTGGGAGCAAGTTTCTCCTTCTCTTGCTGCAGCTGCGGTATTCTTGCCTCTTTGTTCATTTCCTCTATAGGTGGACGATCACAATCTGGAGAGGACGCAGCTGATAAATGAGAACCTATGGGATCATGCTCTTCATCTTGCGTAATTGGACCTTGTTGATCTGGACCATTTTGAGAATCATCTGCTCCCGTTGGGCTTCCAAGATGTTCGGATGATGCTGTAATGAATGAAAATAAATACAATAATATCTGTAATACGCTTGCAATATACCACCAAGTACAATCAGTATGTAGCCTATGCCATGTGGTATTAGTAGCTATTTAGTCCCTTTAAACATAATTCAGTCCATATAAGTTAAGCTGCCATGTTAAATAATGTTTATCTGATATACAGTATGATATCCAAATGAAATAGTTTTTATTATAGATTACACAGGATATGCTACAAAATAATCAAAGTAGACGTGTACGCTCACTTTCAAACTGTAAACATACTTGTTTTCGAATGTATAGTAAGTTTTATAATAAGTGACTGCTTACCTGACACGTGTGATAGGATTACACCAACATCAATGCCTCCCACACCTGCAATGCTCTCCCGTGGAATATTGACTGCAGCGCAATCTTCTTCTGCTGTTAATTGCAGCGATGTTGATGGTCCTCCACTGTAGCCGCTCTCTCTCTGTTTATGAGAGCTAACTTTGACTTAGTACGACGTTTTATATCCTAGTATCTTTTTCTACATTCTGACCAAGTCCGTTTAACAGTTGAAGTGGAATTTATTCTTTTTGCAACCTCTTGCCAAGGGAAGTAATATTAAAACTTTACAATGCATTAGTAAGACCTCATCTAGAATATTGTGTTCAGTTCTGGTCACCTCGTTACAAAAAGGATATTGCTGCTCTAGAAAGAGTACAAAGAAGAGCAACCAGAATTATCCCGGTTTGTAAAGGCATGTCGTATGCAGACAGGCTAAAAGAATTTAATCTATTCAGTCTTGAACAAAGAAGACTACGCTGTGATCTGATTCAAGCATTCAAAATTCTAAAAGGTATTGACAATGTCAATCCTGGGGACTTTCTCGACCTGAAAAAAGAAACAAGGACCAGGGGTCACAATTAGATAAAGGGGCATTCAGAGCAGAAAATAGGAGGCACTTTTTTACACAGAGAATTGTGAGAGTCTGGATCCAACTCCCCAGTAATGTTGTTGAAGCTGACACCCTGGGATCCTTCAAGAAGCTGCTTGATGAGATTCTGGGATCAATAAGCTACTAACAACCAAACGAGCAAGATGGGACGACTGGCCTCCTCTCGTTTGTAAACTTTCTTATGTTACACCAACCTCCCTGGACCTCTTGTATCAGCAGTCTTCTGGCCTCCCTGGACCTCTTGTATCAGCAGTCTTCTGGCCTCCCTGGACCGACAAGCTGTGGGTGCCGTCTACAAAGCCACTCCTGCTCCCCTTCATCCATGGCTTCTGTATCTGCTGCAGAGATGTTCCCCTGTTGAGGTGGTAGGGGTGTCCCATGGGTTAGCGCTATGTTGTGTAGAACACAGCAGGCTAGGAACATCCTACACACCTTTTGGGGGATATACTGTAGGGCTCCTCCAAAATCATCCAAACATGGGAAACACATTTTGAGCACAAACACCGCTCGCGACATTCTGTGTGGTTATATAAGCATCGTTGCTTGCCTTCTCTGCAGCAGACACTGGACAGGTGTCATAAGCCATGGTCTCAGGGGATATGCACTGTCTCCTGTATGGAGAGAGCATTGTTGTGTTTATGTGTTTTTAGGGTAATGATGGTATAGGTAGAGCCAGTGGGAATGCATGCATTTTGAGTGATGAGTTTTCCAGACTCAAATGCAGAGTCTGGACTGATACCAGATGTACGCATCGTGAGCCCCCCCTCCCCAAAACTGTGCCAGGAAATTGAAAATGCGACCCGTCGTAAGTAGTTGTCCTTGCGGTTCTTAAAAGCTGTTTCCTCCACCCCTGCAGGTGCCCGGATAGCGACATGGGTCCAATCAATGGCACTTACTATGCGAGGCAGGTGCACGATTTGATAAAAACCTGCATTATCTCCTCCCAGTCTGCTCGGGTACTGGGAATTTAATTTGTTCTCCAGCACGTTGCACAATGCGGTTATAAACAGGTCAAGGTGGTGGGACACAGCTGAGTGGGTGGTCTGGAAGATACCGGTAGCAAGGACACACATGCTGACCGATACTACCAATTGCTCACACAGAACTTGATTACACAATTTTGTCCTGCCCAGGTCATCATGCAGCATATGACAAAGATAATTCAACATGTCCCGCTCGAGATGGTACCTGGACACAATTTGTTCATTAACTCTTCGTACATGTGCCGGGTCTGGTACACACCTTCAGCATATCTTTGCCTGTTGGCAGTGCTCCAGGTTTGCTGGCTCCAGCTCAAGAGTGGCTCCAGTGGTTCAGTGCCAGCTCCAGGCTGGCTCCACGTTCTTATGCAAATTAGAACAAATCAGAACAGCTGAGAAAATGACAAAAATGAATGCAAGACATGATATTGAAGGGAATTTATTTATTTATTTATTTAAAGGACTGATTTCCAATCATTCATTCTTACTGTGATTTCAAATACAGATAAACCCACTTAATATCACTCTGTTTTCTCACAATTTTTCTAAACCCACATCACCCTGTAGCATGTTCTTTAAGAAACAACCTCTATTGATGGTACCAATCTACTCAGAGAAAGGATCCTCGGAGGTTCAGAAGCATTTAAATTAGAAAGGAAGGGGCAGAAATCAACTAAAAAAGAAAACAGAAGGGAGGCCACATCAAAACAAGAGCAACAACTCAGGTAAGATAGCCATTAAATGTATTTATGTAAATGCTAGAAGTCTCAGAAACAAAATGTTAAAACTTGAAGCTACTGCACTAACAATTCTTCACAAAGTATTAATTATGCCATTAATTATAAGTTTCTTTACTTCTATGTTAAAGTTTTCATATTTGTATGAGTTTTTATTTTTTCATATTTTTATACCGCTTAACACACATGTAACTAGTTAAGCAAGATTTTGTTTTTTTCCTGTCTCTCTCCAAAAAAAAGAAACTAGACATTTGCAGTCTCTCGTATCTTGGCATCTGGGCAGAGAGCCAAATTTAGCAGATAACTGAAAAAATGTGTACACAATGTGAAAAAAGATCACAGCAAACAAACTAGATTGAACCAGTCCGGGTCTGATTTTACCTCAGCGCTGCAAACGTACCCCCCTAAAAATAATACTAATTCCGCCTTTAAGTTTGAGCTTCCCTTACGACTTATTTGTACACAGTATGGTCTGTAATCTTTCCCTTCACATCGCTATGGCAATGTCAGCAGGTTTGGTTAATGTGGATTTGTGTTGTTTCTAGCTGTGACTGTTTTACTCAACCAGTCCCCCCTGTCTGAAATACAGCCAGAAGGATGTAAATCGTGATCACCCTTCATTCTGTGTTGACTCTCCTTCAGTGGAATACCCACCCCCTTTTACATGCACATATTGCATATATGGAACATATATATTCAAATACATTTTTAAAATGCCATATTTATTACATATGTACCAAAATATAAGAATTCATGTCAAAACAACAACTCAATATAGTACCGTACTAAGAAAAAAATTCTATTTAACATTATCTTCGATTGTGTTTTTTTTTTACTTTATTTCCTATAATTTAAATACAGAACTGCTGTATATGAAACACACATTTAAATATATATTAATGACATGTGTGATATTAAATCTCAAAATGTATTTACATATTAAAATATGGATAGATTTTCTGTAACCTGACCTTGGCTTAAATCACAGTAATGCCTGCCCGAATGTTAGTATTGAACTATGTTTAATCACAAATTCAAATCAATCGGTCTGAAAAAAAAAACCTGTAAGTAATACAGTATTTATTTGCTTGTCTAATTTCTTCATCAAGCAGGAAAAGTTATAGTGAAAGTGTTAAACGTACTGTTCGAGTTCCTGTTTAATTCTTTAATATTTTGTCTTGCAGTGAAGAGGTGCTGTGACGGTGTTTGTGTTTTCTCTTGTGAATGTTGGTGTTGATTGTTCACGCTTGGAATGTGGGGGTGTTTATTAATTAATAAATTCACATGACATAGTATATAGGGGATGAAGGTGCACTGTCTTGAGTGGAGCGAGAGTGGTGGTATATTGTTTTTGTTGTGCAAAATAAAAGCCTAAAACTTACCATTCGCCTCCGGATCTGTCACAGGTGCATTTACAGTTTGCATATAGCACTGTCACAGACAGTTCTGGCACGTCCCTTTTGTGCTATAAGTCATACGATCCTTCTGCATGGAAGGCCTCGGTTGCAAGGGTGTGCGGTTCTTTGATGACCCAGATTCAGTTAATGTGTTTGCCCACTGATGATGGGAATGAGAATGTAGAGATGGGAGCCCAGCTAACAAGATTTAAGTTGTTTGCAGGTATCAGGCTATTAAAGACTGTCACCCACACCTGTGGTGGCTTTGACAGACTCACTGAGAGCAGAAACTGACCCAAGACTGTCACAGCTACTGGAAGCAGGCCGATCTTTGGGAAACAAATTGAACATTTGTGAAACTGCAACAAATATTGTAATGACTGTAATGTGTTTTCGAAAATATTTTTAGCCGATGTGCACAGGCCTGTCGTGGTGCTCACAGAACCAGTCCGAGCTGAGCCTGGCGCAGAGTTTGAATCCTGCTGGGAACGTGCTGAGTTATTAGACATGAATTGGATGATTTAAACTGGCCTGTATTGATTGAAGTAATATGATATACTCTTTGTCAATAATTATAATAATACTGTATATGATCCTTTCAAAAATATCTGTATACTCTGTAGAAAACAATGGATAGATGTGTGCAGTCTACGAAAGCACCTGCTGGAAGGAGTCAAACTTGGCAGGCTCTTATCATAAGGCCTTGTTAACATATTCCAGTTTTATGAGAAAAAGTAGCTTCTTTCGTTACTTTACTTTCATTACTTCATGTCTCATATTAAGCAACAACAAAAAATTGTCAAAAGGCTAGGATGTCTTAACACCTGCTTCAGCTGGTTTTTGTATGAACAGAGAAATAATATAACCATTTCTAGGAGCAACTGTTATACTGAAGTAACTGAATTAGAAATACATGTTATAAAATCATTTAAAGTTAAACTGTTCTACAAATAACATTATTATTATTATTGAAAGAACATATTACAGTTAAAAACAAAAGAAGTTCAGTACTAACTGACACTGTCAGAATATTGTAATAATTTTACTGTGTTTTAAAGAATATAAAACAAGCATAAATAATATTGCAGCAAATTATGGACAGGTTACAATGATTTGAACTAAGAAAACTGAACAAGTGTTAATGTTAGAAAATGCTTGTCTATGTGCCTTTGTCATTAGTGCACATACACTCGTGGAAGCCAGTCAGACTATTGTGTGTGGAAGCCTGTAACCTTGAAAGAAAGGCATCTGGGGGAACTAAACACGGAGGCTAGGTATTGCAAACTAGTAAAAACAAAAGGGTAACCCTTTTTAGACAGAAAGATATTTGAAACTAAAAAGACATTTTGATTTTATTTGATTGTGTTGTTACTAAGCATAGAGGTTTTTTTTTTTTAAAAAGTATTCTGATCTAAGAATAGGGTGACGAAACTCTCTGAAGAGAAATAATATGTTAAGTATTTTGATCTAATAAGAAACATAATATTTAAACTAACAAGTGTTTTTGCTTGTTTAAGTCTCTACTGTAATACAAATAGTCTGTAAAAGCAGGAGCGAGTATTTAATTTAATCAATTTAAGAATTAGCTCAGTTTCACTAACTAAACAAAAAATCTTTTAGACATTACAATATCCATTAAATTAAAGAATATACATGTTTAGTTTATATAAAGGTTTTACTGCAATAAAAAACAGGAACTGTTAGGTTGGAATATTAGACAAATAAAGTGTAAACTGTATTCAATAATTTCAGTACACAATAAATCTACAGAATAACAGCCTTGCCCTTATCTGCTTGCAAGCAGAGCGGTGCTAGATATGGAAGGTTCTTTTTAGCAGTCAAAGTGAGATTTACTTGTAGTCCGCAGTTTTGAATCCAAGGTCTTTCTATGATAAGAACACCTTGTAGTCGAAGCAAGCATTCCACGAATTAGGGGAGTTGTGTCCAGTCACAGTTCTTATCAAATAAGTAGCGACTTTCTTTGGGAGAAAGCTGATTTCATGCAGTGAATTCAGAGAAGTGCTTACAGTGGTGTTTCATATTAATCAAAACAATAGTCTTGGCAAGTAAACAAGGTGTGCGGAAACCTGCTTGTGCAGGCAACTTTTAGAAACAGAGAGAGAGAGAGGTCAGGCATAGTCTGAGAATAGTCAGGCACAGTTAAATAAGGCTATTGTAATTAACATGTTTCATTATAGCTTGAATTTAAATGAAAATAACTGGACTTGCCGCTGTATGCTTAGTGGTCTTATTTAAAGGCTTATGATAAACCCCTAAACTCTTTGTCAAATACTTTGTTAACACACATTTGTATATGAAGTTAAACTGGCCCACTGACAACACACTGAAAAGAGATGAAATTAAAAGCTATTTTATCATGTATACTTGGATGCCTTTGGAATGTCATAGAATGAAGCAAAGAAGCTGTGAAAAGAGATGAATTATTGCTTATTCTACAAAGATATTCTAAAATGGCCTGGACACATTTGTTGGTACCCCTTAGAAAAGATAATAAATAAATGGATTATAGTGATATTTCAAACTAATTAGTTTCTTTAATTAGTATCACACATGTCTCCAATCTTGTAATCAGTCATTCAGCCTATTTAAATGGAGAAAAGTAGTCACTGTGCTGTTTGGTATCATTGTGTGCACCACACTGAACATGGACCAGAGAAAGCAAAGGAGAGAGTTGTCTGAGGAGATCAGAAAGAAAATAATAGACAAGCATGGTAAAGGTAAAGGCTACAAGACCATCTCCAAGCAGCTTGATGTTCCTGTGACAACAGTTGCAAATATTATTAAGAAGTTTAAGGTCCATGGAACTGTAGCCAACCTCCCTGGGCGCGGCCGCAAGAGGAAAATCGACCCCAGAGTGAACAGAAGGATAGTGCGAATGGTAGAAAAAGAACCAAGGATAACTGCCAAAGAGATACAAGCTGAACTCCAAGGTGAAGGTACGTCAGTTTGTGATCGCACCATCCGTCGCTTTTTGAGCGAAAGTGGGCTCCATGGAAGAAGACCCAGGAGGACTCCACTTTTGAAAGAAAAACATAAAAAAGCCAGACTGGAATTTGCTAAAATGCATATTGACAAGCCACAATCCTTCTGGGAGAATGTCCTTTGGACAGATGAGTCAAAACTGGAGCTTTTTGGCAAGTCACATCAGCTCTATGTTCACAGACGAAAAAATGAAGCTTTCAAAGAAAAGAACACCATACCTACAGTGAAACATGGAGGAGGCTCGGTTATGTTTTGGGGCTGCTTTGCTGCGCCTGGCACAGGGTGCCTTGAATCTGTGCAGGGCACAATGAAATCTCAAGACTATCAAGGCATTCTGGAGCGAAACGTACTGCCCAGTGTCAGAAAGCTCTGTCTCAGTCGCAGGTCATGGGTCCTCCAACAGGATAATGACCCAAAACACACAGCTAAAAGCACCCAAGAATGGATAAGGACAAAACATTGGACTATTCTGAAGTGGCCTTCTATGAGTCCTGATCTGAATCCTATCGAACATCTATGGAAAGAGCTGAAACTTGCAGTCTGGAGAAGGCACCCATCAAACCTGAGACAGCTGGAGCAGTTTGCTCAGGAAGAGTGGGCCAAACTACCTGTTAACAGGTGCAGAAGTCTCATTGAGAGCTACAGAAAACGTTTGATTGCAGTGATTGCCTCTAAAGGTTGTGCAACAAAATATTAGGTTAGCGGTCCCATCATTTTTGTCCATGCCATTTTCATTTGTTTTCTTATTTACAAAATTATGTTGAATAAAAAATCAAAAGCAAAGTCTGATTTCTATTAAATATGGAATAAACAATGGTGGATGCCAATTACTTTTGTCAGTTTCAAGTTATTTCAGAGAAAATTGTGCATTCTTCGTTTTTTGTGGAGGGGTACCAACAAATTTGAGCACGTCTGTATATAGACATATACTTGTATTATATTATAGCAAGGATTCTGTGAACTTTGGTCCACCTGACTTTTTAGAAAAAGGAGGAGTTGGAAAAAGAGAGCGATGAAATCATGTTCCAATATTTTTTGGCAAGAAGTTATATCCAATCAGTTTTGAAAAAGGAGTTGACCAGATCCTTCTAGAATGTATAATTAAATTAAAGATAAGAAATGTCAAGGCCGAGTGATGATTAGATTTACTTGTGACTTCTGATGTATTCAATGGAGGGAAAAATCCTATAAAAACCAAGGTAAAACCCAAGCCAAGTATCGCACGACTTGCTAACTACAAGTTGTGTGATCCATGCTCTGAAGATCTCTGAACAACTGATTGCTGTTTGGTTGAATTTAGAAGACTCTACCTTTTGAAGACAGTTCTCATTTCTCCTGCCCTTATATTATATTCTACACTTCCATATATTTTGGAAGGTAAGAACTATTTTGTATTTATATCTTGTTTATATTGGATGCATTGCTATAAGGTATAGAAAATAAAAATGTTTTAGTCTTAAGAGAGTGATTGATATATATATATATTTTTATATATATATATATATATATATATATATATATATATATATATATATATATATATATATATATATTGAATGTTCTAGAATTTAGCAGTAGGTGTTTTTTATCTTTTTGCATTTTATAGCCTAAGAGCTAAATATATGATAACCATATTTGTATTACTGTATTGAAGTACTAATGCTGTTAACCTGTAAAGCACTGGATCGCCCAGACTGCTTTTTACTTGGGATTTACGGTGGTCTGCACAACCAACCAATCCAATTTTTAAAGCATTTAATAAACTGAAAAGAGCACTACTACTGCTCTGATTCGTTAAAACTTCAAATTAAATGAGTCTGTGTGAATTTCTTGATTATTAAAAGTCATCTGGATACATTGCAAGCCCAGTGCACAAACAATCCACTTACAGGAGTCTGAAACATCTTTATGTCCTTGTAGCAGGGCGGTAGAAAGCCCTGCTGTTTAAATGTAATTATTTATTTTTAGAACGGAGTCTCCCCCTCCACCCCTGTGTCATTTTGTATTTGTGTATTATGATTTATTTATTATTGTAAATGTATTTAAATATGATGGAGTAGCTGCGTTGTTTTGTTATTGTATTGTTTAGTAGCGTGGATGGGAAGCCCCATCCACAGTCCACAGTAATTAAAAACCTTGTGCAGAAGGTGACCATCTCCCGAGTTTAATTAGTTGTGTAATTGTTACTAATCGGGAGATGGTCACCTGAATAAAAGCCTGCAGCTCTCTGCACTGGTGGTGTGGGGTGTTCAGAGGAGGAACGAGAGCGAGCGAGGAGCGAGAGAGAAAATTATATACAGGAACATTGACAGCAATTGCCCAGCCTGACCTGTATTGTTTTGTGTTCATGATTATTTTGTTTAAACCTTTTGTTTCGCTCTGTTAAACCTTGTATTTATTTTTGTATTATTTAAATAAACGGCGCACTCCGCATCCTTTGCACTGCAGTATTTTTGGGTTTGTTTTCTTTCCTGCACTCTGGCCAGACGTCACCACTTAGCCACCCTGCCACAGTCCTCTTGAACGTCTCCCCTGAGTTTAAGAGGGTGCTCAGAACATATATAGAAATAAAGAGTATGTGTGGAAAATTCTTGACAGCATACAATGACAAACGAATGAGGACACCTGTAGAAGCGGTTTGAAACAGGACTACAGTAGCCTACTGTAGTGACAGAAATACAATTCAAAGAATAAAATGTTTAGATGATGCGGTATCATCACTGCAGTTAAAATAAGAAGCAGCAAAATCAGTCAGTACTGAGTACAGACAAAGTTGTAAAACATTGTCCACATTAAAGCAGATGCTATAGTTCAAGAGTTCAATATATATCGGAGCATGGAGACGGACGTGAAGCAGCTGACCAGGTAAGAGATTATATATATATATATACAGTATATATATATATATATATATATTTTAGTGTAGGCTATACGCGGCCGCTAAATAACTCGCTGCAATTCGGTATTCGTAGGCTAGATCCTCATTATCATAACTGCGGTTCTTAAGATTTGCACCTTCAGTATTTTTCAGAGATTTTAAGCTGGCATAGGGCACAGTGCAAAATAATTGCCTGGCCGCAAGGCAAGTTTGATTTTACGGCCGCATTTCTTTGCACTGCGCCTATGTAATGGCCTATGTAATTTATTATATATTATTCTTTTGTGTGTAATTTTGTTTCAATTTTTATTCTTTATTTATTTTACTGAATTTATTGTGATTTTATTTGGTTTATTTAAAAATCTTTGATAATGTGGTATGGCTCCTTTTAAACCTTTCGAAAACTTTTGGGTCTCCATATCAGCTGCAGTGCTAACAGATTTTCAGTTGCATTGATCAGTTTATGTCTCTTTAAAGCAGCAACTTCACTGCGAGTCTTGACGTGTTTTTCGCAGGAAGAGGCCAGGCATGTCAAACAGGATTTCACAGCTTTGAACTTTGTCCCACTGCAGAAATCACACGGCACATCTCCAGGTCCAGCATAACTTTGAGCAGG
Organism: Acipenser ruthenus; assembly: GCF_902713425.1. NCBI lineage: Eukaryota > Metazoa > Chordata > Actinopteri > Acipenseriformes > Acipenseridae > Acipenser > Acipenser ruthenus. The sequence continues at coordinate 12,974,977 of NC_081211.1, forward strand.
AGGAGGATTGAGACCTGTCTTCTTGAACTCCTCCACAGCTTCAGCCAACATGGTGTTTCTGCGCAAAACAGGCCTTGGGTAAAGGTCTCTCTGCACTGGGGGCAGCTGTAGACTCCTGTATGATCAGTCTTATCCCAGTAGTTCTTAATAAACGCCACACAGTAACTGTGTCCACATGCTGTAGTGACTGGGTCCTTCAAAACCTCCAGACACACTGGACAACAAAACTGGTCCTTTGGTCACAAGTTTGAGGCCATTCTTGCTACAGAGACAGAGATTGATGATTTCACCAACAAACAAACTAACAGCTTGGTTGTAAATGAAACCAGAAGACACTGCAGCCCACGAAGTGGAACTGCCCAGCCCTGGCATGGTCTGGAGTTTAAGAATGGCACTGTTAAAATAAAAATAGATTGCTGTAATAATCCAGTTTTGCACAGGTTTATAAGAACTACAGAACTCCAGCCATTGGGATAGTTGTGTCAATACCCTGAATTCCCCTTGAAGTTTGATCCTGGGCTGCGATTAGAACATGTGCTTCTGCTGTTTCTTTTGAATGTTATAGAGCAGGGGTCCAACCCTGGTCCCCCTAAATCACCAATTTCTAAAGACTGGGAACACATGGAAGTTATCGATCAATCGAGAAAATAACTTGTTCAATTAAGGGAACTCTGGTCATTGAGGGCTGAATAGGGTGGGGTGTCCTCCCAAATCACTTGCTTGATTGATCACAATGAAATCTGATCTTGGTCTGAAGCATGACCGAAATAGGATCAGATTTTGAGCCGAAACTGAGCTCAGGATCAGCACTGATCCTTTTACTGCAACCCAATATGTGATAGGATCAAGATGGGAGCCTGGATCCAGGATCGGATCCGTTTAGTACAACCGGCCCCTGCATATACCATATTTTGTAATCACTGCTTGAATAAATAAAACCAGCTACATTTAATACATTTAGCGTATTAGTTTTATTTTCGTCAATGTGTTTTGTTGTTAGCAGACTATATATATTTCCTGCTAAACATGTGTAAAACAGGTGCGTATAATACTGCTAGATTAAATATGAATGGCATTCTGTATTTGACTAGAAGTGTTAGAGCAAATATTAGGTAACTAAACTACAAAATAATGCAATTCTGCCTCAGGTTTGTTGTTGATATTATGTGCAACATCACAATCCAATCACGTGCAAAGAGTTTCAACACGATGGGTAGACCTGTTGGGAAAAAGAGAGCCCAACTTTCAGGAAATATTCAGTTATTTATCAAACGGGAAATATCCAGATGCACTTAGTGGGAAAGGCTAATTTTCTGAGACTATGCCAGCGTTTTTTCATTATAATGGCCAACTAATGTACGAACACAAAGTACACAGAAACAACAAAGGTGAGCCACAAAATTGACACGTTCTATCGGTATGTACAGGAGTTACACTTTAGTATAAACTTAGCTAAACAAGATAACATATTCAAAGCATCTTGTATAGAGAAAACATTTGTAATCCCTCGAAAATGCTTGTTTTTGGAGCAAAATAACTTAAACCAGTATGCTTGAAAGAAGGTCATCTGTTAGATTCCAAATGACTGTATTCAGTGTCAGTGTGTGTGTTTCTGTGTCAGTGTCAGTTTGTGTGTTTCTGTGTCAGTGTCAGTGCGTGTGTGTCTCTGTGTCAGTGTCAGTGTGTGTTTCCGTCAGTGTGTGTCTCTGTGTCAGTGTCAGTGTGTGTGTCTGTCAGAGTGTGTGTGTGTCTGTGTCAGTGTATGTGTGTCTTGTGTCAGCGTGTGTGTTTCTGTGTCAGTGTGCGTGTGTGTCTTGTGTCAGTGTGTGTGTTTCTGTGTCAGTGCGTGTGTGTTTCTGTGTCTGTGTCAGTGCGTGTGTCTCTGTCTCTGTGTCAGTGTCAGTGTGTGTGTGTGTGTGTCTGTCTGTGTCAGTGTCAGTGTGTGTTTCTGTCAGTGTGTGTGTCTTGAGTAAGGATAAAAGCACAGCTCTGCCTTGAGCTTTTACAGATACAGATTCCACTCTGATACACTAGTACTGCTATATATTAAATCTGTGCTCTCACAGAGACCTCTAGTGGCCAAGATAGAAACTGCACAGTGTAATAAAACACAGAGACACACACACAGCACTCACACAGACACTGCAATCAACACTGTGGCACAGACGCAGACGCAGACAGCACAGTCTATATAGATAGAAGTGCAGGTTTAGCACTGGGGGGGGGGGGGGGGGGGTCTTCACCTTGTCAGCGGAGGCTGTGTCTTTAATGAACAGCAACATGATTATCAATGATGAGGATTCTCACAACAGTGGGGAGAACATGGAGAAACTGAGAAAAGAGATGGAGAAACAGAGATGGGGATAAACTAAGGAGAAAGATGGAGGAGACACTGAGGAGAGAGATGGAGGCGAGACGGATGAAGTGGACGATGGAGAGGTGGCTTGGACATATAGAGAAGACACTGAGGAGAGAGACACTGAGGAGAAACAGAGGTGGAGTGGGTCAGGAGGATGATGCTCAGGAGGAAACTGAGAAAAGAGATGGAGAAGAAACTGAGGAGAGAGATGGAGGAGAAACAGAGAGATGGAGAAACTGAGGAGACATGAAGGAAAGATGGATGAAGTGGGCGATGGAGAATTGTCTTGGAGTGATAAAGGACACACTGAGGAGAGATGGAGAAGAAACTGTGAAAGGTGGAGGGGTTGAGGAAGATGGAGCAGAAGTAGAAACTGAGGAGAAAGATTGAGGAGAAACTAAGTGAGATCAAGAAGACATTGAAAAAGGAGGAGACAATGAGTGAGAAAGAAGACACTGGAGGTGGAGGAGACAATGAGTGAGAAAGAAAACACTGGAGGTGGAGGAGACACTGAGTGAGATAAAGAAGACACTGGAGGTGGAGGAGACAATGAGTGAGAAAGAAAACACTGGAGGTGGAGGAGACACTGAGTGAGATAAAGAAGACACTGGAGATGGAGGAGACACTGAGTGAGATAAAGAAGACACTGGAGGTAAAGAAGACACTGGAGGTGGAGGAGACAATGAGTGAGATAAAGAAGACACTGGAGGTGGAGGAGACACTGAGTGAGATAAAGAAGACACTGGAGGTGGAGGAGACAATGAGTGAGATAAAGAAGACACTGGAGGTAAAGAAGACTCTGGAGGTGGAGGAGACAATGAGTGAGATAAAGAAGACACTGAAGGTAAAGAAGACTCTGGAGGTGGAGGAGACACTGAGTGAGAAAGAAGACACTGGAGGTGGAGGACACAATGAGTGAGATAAAGAAGACACTGGAGGTAAAGAAGACACTGGAGGTGGAGGAGACACTGAGTGAGATAAAGAAGACACTGGAGGTAAAGAAGACTCTGCAGGTGGAGGAGACACTGAGTGAGATCAAGAAAACACTGGAGGTAAAGAAGACTGGAGGTGGAGGAGACACTGAGTGAGATAAAGAAGACACTGGAGGTAAAGAAGACTCTGCAGGTGGAGGAGACACTGAGTGAGATAAAGAAGACACTGGAGGTGGAGGAGACACAGTGAGATAAAGAAGACACTGGAGGTAAAGAAGACACTGGAGGTGGAGGAGACACTGAGTGAGATAAAGAAGACACTGGAGGTGGAGGAGACACTGAGTGAGTGTGACAGGATAGCTGTGTGGGTGATGGGAAATAAACCAGACCAGTCCCTGTTTTCTATGTGCAAAACACGCGGCTTTATTTTGGCCACCACAAAATAATAATGGAGCCAGGATACACAACAATGTGTAACCTGGCAACCACAAAAAATAAAGTAACCAAGAAAAGGAACCAGCAAAAACGTGCACAATCCAAAAAAAAACCCCAACAAAACAATAATCCGTCTCTCCCAAATCCTCGACGGGAAAACGGGGCGTCACCAGTCCGGCACTTCCGGGTTCGCGCTCCTCCTTTTTACTCCGGAGCGCCCCGTTAGCGCTCTGGCAGATAAAAGTAAAAACACAACACAGTTATTAGCAACACACGCGCCACACAAGCCCCTTCTCTTTGTTTTCCTTCCCCTGTTTGTTTGTATCCTTTTTTTCCCCGTTATCGTCTCTCTCTCCGTCTCTCTCACACAGTACCTTGCAGGAAGGAACAGAACCCCGGGCCACGCCCCCTTTTGTACGCCCCGTCCCGTCCCCATTGGTCAGCGAGGGCAACCGCCGTCAGCCAATGCGTGATTGCCACCGCGCTTCCCGACCGGGTCTGTGACGTTGCGCACCGCGGCTCCGTCTGCTCCTCCTCCCCAGCGTCCTCACCGGTCGGAAGGGAGATCTAAAACAAGAGTTCACTCTCTCTTTGTCACAGTGAGATAAAGAAGACACTGGAGGTAAAGAAGACACTGGAGGTGGAGGAGACACTGGAGGTGGAGGAGACAATGAGTGAGATAAAGAAGACACTGGAGGTGAAGGAGACAATGAGCGAGATAAAGAAGACACTGGAGGTAAAGAAGACTCTGGAGGTGGAGGAGACACTGAGATAAAGAAGACACTGGAGGTGGAGGAGACACTGAGTGAGATAAAGAAGACACTGGAGGTAAAGAAGACACTGGAGGTGGAGGAGACACTGAGTGAGATAAAGAAGACACTGGAGGTGGAGGAGACACTGAGTGAGATAAAGAAGACACTGGAGGTAAAGAAGACTCTGGAGGTGGAGGAGACACTGAGTGAGATAAAGAAGACACTGGAAGTGGAGGAGACAATGAGTGAGAAAGAAAACACTGGAGGTGGAGGAGACAAAGAGTGAGATAAAGAAGACACTGGAGGTAGAGGAGACACTGAGTGAGATAAAGAAGACACTGGGGGTGGAGGAGACACTGAGTGAGATACAGAAGACACTGGAGGAGATGGAGGCAGCTGAAGAAAAAAAGATGAGGAAGGTGGAGGAGGAACTGAAGAGGTAGGGGTGGGCGATATGCCCCAAAAATTATATCATGATAGTTTAGATTTTAGATAGTTTAGATTTTACATATGATATACAATATATATCACTAACACTACTGTAACATGGTGGGTGGTGCAGAGGGCACCAAGAACTCATCACACTTGAGCATAGGCATTTTTAAGAACTTGACAAGATGTAAGCAAGTGCAACGGCCGATACGTGATTTTTCCATGCGAGTCTATGCACCTTGAAACAACAGTTAACATCAATTCCATAGCGGTAGGGAGTGTGTTGTCAAGGTACTTTATTACACAGTGATCTGAAAAATGGAAACGAACAGCACATTTTAATTATTATTTACGACGATCAAGTAAGAGATACATTATTAAACTGCCAGGGAGGAGGCAGCATGGTAAACCATAGCTGATGCTGTCAACAAGTAAGTAGGCTGGATATGTCTCGAGTACTCTATGCTACGAACGGTTTGACTGGATTTTAAAGCGAACGCTAGCACAAAATCCCCTTGACTTCATACTGATTTACACATAACATTTAATATATGTGATCTAGTATAAGCCTCTGTATTTCGATTCATACAAAACTGGGTATGGTCATAATGTATAGACAATCATGGAGAACATATATATATATATATATATATATATATATATATATATATATATATATATATATATATATATATATATATGAAATTAGCATGACAGTACTCCAAACAGTGCAGATACTTCTTTGACACAGTGCTATATATCTAGAGAGAGAGTACAGTCTTCAATCACTGTTAACTTTGTTACATTAGAAGTGCTTCAAGACGCAACAACAAAAAAGCAAGATTAGATTTACCTAACTATTTTCTTTCTTTCTTTCTCTTTCTTTCTTTCTTTAATATTTACACCCTCTCCTGATGAAAAGCCCTTCTCACAATTGTAGCACCAACATCTACACCTCTCGATAAAAAAAGGTGATGCCATTTTAATGGTAATTCCGTTTTTAAAGTCTGGATTAGACTAATCTTTGTTATTCTGCTCTGAAGCAGGTTTATTTAATTGCGATAAATTACCATGGATTTAAGCCTGGGATATTATTATTTCGTTTTGTGCAACAGAATAAGCCTGACTTTCAAAATGAAACCTGGAAGTAATCCCTATAACTCTTTAAACCCCCTTTTGTGCAACAGGCCCCTGGTATATTCTATATAGAGCACACAGAGACTTCTAGTGGCCAGGATAGAAACTGCAGCTCCAATTCACCACCAGTGAAGTGAATGACATCAGCATCACAGATAAAAGCACAGCTCTTCCTTGAGCTCTTACAGATACAGATTCAACTCTGATACGCTCCTGTTGTATATTAAATCTATATAGAATGCTCTCACAGAGACTTCTAGTGGCCAGGATAGAAACTGCACAATGTAATAAAACACAAAGGCCCTGAAAATCGGAAGAGCCTCCCGACAGTTCGAAACTTGCTGTATCCGCCAGTTTTAACCCAACACTTAAGTTTTTTTCCGTCAGAAAATGAAACACTTTTCTGAGGGTTTCCGACAGTCGGAGTGGCTGAAATAGTGTTCTGAGCAACCTGCATGTAAATTAGATCAATGTCAGTTTCACATCATTGCTGGACAGGAAAGAAGGCATTCAAGGAGAAAATCAAACAGACGGGTTGATATGGAGCAAGAAAAGCATAAACATTTAAAACAGAATAATAATTATGAAAATACACCTCGAGGACAGAGAGCACAAACAAAACAAAAACAGAGAGCAGTTATAAAAGACAAAACATCCCTCTTTACTTGATCAGGGAGCGACACCCCTATGAAAAGATAATATATTTTAAAATATATTGCTAACAATGCAAGATAGATAGATAGATAGATAGATAGATAGATAGATAGATAGATACTTTTACTTTTTCAAAAGACTTTATTGACTTTTGGTACAAAACACAATAAGAACAAAAAATTACATTATTTTTTCTTTAAATATTCACAAGACAAAATTTAAAACATTAAGCCATTATAAATAAATAAATATTATAAATATATATTAAGGGTTTCTCCTTCAGTCTCACTGAGCACACCCCCAATACACCAATTTAATTGGAAAGAGTCTAAGTCGTGTATCATGCGGTGATAACTGAAATCCAGCTTGATTCTACTAATCACCAGCATTCTAAAAACAGTAAGAGCATCTGTTTCCCCAACCTGGGCAATTTGAGCTTTTCTAGATTTTAAAATGGAGAGCTTGGCCTGCCCCAAAAGGAAGTTAAGTAGCTGGCACAGATGTTTCTTTTCCTTAATATAAGGCACACCAAAAACAAAAACACATTCGGAAAAGACCACATTCAGTTTAACAAATACATTATTGAGTACAGAAAAAAGAGAAAACAATCTTTTACAAAAGATAAAACTATGAAAGACAGTCTCTCTTTGTAAACAAAAAGGACATTTGTCAGATACCATTGGGTCTAGTATGCAGAGGTAGGCATTAACAGCGAGAATCGTGTGCAAGAGTCTCCACTGTAGATCTCCCAGCCTCTTTGACAGGGGGGGTTTATAGAAGCTTCTCCAAGCCGGCCTGACCTGCTCCTCCACCTCCAACCGCTCTCTCCAAGATGTATCTGGAAGGCCCTGTAATTGCTTCTTGTGTCTTAGCTTAACACATAATTCATACAGTGTGTGCCCCTTCACACTTGACAGGGGGAGATCTGTCAAGTTCTCGATTTTAAATAAATGCCCTTTGTCTCCCGTGTCTCGGCTGATAGCTGGGGAGATCTGTATGAAGGGGAAAGGTGTTTCACAGGGGAAAGAGATACAGTTAGTAAAGCCCTTTCTTAGAGTCTCATTCTGTGCATTTGATAATGCTGCATGAATCTGGGAAAGCAGCAACCCAGCTACCCTCACAGACCGCAACCCCAAGGTTAAAGACAAACTCTGTGGACTTTTCCAATTAAAACTCTCCAGATCTAAAACATGGCGTAACTTGATGACCCCGGCCTTTATCATTACATTTGTAAAAGCCTGTGATTTTAACATTTCTACTTTAAAAAGAGGATTAAAAACCAGAGGTCTCTCCAAAAGCCACTAAAAATCTAAAGCTTCTTCATCCAGACCCACCCTCAGACTCTGCCATGCTTTCAACACACTCTGATAGTAGGCTGGTAGTTTGGAGCAAACAAACACAGCAGTGTCTAAAAAGAAAATATGCTTCCCAAGACCCAGCCCTCCAACTTGACGAAAGAAGAGTAAAGCCACGTCAACCCAGGGAGGCTTCTCACTGCTATAGAGCATTTTTTGGACAGCCTGCAGTCTAAAAGCAGCAATCCTGCTGGACAGGTCCATCAATCCCTGACCCCCTTCATCCAGAGGTAGGTACAATATGCTTTGCCTTAGCCAATGCAGTCCATCCCAGAAAAAACTTAAAAATTCACTCTGGATTTTTTTCAAAAATGCCTGGTCAGGTTCTACACATATGCACCTGTGCCAGAGCATGGAAGCAGCCAAGTTGCTTATTATTAAAACTCTGCCCCTATACGAGAGCTGTGGCAAAACCCAGCGCCACCTCTGCAAACGCCCCTGTATTGCCTCCAAATCTCCCTCCCAGTTCCTCTCAGCTGCTCTCGCACCTCCCAAAAAAACCCCTAGGTGTCTAAACTCTTCCCGGCTCCACAGCAATCCACCAGGCAACACTGGAGGCCCAGGCTTCATCCATTTCCCAAGTAAGAAAGCCCCACTCTTCAACCAATTAATTCTAGCAGATGAGACTCTTTCAAAAAGCTGTTGACTGTCACAGAGTTTATCAACATCTGCCTGGCTGGTTATAAAAACTGAGATGTCATCTGCATAGGCAGATACTTTTATGGGCTGAGCCAGACTACCTGGGATGGAGAGCCCTGTTAGAACATGCCTGAGCCTGCAAATAAGGGGTTCGATGGACAGGGAATAGAGCATTCCCGAAAGAGGGCAGCCTTGTCTGATACCCCTGTGAACTGGGAAAGGTGCACTCAGCTCCCCGTTGATCTTCAGCAGGCTGAAAATGTCACAGTACAGGAACTGTATGTGGGATAGAAATCCCAGGCCAAATCCAAAGGCTTCAAATACCTTCCATAAGTACTTGTGATCGACTCTGTCAAAGGCTTTCTCCTGATCAAGAGAGATAAGCCCGGCAGGGAAACCGAAGAGCTCAGAGGCAGCCAATGTGTCTCGAATTAAAAAAATACTGTCAAAAATGCTTCTACTGGGCACGCAGTAGGTTTGGTCAGGATGAATAATATTTCCCATTACAGTGCTCAACCGATTAGTGAGGGCTTTCGATATTATTTTGTAATCAGAGGCCAACAACGACACAGGCCTCCAGTTTTTGATATGGCACAAGTCCCCTTTTTTTGGCAGCAAAGTTATCACTGCCCTTCTACAACTCAACGGCAGCTCCCCTTTCTCCAGACTTTCTGCATAGACTGCATGTAGATCTTTCCCAAGCAAAGTCCAGAAAGACTTGAAAAACTCGACAGGTAGTCCGTCCAGTCCTGGAGTTTTTCCTCCCTTCAGCCCCATGAGAGCGTCAGAGAGCTCCTGTACAGTCAGAGGTCTGTCTAAAAAACCTTTCTCCTCTTCAGAGATCTTCGGCAGAGTCTCCAAGAAACGCTGTGTCTCCTCCGGCTGTCCTTCAGCTTCCGCTGTGAATAGCTTTGTGTAGAAATCCACAGCACATCGCCGGATCTTTCTGGGCTCCCTCAACTCGTCCCCTGACAGTGTCTTCAGGCAGTGAATTACTTTGCGCTGCGCACTCTTTTTCTCCATGCCAAAGAAAAACTGTGTTGGCGCATCCACCTCTGCAAGGTATTGCACTCTAGACCTCACCAGCGCCCCCTGCACTTTGACATTCAGTAGCTCAGCCAGCTGCTGTTTTTTATTTTTGAGGTCTTGAATCGTCCTACTATTGGGATTAGACTGTAGAGCTCCCTGAAGCTCTAACATGTCTCTGAGACTCTGGAAGAGCTGGAGAGTCATCCTCTTTGTGGCATTAGCAGTGTACTGCTGACAGAACAACCTGACCTGCACCTTCCCCACATCCCACCACTGAGCCAGAGAAGAAAAAGCAGATTTCTGCTCTCTCCACCGGTTCCATAGAAAAGTTAGGCATTCTTTAAAATGTGTATCTTTCAGCAGCTGAATGTTAAAATGCCAGTAAGAACGTTTTGTCATTTGGGAAGGCAATAAAACATGAACTGTTAAAAGACTGTGATCAGAAAGACCGGTGGGAGAAATAAAACACTTGGTAAACAGGCTAAAATGCTGCTTAAAAGTATAAAAACGGTCTAATCTCGCTAAGGAGACCGTCTTTTCACACACTTTGACCCATGTGTACTGTCTATTTGTGCCATTGAATGCTTTCCACACGTCAGACAAGTCGTGCTTATTTAAAATCATTAAAAGCTCTTTGGCAGACTGTGGGTGTGGCTCAGGGTGATTTCGATCATCTGAACAATGTACAGTGCAGTTAAAATCACCGGCTAAAAACAGGACTTCCTCACTTCCACAACTGTTCAGAACTGTATCTAAAATCTGAAAAAAAGCAATCCGTTCTCTGCCCTCATTTGGTGCGTAAATATTAATAAAGACAAGCGAGATTTCACCGACTTTCGCTTGCACTTTAAGTAACCACCCCTTCACTACCTCAGTGACATCATAAGAAACTGGTTTAAAGTCTTTTGAAAAAAGGACTGCCACCCCAGCACTCACACTAGATCCGTGACTAAAAAAAGTCTCCCCCTTCCAATCCCTGGCCCAGTCTATTTGATTCCTAGAATCAGTGTGTGTCTCTTGCAACAAAATTACTTTCAAATCTTTCTGCTCCAGATACTCAAACAACGCGGCTCTCTTTAAATCATCCCTACACCCATTTATATTTAATGACCCAATCTTAAGAGAGCTCATGTTAGGGAGAGATAGAAAGATACAAACAAGAAAGAAGGAAAGAAACCACTTATCCATGGGAGAAAATTGAAAAAAACGGTCAACTATTTTAAGCAGTTTTAGACTGCTTATTAACCTTTGCAATTAGGTTCTTTAGACGCCAGCGCTCCTGCTCAGAAAGACCAGAGCCTGAAACTTTCTGTAACAAAAAACGTGCCGACAGTAAAAACATTTTAATATTAGGAAAATGGTCTTCAACGCTGACCCCCCTCCTACCTTTAGTAAGTTCTAAAAACGTTTTAATACTGCCCACGCTGTAACCAGCCTCGGTGCAAGGGGGCTCTGCCGTCAGCGAACAATCAGTCTGACTCCCCTCCTCCTCACTGTCAAACTCTGAGCTCTCCTCGGGATCCTTACAGGCAATACTAACACTCCACGGTGTGCTCTCGCGGCTTTTTTCAGGTTGAGAGCTATCGGATATACTTGAACCATCATCCGTGTAATTTGCTTTTTTCTTAGTGACGACATCTGCAGTCACTTTTCTCTGCCTCTTTTTTCTCGGGACTTTAAAATGAAACACCCCGCCACTCGCTTCCTGCTCCTCACTACGCTCCATTCTCAGACTCTTATCGTCTCTCTCAGTTTCTGTCAGTTCGTCTTTCTCTACCTGAGTCTCCATTTCTGACTCAGCAGAGACACCTGCTTTCTCAATCTGGTCACTACTTTTCTGTTCCACACTGACGCTTGCTGCAGCAGCTGCAGTCAGTGTGGAAGTCTCACCAGTATTAGTGTCAGTAAGCCCACTGCCCGGTTTTTCAACCCCGGCCGACTCACTCACACTCTCCTCAGCGTTGCTGTCCCGATTCAGACTCCCGCTAGCCTGCACTGTGTCCTGCGCCTTACTTCCCTCTTTAGCCGGGGTTTCAGAAACCACGGAACCGCTCTCAGCTCCACGCTCCTCCGGCTGCCCAGCTTCTTCTCTCTCCCCTTGCTCACCCTCATTCTCCTCGCCCGCATTACCTCCTTTCTCAGGACAGTTCTTAACAATGTGTCCCTCCTTTTTACAGTGAAAACATCGCATTACATCAGTACTGGCAAAAATGACAGTTCAATATCATCTGCCTTGAATTTAAGTGCAACGTTCAGTTCCTGATTCACGTCATTAAAAATCATATTGACATGTCTTCGGAACGACACTATATGCTTTAACTGCGGGGATTTGCAGCCAATCGGTATTCTCTTGGGGCTGGATACAATTTTACCATACCGGGAAAGCGCACGCTCAATTAAATCATTTTTTAGAAACGGAGGGACATTCGAAAGACTGACTCTTCGGGACGGTACAGACAGCGGTGTAACCGCAACAAAAGTATCGTTTACAACAATGCCTTTTTCAACAGCCTTTGCAACAAGACTGGTATCACATAAAAAAGCAACAATTGCTCTATTCATTCGAGACGCAGACACAATACGCTCACACCCAACCACATTACCTAAAGCTAGCACACACTGTTCCAACGAGGTAAACCCCTCCGTCACCATTTTTACCCCATGGCGACGGCTTAGCTTTTCAAACACAAAGTTTGGGGGAGATTCCCTCCCCTTTGAATTGGCCATACTGGCCTATTAAGCTGACAAAAAGTCAGCTTATTTGTTGACAAACACCCCAGAAAACAAAACCCGATATAACACCTATAAGAAAAAGTAAATAACCATAAAGCAAAAAGTAAGAAAAAACAAACGCTCACCTACTCACTCTACACACCTCTCACTCTCCCGCAGCAGTACACACTCACTCCTCACTCTCCCAGCATGCACCACTAGATAGATAGATAGATAGATAGATAGATAGATAGATAGATAGATAGATTAAATGTATTTTGAATATATCGGCAATATCCACAAAATTGCTGTTTTGGTATATTTTATTAAATATATTAATAGTGTGTAAATATATTGAGAGATATTTTCAATATATTTAAATATATATTCATGATTTCCATTACATGAGGTAAACTTCATGCTGATTTGAACTTGGCTCTCGCCAAGATAAGCACCAACTAAGACGTAGCTTTACAGTAAACTAATGTGCTCCATCTGTGTCTCCATCCATTTGCGCTTCCTTCCATCTGATGATGTAGATATCCTTCTGCCTGGTGTTGATGACTGAAGTGTAATGCTCGCTCCAGGGATCAGCTTATTTTGCCTCCCTAGCGCATCAGCACACACAACGGCTGCGATGCTGGCTCCAGGGATCAACAACAGTGCGGTGTCCCCAGCGCATCAGCATGACAACCGTCTGGATTGAGCTAAGTAGGGTACATCTCTGGGGTCTTCAAGTGGGCACCTTCCGTCCTCTGTGATTCGTCGACCAGCCCACGACACCTCAAGAGGGCTCGACGGTGATTCTGGCGTCCCAGTATCACCCTCCTCCGTCCCCCAGTCAACTCAACCCATCTTACTTACCTGTACATCAGCATTTCTTTCTTTCTGTTGTGCTTGTGATCCCCAACCAGAATATTTCTGTCTCAACCACAGGCAGTTGCTGCTCCTCTCTGCTGCTTCAGTTCTTCACCGTGCGACGCAACTCTTGGCCACTGAATCCGATGTCTCTGAGAAACTGGGTTGTAGAGTGTGCCACAAATCCTCGACAACCCACCTCCACTGGGTAAACCCGGACTCTCCATCCTCGCTGTTCCGCTTCAATGGCTAGTTGAGCATACCGCAGATTTTTCCTCTCATACGCCTCATCTACAGCATCCTCCCATGGCACTGTTAACTCTACCGGGTGAACAAGGTAGGTGGTGGAAATCTCAGGTGGAAAAATAAGCCGTTGACCAACATTCTTTGACCTGAAAAAAGAAACAAGGACCAGGGGTCACAAATGGAGATTAGATAAAGGGGCATTCAGAACAGAAAATAGGAGGCACTTTTTTACACAGAGAATTGTGAGGGTCTGGAACCAACTCCCCAGTAATGTTGTTGAAGCTGACTCCCTGGAATCCTTCAAGAAGCTGCTTGATGAGATTCTGGGATCAATAAGCTACTAACAACCAAACGAGCAAGATGGGCTGAATGGCCTCCTCTCGTTTGTAAACTTTCTTATGTTCTTATATTACTTTATGTCCGAGGAGTCTCTGGCATCACTGATAAACAGAAAATATATAGATAGGATAGATTGACTTAATTAAAATAAAGGAAGAAAGAATGAATACAAGTAACCTACACTAAACTATAGTGAAAGATCGCCTTTTAAAAACAAATGAACATCAACTGAAAACAAACACAAAATAAAGAAAACACAAAAACATTAAATTACCTATGGCGTTTCAAAGAGTCCTCCGATTGAAAGTGTACACCCCCGTTACTTAACTTTACTGAACTAAAGTGAATGTGTATATGGGTACTGCTTCTCTGTATTTTTTTCGCATGGCTTTTAAATATATTATTCTTTGGGGGTTGTATTCTGTAAGAATGTGAAACGGCTAGTTTAGAGATATGCTGATTGTGGTGTTATGTTTAACAGGAAGCTTTCTGTTTTAAAACAGCTAGTTTAGAGATATGCTGATTTTCTTTATACATACCGTGGTGAAGGTTGAAATGATTCCCTTTGTAAAGGGTATTTTGTATCTTCTTTATGCAATATGCTTTGTTGTTCTCATTCATACTGTTTGTAAATTCCCAGTCATTCTACAAGGTAATGTATGCTTGGTTTAATCTTTCTTCTTTTATAACATATCTATTATAATTTAACAGCAAAAAATCTTAATCTGCCAGAAAATAAACAATTCCAAAATAAATGAGGCTCAAATAACTTTTGTAGAGAATTATTTTTCTATCCACATTTATGAAATATACCACAAAGGTGTTTGATAAGATTTTCAGGTATTTTAAGTATGTCATTTTGTTTCAAGATCTAAAATTAATATGTTAAAATAATGCAAATACTTAGTTAAATACAGTAAACTCTTGAACATTATAACATACAGGCCATATCATGTTAAGTTAGATCATATAAAGTGTATCATAAAAAGACAACCATATCACATTTGTAGCTGCCTATCCCCCAGTAAAATCAGAAGCACGGTACTAAAAACATATTTTTTTTACATAATGTCCGACTATTTGTGATTGTAAAACAATTTCTTGCCTACATTCAATCAATTCAAAGATAAGCGTTCATAGCTTGTCGCTGCTTACATCTGAAATAAAATACTTGTAACAAATTCGGCAACATTGTCGAGTTGTGGAGAACATTTAAAACTTGTATGCTATGTTCATACAGTAATTAAACGGACTGTGTTGCATAGCGTTATGCTGACTTTGAAAAACAAAATGTTAAAAACAGGATTTAATGCAAGTGACAAAACCGTTTTTCTTAACACACACTAAATTATATATGACGTGCACACAAGCATGCTCTCACAGAGACACACACACAAAGACACACACACACAAACACACACACACTCGCACGCGCACACACACTCACACACACTCACACACAGAAACACACACAAACACACACACACACAAATTATGTGTGGAGTAGTGGTTAGGGCTCTGGACTCTTGACCAGAGGGTTGTGGGTTCAATCCCAGGTGGGGGATACTGCTGCTGTACTAAAATAAATAACAATAACAGTAATAATAATAATCGTGCATCTTGTTGCAGTTTCAACACTTGTGGTTTGTCTTTGTTGTGTAAAAAAACCGTCCATATGCAGAAACTGCCTGTGCTGCTTCCACAGAGTTTGGTGGAATTGACAAATAGCGTGCAATTTTTACCATGTTTCGGAATCTGATTTCATACCTCATCCAGAAATCAACAATATTTTCATTTTTCACGGTAGGCAGTCAAATACATGAAATCGTGAATTTTTTCGTGGCCTTATACAATGAGACACTAGTGATCTGTCGCTTGCAGCATCTGTGGAGTAGCGGTTAGCGCACTTTTTTCTTGACTGGACGTTTGTGAGTTCAATCACATGTGGGGGACACATTGCTGCTTTATCTACATTGGTCCAGTAAAAAAAAACAGACGGTATAAGTGGGTAATTGTATGTCACAATTGTAAGTTGGCCTGGATAAGTGTGTCTGCTTAAAAATAATAATAATAATAATAATAATAATAATAATAATAATAATAATAATAATAATAATAATAATAATAATAATAATAATATGCGTGTTTGGTTGGTACTTGGATGGGAGACTGCCTGGCAATACCAGATACTTCAAACTTTTCTTTGAAGTTTTACTTGTATTATTAACAAATAGTAGATTAAACAGCAAAAATGAGCCGATTTACTTTTAATTTATTGAAATGGACCGCAAAGGGTATTAATCGCTATTGAAATAGTTGCATAAGAGAAGTTATAAATATATTTATTTCACGCCTCCACCCGCTGATTTGGATCATTCCAGACACCAACTGATACGTGAGTGCAACAAACTCAGCAATGCATTGAACATTAATACATTTTAAAAACAAAACATCAAAGTCACAGCATGCATTATATTCGGGCCGGGACATTTCAATTTGATGAGAATAAGCAGAGTGTGACATTAACAGAAGTGACATTAAATTTGACTGTGTGATGGCTACGTCTGTCTTCTTTTCATACATTTACACTGTAAAACACGAGGCTGAAGTTGGCTTCTTATTCCTAAGCTTTTAAGTGCATAAATGTATTTGTCTACGTTGAAGAAGTAACTTTGCATTTAAAGGGTTAAATCACTTTGGGCCACCGATTTCTCTGCAGGTACCTGAAGAGGGGCAACCCTCCTACAAGCCCCACTTGTATTTAGCCTGGCCCAACGTGGTTTACTGGGGAAGAACAGCGGGTAAATATGCCACATATGCCAATTGCTCAACTTCTTATTCGCTCTTTATGTATCTACGTTGAATAAGTAGCTTTGCATTTAATGGGTTAAATCACGTTGGATCGCTGATTTCTCTGCAGGTACCCAGAGAGGGACACCCACTCTGTAAGCTACACCTGTATTTAGGCTGGCCCAATGTGGTTTATTGGGGCAGAACAGCAGGCAAACATGCCATATATGCCAATCGCTCAGCATCTTATTCGCTCTTTATGTTTCTACGTTGAATAAGTAGCCTTGCATTTAAAAGGTTAAATCACGTTGGGCCGCCGATTTCTCTGCAGGTACCTGAAGAGGGGCAACCCTCCTACAAGCCCCACTTGTATTTAGCACGGCCCAATGTGGTATACTAGGGCAGAACAGAGGGCAAACATGCAGCATATGCCAATTGCACAGCTTCTTCGCTGGAAGAAGCCTTGCATTTAAAGTGTTAAATCACTTTGTGCTGCCGATTTCTGTACTTATTCAACGTAGATACATAAAGAGTGAATAGGAAGCTGAGCAATTGGCATATATGGCATGTTTGCCTGCTGTTCTTCCCCAGTAAACCATGTTGGGCCGGGCTAAATACAAGTGGGGCTTGCAGAGGGGGTGCAGAGAAATCGGTGGCCGAAAGTGATTTCACCAGTTAAATTCAAGGCTACTTCTTCAACGTAGACAAATACATTTATGCACTAAAAGCCAGCGAATAAGAAGCTTACTAAGAAGTTGAGCGAATAAGAAGCTGGCAAATAAGAAGCTGGCAGTAAGAAGCCAACTTCAGCCTCGTCTGTAAAACCACAGATGTGTGAAACGTTTGTATGTAAACAGAAAGTGTGTACAGTAAAAAAAGTGCTCTATTCCTAAACAGCAGTATTTATACCTCATTATACCTGGACTCTTGACCGGAGGGTTGTGGGTTCAATCCCGGGTGAGGGACACTGCTGTTGTACCCTTGAGCAAGGTATTTTACCTAGATTCAGTATAAACAACTGGATAAATTGGTAATTGTATGTAAACATAATGTGATATAATTGTGACAATTGTAAGTTGCCCTGGATAAGGGTGTTTGCTAAATAATAATAAATTTAAATGCAATCTGCTGAACTATTTGCATTTGACTTGGTATTTGTATATTCTGAAATATAAGAATTTGCATTTGAATTTCAAATCATGGGAAAGCTTCAAAAATATTTCAATTTTAAACACTTTTCAATAATAATGCACATAATAAAGTAGAGAGACTTCTCAGTATTGCTGGTAAAGTTGATTAACCTGAAAGATGCAAGCTAAATTGATCCCCCAATTGAACTAACAATTAGTGACTTTATGCAATGTTAGAAATATCCAACTCTTTTGGCTGCTTTCACAAACCCTGATCAGCACTAATCTTGGACTACTTTACCTGAGTTAACATTAGGTAGTCCTAGATTGTTGTTAATTGATGCCTGTGCAGCCAGTCATTTCTACAAATAATTCAAATGCTCTGATTAGACATTTTATTCATTCAATTGAGGGTTCAATTCGTAATTTAAAGCTCAGTTGGAACACAAATCAGCAAACACTGGGTCCTCAGGACCAAGATTGGGAAACACTGTTTTATGTAACTTGCTTCCTATATTGGTACATACCTGTTAATTATTATGAACTACGTGATTACTGTGTTTATGTTGTTATTATATAAACTGCTTTCCTTGTATGTCACCTTGGATAAAGGCCTCTGCCAAATTCATGTTAATAAATTAACATTTGTTGTATGGGAAAGTATTTGAAGTCCATTTAGCATTTGTCACATATTTGCATTTGTATTTAGTTTGGTAGTAAATGTATCACATTTGGATTTGTATTAAGCAAATTCGCAAGAACATTGACATTGCCACTGGTCTCATCAATGGGGAAATAAGGAAGCTTCAAGCTGTTTCCTACTACCTGGAAAACACAAATATGCTCAAAACCATAACCATCAAATTTAACAATGGAGTCACCCATACCTTTCAACGTTTATGCTCACAGTTTGAAATTGTGGATAGTCTACATTGTTAGAGAGCAGTTCCCAGTCATTGGTGCGGATACAATCACCAGTCACAAATGCCAGGGGATGACTCTAAAAACAGTTATGATGGATCATGGTAACTCCATTTTCTCCTATGGACAAAGTTTCGTTGCACTTTCCACAGTTCCTTCCTTAAGCGGTATCCACCTTATCAACTTTGACCCCACCTGGATCAACGCATGTCAAACTGCAGTTGAAGAGTACCATCCACTCAGAGGGATTTATTGTCCGAAGTTGATAAGCTTGAAGGAGACTAACACGCACAAGGGACACAAGGTAAAAGATCATGCGCATTTCATTCACCGAGCCATCATTAATGTTCAGGAACAGCAAAAGCCTCAGTCTTCTAAGAGAACATTGCACTTACACACAAGGGCGTAGGTTTGGTTTGAACATTGGTGGGGACACAATTTTTAGGGGGGCGGAGTCACGGTCGCTAGGGGGGTTCGGGGGCATGCCCCCCCGGGAAGAAATTTTTTAGGAGACAGCTGTTAAATGGTAACTTCTGGTGGCTTGAAATGAATGCTGGACATGAATCGAGGACAATCTGATTGACATGAAGTTGGCTGGTATACACTTAAAACACTATGATAAAGTGTCCCTCCTGGAAGCTGGTTTGACATCCCTGCTATAGAATTACTAATAACCTGAATTATAACCTATCCCAGCCTTACTGTAAGCTACCAATACCCCTGGCGCTACAAGCATGAGCACATGCACGCTCACGTGTCTGTGCTGCTGCTCGTACCTGGGTGCATTGCTTCATTCACCTGATAAAATAATAAATTGATGTATGTCATATAGAGAGAAAATATATGGCTATGCTAACTTTATTTGCTGAGTATTACTATACAGCATTAGCCTACTATCATATCACAATGTGCCTCAAACAATAATATATCTCAAAACTGAGTAACACTTTCACTGTTATAATCACTAAGCCATTACAGATCTCACCTGCGACCCTGTTTCTCCACCTGCCTCTGTACTGCTTTTACCAGGTTGCACTGCTTCACTCGCCTGATAAAATGATAAATTGATGCATGCTGTTTAGAGAGAAAGTATGACTCTGCTAACTTCATTAGTAAATTATTTTTACATTTGCTATGAGAATCATTATCAATTGTGTTTATTACTTTAATAACATCTTCCTACTTACACTTTGACTTTTTGTAAAAAAAACTTCCTTATGTCCATCTTTCTTTTTTTGGTTGCTATTATGCTTTAGTCACCTAAAGCCAAATTGAAGTGATTAACTAACGTTAGTTGGATGACGATATCAAAACATGCTCAAGCACACTCACACTCGCACACACTCTCTCTCTCTCACACACACACACATAATGATTTAGCTGTGAAACAAGCTAGCTAGCCACCAAGGACGTGGGGTTAGCAGCTAGCAATGGGTCGCTAACGTAATAGGTAGGTAGGTAGGTAGGTAGGTTTATTCACTCAAACTATGTTGCTGACGAGCTGACAATACCTTCAGCCCCGGCACCTGGCTTTCATTCAGTCAGTGGCTCACACTCCTATCAGACTGACCGGCAAGCGGCAACATCAGATGAGCGTCTTTCCAGAGTCCAGCCTAAGCCAGCGGTTCTCAACCTTTTTTTACTCACGCCCCACTGAAATTTATTTGTATATCTGTCGTCGTCCCCCCCCCCCCCCACCCCGTTTAATTTGACTTTTTAATATATATATTTTTATTACTGCCTATATAATATAGTGCATTTATTTAGCCGCCTGGATAGTCACACTGTCCATTCAATCAAATACATATGTTCGTGTTCGCTTTTTACACACACAATACAAAAATATCAAGCAAGGAGTAAGTTAGTTACAAAGGGAGGAAGGCGGAGGATAGAAATAATGTGACAACGCATTAACCAACAAACACAAACTAAATATCGAATTAAACTGATTATATTTATTCTTATTTTTTAAAATAAATGTGAAAATTGTGGCACAATATACACCGTTTAAGAATGACTAGAATTTTTTTTATTTTAAACCAGGAGATTTACCTTTCACTCCCGAGTCCTTGTGCACTTTCGCACTTCAATGAAAACAACACACTCTGCTGGTCCCTGACCTCAGCCACGCACTAAGTCCGTGTTACAGTGATGCATTATGGAAGGGCCTAAGCCAATCAAATTAGCGTTTTTTTTTTTGTTTGTTTTTTTGGAGGAGGGAGGAGTAACGAGGGGGGGCTTGAGAGAGTTAACCCTTTGTGGAGCAGATAAAATGACTTGACAAAAGACGTTTCAGATTTATCAAAATTATTGGTAGTCTCTAACTACTGTGGATATTTGTCCCTTCTTAGGAGAACCTAAGTTGTTGCATGGTTTCAGTCACAATAAGTCATGACATTCTATGTACTACATGTAACTACTGCTCATCAAACCGAGAGGTGTTGCATGTTTATCCTCTACATGTACCTGCTGGTACAGATTCCATGTGTTTGGAAGAACTCATTTATAGAAATGACAAATGGGCAATGATTCCTGGTAGCAAATGTAGGCGATGTAAAACTTCTCCAATCGTGAAACGTGAACTTATTCAATCAGCAGGAAGAATGATTGCAGTCCAACTTAGACTTTGGGAAACCAAACCAGACGGGACCGTTACAAAATGACACAATGCTAAGTTTACTGCTGTGCAGAAGAGCACAATTACTGTGGACAACAGGAATTACCAATTAGCTTCCATTATCATACACCAAGGACAGGGTGTTACTTCAGGACACTATGTGTCTGTTCTTGCTGTGGGTGCTACTGGAAAATGGGTGCATGCAAATGATGCACTTATTGAAGTCAAACCATTAACAAAATATATATGGCCTTTTATGAAGAGATCTAATGCTTTACAAATGCCTTAGCCTAAGTCCATAACACCACTATATCAAGGAGATTTTTTTTTTTTTTTTCCAGCATTAAAATGTGTTAGTATATTACCCTTTAGCACGGACATGCATATGTACCTTTTGAACCATTCACAACATTGTAGTTTTGTACCTACATAAATATCAATATATCAATGCCTACCATAATACAGACATATTGTTTTCACCACTCATGAAACTATAAGAATACAATGTTTACACTTTCAATACTGTCCAAAAGTTCCTTCTACCATTATTTTACTTCCAAATCTTCTCATTTCTCTTATATTACTCTACTTATTACTCTCTTGTAATGTCTGTCTGTCTATTTACCATACACATTCTCAAATATCTTTCCCTCGCTTTATTCATTATTTGATAAAATAAAAAAATAAGTGATATCTATAACAAAAACATTGTCAATGTTAAAAAACAAGTTAGAAAAACGCATCAGCCGTTTAAAGGGGTGATATCAAACACAAAAGTCCAAGTTAGGAGAAGCAATTAGGCCAATCTTGTCAAGCATCAAGCAAATAGGCACAATTGGAAAGGTGCTGGGGCCCAAGATTCACACAATTCTTGCTTCTAACTTGGCGCCTTTTTTTGATCGCTTCGCTCCATTTTATCTCTCCACTTGAAATGCGCAGTGGCTCAGCGGGCTAAGGTCGTGTACTCTTCAAGAACGTCATGTTGCAAGTTCAATCCACTTGAAATGCTCTTTGTATGACTTGAAGTGACTGAGACACACTTACACACACTGAGACTGCGTGTGTTGTAGTGTGTGTGTTTCTCAGTGTATGTGTGTCTCGGTGTGTGTGTGTGTCAGTGTGTGTGTGTATGTCTCAGTGTGTGATCCAGTGTGTCTGTGTGTGTCTCAGAGTGTTTGTGTCTCAGTGTGCGTGTTTCTCAGTGTGTGTGCGTGTGTGTCTCAGTGTGTGTGTCTCAATGTGTGTGTCAGTTTGTGTGTGTGCCTCAGTGTGTGTGATAGTTCACGTCCCATCCCTTATAAAAATAAAACTTTTAACAAGTGAACGTGTTTTAAAGGAATTGTGGAGTAAAGCGGGACTGTTTCTTAAGAACGCAACGAAAATAATAATACTGTATATTGTGTTTTATTTAAATACATATGAATTGTTTTATATTTGCAATTGCATAAAGTATGTATATATAAAGTACTGACTTACCTGTGGGGTTGTAGGATGCCGCGGGTGGATTCCAGGATAGAAAAAAAAGAAAGACAAACAGAAACAAAGTTATGTTAAAGCGGCGCTGAATGCTCAGTGCGCGTTTCCCGGTGAAGGTGCACATTCACAGAGAAATGCGTAGTTTGTTATTCAGTAATCTAAATTGTCTAAACCAGTAAAACTAAATTTTAAATTGGAGATTAAGAGCAAATACTTACTAGTTTGTTTGTAAATTGTGTTTGTTAGCATCAGTGTGGTGCATAGGCGGCGCCATGTTGTGTGAGTCAAGTGGTAGAATGAGGCGCCATGTTTGTGAGGGGCAGATGATACCTCGTTTCTACCGTAAAGCCTGCTTGCAACGCGCAACCAGATTTAATGATACCGGTGTGTAACTGAAGGGCAGACCATGCCATGATTAAAGTAAAGGGGTGTTGTGATTTATACAAAAATAAAATTATACATTTATAGTAAAATAATTCTAGGTAGAATTAATATAAAACCTAGTGATTTTATATAACTTGGTGAGATAGTTATATACTAGTAGTTAATGATATGTAAATGGGTTTTAAAGTTAATTAAAGTTAGATTTTTGGTTTCTTCTAAGGGGGGGGGAGTGATTTTAGCCTGAGTATAAAAGGGAGGCTGTGCTAGCGTAAGGAGAAGAGTTTAGAGCAGGGGTGCCCAATCCTGGTCCTGGAGGGCTGGTGTCCTCCTGGCTTTTGTTCCAACTGCCCCCTAAATTACTTAATTGGACCAATCAAGCACTTATTGGAAGCTTAATAGGTCCAATTAAGCAATTTAGTGTACAGTTGGAACAAAAACCAGGAGGGACACCGGCCCACCAGGAACAGGATTGGGCACCCCTGGTTTAGAGAGCTGGGTGCTGTATGAGTGGCCTGGCTGTGCAAAGTAATAGATATCTTTACTGTTTTACTGCTTGTTTCATCATCCTGCATTTAGGAGTTTTTTTATTTTATTTTGTAAAAAGTTTTTTTTTTTTTTCTTTGAAATTTTATTTTGATATGCTTTTGTTCAGTTCAGTTCTTGGATCATTTAAAAAATAAAGAGGAAAAAAAGAAAGTTTGCAACAAATCTTCTGTTGTCTGTGTGCTTCTGTGCAATACCATCTTTGGCCACTTGGCAAATCCTAACAGTGTGTGTGCCTCAGTGTGTGTGAGTGTGTCTCAGTCACTTCAAGTCATACAAAGAGCATTTCAAGTGGAGCGATAAAGTGAAGTGAAGCGATCAAAAAAAGGCACCAAGTTAGAAGCAAGAATTGTGTGAATCTTGGGCCCCAGCACCTTTCCAATTGTGCCTATTTGCTTGATGCTTGACAAGATTGGCCTAATTGCTTCTCCTAACTTGGACCTTTGTGTTTGATATCACCCCTTTAAACGGCTGATGCGTTTTTCTAACTTGTTTTTTTATATTGACAATGTTTTTGTTATAGATATTAAAAATACAAAACTGAAAGATCATAATTGGATAAGTCTCCACCCCCCCTGAGTTAATACTTGGTGGAAGCAACTTTGGCAGCAATTACAGCTGTGGGTCTGTTGGGATAGGTCTCTACCAACTTTGCACACCTAGATTTGGCAATATTTGACCATTCTTCTTTACAAAACTGTTAAAGCTCTGTCAAGTTGACGGAGCGTTGATGGACAGCAATCTTCAAGTCATGCCACAAATTTTCTATTGGATTTAGGTCGGGGCTCTGACTGGGCCACTCAAGGACATTTACCTTTTTGTTCTTGCCACTCCAGTGTAGCTTTGGCTGTGTACTTTTGGTCGTTGTAATGCTGAAAGGTGAACTTCCGTCCCAGTTTCAGCTTTCTTGCAGAGGGCAGCAGGTTTTCCTCAAGGGCTTCTCTGTACTTTGCTCCATTCATTTTCCCTTCTATGCTGACAAGTGCCCCAGTCCCTGCCGATGAGAAACATACCCATAACATGATGCTGCCACCACCATGCTTCACAGTAGGGATGGTGTTCTTTGGGTGATGCGCTATGTTGGGTTTGTGCCAAACATAATGCTTTGAATTTAGGCCAAAAAGTTAAATTTTAGTTTCGGCAGACCACAAAACTTTTTGCCACATGGCTACAGAATTTTTTTCGCGAGTAAGGAATGGAAGATGGTGATGATGATGATGATGATGATGATGATGAAAAAAGGAGAATGACAATTTTACCTTAGTTTGACGACTTATATCTCAGTGTGTATTAGAGGTATTTACGTTTTTTTTCACATTCGATCTAAGTAAGCTTAAAACTTTATGTTTAAAGTGGAATGGTACAACATGGTCAAAACAGCAAAACTCTTGGTGCTGTATAGAGTCTCGGCAGTTCCGCCAAGTTTTTCTAACTTGTAGCGAGGAACTACCGTTGCTCTCAATTATTATTTCAGGACTGCAACCCCTTGGTTTATACGCTACCAATACCCATAGTTGGGTAGAGCCAGCATTATTATTTAAATGGTCAAGTAGACCATAAAAGAAAAATAAAAAGAACTTGAACCGTGAACACACAGTGGGTCCCAATTCAAATGGTTTTATAAAAAAAACAGATTCTTCCTATGGAAGCCGTTTAAACCAAAACCTTAAGACAATTTGCTCTTGATTTCAATATTTGTGAACACTGTTTCCTGCATAAAATCATTTAAACATTTTCTACAAGTTTTCAGTTTCTACAATTTTTATCACTTCAATGAACCATACATAACACTCATCGAGTTTGAGGTTTACTTTGTTTGTTACACAAACATATACTGCACTTGGAGGAACAAAGATAGAGCTGGATAAAAAATATTTTTATGTAAAATTTGTAAATAAAAAGTATCATATAATGTGACAAGTACAGTATTGTACATTGTACTGTTATATTTATTCAATGCGTAGTAGCACAAAGATAGAGCTCCCCCTCTCAAATTTTAGTAGACCCACACAGGGTATGTTCCTATGGAAAATCTTTTAAGAGCATCTGTAAAGTGATTAGTTAAGTAATCAGTGATCTTATATGTGATGTCATACATATGCATAATGGCGCAGAGTTAAGGTTGTGTGTCAAACTTGTGATTTCCTAATTTTTGAGGTTTCTGTTTGAGCGACCTTAACATTACTGTAACGCAGTGTTTGCTATGAATATATATATAGAATGCTAGCTGGGCTTCAGTGAGTTCCAGGAGAATAATTCCATCAAGGGTGTCTGTGATGTCATCATAAAGTATGAGACTCTTCAAACTGAGTTGGGATTATTTACCTATAATTCACTGAAACCAATCTTTTGTTATAATACATCAGCATCTTATTCGCTTTTTATGTATCTATGTTGAATAAGTAGCCTTGCATTTAACGGGTTAAATCACATCGGGCCGCTGATTTCTCTGCAGGTACCTGAAGAGGGGCACCCCTCCTACAAGCCCCACTTGTATTTAGCCCGGCCCAACGTGGTTGACTGGGGCAGAACAGAGGACAAACATGCCACATGACAATTGCACAGCTTCTTCGCTGGAAAAAGCCTTGCACTTAAAGGGTTAAATCACTTTGGGCTGCCAATTTCTCTGCCGATACCTGACAAGGGGCAACCCCTCTGCAATTAGTATCTATAAATAAATGAAATAGACACAGGTGTTAAGCTTCAAATTGCAAGTGACATCAGAGGTCATGTATGATCGTGTAGATCCGTGGTTTTCAGTCCTGGTCCTGGAGTACCACTGCGTCTGCTGGGCTTTGTTCCAACCAAGCTACTCTCAATTAATTGAACTAATAATTTGCCTAATCAGAGACAATAAATTATTTTAAACAGTGGGGTTTAAAGTTAATATACAATCGTATATAAAAAAAAAAAAAAAAAAAAAAAAATTCTCCAACTTCAAATTGTGTATAAATTACACAATTTAAAAAGCCAAATTAAGGAAATTAATAGTTCAATTAAGGGTTCAAGTAAGTAAGTAATTGAGAGGTCGGTTGGAACAAAAACCAGCAGGGCAGGGGGGCTCCAGGACCAGGGTTGAGAAACACTGGTCTAGAGCAGGGGAAGTCAATTCCAGTCCTCGAGGGCCAAAGTTTTTCTGGTTTTTGTTGGAACCACCAAGCTGTTAGTCTGTTAGTTAATTAGCCTAATTATTTGATTACTAGAAGAGAAACCGGAACCCTTTTGCTCCTCAGTGCCTTATAATGTTTTACAGGTATGATACAATTGTATTTTGAATAAATCAAGACAGTGCATCATTTAAATCAACAAATGAAAAATATCACCCAAAAAATATCTTACATTTTTTTTCATATGGCCAAATAATTCAATCAATCAAGCAATTAAGAGCTGGAGTTGTAATAAAAACCAGAAATAAGGACTGGAATTGCCTCCCCCTGGTCAAGAGGAATATAACATTTTGAGGTTACCACTATGCTGTTATGAAATGTGCTGAAAAACTTGAAAAGACTTTTAAATTATCAAAAATGAGAATTATTTTAAATATGGTTACACATGAATTTAGAAACTAAAGTAAAATAAACTAAATATTATGATAATCATTTTGACTAAAGAAAATCTTTCCTCATGCCATTAATGAACTGAAAGAGAACACATTAAAAGAGTCATTATTACACAAACACAATCGTGAAGTCATTTGAAGCTGAAGTTTTATTCAGTGAATCGGAGCACACAGGACTTATTACATATGTTACATTGTCATGATACTTCGGAAAAAAAATTAGACAATCAAGTCACTCTGGCATGCATTTATGAGAAATAACAGAAGAAAATAATAAAGCAAACTTCTACATATTTGTATGATATTGTGTTCAAACCACAGATACAATAGTAATAATAATAATAAAAAGTTTAATTCAAAAGGAAAAGTTTAATGGTAAATAACTCTGCATTGCTGCCACATGAATAATTTTACCCCTAATTTAATAGCTTTAATTCTTTGTTAAGTTTGTTGAGACACAAAAGATCATGAAATTAAAAGGAGCGTTCTTTCCCCCTTCTACATTATTAGCAATTGGAGTTTAATTACACACAGCTGTACACATGGCAGTTTAATTAGATATTGCTGGCACATGGAAGTTTTTTTCTTCTCATTCCATATAACCATTACAAATTGAAACAAAATGAATCCAAATACATTTTCAGCTTTGCACAAAGAAAAATAATGTAAAAATAACTTGTGTTTACTTCACATATTATGTTATGTATTGTTATTCTTTTAAAATAACAAATTTGTTGGAGGATGATATAGTTAATATACCTGTTGGAAAACACAGGTCCTAACAGTGACTTGTCATTTTAAAAAGTTACCGAAATTCACTGGTCAAACACATTATGTTGACAGTTCTAAGCTTTCAATAGCTTCACTTTGTGTGATATTTTTCCACTGAGCTGGAATTTCACCCTTTCCATGAAATTTTTTTGAATATTTTTTTTCCCCAGGTCTGATTGGAATTTACACACAAACCATTTCCAATATGGTTGTAATGAGCTGTCTGGTGTAATGCTCCACTTTGCATGTCTGGGCCCAGCTTCTCTGTAATTTCTGAAAGGAATGTGTTTGTCATCACTCAGTACCAAGTTGCAGTTACTAGCTACAAGGCTAGAGCAAATATCTGTAACTAGATTGTCAGTTTTATACCATGCACCAGCACATATTCCTTGAGGGCGATGGAACCCAACACTGTGATCTCCGTCATGATCAGAGATTGTGTTTGTGCAGATCGCATTACAAAATGGACACTGCTCCCAACATCCACAGAGATGTTCAAACAGTTTGTCTTGTATTTCTGTCCTGGATGATTTCGTATTTGTTGAAGATTTCATAGTAAATTCCCTTTCTAAATCTTCAACAACATGTTCCAGCACCGTCATCATTGCTTCTTTAAGGAACTTGATATCCTTAATCTCCTGATATTCCACACTCTTCAGGTCACCTCTTGTGAACTCTAGGTCTTCTTTGAGCTCATCACAAAACTCATCCAGCCACACTGGAACATTGCCATTTTTGTCTTGAACCACTTCTGTTGATTTAGAAGTTGCGAATGTAACACGAGTCTTGAAGTGCTCAAGACTTTTTCTGAAGACTTTAAGTATTCTGGGATTTTTCCCATCCCAGCAATAGTTATCAATGGACTGGCTAATAAATTCCTCAAAATACTGTTTTGGAAAATGGATGTATCTCATAAACTTATCAAAGTTTTCATCTTCTGCCAGAGTTTTCAGAATGTGGCTTTCCAGAGTGAATCTATTGCTCCTAAAGGCAGGAGTGTTGGATCTGATTTCACCTGCTAGGTCTTTATTTGTCTTATTATAGACCTGCTGATGGATTGCCTCTTTTAATTTGCTACTTACAAAGTCAGCCAGCCCAGTGGTGGATGTCGCACCCTTGCAGGAGGTCGTAAAAATCCCAAAGTAGTCCACTTTCTTATTTTTAAGGTATGTAAGTGGATCATTAGCCAATTGGAATGCATTATGCATTTCTTGAAACCTCAGTGCTGCTTGATAACATAACATTAAACATAAATCTGTTTTGTAATTGTTGTTAAATACAAATCTTTTTTCCTGAGATTCAAAATCTTGTATATCCTTTAGTATTTTATTTACTATTTCATGCATGAAGGTTGGACTGTAATCAACATTGGCACGCTCCTTCTCTTTAATGCTTTTAGTAACACAGCGGATTATGTCTTGTGTCAACCTTCTGGCAAGCTGGTTAGCCTCTTCAGTTGTGATAGTGGTTTTAAAGAAATATTTTTTCTTTATCGATATGTAATCCGAGAAATCCCAGGCAGACTGTAAGTTTCTATATGAGCCACTCTGACGTCTTGGAAAAAGAGGCTCGCCTACTAAACGGTCAATGAGAATTTGCTCTGTGTCAATTTCTACATCCATTTTTTTTAGCAGGGGCATGTCTGAAGACACCTCACACACCCAAGCAGTCCACAATTTCTCAAATTCTCTTTCTAGTTTATCTCCATCCAAATCTTTGGCTTTAAGTTTCAATGCCAGCTCTTTGCTCCGTCTCAGCAGTTGATCTTCATATTTAGATTTCTTTTTCTCTAAATCCCAACAACTTTTCTTCATCCTAATAAGTTTTTCAAATTTCCTTTTAGTTTCTCCAATTATCTGTTCTTTAACATCTGCAACTTTCTGTTCAATGTTTCTTTTCCATTGAATCAGTATCACTTGATCCTTGTCTTCAGAAAAATAACATTCCATGTCTTTTGTGATATCTTTGTATTCTTTCTGCATTTCTGCTTCAAGGTCCTCCTTTTTAACATTCTCCTTTCTGTCATTCTCAATTTTAATCTTCAGTTTGTTTTCAATGTCAAGCATCCGACTTCTCAGCCTCCAGGTCCAGTCTGCATACTTTTCCTCTAACTTCCTGTATGCTGCAATCTCAAGTGTGTTCTTGAAGCTAAAAACAAAGTTTTCTGCAAGGAGTGCGCTCCAGAGATCTTGGATGCGTGTTTTAAAGCCAGAGATCTTCAATGTATTCTGGTGTGTCACAGAACAGAGCAGCATCCGTTTCAGCTTCTGAACGTTTTCACTGTAGCTTGGATTAGGAGGTGCCATTGGTGGATTACCTTCCCAAAGATGAGCAAAGTAATGGATGTGTGTGTTAAATTCAAATCTGATTACATCATTAAAGCAGCTAACATCACACAGCTCCTGTTCTGCAGCTGTACGCGACATGTCATCTAATTTCGCCAGCATTTGCATTTTTCCTTCCATATTTTTGTCTCCTGCAGTAACTTCTCCAACGTTCTGGTGCACAAACATGCAGCTAGGGGTAAGATTTATCTGCTTCATTCTCAGAAATGCCTGAACAGCAATTTGAATAACATCTTGCATATCAGAGGGGTTCTCTCCAAATATATTTATAAGGGTCAGGTTACCAAGACCAATAACAAAGGTTGCCAACTCATTGTCATGGTTAAGGGTTGATTTTCCAACAGTCCTTCTGTGTCTACCACAAGAACATAATCCAACTGTTTCTCTCGTCTCAGATCCTCCTTCACTCTAACCAGCTGCATGAAAGCTCCTCGGGTGCATCTGCCTGCACTGACTGCAAACTGGAGTCCAAACATTGCATTCAGCAGAGTGGACTTCCCAGTGCTCTGAATGCCCAGAACAGAAAGAACAAAGACTCTTTGGTCACCAAGCTTCTCAATGACTTTGTCTAGAACTGAGCTGATCAATTTCAGGGGTACATGTGAAGCATCCCCATCCATCAGTTCAATAGGATATCCAGAAATCATCATTTCTGCAGCAATTTCTGGGAGAGAATCTCTTTCTTTTTGTTTGATTGACTGAGACTCCAAAACTTCATAAATTTGACCTACTTCCCTTAAAAAGTGTTCAAGGCTGAAAGCAGAAGCAATACGCTCAGTTGATAACTTGTCCAGTTCCTTTTGTAAGCAATCGATGTTTTCCCCACTTTGTTTTAAAGTTTGCATCTGTGACCACTTCTCATGTTGTATTTCATCAAATACGGAAAGCTTTTCTGATGTAAGATCATTTAAAAATATTTCCATCCATTTGAGAAAAAACATTTTAGTAACCTCAGAGTTGCACTGTAGATTTGCAAGAAATGTTTTTATTAGATTGTTCAAAGGTGAAGCTTTTCTGTACTGATGTTTTCTGATGTCATTTTTTGCCTGTTCAATATTACTTCTGTGTTGTTCAATGCTTATGTTTCCTTTGATCGGCAAATGGTTAAGCTCCTTGTTTTTCTTGCACCATTTATGCCATAGTTCCCCTTGCAGTGGTAGGTACTTCTCTTTAATGACAGACAACTTCTCACTTTTCAATGGTGCCAGTAATGCCTCTGCTAAGGACTTGCCCAGCTTGCAGTGTTCATGGTCTTCTTCAATCAGAAAGCCAAGGTTCCTAGCAATACCTGTGCATGTCTTAATACTGGAGGTATGCTTGGAAGTGCCCAATAGACGCTTAATTGTTGTTACAAGATCCTCAACAAGGTCAGCCTCATTTCTGCTCTCAGCAGCTATTATAACTTTTATCCCTTGTTGATCTGAAATTTCTTTCATGTCAGCAAAAAGACAGATTAGGGGCTTTGGAGATTTATAAAGTTCCTGCAGAATTGCATTGCCTTTTTCATTTCGATCAGCATCTGTGAGAAGGACAACATTGATTGTTGCAGTCTTGAGTAAAAATTCTAACTGTTCGTCATGTTCTCTTGCATCTCCATGAAGATTAGTGAATGCAACACAGTCATCAAAAACATCATCGTCCTTCCCACCTGGGAAATACCATGATATCTCCACAACCCCATCCATTAAAAGGCAAGGTGCACTACTGCCTTTGCAGTGCCTGTGGAAAAAGGTATTGTGCTTTTGGTTGTTCAATAAATTGTTCAAGATCTGAGATTTCGATGATGGAGAATGACCAAACCGTATGAATGATACGGTTGGAAGTTCAGCTTCATAAAGCGAATGGCTTTTGCACTTGTCTGTCTTACTTTGTTGATTAAACCTTTCTGAACATTTCCAGCTCTTTTTAAGTTGCACAAAAGACCATGAAAGAAATTCTGTCTTTGATGTGAAGGGGTTGGGCACCAAACAAGGAAGCGCATGCTGGCAAAATGAAAGCTTTGTTGAAATGTACTGCCACAAAAAACTGTCAGCACAGTGAAAAATAGCCATTTGAACATCCATGGGGTGAATGTGTTCTGGTTCATGTTCAGTTTTGATATTTATCCTTGTATTACGGCCGCCAAAAAAGTCATCAAAACTCATTGCCACAGTTGAAGTACTGCTTGTGGTTTGCTTTGAATTGCTTTTGACTTTGCAAAACACATCCCTTGCCTTGTAGTCCAACATCAAAAGCTTTTGCAGGTAAAAAAACAACAATTCCTGTTCTGTGGAGGGCTGGCATTCTTCTAAAGCTGATTTATCAATCACAAGGATGTCTGATGTTGTCATTTTCTTTGGATAATATTTATGAAGCCCCAGTCTTTCTATTACACCCCACTCCTTGTTTGTTAATGCTACACATTTTTCTTTTGGCATTGACTCTGGCTGTGTTTTCATTTTAATAATATCCTCCAAATCTTCTGCTAAACTCTCTTCTTTTTTCTGACCTTTTTTAATCACTGCGTGGTAGGTTCCATTTGAAATAGAATTCAATTCTTCCTCAAGTTTGTCCCAACCACTGACCGGTTCAACAGAGAAGTCAATTAGCATTGCAATTTCTTTAGATACAGATTCTTTCAAATGAGCTTTCATGAAGGCCAAACGTTGTTCCTTCTCATTAGGAGACACTTCAGTGCAATCAGCTGCTACTGTCAACCCTGTTGAGATCAAGAAGGCTTGAGATCTAGCAACACTCTCATTTCTAAGTCTGCAATACTTGTCGTGGGCACTTTGTAGTTTACTGAGTAAGAAGTTAATTTCTGGCCATCCAAGAAGGTAATCAAAGGTGTTGTTTTTATCAGAGTATCCTATGGCTGCACTAATTGTGAGCAATAACAACTCTTCCTCTGTCTTCTGTGTCTGTATTAAATTCTTACGTAAACAGTAGAGAGAATCAGTAATCATACAGGTGTTTCTAACCTTTGCGCTACGTACAGTATCCTCAGAAGAACTGTGTGTGTAAGACGTTTCCTGGATGTCATTTTTTGCTTCATTTAAAAGTTTAGCCAACTGAGAAAATTCAGATAGTAAAACCTCACTTGGCTGGTCATTGCTGGACTGATAAATCCATCTCATAATGTTGGATCGATTTGGGAAGTTTTCTATGCTTACATTATAGATGTCATCTTCCAGAAGATGACGCATTAGAGACCTGATTTTAACTGTGTTTTCACAAGTAGAATTAGTATGTGTTGAAACAACTTCTCAGGAAATCCTGAAAATACTCATCAGAAAGAAATATGCTGGTCCATGCAATCACATTCTTCGTTTCATCAGTCAACTTCCTTTTAAATTCAATCAGTTGCATCAAGTGATGCTCAGCATTAGAAACACCCCACATGCGAAAGCCATGAAGGACAGCTTGTGCCTCAACTTCTAGAGTGTTTAGGTCTCCCCCACATAGAACTTCTGCCTTTTGCTGTGTTACCATGTCATATGCTGCTATTAGCAAGTTTTAAAGCATCTCTGAAATCCTCCTTATGATTGCAGGTGATTATATCCCACACTGGTACAATCTGAAGGCCTCTGTCAATAACACACCATGTCTTGTTACTGGCAATAAGACCACCTTTCCACTGCAAGAGACTATCTGCTTCAGCTGGACCCCGTTTTCGATACAGAAAGCTCTATATTACGCCGAAGAGTTTCTCTGTGATCTTGACTTACAGATCCTTGTGATTTTTAATGTGTTGCACCAACACCTGCTGAACAGTTCAATGCAGATCCACTGTAGCTGGCACCAACATAAGTACTCAATGCTTCCGATGTCAGCCTTTTCACCTCATTCATCTCATGTGTGCTAAAGCCTTCAGAAGATGCCTTCCACCAGAATATACCCCCAAATTGAAGAGGCCCTTGGTTTGCATGGGTACCAAATCTGTTGAAGAATTCACAACATCTTTGTTTGCTGAATTCTTTATTATTTTTTAGATGTGCTTCATCTATGTATTTCAACTCTTTTAGTGCTGAATTTGATAGATGAAGTTTGTCCTTCCCAAAGAAACACGAGGCCAGTGGGATATAATTGTACTTTGTGGTGCAAACATAGTTGTGTGTAGAATCTAACTGTTGTGTTTTCTCAGATTGTAAAGAAGAACTAACATTTGTGTTGGTTTCTAAACCAAAACCCCAAAAGCCAGCTTTGGCTGAGACAGTGATGCTGAGGCCTATTTTTTCCATGGCTTTTCTAAAACTAGATTCAGCTTCACGAGAAGAAACTTCTTGTTGATTGAGCAGAGGCATCTGTTCAGAGCCGGAGAAAGAGAAAGACTCAGGGACATCAAGAAGGCGCTCTCGTTTCACCATCATGTCCTCTAGTTGATTGGTTTTGTAAACCCCCTCCAAAGCAAGTCCTCCTGAAGCATACTTCAAAACCTCTTCATCAGATATAGTATCTCTTTTTAACACTGAACAATCTGCAAGGTCTAACTGCTTATGCATGCTCTCTATCAAATCCTTAAGAGGTACCTCAGAATGCACCCAGTGTTCTTTGGGTACCTGTAGGGCTGACTGAAGCTGTTTTTCCGTTTCCTTCACAATATCATCATTCTGTTGTCTTCCATTTTCTTGCATCTCTTGAAGCTGTTTGAGTGCAGACCTAGCCTTCTCTTGTCTCTTTTTAAATTGCCTCTAACCGCTCATTCTGCAACCTTTTTGACTGAGACTCATTCTCTTGCATATTGAAGAGTTTTTTGAGGGCCTCATTTTCCCATTCATGCTCACAGTAATGTTTTAATTTCTGATAGTCCTTGAAGCCCACGTGTTGTAAAGCTTGTGCTCTTGCAATGTGAAGCTCCTCCCGCAGTCTAGGTAGCCAGATGTGTGGATCGACCCCGACGTCCTGGAGTTTCTTCTCAAGCTCTTTCTGGACTCCTTCTGATGTTCTCCTTCTGATGTTACCTTAAAAACAGCATGTGAAAATGTGTTTATTTATGAAACATTGTATCTTTTCCTAACCTAAGTCTATATTAAGTTTACAGGGTTTCTTTTAAAGTCTGAAATTGGGTAACGCTGGAATAAAATGAAATACCTGCCTAAATAAATACCTGCCGGAAAAGAATAAACCCTGCATTACCTGTAGGGGCACTGTGGCTCCAGCTAGTGGTTATGTTCAAATATAATACTTTTGTGATCCATATACATAGTACATAGTAATGGGATGTTATTTTTTTTTTTTGGGGGGGGGGGGGGGGGGGGGGGGTGTTTGGATAAAATTGTCAGATTAAATCTTTACATTAAAGTCCTGTTTTTCATGTAGGAATTTCACAAAAAAAGGTTCAGACAGAAATGTTATTACAAAGTTTGCCCATTCTCAACATTTATGTTTTATTGACTTGCCTTTTAAAAGCTGGTTTTAGCATAAAGCTACTTCCGTTTGCTTTCTGATTAAATCAGGGATGACTGACGATAATGAAATGAGGTGAAAAATATTTCCAGAATTAGATTCAATAAAACAGATTATTTACTCTCTAAACACGCCCTGTTTGAAAAGAAGACCATCTGGAAATGCTCTAGTAACAAATAACAAAAGTGCCGAATTAGCTTTATTAAAATGTGCTGTTTAAATTGCAATCTGATACACAGAGCAATGAACATGGCACAGATATTCAGCCATTATTTGGTATGTTTTCTTCTGGGTAAAAAGAAAAGCTTATAGTTTTTTTTATTTTTTTATATTAGCACTGGGAAGGGGGGGGGTCAACTGATAATGATTTTTCTTGAGCGTTCAATACCGATATATTAGATTGCAAAGTGATTTCTCATTTGAACCTTTTCTACTGTCCTAATGAGACTTGCCTGTTTGATGTTTAAATTAATTATATTTTATTTATTGTTCTAATTGTAGAAATGTGGTTTCCTACTTCTAAACCACTTTCTATTGCTGCTTGTTATCGTCACCCTGTTGCTAATGCTGAATTTATAGAACATATAATGGAGATAATTTCCCAGTTTATAACTAAACATGTGCTATATATTATTGGGGATTTTAACTTGGATTGGGGATCAGGGAAAAGTTAACAGTTTTAAAGTATTGTGTGAATGAAGAACATGGCTTCAAGGGGAAGTCTGCAGTTACAGCAGAACCTCAGAGTTACGAACACCTTGGGAATGGAGGTTGTTCGTCAGTCTGAAATGTGTGTAACTCTGAAAACTGAATTTTCAACGGTTTTATTAAATATGCACACCTGCTATCTACACCCTGAATTGGTGAATAATACAAAGATACAGTACAGTAATGCAATACTCATCGTTATGGTTCTAAAGTCTTTAAAACAGTACTATAAATGGAAAAAAGGCTACATTCAAATTACCATAGCAAAAACACATCCATGAAAACCTGGGTTAACGTAGTGCTTGTACAGTTGTCCCGCGTTATACCGCCCCCCTTTATAACGCCACCCTCGCATACCGCCAGCTATTCTCTCTGAACAAATGTCACCAATATAAAAACAGTGCTATTTTTACCGGTTATATCGCCACCCCGCTGTCCGCCATCCGCCAACTCCCCAAGCCAAGCAAACGTAAATATAAGCATTGTAGTTTCCCTCATTGTAGCGCCAGCAAAATAATCATGGCCAATTAAAACAACAAAGGTATGCAGTTAACTTTTGATTCGCTTTGCTAATTCGTTGTTACTGAACGTTCATACCAATGTCATCAACACTCCCGCTCCCAAAGCAAAACAATTGTAAGTGTCTTTCACCAGTAAGTGAAGGTACTAGCTTGATAGCCCAGCTAGGCTTCTCCCAACAATATATATATACACAACACATATAATTAACAAAAACAGCAACCGGACCCAGTTGAGTCGGAGCTGATAAAAAAGCGAGCAAACTCAGCCGAGTTGCAAGCTGGAGAGAGAAAGAGAGAGAGAGGGAGAGAGAGAGCGAGAAAGAGAGAGAGCGAGAGAGAGAGAGGGAGATGGCGGACACTGCAACCGAACCCGGTGCAGTAGCGGCCCACCGCTCAGCGAGTGGAAAGAAGGAAAGAACAGTGAATAAACCCAGGGAAGGGGCCGCCGCCTGCTTCCCGTGCTAAACGCAACAGGGGGTACAACACCGTAATAATACATTCTGTTGCAAAGCAACTCTCACCACTTCGATCCTGTCTCAGGCTGAAGACAAAAGAGATATAACTTCCTGTGTTCTGCCTAGCTGTCAGCAGCAGCGGGGACGGGCCACTGCCATCAGAGCACACGAAGGCCTATCGGCAGCTTTGTTATAAAAAAGCTCAGCAAATCCTGCTCCCCTGGCGGCGATACCCATTAGCTGATGGCTATTTTGCAGCGCTTCATTGGTCATGCGCCGGTACAAGTGAGAGTACAAGCGGAAGGCAACTCTGCTAGCTCAGAAGAGATGCTCCAGTAGAGTGATTCTGGACCTTGGCACTGTGGCATTATGTAGATGTTTTGGAGCATACGATTATTATACAATGACCAAATACATTCGAAACAGCAAGGTGTGTGGTTTATCTTTTATTTTCCATGTAACTGCGGATTTCCCCTTTAAGTCAACTTATAAATATACCAGCTTTAATTTTAAAGCTCCTTGAAAAGCAATAACTTGATTTAATATTGACGAACACCCAAAGAAAAGTCTGCTTAGCAGGCTTGTTATCTGGCCAGTTGAGTGATTGTGCGGTAATTTTTTGTGTCAAAGTATAAAGCTCAGAAATTGAATCCTAGAATAAATCGAAAGGAAGACAGCTTAAAGATTTCAGTGAACAGGCTTTCCTGCAAGATCGGAATATGCTAAACTGGAATAGAATTGAGCTTGTCCCCTCAGTACAGGAGGCCTGGGGTTTGTTTCACAGTATGTTTATTGAGGTTATTAACAAACATGCACCACTTAAACGTTGGGTGTGTGGTCAGAGCTCTCCATGGATCACTACAGAGTTACTTACTCTGTATGAGAATAGAGATCAAGCATGGATGAAGGCACGAATAAGTGTTCAGCAAAAGGACTAGGTCCTTTTCAAGCAACTCAGAAACCAGTGTATCTTGCCAACTAAAAGTAAAGGCTACTTATTTAAATAATTTTTTAGAAGAAAATTTACAAAATCTGAAGAGGTTTTGGTCTACAGTTCTGGATCTGGGAGGTGTGGGTTAAGGTTAGGGTTAATTATTTAATTCTGGAACAGAATAAGTTCAGGGTCTAGAAAATGTTCTTAATGCTTTTAACTGGCACTTTATTTAAGATAGTACTGCATTTAACCGTGAGCTTCCTCCTGATGGAAATCTTGATGTTAGTAGAATGGAATGTATAGTCTTGTGAAGATGCTTGTAAGTGTGTCCCTCCAGATAACCTCTAGGTCTTCTTTTAATGGTACAACAGCACTTGGTACCAATAAATTCAATTTTTGTAATGTCTTGCCATCAACTGTTGGTGAACTATTAAAAAATGTAGACATATTGAAGGGGTGCGGAGCAGATGAATTGGAACCATATTACTTGAAATATCATCTCAATCCTTTGACAGATTTGTTCACTCTGTCCCTAAACACAGGAAATTTACCCACATTGTGGAAACTGGCACATGTTGTGCCAGTACATAAAGATGGATCTTTTAATGTAAAGAAGTTCTTAATTATAGACCAATATCGTCGTTGCCTGTATTGGCAAAATGTTTGGAGAAAGAGGTTTTGGGTCAACTTAAATGTTTATTGAATCAAACAACTTTGTTGTCCTCTGACAAGTCAAGGTTTAGATCTGGTCATGGGACAATAACAGCAGTGACCAAAGTGATCAATGATATCGCAAGTGCCTTGGACAGTAAACAGGTGGCAGCTGCTGTCTTTATTGACTTGTCTAAGGCCTTCGATACTGTAGATCACTTGTTATGTGAGAGACTGGGGGAATTGGGGCTATCTGATAAAGCTGTAAATTGGTTCCATGGTTACTTCAATGACAGAAACAACAAGTAAATTATCCTCAATTCTAGATATTGAAAAAGGTGTACCGCAGGGCTCTATATTGGGCCCAACATTATTTTCATTGTATGTTGCTAATGTCATGTATATGCAGATGACACAGTGCTTTATGTGTTTGGACAATCTGGCACAGATGCAGTGGAGAAATATAATATTGTAAATAAGGCTTTGGTCTCAATGGGTTAACTTACTGGTTAAAGAATAAATAAATAAATAATAAAATTATGTCACTGTATCTATTAATTGTGTTTAATTTGTTTATTCATATGACTTCACAAACACAGCCCTGATTTATTTTTTTACTGTCCTGGATGTTAAATTACTCAGCAAAAGATCTGTCTGGAAAATGAATATACTTTATAAACAAGTCAGTTTTAACCAGAGTAATTTCCCATTGAAATCCATGTTTGGTCGAGACCTGCCTTTTCAGTACATTGTAAACAGAGGTCCGTTCTAACTGGAGTGCACCTGTACTACATAAAGACCAATTGTTGTTTGCCTGTCTGGTATTTTTCATTTTGCAATTTGTTTAAATCACTTTACACAAAGACAGATGTAGTTGTTTTTTTCTTCTGTTTCGTTCTTTGCTTGGTTGGTATTTTACATTTATTTTGCCATTTGAGTTGCATGACATTAGTTTTAAATCAACTATAATTTGTCTAAGTCTTATTTTGTTGATGTACGGTCCAGGAAGCTACTCATTGCTTCTGATGAGATCACATGACCAATGTGATTTATCACGTGTGTGGGGAAGGAGTTTTAAAAAAATTTTTTGGTTCAGCAACAAACAAAAAATTTCAGTTGGTGTTGGAGAGAATCAGTTTGAGCATAGATATGGCTTTTGGTTTTCTGTGTTTTCCACCGACTTCTCTCCTCTCCTTTAATAATTTACAGATGTTAAGTGCCCCCCGGTGTATTTCAATTACAACCGAGAAACGCTAATGTGTGTTTTGACTTGGATTTAGCTAGTATGGGCTTTTAATAAGGAATAGGAATATTGAAAGAATTTTGTAAATGTTGTATGCATACTGCTTGTAAAAGAGAATATATGATTTTTGTAAAGGTGATATGCATATTGTAAAAGAGAATATAATAGTATTAATAGTTTCATAATTTCATACAATGGCACCATTCAAATGTTGCCTTATTATGTTGTGAACATTGCAGTTGTTTCTCATAAATCAAGGTTGTTATATTCCCCCTATATTAAATCAGGTAATGAGGTTGTTATTTGCAAACTGGTTATCGGAATGTCTTGGCCGGGTGTATAATGTTTAATAAAATGCATCTTTGAAAGAAGAATAGAAGTGATTAAAGTGATTGTAACAGTTCTAGTGTTAAAGTGATTGTAACAGTGTGCAGCACATCTGTATGTGTTTGTGTTTATTGTTAATTATTTCTTGCGCATACGCGGTGCATAAAAACATCACCAGCTCTGCTGAGTAAGAGGAGGGAGATAGGAGTTAGAGCGAGGGAGATGGAGAGATAAAGGAGATCGGAGATCGAGAGCGAGAGCTACATAAATATTAGCATCATTAGGCTATCTTTCCTTTGTGTATGTTCTGTTTATTTGTTTAGTTTACTTGTGTTTATTAAATCTGCGCAGTGGCGTTTAAACACATTTCTCTGCCTGTGTGTCTATCTTCCAGGTCCGTCAGTAGGGGGTGGCATCATAACACCTGTCACCCCACCGCCACAGTGATATTAAGAGGTTGACTGTATTTTCATTCAAGTCGTTGCAGTAAAACCAGAATTAGGGTTAGAACCCTAACCCTAACCCTTTTGTGGGCAGAAACTGGAACTTTTGGTATTTGTGCATTTAACTGCCTCTGTAAATGACCAGACCCATAGACCATATATCAGGTCAACCACCCTGTTATTCCTTAGTGCTTCAGTCAAAGGTTTGATATCAATAAATGCATTTCTGCACAAAGTATTTTAGTCCTGTGTCTTAAAGAATCTGATTATCCTTTGCCTCGCATGAATGAAACATGATTGCCTTTAGAGCATTTTGTTTGACATTCATTTATTATTGATGTATTTATTCATTGCTGCCATTCAGTTGGTAACACATGTGTGATATTTGTTGTAATTACTGCAGAGTATTAGACAATTTCAAACGGATAATTAAATTATAATGAAATGAACTCTCAATTGATGAGGTTTGGGGTAAATTTTTTTTTTTCTAATCCAATTAAATTTCCTATTTCTGTTTAATATCACTTCCCATCCCCTTTTATTCAATATCAGCTCCTTTTAAACACAAGACTAAATTAAGGAGCTCTTTGTGAACTGTTGTAATGGTTTCATCAATTTGTATGATTCATTCCACACCAACTCAAGGGGACATTTCGTTGCCCGTCTGCCTCAGATTTTGCTAGATGTATGTAGATGTATTTTATCACCTATTGTGATTGTGTAGCCGCATGTGTTGACAAGTTGTATACAAGTTGCCACTGCAGTCTGTGTTGAAAGGGATTAGAATGGGAGACAGATTTTTAAAATGAACCGGAAATAGAACTGGAATTGAAAAAAAGGAATTGACATCAACTCTGATGACAAATATGTGCAAAATAAGCCGACACAGAAAATGTTCTATACAACACAAAAGTGAGTGGTCATCCAGAAGCTGCAAATCCTTTTTTCTGATATAGTTAGAAATGAAAGCAATTCCTATAGTAGAGAGATGGAGAGAGGCAGAGACGCCCGTCTTACCTTTTACTGGTCCATCTTTCTTCTTATTGGTCCAACAGCTCTTCCTTCACCTGTTTAGACACCTGAGGAGATGAAAGATGTATTAAATCATACCTGTGCCATCCTCCAACAAGCACAGGCCCTGCGTCTGTCTCAGCCGAGTCCCACTATGAGATCTGCAAGTCCTGCCAGTAGTATGCCAACAGCTTCAGGTCATCAAGAATTCTCATTCTTCCCAGGGCATTTCCTCAGTATGCACATCACTGATTTGAAATCATGGGTGGGGGCAGGTAAGTTTCTTGGAATTTTTTTCAGATTTGTATTTTTGTTTTCTTTCAAATGTGTTTTTAAGTGTTTGCCTTTAGGAGAGTTTCGGGGGGCAAGAGAAAAGGGTCAATCAATCAATCTATTTTATATAGCGCCTTTCATAGTGGACCACCATCACAAAGCACTTTATAAGATGCAGTAACAACAAGAAAATCCATAATACTTTAAATACAGAAAAATGCATAATACTGAAATTTACAGATACATGCATAATACATGATACAGTAAAAAAAACAATGTATAATACAATACAGTGAAAAATTCATAATACATGATATAGTAGCATAATACATGAAATAGTAGCAACAACACAGCAGCTAATAGCAGATATCAGGCTTAAAGAGCATGGAAAGCAATAGAGAACAGGTGGGTCTTGAGAGTTGATTTAAAGTGAGCGACGGTGGGAGCATCACGCACCTAAGCTGGGAAAGAGTTCCAAAGAGTGGGAGCTATGAAGCTAAACAGGCGTTCTCCAAGTGTGGTGCACTTTTGCTTGGGGATAACAAGCAGGCCAGAGTTGGAGGACCTCAGCTTGCAGGCAGGGACATAGCGGGTAACACAGACACAAACACAAGTCCACAGTTCTTGCTCTAGTGCTCGTAGTGACAATACAGTTCTTCAGTGAAACAAAGTGCAATGATATTGTCTGAGTTTAGTGCTGGCCTTTGGCGACAGCTCCGGATAGTGTTCAGCCAGCAAATAATAACAAACAGTGAAATTGTTTAGACACAACAGAACAAAACAAACAAACACTCACGATTCATAATACATAATACGGTTCTCCTTCCAGTTAGCTTTAACCATTACAAAGGAACAGATCACTTAACTACGTCCCCTTATATACCGTCAACCATGACCCCTTGGTTAACAATTGCAACCACTGCCACATCGCTTCCCTTCCGGGTCGGTGATTTAGTGTACCGTAGCTCCACCCCCTTTCTAGATGGCCGACATCTGCCTAACTCTGGGAATTAATTGTCGGCTCATCCAATCCAGGGTAGGTCAGGAGGGAGATCTAACACCAAGAATCATTCGATCTCTGTCACACCCCTCTATAACTTTTGTTCTATTCAGTTTAAATATGTAATATGTTGGCTTTTTTTGTATTTTTTTTTTTTTTTACTAAACCTACCCAAAGAACCAAGTTTGGTTGGATTTAAATTCCAGCTTTTTTTAATGATTTGTCATTATTTGCTTATTTAGCAGACACCGTTATCCAAGGCGACTTACAGAGACTAGGGTGTGTGACCTATGCATCAGCTGCAGAGTCACTTACAACTACGTCTCACCCGAAAGACGGAGTACAAGGAGGTTAAGTGACTTGCTTAGGGTCACACAATGAGTCAGTGGCTGAGGTGGGATTTGAACCAGGGACCTCCTGGTTACAACCCCGTTTCTTTAACCACTGGACCACACAGCCTCCTATGTCATGGAATCCACACTATGTACAGGCATAAATAAATACACACACACACACGTATGGAAGTGTGATCTATTTAGCTAAATCACAATGCATGGATTTTAAATGCAGTTCACCAGTTTTTTTTTGTGTCACTCAGGATGTTTCTTTCTGGGTCTTGTGTTCAGTGCCCCAGTCTATCTACTGTTAGCTGCAGAGTTGGGGGGTCAATTCCTTTTTTTCAATTTGATTTCAAATTCCCAATCCCTTTGTATTCTTTTGGCAGTAGTCTTTACTGAGGTTTAACACATGCGGCCCTATTCTGCAAAGTCAGAACATAAAGGCTAACTCCATAGCGCCTGCCTCTGCCCATGAAAATGCGATTCTACAGCAGCTTTAAGGCGCATCCTAACGCAAATTGGTTTGACTTTCTGCCTGCAACCAACCAAAAATGGCACTTCAATACCTCCTACTATCAGCGCAAAATATAAAGCGTCACCTTATTAACACACACCGGAGCGAGTCTGCAAACCACTGCGCTCCTTATTTTTTAAGAACTGCTCAGACCGTGTCTGTGCACACAATATCAAATGTCTATATATATGAAGTGAGTAGCACTGGGAACGGTGAGGGAAGCAAGGAAGGGCACAAAACAGAAAAGACAAGCATGATACAAACATATGAGAATGCCAGATTACTTTCTATACCCACCATGTAAAAAAAAAAAAAAAAAAAACACAACAACAACATTTCGGGTATATACAGTAGGCTAGTTCAGCTAGCCTACATCGCACCAAAATTATGGAATGACCTGCCCAGCCTTGCAAAAGAAGCTCTCTCAGCTGATGTTTTTAAATCTCGATTCTAGACTACACGATAATGATATTTTACTAC
This sequence comes from Acipenser ruthenus, assembly GCF_902713425.1. NCBI lineage: Eukaryota > Metazoa > Chordata > Actinopteri > Acipenseriformes > Acipenseridae > Acipenser > Acipenser ruthenus. The sequence continues at coordinate 13,019,675 of NC_081211.1, forward strand.
TTTTACCAGACAATGTTTCGTGCTCTGTACCACTTCAAGAAACTGGGAGGAGTTTAATCAAATTTAATAACAACCGATGCTTCGTTTCATACCTCTGTAAGAATTTTAGTCCGCAAAATTAGTGGTATGAAGACAATTCCAGTTAATGAAGTTTATTGCAGTAAATAATATAGTTCACAGCATACCAGTACAGATCCAAGTAGCTGGGTACAGCCAGGCAAGCAAATAAAAATAAACTTATCTTCCCTAGTCCCTTTAATAGCCCATCTTCAGCTCATACCTCCCCCAGTAAGCCATACATCTTGAAACAGGTTTTGCGTGTGGGTATTGAACATATAGATGCCAACGCCTCAAGACGGCACTTATAATCACTTTTTAACAGTGCATAACAGTTAACCCTTAACAGACTTGTAGCCTCCACAGCCGTGAATGTGCAGCAGTTAAAAGTCTCTCTCCTCAACTGTATGATTTCATTGTCTGTAAACCAGCTCGACACCCAAGAATATTTAGGGAACTTCATATCACTTAATTATCAATGAATTTTACTTACACCTTACACTTGTATAATATTATACTGGGGCCACCCACAGGCCCGACCTTCGAGAGAATATCTCTAATATAATAGATACCCCCGGAAAGTGGAGATTTTTAAAGCTTTCCAATGATGTGTATATATATATATACACAGTACTGTGCAAAAGTTTTAGGTAGGTGTGAAAAAATGCTGTAAAGTAAGAATGCTTTCAAAAATAGACATGTTAATAGTTTATATTTATCAATTAACAAAATGCAAAGTGAGTGAACAGAAGAAAAATCTACATCAAATCCATATTTGGTGTGACCACCCTTTGCCTTCAAAACAGCATCAATTCTTCTAGGTACACTTGCACAAAGTCAGGGATTTTGTAGGCATATAGTCAGGTGTATGATTAAACAATTATACCAAACAGGTGCTAATGATCATCAATTCAATATGTAGGTTGAAACACAATCATTAACTGAAACAGAAACAGCTGTGTAGGAGGAATAAAACTGGGTGAGGAACAGCCAAACTCAGCTAACAAGGTGAGGTTGCTGAAGACAGTTTACTGTCAAAAGTCATCAATTCTTCTAGGTACACTTGCACACAGTTTTTGAAGGAACTCGGCAGGTAGGTTGGCCCAAACATCTTGGAGAACTAACCACAGTTCTTCTGTGGATTTAGGCAGCCTCAGTTGCTTCTCTCTCTTCATGTAATCCCAGACAGACTCGATGATGTTGAGATCAGGGCTCTGTGGGGGCCATACCATCACTTCCAGGACTCCTTGTTCTTCTTTACGCTGAAGATAGTTCTTAATGACTTTCGCTGTATGTTTGGGGTCGTTGTCATGCTGCAGAATAAATTTGGGGCCAATCAGATGCCTCCCTGATGGTATTGCATGATGGATAAGTATCTGCCTGTACTTCTCAGCATTGAGGAGACCATTAATTCTGACCAACTCCCCAACTCCATTTGCAGAAATGCAGCCCCAAACTTGCAAGGAACCTCCACCATGCTTCACTGTTGCCTGCAGACACTCATTCGTGTACCGCTCTCCAGCCCTTCGGCGAACAAACTGCCTTCTGCTACAGCCAAATATTTCAAATTTTGACTCATCAGTCCAGAGCACCTGCTGCCATTTTGCACCCCAGTTCCTGTGTTTTCGTGCATAGTTGAGTCGCTTGGCCTTGTTTCCACGTTGGAGGTATGGCTTTTTGGCCACAAGTCTTCCATGAAGGCCACTTCTGACCAGACTTCTCCGGACAGTAGATGGGTGTACCAGGGTCCCACTGTTTTCTGCCAATTCTGAGCTGATGGCACTGCTGGACATCTTCCGATTGCGAAGGGAAGTAAGCATGATGTGTCTTTCATCTGCTGCAGTAAGTTTACTTGGCCGACCACTGCGTCTACGGTCCTCAACGTTGCCCGTTTCTTTGTGCTTCTTCAAAAGAGCTTGGACAGCACATCTGGAAACCCCTGTCTGCCTTGAAATTTCTGCCTGGGAGAGACCTTGCTGATGCAGTATAACTACCTTGTGTCTTATTGCTGTGCTCAGTCTTGCCATGGTGTATGACTTTTGACAGTAAACTGTCTTCAGCAACCTCACCTTGTTAGCTGAGTTTGGCTGTTCCTCACCCAGTTTTATTCCTCCTACACAGCTGTTTCTGTTTCAGTTAATGATTGTGTTTCAACCTACATATTGAATTGATGATCATTAGCACCTGTTTGGTATAATTGTTTAATCATACACCTGACTATATGCCTACAAAATCCCTGACTTTGTGCAAGTGTACCTAGAAGAATTGATGCTGTTTTGAAGGCAAAGGGTGGTCACACCAAATATGGATTTGATTTAGATTTTTCTTCTGTTCACTCACTTTGCATTTAGTTAATTGATAAATATAATCTATTAACATGTCTATTTTTGAAAGTATTCTTACTTTACAGCATTTTTTCACGCCTGCCTAAAACTTTTGCACAGTACTGTATATTATATATAAATTATATATATATATATATATATATATATATATATATATATATATATATATATAATCTCATGTCCATATCAGACTTTCCAAAGCAAAACTACAGCAAAGCACAACTCAGCTTCTTCAAAAGATGCCGTTGTGATTCCAGTGTCATTTGAAAGCGCAGGCTTTGGGCTTTGCAATGATGTCACATATGCCTGGATGTGTAGTTTCTACAGAAAGTCACCATCCAATACATTCAGTGGTTCAGTGCTGTATGTATTGCGCATCAAATCAGTAGGTGTGTTAAAGTGCTTCTAAATGGTAATAGGTAGAAACACATCCAATAAGAAAGCAGAGGGTTGGGGCTTTCCAATGATATCTCACAAGATTGCCAAGTCTGCCAAGCGGAATTGGACCTTTTTTTTTTTTTTTTTTTTTTTTAAAGTCGCTTTAGATTTTTTGAAAAATGTGGGTTTGTTTTCTTAATATAATGAGTGGGGATAGGATAATTCTAAAATTCTAATGACATGCATATACATCGACACCAGTCAGTCACCAAAACCACTCCTACAACCAATTTTAAACTATAACTTTGTTTAAGTCACCTCTTACAAAAAAGCCCCAAATAAGCGACCTCCAAGTAAAACAAGCCCAAGAAAACATGCCTGGGGCTTGGGGTTAGGCAAGCACTGCCCTAAATCAAAAGGATGTCCTACCCTAGACCTAGTAACTGATAACAGTCCACAGTTAAGAGGAGATATCCATCTTGTGGATATCTGGAAAGGTTCAACTCTGCAGGAGGGTAGTCAATGTCTAAACACAGATACGAAGATACTGGGTGGGGGTAACAGCTGTAAATGTAGGAACACTTGCCATGGCAACAACTAATGGGTAACCTGGGGAGGTGCCCATAATAGACTGACGAATAGAAACGCGATACACGCCTGAAATATTACAACTGACCAACCAGTGTGGTGGGTGGGTCATGTATTTAAAACGCACTGCATTGTTCAAACCTTGCTTTTTGTGTAACTAAACTAGGTATTAAAATCCTGCAGTCCGTGTCAGCAGCAAGGAGTGCTGCCGGATAGGAAATCTCTGAACCAAGAAGATAGTACTCACGGGTTATCTTGTCTTCAGAAAGTCCTTATGCTTGCTTTTTGTAAACCAAAACAAGGAACTCAAAATCTTGAGATCCACGCTAACAGCAAGAAGTGCCGTCCTAAGGAAATCTTTGCACCACAAAGGCAGTAATTACTTAAGGCAGTTTTTACCTTGTTACAAGAAGTCTGTGCGTAAGATATTTGAAACATCAAATACTAGTAAAAAATACTTCAAAACGCATACCAACTTACAATTTTGCCTGATCAACAAAATCAACGATAGTTGCAAAAGAGGAGAACGTCAATATACTGAACTTTACCTGAAGTCGACCATCAGAACTAAAAAGCCGATTTAGTAAGAACATAAGAACATCTTCCTGGATTTAAAAGCCACTTTATCCAGAAGAGTTTCACTGCTTGCAAAGGACATTCTAAGTGTGTGAAAAAACCTCTGCAGCTGTTCAGAGAAAGTGTAATTTCAGTGGGAAATCTGAAAGAACAAAAACTGTTGCAAAATGAACTGCCTGTCTCTCGGCCGGAGATAAAAGGAACAGTATTCACAGCTTTCCGGACCTGCGTGTTACTTGATTCGAACATTTGGATTGGGACTCTGTGTCAACTCAACACATCTATAACCAACGGAATGGGTTGAGTATTCATAACATTCATTCATTTATGAACTCGAGAGAAACTTGATTTAACCCTTTGCGGTCCTATGTCGGACCTGGTCCGACATTGCAATTATTTCTATCCGGTCCAATCATCAAAAAAACGCAAAAAACAGGTTTCTAGTCGTTTTTTCTCCGGAGAAAGCCGAGAAAACCATTCAATGGCCGAGTGGGAGCGACAGGAGCCGAAAAAAAAGGGCATATCTCATGAATAGTCATACTTGCCCCTGACATCAGATAACGGCGGCCATAAGGAAACAAGCTGGCTGATACTGCATCAGCGCTCAGAGAATATCACGGACATTTGCAGAGCTTTTTTCAGATGTTATAGTAATAAAATAATGACTTGGATCGCATTATTGAGGCGTTTGGTGATAAAATGAGTGATCAGGAGATGATTGATCGGTATGTACGACTATTATTATTATTATTATTATTTTATTTCTTCGCATATGTGAAAGCTATAGCAAACGAAAGGGTGGGGCAGGGCTGGAGATGCTTAGTGAGTGCTTTGTTGACATGCAGGGCCTTTTAAACCTGTTTGACTGTGGAAAAAAATACTTTTAAACAGCGTGTATAAAATTAACTGATGCGCCTGACACGCACTTAATAAATGGACTGTAAAGGGTTAAGCAAAGTAAAGCTAAGCTCACGGCCGTTGCGGCCAGTTTAAGAGAATACTCTCTTTAATTTAGTGTTTAGATTGAATGAAATTTAGTTTCATTACTACAGTCTTACGAGAAACAATTACTTGTAAACTAAGCAAGTGTTGGATGCTTAATTTCTTAAAGGCTTTCTTAGTACTTTGGCCGATAGTTCACACAGTTAAGTGGTAGGTTGTGTTAGCCGTTGAGAGCTGCAGTAACCTGGTTGAATTCCCCTTACCATTCAGTTGAAGCATTGTTGCTTTACATGGAACAACTAAAATTTGAAAATAATTTCTTATATTATTATCGAGAGGAATGGCAGTTCATTGAACCAGGTTTGATATTACATAGTGTGCATTTGACCTTATTCAGAATTCATACAGAAGTTAATGTATTGTAACGGACAGCCTAATACTTGCTGTCGCTGCTGGCAGGCATGTATGCAAATAAGCATTAAAAGGATGCTAGGATTTGCATAGAGTGGAACTGGGGGTTAGGAGAGGAATTATGCAAATACTGCTAAGAATTCTGGGACTGTTACTGAATAGAAATTGCAGTAAAAAGACAGCATTGATGCAGAAATGGATGCACCAGGAAGTTGACTGCAAAATCTGTGCTCTAGAAGATGCGGATCTGGACCTGCAGGAGTACAAGCGGCATCGAGAGGCTGTCGCTATCGGTAGAGCAAGATGCCAGTTCCCGGAGAAGCAGCGAGGGTGATGTCAGTCATCTCGGGAGGGGCAGGCAACAACCAATGTGGCCAGTCAGAAGAAACATCAAGGTGGGTCACTTTATAAAAAAACTGTTAAAAAAAAAAAAAAGGTGGGTTGCTATGATGGAACTTCACCTTGGGAAGCCTACTAGGTGAAGTTTCGCATAGCAGCCCGGTCAAACGGATGGAGTCAAGAAACCGAGGCTGTACAGCTGCTGGCTGCCCTGCTGTTGCTTCTCATTTGCATATTTCCAGCTGCTCAGTATGACTGACACCCTAACTGCAGCCCTTAGCTGTCGGTTCAGAAGGGTGGAACCTGCCGTCGGTCTGCGCCACCAGCTGGCCACCTGCCGGAGAGAAACTGCTGGTCCTGGCCGCAGATGTGTCGTACTTGGCACAGCAGGGGTATCCCGATTACCCAGATTGTAACAGCTCGGGTTGGTTGGTGGAAGGAGACAGGCATGCTGTTTGCACGGGTACTTGTTAAAAGAGTACGCTAACACTCTGTGTGGATTTTTATCAAGTAGATCCAGAGAGAGAGAGAGAGAGCAAAAAAACAAAACATCAGGACGCTGACTCTTCCCACGGAGTGAAGCCCTCCAGGAAGCTTTAAAACAGTCTCCTTTTGTTTATTGTAAGTCCTTTGTTAGTGGTTCTCTTACGTTTAAGACTTTTTAATTTAACCAAACCGAATGTTGGTAAGAGGGGAGGGTTTTATTTTATTTTATGTTATTTTATTGATTTATGTAAAGGAAATATGATCTTTAAAGGAACTTTGATTTATCAAAGTAAGAAGGAATTTTTAAAGAACGTGTAAACAGAAAGCCTGTGGAATTATGAAGATCTGATTTGTGATTATGAAATACAATATAGAAAATAAGAGAACTTTCCAGAAACTCAATACTGCCTCAAGTGGTTTTATTCGGTAGTGCACCACACACTCCCACTGTCTGTGACAGATGTGTAGCAGTTCTGGTTTCTGATTAACAATGTCCCTGGCATGTATGATGAAGCAGAATTTGTGCAAGTCGAAGACATGTTTGAAGTCAAAATCACCAATACAACCTCTCTGCAATAAACAGTGGCTGTGCAGCAACGCACAGCGCTCTGACAAACTCATTAACACAGTCATTCTGCACTCTTTTTATTAAAGTGTGTACAAAAGCAGGATAAATGGATTGCTTGGCTCTCAGTTCACTTTCTTGTTTTAGTTTAATGTGTCTCTTATTTTTCAGTATGTTCTTTTATTGTCAGCGTGAACATGTACCTCAATGCAGCAGTATTTGCAGCGCCTCATCTGACCCACTTCTCCTAGGATATACAGTGTAGAGCGGCTTACTACAATGTCAGAGTACAACATCAGAATACAACAGCATTTTAATCAAAATATTGTGTATTTCCTAGAAAATAGTACTGGGAAAATATTGAACAGACAAAAAAAACAGGTATAAATCAGTAAAAACTGACGTCCAGCTAAAAAAAAAATAAAAAAAAATGCTGTAATCTTTCGGTAAAATTTGGAATAAACCACAAATGCGGAACACTATTTGCTTTGAGTTTAGAAATTTAAATTGGCTTGGTTTTTATAAGGCAATACTGGATGGCATTGCTATATAGATATTACATGCTGTGTGTGGTTGTATAGTGATTTTGATATGGTGCACAAGTAAAGAAGTCTTGTTGAATATACTGCTGCTTGCTTCAGAGTTAAACACCACAACATTTTAATGTACAACATGTAATGCAGCGAAAAACCTAGTTAATTTTTTACAGAAAGTAACTGTAATATTATTACTCCAATTAAAACTCTAATGCATTATATTAACTCATTATTAATACAAGTAATATTATTACTATAGCATGTTACTTTAATAACACGTTACCCCCAACTTTGGTCACTGGTAAGGCAGTGCCTGAAGGTACAGTTGGGAGGCCGAACCATCTGGCACAAGTTCTGGTTAGCCAAGATCCAGGATGGCTGCGTCTTTGGGTTGGACCTTCTGACCAAGGTGGGGGCTGCACTTGACCTTGCCGGAGGAACCCTGCACCTTGGTCAGGACTACCGGCAGCTGACCCCGGACTTTGGAGAAGGAGACGAGAGCTGCCGGGCGGAGAAGACACCGACGTGTTAACTGAGGAGGAGGTGAGTACGTCAGACATGGACGGGCAAAGCTGAGTCCTTCCCAAAAGTAGAGAGTATCATTGGACCCACCGCAACAGCCATGTTATCTCTGGAGCCAGCAGGGGCCTTGGCCTCCCAATCACCGCAACCTGTGGTGCCTCCACTGCCAGAAGACAAACTCCCATGCAGAAAGAGGGACTGTGTCAGGCACCAGGCAGGCCCTGGGGCAGAAGATGTGGTGGAGGCATTGTGGCAGCGGAGTCGGGAGGGTCTCACCCAGAGCCAACAGGATCAGCTGAGGGGGTACAAAGGCATCTTTGCACCAAGGATAGAGGACTGCAGCCGCACCAATTTAGTCCAGCACAGCATCCATACCAGGGATGCAAGCCCAATCCTGCAGCGTCCACAACGGCTGCCATTGGGAAAGAGGGAGACAGCAGAAACCCTCATCCTTGAGATGGATGCTGCGCTCAGCAAGTTGTTGGTGCAAAAGAAGGACGGGTCCATGCGGTTCTGTGTGGATTATCTGAAACTAAATGCAGCAACCCGCAAGGATTCATACACCTCCCCAGAATCAATGAGGCCCTGGACAGCATAATAGGATATTGCTGGTTCAGCTCCCTTGACCTGCAAAGCGGTTTTTGGCAGGTTGAGCTGGCTCCTGAAGCTCGTCCAAAGACTGCTTTCAGGGTTCATACACCTTCTCAACATCAAAATTCCATACTTTTTCCAGACTTCCATTTCTTTTTCCCAGACTTGTTTTTTAGTTAGTTTCTACTAGTTTTTCCTACAGCCGCAGAGCATTATATCTTTTTGATCCACAGCATCCAGTTGCACCTGGTTTTCTAAAAGTATTTGTCAGAATCTGGAGGTGCATATCTAGCAAGAGACAATGCAGGTGTGCAAAAGAGAAGTAAGATACAATCTAAGAAATGCCCAATATTTGAGAACTATGTTGCATTATTTACAAAGAGAATATAAAAAGTTGTATACTGCAAGTATACTTGTGCCAAAATAGGATAGTATAATTGTACCAATAGTATACTAAAACCAGACAATTTTGGCACAAGTATACTTGCAGTATACTACTTTTTTGTAAGGCATGATATTGGATTCTGATCCAAACTTCTTTATACCCTCTGTTAAAATGCTGAACACTGTGGGAGGAGAAAAATAACAAAAATGAAATAAAAAATATGCACACGTTATATATTAAAATGTGCAAGTGTCGTATATTAAACATATAAGTCAAACACTAAATACAGCACACCCTCGCTATAACAACCCTGTTTGGGTCCAAAGCCTTTTGTTCACTATAGTAAAAGGACAACCCAAAACAAACAATAAGCTGCTGGAGTAAGTTAAGGAAGTTACCTTGGATAAAGGCATCAGCTAAATTATTAACAATATTAGTACTGTTTTTATTCTTTGATTTTCTTTATTATTACAGTATGTGTCACTACTACCACTTAATAATAATAATAATAATAATAATAATAATAATAATAATAATATTAGCAAGTAGAATTACAAGTACAGTACCTATTTGTGGCGTGCTGCATCCAGTATTCTGGCTATATCCTATTCGTTGAAGAACACAGTTCAACACCCCTCATTATTTAATCGTATAATGAAGGCCATAGCGAGGATGTAAATAGTATATCCAGGGGTGTAGTGCTAGTGGGTCGCAGGGGAGCACTGCTCCTCCACTTCTCTTGGGCAGGGAGAGCACCGCTTCCGTACTTCACGTGTAGAATATTGAACTGTTTTGGTCCTATTAATATATGGAGATATCCATGTGTATAACCCATACAAACAAGCAAAGAATACAATAACCGAAAGAACCCCTTGAGAGATAAATAATGAAAAAAGTTTGAATATAGCGTGCCTGGTCTGGAACAACAGGTGAGAATAAGGAGGGAACCTGTATTAACGCTTTACAATTATATGTAATAATTGGGACAGTTCTTATTTTAGAACATATATGAGAAATAATGTAGATAAAATAATGCACACCATAGGGGCTACAGAAAGCGTTTGATTTTTAAAAAAAATCAGAGTCAGATGATAATAACTTGCTTTGTATTCGTATTTTTTTCCCCCCTGGGTTGGGAAATAATGCTAATGATTAAATAAAGGCAACAACAAGATAACAAAATGTGAATCTGGGTGAGCAGAGTACAGTAGCTTGTAATTCCAGTTTGTAACTTTGTTTAAAAATTAAGCCTTCGATATATTTTGGCTGTCGTAGTGTCCATTTTACCCTTCGTTTCATTGGAGCAGACAGAGGCATGTGACATACCAGTGTGCTGACTGGATAGGATTTCTTGAGTTGTCAGGACGTTGTCAGGGGTGATACACGGGGCAATCCTCGCGGGATTTGGTCGCAAGAAATGTAGCTGCTACTACTAGTAAATTGCCTAGACAGTTGTCGCTAGAGCTGACCCGCTTTCGAAATCAATTATTATTAATTATATATATACAGACGTGCTCAAATTTGTTGGTACCCCTCCACAAAAAACGAAGAATGCACAATTTTCTCTGAAATAACTTGAAACTGACAAAAGTAATTGGCATCCACCATTGTTTATTCCATATTTAATAGAAATCAGACTTTGCTTTTGATTTTTTATTCAACATAATATTGTAAATAATAAAACAAATGAAAATGGCATGGACAAAAATGATGGGACCGCTAACCTAATATTTTGTTGCACAACCTTTAGAGGCAATCACTGCAATCAAACATTTTCTGTAGCTCTCAATGAGACTTCTGCACCTGTTAACAGGTAGTTTGGCCCACTCTTCCTGAGCAAACTGCTCCAGCTGTCTCAGGTTTGATGGGTGCCTTCTCCAGACTAAGTTTCAGCTCTTTCCATAGATGTTCGATAGGATTCAGATCAGGACTCATAGAAGGCCACTTCAGAATAGTCCAATGTTTTGTTCTTATCCATTCTTGGGTGCTTTTAGCTGTGTGTTTTGGGTCATTATACTGTTGGAGGACCCATGACCTGCGACTGAGACAGAGCTTTCAGATACTGGGCAGTACGTTTCGTTCCAGAATGCCTTGATAGTCTTGAGATTTCATTGTGCCCTGAACAGATTCAAGGCACCCTGTGCCAGGCGCAGCAAAGCAGCCCCAAAACATAACCGAGCCTCCTCCATGTTTCACTGTAGGTATGGTGTTCTTTTCTTTGAAAGCTTCATTTTTTCGTCTGTGAACACAGAGCTGATGTGACTTGCCAAAAAGCTCCAGTTTTGACTCATCTGTCCAAAGGACATTCTCCCAGAAGGATTGTGGCTTGTCAATATGCATTTTAGCAAATTCCAGTCTGGCTTTTTTATGTTTTTCTTTCAAAAGTGGAGTCCTCCTGGGTCTTCTTCCATGGAGCCCACTTTCGCTCAAAAAGCGACGGATGGTGCGATCACAAACTGACGTACCTTCACCTTGGAGTTCAGCTTGTATCTCTTTGGCAGTTATCCTTGGTTCTTTTTCTACCATTCGCACTATCCTTCTGTTCAATCTGGGGTCGATTTTCCTCTTGCGGCCGTGCCCAGGGAGGTTGGCTACAGTTCCATGGACCTTAAACTTCTTAATAATATTTGCAACTGTTGTCACAGGAACATCAAGCTGCTTGGAGATGGTCTTGTAGCCTTTACCTTTACCATGCTTGTCTATTATTTTCTTTCTGATCTCCTCAGACAACTCTCTCCTTTGCTTTCTCTGGTCCATGTTCAGTGTGGTGCACACAATGATACCAAACAGCACAGTGACTACTTTTCTCCATTTAAATAGGCTGAATGACTGATTACAAGATTGGAGACATGTGTGATACTAATTAAAGAAACTAATTTGTTTGAAATATCACTATAATCCAATTATTTATTATCTTTTCTAAGGGGTACCAACAAATGTGTCCAGGCCATTTTAGAATATCTTTGTAGAATAAGCAATAATTCATCTCTTTTCACAGCTTCTTTGCTTTATTCTGTGACATACCAAAGGCATGCAAGTATACATGATAAAATAGCTTTTAATTTAATCACTTTTCAGGAGGAATGAAGCATTATTTCAATGAGCTGTAAGGGTACCAACAAATTTGAGCACGTCTGTATATATATTATATATATATATATATATATATATATATATATATATATATATATATATATATATATATATATATATAATTTCACGGGGCGTGAGCTGGGGTGAAGGAAAAGCAGAAGCAGCAGTTAGTAGGATAGAAGGATGGTCGCTGTCTGAGGGCGGCGATGCCGACGCATCCCAGGGGCAGAGGACCCACGAAAACTCCCACACCGTGAGACAAACAAAAGACAGCACATGCCAACGCATAACATAAACAAAAGACCAGAAGGACAAACAGGACAAACAGAGGGAGATTAGTCATTTGTTAGTAGGATGTGACTATGTGTATACCTGCCGCTCAGTGGAGAGGAAAAAACCCCTTGAGGCCGATTAGGGGAAAACCTCTGGTGGCCCCGGCAGACAGGAAGCCCCCACTCCGGGCATACTAGCAATTTTTAAAAAATGGGCAGCAACTATATGAGAGGAGAATGAATGAATGAAAGAAAGAATCCACTGCAGAAGAGGGCCAGCTCCCCACATTCATGATCTGGCTGTGATTGATGTTGGCCCTTGCAGCAGAGGGGGCTGGGTCTACAGAATAATTGGGGGGGGGGGGGGGGGGCCCGCTCTGGAGGCCCAGTAGGTTGAGATCTAGTGACGAGTGATCCGAGGAGTGGGGTAGAGTAGAGGAGGGAGGCTTGCTCTGGAGGGTGGAGAGGTGGGTTGAGAACCAGTGATGAGTGATGATAGCAGCGAGAGGAATCAGTGAACTAAGGGTAGAGTAGAGGAGGGAGGCTTGCTCTGGAGGGTGGAGAGGTGGGTTGAGAACCAGTGATGAGTGATGATAGCAGCGAGAGGAATCAGTGAACTAAGGGTAGAGTAGAGGAGGGAGGCTTGCTCTGGATGGTAGAGAGGTGGGTTGAGAACCAGTGATGAGTGATTATAGGAGCAAGAGGAATCAATGAACTGAGGGTCTGGGGAGGGGGGGGAGGAAATTAAGGTTTCCTGCAGGGGGGATACCTTGATGTTGAAAAGAAGGGGCAGATAGGGTATTCTACTTGACAGCTGAATGAACTAACCATGCTGAAATTGATCCATCTTGGAGGTACGGCCGAATGATGAAGTAAATTAGAACCAGAAGAAACTGCGAGTTCTGAGGAGACTGAAGAAGGCTGAGATGCAGAGAGATACCTTGACGTTGAAAAGAATGGGCAGATAGGGGACTCTGCTTGACCGCTGAATGAAGTGACCACACTGAAATGGATCCATCGTGGAGGTACACAACTGAATGATGGAGTAAAATTAGAAGTAGAAGAAACTGTGGATTCTGAGCTCCTGAGAAGACCGAAGAGGGCTCAGATGCAGATGATCTCCATAGGTAGATCCTTGTATGGGTCGAAGTGGCGTTTCCGAAGAGTAGAATGAGCAACCAGAGAATGTTCATTGATGTAGACAGGCGGGAAGGTGAGGCAGAAGGGAAGGCTCTTAAGAATCCCACGGAGGGTCAGGCGAACTGCTGGTATGGAGAAAATGGGGGAGAGAGAGAGAGAGAGAGAATCCCTACCATGGACGATGAAAGCCAGGATCTGGTTTTGTTTGAAGGAATAGGATGAATCCGATTCTGTGCACAGAAGGCTGAAAACACTGACCAAGCTGTAAAATATTAAGCTCTCGAAGAAGGGCGAGGGCTGCAGACATGAAATGTGGAGCAGATTGAAGCAGGTTACTGAGAGTAGGATTCAGTCAAATAGCAGCTGATGAAGCTGGGGAGTCTGGAGGGGGGGGGGGGGCAGCAGACGAGACCAGCTGACGGAACTTGGATACCGAAAGTAGAGGCCGAAGGGGAGCTGGAACTGAGGGTTGAGGTAGCGGCTGGAACTGAACGAACATTGTAAATTGACTGCTGGGGAATCTCAGCACCCTTTGTGCTCCATTTTCTGGAAACAAGGGAAAAGAGGAGATGTCGACCATCCTATGTTAGTTAATACAGGATTGATCAGCGGTCTGCTACTATCCTGTCTGCTTGAAATGGAAAAGGTGAACTCACATTCAGAGATTGGGTTTCACAACTCCAGTCATTCTCCTAGTAGTGGAACTCCTTAACTCATAATCAAGACAGATTTCCAGTCTCATACTCTCACCATGCATTAATGCTGTAATATTTGAGAGGATGTGAGGACATCCGAATAGATTGCTGAGAAGGTCAAGCACCTCGTATTTTGATTAGATGGGGATTAGCATTAGCCTTGATTGTGGAATGCTGCCGTGATCTGCATATTGGAGGAAAGCGGAAGCGTTGGAAGCTCTGCTGAACGGTGCAGAGATCTGAAGAAGTGACGATGAAGCGCTGTCAATAATGAGCAGTGGTCTGCTGTAGAAAGAGAGATCTGCTGAAGCAGTGATCTGTTATTGTGAATGGTGGACTGCCATTGGTAGAGTGTGGTGGTCTGCTGCAGAGCGCAGAGATCTGCTGAAGCAGTGATCTGTAATATTGAACGGTGGACTGCCATCGGTAGTATGGTGGTCTGCTGTAGAGCACAGAGATCTGCTGAATGCGGTGGATATTGGTCTTTGAGTGAAAAGTGATTTAGATGAAGCCAGAGATGAAGAATGCATACTGAGGCTGCTGTAGAACTTGAGAGGATGAAGAATGCGTTGCTCTGAAGCTATTGCAAAATTTATTGATTTGGTCGGGAGCAGTCTGAGTGTATTGTCTAATCGCAGGGTAGGAGGACACTTGACTGAAATGATGATAGTTGTAGGACATGGTTTCCGTTTCTGACTGGCAGCTCACGTTGCTGAAATGGTAACTTGAAAGTTGAATAAAGTGCCTTGGTGAAATTTGTTGGTTTGAAGGAGAGGAGCCAGATGAGGAAGCACGAATCCGGGAACAGGAAGAGGTCGCTGGGATGGAAGCCTGGTGCAGGGAAGCTGGAAGTTAAGTGACGGTAGATTCGGAGCATCTCAGAAAGCCGACAAGTGCATGGCTTCATGACCATGTCCTCGAAGGGCGGGGGGGGGGGGGGGGGGGGGGGGGGGGGGCAGGTAGAGTTGAAATTGAAGAATGTCAGTTGATATAGATAGACAAAGGATGAGGCAGGAGGGGAATTCCCAAGAATCCCTCACAGTGATAACTGTGAGAATAGATAGAAAAGCTGTAGTGTCCGAGCTTCGCAGTGATACCAAACTGGTTTAATACATATAGAGAGAGAACTTATGGTATTATACTGCCATCCAGAGGTTATGATTGGAATTAAACCATTGACTTGAGTGAAGCAGGGTAGAATCCATGAAGTTATTACGATTAAATTCTTGTCTATGTTGAACAACATTTGCTTATTGCTTTAGATTTGAATAATAAATATTCTAGACATGTTTAGGACAGATAGTCATGAATATAAATAAGTTAACGCAGTATTTAGATGTCATGGTTCGGCGCGTTGAATTCGTCTCCGCCAGTTGTGAAAGAGCAGCAACAGGAAGCCGGAAGATTGCAGTACTGAGGCACAGAGCACGCAGAGCCTGATGAAGCTGCCTGGTCACCATAGCAACTTACCACTCCCCGCAGTCACTCAATGAGGGCGTTGCCGTGGTAACCATGGTCTGTGAGGCACCGGTGGAAAAGTTACAGTACAATAGTGTTGTTGGAGCATGTTGTGACCAGTCAAGTCACGAGCCGCCACTGGTTGAAATGGAGCTTATAATGGGCTGGATACGTCTTTAAAAGGTTGAACATAGCTGATGGAGGTCCAGGGCAGGATCTTCTGATGGAACGGTAATTGTGCTGGCTCTGTGGGAGTGGGGGAGGGGCGTCTGATTGCAGGCGAGGAGTAAAGAAAGGTTCCGCAGACAAGGCCTCGTGGTGGAAATTAAATAAAGCTAAAAGGAAGGCAATCGCAGACAACGGAAATATCGATGTCTTGTCGAAGGAGCTTGAAAGTTTAGCGGAGGACCAGACTTTCTGATAAAGTTGCAGACAAGTTGAGTAATGAAGCTGCGCCCCGGACGGCTCTGATGCTGAGGTGGAGACCGGGTGGAACAGGAAAGAGTAACGTTGGAGCTCTTGAAGCCGAAAAGAGAAGCTGAATGAAAAGATCACCTGAGCAGGTAGGAAAATTATTGATAATATCTTGGCAGTGATGTGCAGAGAAATGACCTGCAGTGAGCGAGACAACGAAGTTTAGATATTAGCGGTGAAGCACAAAACAACGGCGTCTGAGCGTTTGCTACTAAAACGAAACACTCGACAGAAAGGGTGCAGGTGATCAGGGCTTAAATAGAAAAAGATACTAATTAACACTAATTGACAGAATTAGAAAATTAGAAGATTAGAACCCCCGCTCCACGCCCCTGAACTACGCAAGCTAACATATATATATATATATATATATATATATATAATTTTTTTTTTTTAAAACGCGGAATCATTTTCATTCTCCCGTGATGCTAGTAAAATTCCAGACTTTTTCAAGACTTTCATAATGGAGACATGGTTTTACAAGCATTTTCAAGCCCTGGAAATCAGTTTGGCATTTTTCCATACTTTTTCCAGACTTCCAGACTAGCGTACAAACCCTGTGCTTTCTCCAATGGCCAGGGTCTGTGGCAGTTTACAGTCATGCCCTTTGGACTGTGCAATGTCCCCTCAACATCTGAACGTCTGACCCGGACTGTGCTGCTACAGGCCCTTGCAAATGCCGGTGGGCTGTGTTGCCTGTGTGCTCTAATAAGAGTTAAACTGCAACCAGTGCCTGCTGCATTCTTTGGGTATACCCCAACAACAGTGCTTGTTAGTGCTACAGTATTATATTCAAAAATGATAATAAAGTAATATATACAGCGCTCTCCATGTACAATTACTGGTTCAAGTAAGCCACTCAATTTGTTGTTACACTTCAGTCATTTCTCCACATGCACACTAGAACCAAATAGCCATCACTGGGCAGCAGTGTGGGGTAGTGGTTAGGCCTCCGAGTTGCGGGTTGAATCCCAGGTAGGGGACACTGCTACAGTACCCTTGAGCAAGGTACTTTACCTTGATCGCTCCAGTAAAAAATAAAAAATGTACAAATGGGTAACTATTTCAAAATAATGTGATATCTTCTACAATTGTAAGTTGCCTCTGGATAAGGGCATCTGCTAAGAAATAAAATAAAAATGCTGCTGAAGTTGCACATAACACTGGTGTGATACTACTGAAAGTATACATTTTTAACATGGTAATTGATAATATTATTATTATTATTATTATTATTATTATTAATAATAATAATAACAATAATAATGCATTCTTATAACAAGTGAAAGGGTCAATTCAAAACACATTGCTTTCAAATCATAAATAACACCTGGAACAAGCTGATACTTAAGCTTGAGGACGAAGAAATGACCATGTGTCCAGCAGCCTGTTTTTCGTTTAGATATTCTTTTCACCACTGATGTATGTACATTTGCAACAAAAACAACAGTGTTTCAACACTGTCAAAAAGGGTCTTGTACCACTACTTTTCTCATTGCTCTAATATTACCCTCGTGACACGAGGCAGGTGGCGCGGATCTGTTGAAAATCTGTTAAGTCCCATACGTTTATTTTAATGTGCATTTTTAAAGTAATTTACTAGTAGTGCGGCGGTTAACATGGCAAAACAAATATGCACACACTTAAGAGTTTAGTTTGGTAGAAAGGCTCGAGTGAACAGGATTAAGACAGCTGGCCAAATGCTGACAAATAGCTTAAAATTGCTGTTGTTTGAAGAGATATGTACGATTTTTTGTAGTGTCATGACTATACGACTACAAGCCCCGACGCTTTATCCTGTGTAAGGTGGAGCGGAGACAAGAGGATACTAAGTAGGGAATGGTAATTGACTGACTTGCATTGTATTTAGTAATTGCTTAAAATGTTCTGGTTTGGTGACGCTGCCTGTTTGACTTTTTAAAGTGCATTCACTGCGAATGTATGCAAGTACATTTTAAATGGTTTATATGGGAGATAGAGTGGTTGGGAGTGTTCTGTCTATAGACAGTTTTCCATCTTAAAATATTTTGGGTACTGTGAAAAATGAGTGTGTGTTTGGAATGTGTACTGTAGCATGGTGGACATTGGCAAATTGAGAGCTGATTTCATAAGCAAAAAACAAAAGTTTCAACTTCTTGCAATTTACCGCTAGAAAATTTTATTTTCCTTACAGTATTTCACACTGTAAATTCATACTTTTTCAGCACCGTGCATTTGGTTACTATGGCAACGGGGTCAAACAAATACGGACTTCATGATTGGCGTTCGAGTTATACTAGTACAATGACCTAGCGAAACAGTGGCATGTATGATGTTACAATTTATTAATAATTTGAAGGTATCTGTTATTTTTACGTCTACGTAGTATTAGAAATGTAAAGACATACTAAAACTTGGGTTTTGTCATTTAAGGTTTGGCATTCACTTTTCTCTCGTGTATAAGATTTATTTTAAAGGCAGCAAAATATGGAAATTGCACGTTTGTTTTCATCAGCGTGTCAACATAATTTAAAAAGTTTTACAGAACTTGAAAATGTTGCTGAACTTTTCACTCAAGGTTGTTTTTAAAACATAGGCGTAGGAACCTATTGGCTTAGTCGGGCTGTAGCCCAACTAAATATTTTGACTTTTTTTCATTTGCACGCTTTTGTATTTGTATTACAGTCTTTTGAAATGCACGATTTTCTAAAACTCTCCTGTACAAAAGAAATGCCCCTCCCCCACAACACACACGCAGCGTCAGCGTGTGTAGAGAGACACAAAGTGTTATCTTTCAGGGTTCCCGCGGAGCCTTAAAATGTCTTATATTTGTTTTTCCATTTAAAGGCCTTGAAAGGTCTTAAATATGACAGGTTTGCAGCTGAAGGTCTTAAGGTCTTCACTTTATTTTTCAGTGTTAACACTTTGGATGAAAACGTCGCTGTTCGGCGCCCAGCGGATCTGTACCAGTGGTGTGAATCGGCGACAGGCAGCTGTACCTTGTTGACTAAAACAACAAGAAACTTGAAAAAAATGTCACCACAATAAGCAGCACAACTGCTGCTTTCAATTGGTCTATTAAATATATGCTGTCATTTAAGTTTTTTTTAGCAAATCACATTTGAAAGTGAAGTTGCTAACAGCCAAACAAAACAGAGAATAAAGCGATGCTTGCGCTGTGAAGTAATCTGTGCAGTCTGTTAGTATCTCTTGTTAAGAATTGAGGTTGGTTTCTGATATTTAATTAAATATAAAATGATTTTTTATAAACAACTTCTGTCAATAAGATAGTATTGCTGGATAACCTATCAAGAAAATAACGTAGTAAGTTTTCAATGACTGTGTGTGAAACAAGCAGCTTGTCAGAAGAGTGCCGCGGGAAACTTTACAGGTACGTAACAAACTCCCTCCTCAGACATAAGAAAGTTTACAAACGAGAGGAGGCCATTCAGCCCATCTTGCTCGTTTGGTTGTTAGTAGCTTATTGATCCCAGAATCTCATCAAGCAGCTTCTTGAAGGATCCCAGGGTGTCCGCTTCAACAACATTACTGGGGAGTTGGTTCCAGACCCTCACAATTCTCTGTGTAAAAAAGTGCCTCCTATTTTCTGTTCTGAATGCCCCTTTATCTAAGCTCCATTTGTGACCCCTGGTCTTTGTTTCTTTTTTCAGGTCAAAAAAGTCCCCCAGGTCGACATTGTCTATACTTTTTAGGATTTTGAATGTTTGAATCAGATCGCCGCGTAGTCTTCTTTGTTCAAGACTGAATAAATTCAATTCTTTTAGCCTGTCTGCATACGACATGTCTTTTAAACCTGTGATAATTCTGGTTGCTCTTCTTTGCACTCTTTCTATAGCAGCAATATCCCTTTTTTAACGAGGTGACCAGAACTGAACACAATATTCTAGGTGAGGTCTTACTAATGCATTGTAAAGTTTTAACATTACTTCCCTTGATTTAAATTCAACACTTATATTATAATGCACATTTTTATTGCCTGTGTGCAGTACCTTACACTTTTCTCTATTAAATGTCATTTGCCATGTGTCTGCCCAGTTCTGAATGCTGTCTAGATCATTTTGAATGACCTTTGCTGCTGCAACAGTGTTTGCCACTCCTCCTATTTTTGTGTCGTCTGCAAATTTAACAAGTTTACCAGAATCTAAATCATTAATGCAGAATAGACAAAATAAATATTGGTGTTTCAATTCATCATACATGTTCAACTAAAAAATGCATTCCATTATAGTTCTGTACTTGATTAAACACTCCAATGTTTAATTTCACCAAACGTGTTGTCGAACAGGGGCTCGTTTCCCGATCGCGATGGAACATGGTGTCAGTGGCGACGCATGGGGGGGGCACGCCTGGTCACGTGCCCCCCCAGATTTCTGCCAGGCAGTGGCTTAGCCACTGCGTTAGGATCGTTCACACTGAAACATGTGTAAGACATAAAAAACTTGCAATATTGTTATATTTTTCGCTTTCCATTATAGTCTACCTGTGTGTTCACACAGGACGAGGGGCGGACGTGGCAGGGGCGGCACCGATTTTTCTTTTCGCTCACGGAGCAAACTTTTTATTTACCGCCTTGCTATCAACCAATGAGAATATATAAGCAAGCTGCACTTGCTCAACCCCACACACAGATGCATGTAACTTATAGGCTATGATTACTGTATATGCTCTGTAGCCTAGCTACTACACACATAGATGGGGTAGAGGACATCTACTATGTAATAGTATCCTATGTATTTACGTAGAATGCACTCGCCTCTCCACATATCTTACTGCCAGCTGACCTCTCCAGCGGCCAGCCTACTAATACGATTATCATTTTTCATGGATTGTGCAGCCAGCTTCATCAA
Source organism: Acipenser ruthenus (assembly GCF_902713425.1). Classification (NCBI taxonomy): domain Eukaryota; kingdom Metazoa; phylum Chordata; class Actinopteri; order Acipenseriformes; family Acipenseridae; genus Acipenser; species Acipenser ruthenus. The sequence goes on from NC_081211.1 coordinate 13,040,375, forward strand.
GGGACGGTAACCAAGTCCATCCAGGTCTTGGAGATGGAGGAGTAAATGTACAACCTATTAATTGAATAAAGAAATAAATCAGAATGAAAACAGTTCTGGACGCTGCTGAGAGAGAAACGGCAAAACTGTTTCAATTCCTGAGTTCGGTTACCTATTAGTTTTCATTCTGATTACTTGTTTAGGCTACAGCGCGTCTGTCAGCTCAACAAAGCTTGATAGGCTAGTGAATATCAGTGCAGTGTGATACCATAAAAACGAGTGGCTGGATTTGCTGTCAATCAATCAAAGTTTTTTGTTGGATCAGCTGTTCGTACTTTTTTTTTTTTTTTTTTTTTTTTTTTAAAGGCACTGTAGTTATACAATGTAGTTAATGCAACTGTGTGCACGAGTCCCTCCTCCCCCGAACCTCCAGAAGATTAGGTACCACCGGCAGTCCTGCGTCAGTCAAACGGGAATTAAATTAGTCAAGATTTGTGAAATTAAATAAAATGGTTTGCTTTGCTTTGAACACCAAATGTTAGTTAACAAAAATGAACAACCATAATTACAAATGAAATTATATATAGTTATTTTTATTTATTATCATAATGTGAAATTGAAATCTGATGCGCATGTTAAAAGTTCAAGTCCTTTGCTTTGTATTTCCTTTTTTGTTTTTAATCGGAAGTGTTCTAAACTGAATCTTTTTTTTTGGAACAACAGTGTATTTGGTTATTGGATCTTCTGTAAAAAAAAAAAGATTGTTCTTCATTTTTCGAAAATAAAACGTCAATGCACTAATAAGAAATCAGGTTGCCAATTGCACCACTGTGACTACTCACCTTAAAAAGTTACAATTTCCACCCTCTCCCGAAAAAAAAAAATCCTGGCTACGCCACTGTTGCCAGGGTTTATTATTTAAAAATACGTAAGTGCGCAGTTTATTTCAAACTTTCAAAACTTAATAACATAACCAGAGTGTCCAAGACCCTTCACCGTTATATTTGTTCTCGTGTGAGACTTCCACTTTTTCAGTCAGCGAAAATGTGCTAAAAACTGAGTGAAACTGAGCCCTGTTAATGGCAAAAAGACAGCTACTTTTGGAGTTTATCTACAACAAAAAAGCTAAACCACCAATGCCAGAGACATCAACAGAAACCAAACCTGACTTATGTAGTTCAGAATGTTATCAACAGCACGAGAGTGTGACTATACTTCCATTTCAAACGCTCAGGTTAGTTCAGGTGCAGCTGTCTGTCGATAAGAGACCCTAGCCTTTAAAGTGTTGTTTGCAGCTCTCTTGATTGTCACAATCTGGCGTAGAACTGTTTGTGATGAAAGCTCTGGTAATGTTAGAAAGCTAGCTTAATGGTTAAAATCGGGCATCGGGTTTGAGCACAGTTTTTTTTTTTTTTTTTTTTGGGGGGGGGGGTCCCACCAGTTTTTCAAGCCACGAGTCGCCAGTGCGTGGTGTTTTAAGATTAATCTCACAATCAACTTCAACTTTTCTTCCATCGATTATCAAGTGTGTTTCCCAAAATCCCACGTGAAACTCCAATTTAACTAGTGACTAGTTAAGGGCATTTGAAACATTTGTGGTGCAAAGAAGTGTATGCTTGTTTAGAGTGGAAAAAAAACGTACACTAAGGCAAACAGCGTGTTTGATGATGGTAAACGAATAAAAAAAAGAAATGCATTTACTAAAACTGAAATAAAACTGACCGAAACGCCAAAAACCATGACAGGTGCCTGCGCTCAATGTTGTTTTTTTCACATACCGTTCTGTAATTTGTAAATAAAACAGCGTTTCAGTTCTGTGCTTGAGTGGATACAATTACTGTAGTTCCTGGCGCATATACTTTTAAAATATCAGTTACTTACCAGTGTGCAATCACACATGAAAACAACAATGCCACGTTTGTTGGTCCTGCAGTCTACTCAGGTCTCTGTTGTATTTATCTGTGCCGCTGTTCAAAAAACGCAGTGATTACGCAATATGGTCATGTGACTTACATTAAGGCAGAGGGGTGAGTAGTGCCCCTCGTTCAGTCGTTTCTTGGAAATTTGGTCGAAGATAAGGCACAGGGTGTTGAAACATTGAACCCTTATCGTGTTTAAATATTGCACGCTCATATCTAAGTTTTACACACTGAGTTTTTTGTAGGTTACATGATTGCAATCTCACCTTTTATGTACAGGCAGCATTAGACAACAAGCAGAAAAAGAATATATTATAAAAAAAGGATAATAGAAAAATACATTTTAACCCTTATAGTAGCATATACATTTTGTGTAAAATAGACAAAATAAATATTGGTGTTTCAATTCGTCATACACGTTTAACTAAAAAATGCATTCCATTATATTTCTATATTTGACCTTCAACTGCAGTACTCCCTGGTGTCAGTTTTCCTTCCTGCTTCCGGCCTGACGTCAGACGACTCAGCCACCCTGTCACAATCTTTCACAGGTGCATTTACAGTTTGCATATTGCACTGTCACAGACAGTTCTGGCACGTACCTTTTGTGCTATAGGTCATTAGATCCTTTTGTATGGAAGGCCTCGGTTGCAAGGGTGTGCGGTTCTTTGATGGACCCAGATTCAGTTAAAATGTGTTTGCCCACTGACGATGGGAATGAGAATGTAGAGATGGGAGCCCAGCTAACAAGACTGAAGTTTTTGCAGGTATCAGGCTCACTGAGAGCAGAAACTGACCCAAGACTGTCACAGCTACTGGAAGCAGGCCGATCTTTGGGACACAAATTGAACATTTGTGAAAATGCAACAGGTATTGTAATGACTGTAAAGTGTTTTAGAAAATATTTTTATCAGATCTGCACAGACCTGTCGTGGTGTTCGCACAACCAGTCCGAGCTAAGCCTGGCGCAGAGTTTGAATCCTTTTGGGAACGTGCTGAGTTATTAGACATGAATTGGATGATTTAAACTGGCCTGTGTTTATTGAAGTAATATGATATACTCTTTGTGCATAATTATAATAATACTGTATATGATCCTTTCAAAAATATCTGTATACTCAGTAGAAAACAATGGATAGCTGTTGTGTGCAGTCTATGAAAGCACCTGCTGGAAGGAGTCAAACTTGGCAGGCTCTTGTCATAAGGCCTTGTTAACATATTCCAGCTTTGAGCAAAAGTAGCTTCTTTCGTTACTTTACTTTCATTACTTCATGTCTCATATTAAGCAACACCAAAAAATTGGCAAAAGGTTGCTTCAACTGGATTTTGTATTATTCTGTAACTTTTGTAAGTCCCGCCCCTTTGATTGATTTATGACCCTAAGCACCGCCCCCTTGCCCACACATTTTTGAGTGATTTATGACTCGTAAGCCCCACCCCTTTTCCCACACCTGGTTTATAGGCTAACACAGAGAAAAGAAAAAGACAGTAAGAAGAAAAAAGTGTGTATTTCTCTTTTGCCAATGCGTGAATCCCACCAAAACAATAACCTGGGTTATTGACAAACAGAGTCCCTAAACATATATACATATACATAAAAAAGTGTTTTATCATCAGTATATTATGACTATATTGCTCTGAAACATAACCCATGATGGTATGAGGAAAATGTACTGGGCCCCTATATTTCCCCCGGTTTCCAGGTTGTGGTAGGTGTTGGTGCCCCCCCACCACCACCACCACCAAAAAACTGTTTAAAGTTATTGTAGAATCTAATAAATGTTAGCACAGGGTTGAATTGTTAAGGTTTTAGGGTTGTTGGAGCCTTCCCATAATACACCTGGTTCAGCCTTTCTACATAATGGTTGATATTAATATTACAGAGAACTCTAAAAACCTATTTTAGAAGCTAACAAATGTTACCACTACATTATTTGGCTTAATAAGATTATTTTAATACCAAATAAGACACTTAGGAATAAGAGTCATCTTTTTCTGTTAAAACTGTATATATTGTGGTTAAACGCTAAAAAAAAAAAAATAGATTATCAGGATGTAAAAGCCTATAATATTATAGGCTATTATATAGAAAAAAGAATAAAAAGATGTAGTATTATAGGCTATTACATAGAAAATATAAAAACAAATGTAATATTATAGGCTATTACTTAAAAAAAAAAAATAAAGTGTGTATTTCTCTTTTGACAATGCTTGAGTCTCTCCGAAACAATAGCCTGGGTTATTGACAAACAGAAAGTCCCTAACCCTATATAAAAGTTTCATCATCATCAGTATATTATGACTATATTGCACTGAAAATTAACCCATGATAGTATGAGGAAAGTGTACTGGGCCCCTAAATTTCCCCCAGTTTCCAGGTTGTGGTAGGTGTCGGTGCGCCCCTATACACCTCGTTCTACATAATGGTTGATTTTAATATTACAGCGTACTCTAAAAAACCTATTTAAATTTATTTTAGAAGCTAATAAATGTTAGCAGTACATTATTTGGCTTAATAAGATCATTTTAAGACCAAATAAGACATAAATAGGAGTAAGGATCATCTTTTTCTGTTAAAACTGAATATATTGGGGTTTAACATATAGGCTTGATTAGCAGTTCCACATACTGCAATGTCGGCCATTTTTAATATTGCAGCGTTCTCAAACTGATTTCAAAATATAGTCATTTTAGACGTCGATAAATGTTAGCACTACATTCTTTGGATTAATAGGATGTTTTTAAGACCAAATAAAATATAAAAAGGAATAAAGGTAGTATTTATTTGTTTAAAACTGAATATATTGAGAGGAACGTAGTTCCTCGTACAAGTTAGAAAAACTTGTCTGAAACTACCGAGAGTCTCTAAACAGCTCAAAGAGTTTAGCTGTTTTTACCATGTTGCAGCGGCAAAACTAAATCACTTAGAATTACCATCTGTACCAGTACCAAAAGTCTGAAGCTTTCTTACATTAAATGTGAAAAAAACGTACATACCTCTTAAACACAATGAGATATAAGTCGTCAAACTAAGGTAAAATTGTTATTCTTCTTCTTCCGTCGACTTTTTAAGGGTGTGTAGCGACTATTCAAACAGAAAAGCTAAATAACTGGACATCCACCAATCATGTGATTCCACATGTTGGGCAACGTCAAAATAAACAAGGGAACGCAAGCAGTTTGATATCCACACCATTTATGTTTTAAAACGGCACATATCGTAGGAAAAAAAAAAAATACAAAAAATTACCGTGGTTTGAACTTGCAACATGACATTCTTGAAGAGCACACAACCTTAGCCCGCTAGTTAAAATGCATTCATTTTTTAAGCTTACATCCAAGCCTGACCAGATTCGATTTCCTGTCTGAAAATTTCTAGTTTCCTGTTTGTTAGGGTAGATACCATAGAATGGAATTGCACACAAGAGTGGCATGTAGCTTCCTTGTTTAAATCTCTGAACTCTGATCAACTGTAGTTCCTCGTTTAATTAAAAATAAATAAAGGGATTATTTATTTTGTAGAAATAAATAAATGGTTTAAATAAATGCATAGAGGAATAAATACATTTAGAAACAAATATTTTTAAATAAATAAATGTAGAAATGAATACATGTTTATATTATAAATGTATAAATAAATTAATAAATAGCAAGCTAGAAAACTACATGTCATATTAATTGATTTGGCTGATGCGTTTATCCACAGCAATTGACATTTATATACCTATATAAAAAGTACAAGTTTCATGTAAAAAAAAAAAAAAATGGCAAGTTGCCTAAAATTAACAGCGCATCAAAGAAAGTCACCGAGGCTGAAACATTTAATGGTAGCTACTGAGTCAACATTTACATTGTAACGTTTAAAAAAATCTTTTAAATTGTAACAAACAAGGGTCATTTAAATGTGTGGGCTGAAAAAAGTAACGCAGACAACACTGATTAAAACTAAACAAGTTTGAATGACAAATTCGGCAACATTGTCGAATTTTGTAAACATTTAAAACTTGTATACAGTAATTAAACGGACTGCGTTGCATAGCGTTATGCTGACTTTGAAAAACAAAATGTTAAAAACAGGATTTAATGCAAGTGACAAAACCGTTTTTCTTTACACACACTAAATTATATATGACGCGCACGCAAGCTTGCTCTCTCTCACACACACACACACAATTATCTGGCCCGTGAGCAGAAAACTAGTTATTTGTTGAAGGCCAGCATGGGCAGCAGTGTGGAGTAGTGCTTAGGGCTCTGGGTTACTAGCCGGAGGGTCGTGGGTTCAATCCCAGGTGGGGGACACTGCTGCTGTACTAAACTAAATAATAATAATCGTGGATCTTGTTGCAGTTGCAACACTCGTGGTTTGTCTTTGTTGTGTAAAAACCTGTCCATATGCAGAAACTGCTCGTGCTGCATCCGCAATTTTGGTGGAATTAACAGAAAACAGCCATGTTTTGGAATCTGATTTCATACTTCAGCCAGAAATCACCAATATTTACATTTTTCACGGTAGGCAGTCAAATACGTGACATCGTGAATTTTCCGTGGCCTTACACAACGAAACACTAGTGATCCGTCGCTTGCAGCATCTGTGGAGTAGCAGTTAGGATACTTGTTCTTGACTGGGTTCAATCACGTGGGTGACACATTGCTGCTTTATCTAGATTGGTCCAGTAAAAAACACGACTGTTTAAATGGGTAATTGTATGTCACAATTGTAGGCCTGGATAAGTGTGTCTGCTAAAATAATAATAATAATAATAATAATAATAATAATAATAATAATATGCGTGTTTGGTTGGTACTTGGATGGGAGACTGTCTGGCAATACCAGATACTTCAAACTTTTATTTGAAGTTTTACTTGTATTATTGACAAATAGAAGATTAAACAGCAAAAATGAGCTGATTTACTTTTAATTTATTGAAATGGACCGCAAAGGGTATTAATCGCAATTGAAATAATTGCATAAGAGAAGTTATAAATATATTTATTTCACGCCTCCACCCGCTGTTTTAATTGCATTTGGATCATTCCAGACACCACCTGATACGTGAGCGCAACAAACTCAGCAATGCATTGATCATTAATACATTTAAAAAACAAAACATCAAAGTCGCAGCATGCATTATATTCGGGCCGGGACATTTCAATTTGATGAGAATAAGCAGAGTGTGACATTAACAGAAGTGACATTAAATTTGACTGTGTTATGGCTACATCTGTGTTCTTTTCATACATTTACACTGTAAAACACAAGGCTGAAGTTGGCTTATTCACCAGCTTCTTATTCGCAAGCTTTTATGTGCATAAATGTATTTGTCTACGTTGAAGAAGTAACCTTGCATTTAACAGGTTAAATCACGTTGGGCCGCCGATTTCTCTGCAGGTACCTGACAAGGGGCAACCCCTCTGCAAGCCCCACTTGTATTTATCCCAGCCCAACGTGGTTTACTGGGGAAGAACAGCAGGTAAATATGCCACATATGCCAATTGCTCAACTTCTGATTCACTCTTTATGTATCTATGTTGAATTAGTAGCTTTGCATTTAATGGGTTAAATCATGTTGGATCGCTGATTTCTCTGCAGGTACCCAGCGAGGGGCACCCCTTCTGCAAGCTACAGCGAATAAGAAGCTGAGCGATTGGCATATGTGGGAAGTGTACCCGCTGTTCTGCCCCAGTAAACCACGTTGGGCCAGGCTAAATACAGTTGTAGTTTGCAGTGGGGGTGCCCCACGCCAGGTATCTGCAGAGAAATCAGCGGCCCAACGTGATTTAACCTTTTAAATGCAAGGCTGCTTATTCAACGTAGATACATAAAGAGCGAATATGATGCTGAGCGATTGGAATATGCGGCATATTTACCCGCTGTTCTTCCCCAGTAAACCACGTTGGGCCGGGCTAAATACAAGTGGGGCTTGCAGAGGGGTTGCCCCTTGTCAAGTACCAACAGAGAAATCGGTGGCCCAAAGTGATTTAACCAATTAATTTCAAGGCTACTTCTTCAACATAGACAAATACATTTATGCACTAAAAGCTGAGCGAATAAGAAGCTGAGCGAATGAGAAGCTGGCGAATAAGAAGCCAACTTCAGCCTCGTCTGTAAAACCACAGACGTGTGAAACGTTTGTATGTAAATGGAATGTGTGTATAGTAAAAAAAGTGCTCTTTTCCTAAACAGCAGTGTTTATACCTCATTATACCTGGACTCTTGACCGGAGGGTTGTGGGTTCAATCCCGGGTGAGGGACACTGCTGTTGTACCCTTGAGCAAGGTATTTTACCTTGATTCAGTATAAACAACTGGATAAATTGGTAATTGTATGTAAACATAATGTGATATAATTGTGACAATTGTAAGTTTTTGCCCTGGATAAGGGTGTCTGCTAAAAAATAAATAATAATAATTTAAATGCAATCTGCTGAACTATTTGCATTTGACTTGGTATTTGTATATTCTGAAATATAAGAATTTGCATTTGGGAAAGCTTCAAAAATATTTCAATTTTAAACACTTTTCAATAATAATGCTCATAAAAAAAGTAGAGAGACTTTTCGGTATTGCTGGTAAAGTTGATTAACCTGAAAGATTGAAACTGAAGGACACTTTTGAGAACTTCATGTTCATTAAACATAACAAACAAAACAAGTAAATTGTGCAATGCACACATATATAAATATATACATATATCTCATCATTTATGTCAGTTTTTCACAAACCTGGTCCTGCGGGCCGAGTGTCTGCTGTTTGTGTTCCAACTGAGTTCTCAATTAATAAATTGATCCCCCAATTGAACTCCCAATTGAACTAGGGCAGCAGTGTGGAGTAGTGGTTAGGGCTCTAGGCTCTGGACTCTTGACCGGAGGGTTGTGAGTTCAATCCCCAGTGGGGGACACTGCTGCTGTACCCTTGAGCAAAGTACTTTACCTAGATTGCTCCAGTAAAAATCCAACTGTATAAATGGGTAATTGTATGTAAAATAATAATGTAATTGTATGTAAAAATAATGTGATATCTTGTAACAATTGTAAGTCGCCCTGGACAAGGGTGTCTGCTAAGAAAATAATAATAACTAACGATTAGTGACTTTATGCAATGTTAGAAATATCCAACTCTTTTGGCTGCTTTCACAAACCCTGATCAGCACTAATCTTGGACTACTTTACCTGAGTTAACATTAGGTAGTTCTAGATTGGACTGTGTGGTCCAGTGGTTAAAGAAAAGGGCTTGTAACTAGGAGGTCCCCCGTTCAAACCCCACCTCAGCCACTGACTCCATTGTGTGACCCTGAGCGAGTCACTTAACCTCCTTGTGCTCCGTCTTTCGGGTGAGACGTAATTGTAAGTGACTCTGCAGCTGATGCATAGTTCACACACCCTAGTCTCTGTAAGTTGCCTTGGATAAAGGCGTCTGCTAAATAAACTAATAATAAGGCCTGTGCAGTCAGCCATTTCTTCAAGATTGGGAAACACTGTTTTATGTAACATACTTCCTATATTGGTACATACCTGTTAATTATTGTGAACTACGAGATTACTGTGTTTATGTTGTTATTATATAAACTGCTTTCCTTTTATGTCACCTTGGATAAAGGCCTCTGCCAAATTCATGTTAATAAATTAACATTTGTTGTATGGGAAAGTATTTGAAGTCCATTTAGCATTTGTCACATATTTGCATTTGTATTTAGTTTGGTAGTAAATGTATCACATTTGGATTTGTATTAAGCAAATTCGCAAGAACATTGACATTGCCACTGGTCTCATCAATTTCCTACTATCTGGAAAACACAAGTATGCTCAAAACCATAACCATCACATTTAACAATGGAGTCACCCATACCTTTCAACGTTTATGCTCAAAGTTTGAAATCATGGATAGAGTCTACATTGTTCAAGAGCAGTTCCCAGTCATTGGTGCTCATGCAATCACCATTAACAAATGTCAGGGGATGACTCTAAAAACAGTTAGGATGGATCGTGGTAACTCCATTTTCTCCTATGGACAAAGTTTCATTGCATTTTCCAGAGTTACTTCCTTAAGCGGTATCCACCTTATCAACTTTGACCCCACCTGCATCTACGCATGTCAAACTCAGTTGAAGAGTACCATCAGCTCAGAGGGATTTATTGTTCGAAGTTGAAAAGCTTGAAGGACACTAACACGCACAAGGGACACAAGGTAAAAGATCATGCGCATTTCATTCACCGAGCCATCATTAATGTTCAGGAACAGCAAAAGCCTCAGTCTTCTAAGAGAATATTGCACTTACACATCCATTCAGAGGCTTGAGCAACCCCAGTTTCACCTCATGCTATGCACATGCAACATTGCAGTGCCTTCTTCACTTGCAACCTCTGAAGGATTCATTAAAACACAGTCAACAAGAGGCTATCAGGAGCTTTGTTCACAAATAGGATCACTTGCCATCCACTGCGTCTCTAACTACTGTGGATATTTGTCACTTCTTAGGAGAACCTTTCAGTAGAGGTGAGCAGCAACATGTTGCAGAGTTTCTCACCAAATTATCTGAAATTTGTCCTGAAGTATCTTGCATGGTTTCAGTCACAATAAGTCATGGCATTCTATGTACTACATGTAACTACTGCTCATCAAACCGAGAGGAGTTGTATATTTATCCTCTACATGTACCTGCTGGTACAGATTCCATGTGTTTGGAAGAACACATTTCTAGAAATGACAAATGGGCAATGATTCCTGGTAGCAAATGTAGGTGTAGCGTGCACGGGGGAAGGCAGCAGCAGGGCTGGTAGGTGACGTAATCACACACAAAGACATAAGCCCGATATACACTCCTTGCAAAGGAGCTGGCTCTTTTGTACAGCGGTATCGGCGCTATGCTTTAGAGCGAGAGGTCCCGGGTTCGCGCCCGCCCTCCGCCTGTGTGTGGTGTGCCTCGCCCAGTGTGATGCGCCTGCCTGCGGGAACCGAGATCGCTACATAGGCAATGCAAAATTTCTCCAATCATGAAACGTGAACTTATTCAATCAGCAGGGAGACTGATTGCAGTCCAACTTATGCTTTGGGAAACCAAACCAGACGGGACCGTTACAAAGTGACACAATGCTAAGTTTACTGCTGTGCAGAAGAGCACAATTACTGTGGACAACAGGAATTACCAATTGGATTCCATTATCATACACCAAGGACAGGATGTTACTTCAGGACACTATGTGTCTGTTCTTGCTGTGGGTGCTACTGGAAAATGGGTGCATGCAAATGATGCACTTATTGAAGTCAAACCATAAACGAAATATATATGGCCTTTTATGAAGAGATCTAATGCTTTACAAATGCCTTACATTAGCCTAAGTTCATAATACCACTATATCAAGGAGAATAATGTTTTTTTCCAGCATTAAAATGTGTTAGTATACTACCCTTTCGCACGGACATGCATATGTACCTTTTGAACCATTTATAACATTGTAGTTTTGTACCTACGTAAATATCAATATATCAATACCTACCAAAATAGACATATTGTTTTCACCTCTCATGCAACTATAAGAATATAATGTTTACACTTTCAATACTATCCAAAAGTCCCTTCTACCATTATTTTACTTTCAAATCTTTTCTCATTTCTCTTATATTACTCTACTTATTACTCTCTTGTAATGTCTGTCTGTCTATTTACCATACACATTCTCGAATATCTTTCCCTCTTTGTATGACTTGAAGTGACTGAGACACACACTGAGACACACTCACACACTGATATACACACACTGAGACACACACACACACACTGAGAAACACACACACTGAGATACATACACACACACTGAGACACACACACACACACACACACACTGAGGCACACACATATAAACTGACACACACACACTGAGACACACATACACTGAGACACACACACAATGACACACACACTGAGACACACATACACTGAGACACAAACACTCTGAGACACACACATCAGTCTCAGTGTCTCAGTCACTTCAAGTCATACAAAGATCATTTCAAGTGGTTTGAACTTGCAACATGATGTTCTTGAAGAGCACACGACCTTAGCCCGCTGCGCCACACCGCATTTCAAGTGGAGCGATAAAGTGGAGCGAAGCGATCAAAAAAAGTTGCCAAGTTAGAAGCAAGAATTGTGTGAATCTTGGGCCCCAGCACCTTTCCAATTGTGCCTATTTGCTTGATGCTTGACAAGATTGGCCTAATTGCTTCTCCTAACTTGGACTTTTGTGTTTGATATCACCCCTTTAAACGGCTGATGCGTTTTTCTAACTTGTTTTTTAACATTGACAATGTTTTTGTTATATATATATATATATATATATATATATATATATATATATATATATATATATATATATATATATATATATATATATATGGGTTTAACATATAGGATTGATTAGCAGTTCAACATACTGCCCTCTGTCGGTTGATTTTAATATTGCAGCGGTCTCCAATTGTTTTCAAAATAAAGTCTAAAAACGTATTTAAAGTTATTTTAGAAGTACATTCTTTGGATTAATAGGATTATTTTAAGACCAAATAAAATGTAATTAGGAATAAGGGTCTTCTTTTTCTGTTAAAACTGAATTTTTGTTGTAGTGTTAAAGGATATATTTTTAAAATAAAAATGTTACAATTACTATCAACAGGATTCGAACCTGTGAGGGTTGTTCACCCATTAGATTTTAAATCTAATGCCATAACCACTTGGCCACGATAGTCCCCCCCTGAAAACAGTCTTAAGGCTTTAGAGTAGGGTAGAGTTTTTGTAGTTTAAAAACTTGAAAAACACCTATTTTGGGTTGTTTATAAATGACGTGTATATGAAAATGTAATTTAGAAAAAGTGAAAATAAAAAAATGTTAGCCGGCGGAGGGCTTCGATCCCCCGTAGTCATTGCTGAGAGCTGTCACGCTCCATGGCTTTTTGCAGAGTCCTGGGACATTCCAGCCGCCTTACCATCGGTCCACACCGGCTTCCTATCCGACATAGGTGAATTTGTATATATGTAATGTCGTTTCAAAGACCCCCCAGAGCACTGGCATGTTTGGACATGTTATAGGGTATGACGCTATCTATGGGGGTGTGTTTCAGGGTTCTAATAAAAAGGAGGTTCTTATTCAAGGTTCATACTGCTTAAAAGAGAACAACCGTCAGCATGGCTTCTGCAGCATTTGGAGACATTTCAGACAGCTCTTGCGACGAGTGGTTTGATTTTGATTACGTTCCAGAGAATAGGGACGCTGAAGATCCCGAGGCGCCGTGGCAATGGTGTGTATCTGAAAAAGTGTGTTTTCTACCTTGTTACGATCTGCCGAACCAGAGTCTTCCTACCACCCCTCCTATGGAGCCAGAGGTGCCAACCGAACCTGTCTTTATACCGTTGTCTCACGCTCTTCCTACAGACCCTCCTGAGGATCACGATGACCCCGACAGCCTTTACGGAGTGACATTCACAAGAATCCTCAAGATTGTCAAGGGCCTTCTGGCCTCTCTACTGGAAGTGATCATAGATCGGGATCTGCAGAAAAATGGCGCCGTGGATCACCCCAGCCAGAGATGTCATAGCTGTCTCTTTGAAGCGGACTACGGTTATTTCAACAGGAGGTTTGAAGAAATAATAGCTAAAATACACGTACCTTGATTAAAGATTCTGGTTTCTAAGGCTCTTCATCTACTCGATATTTTCCTACCTCTAACAAGATTCAGAAACTGATTGAGGATTGTTTAATTGAACTGAGACCTGAACCTTACATAAAAGAGAAGCTCCAGCAGCTGCAACAGGACCTGGACGAAAGGACTCAAGAAGTGGTTAACAAGATAACTAGATCTTTCTATCATAGAAACTTTACAGACCCCCAGGCTCCTCTGACTTATTACGGTGCTTTTGACTTTGAAGATGGGGAGCCGCATGACGCGAGACAGAATGCAGAGTGAGTTGGAGGGTCTTCTGTTTGAACTCGTAGTTGACAAATTGGCTTGTCGGAACCTCTTTAAAAACCCCTTGTCTGTCGATACAAAATGTTTCCCTGAGCTAAAAAGAGCTACGCTTGAAATCCATATGTTGGTGGATCCTAAATATTGGGCTGAAATGATTGCTGATTCTGTAAAATGTGAAATACCTTTAAATGTTTTTCTAACTGCGCTGATCCCTGAAATGTTTTACAATGGGAGTATTTGCTTGTGTTGTATACATACGTGTCTGAAGCCTGTCTTTATCATCTCGTCAATGGTCTGAATACTGATATCTCTAGAGCTGTAAAAGATACTGTATCTTGTTTAATGCATTACTATGATAGGCAATGTCGCCTGTTTATGCGTCGTTTAAAGTATCCAATTATAATTGTTAATCTGTAAACTGAGTGAATAAACCCTTTTGTACTTTACAATCACCGCATTTGTTTGACTTTTTTTCAGCAAATGAAACGAATTTACTACGATGTTTCAAATCCAGGGGGGTTTGGAGGCCGACAGTCTCTACAGAGAGTTCTTAGGGAGGGGGGGTGTAGGGTTAGTGATAAGGATATAGCCGAATGGTTATCTGAACAAGACACTTACACCCTACATAAACCCTCTAGAATAAACTTTAAAAGAAACCGCATATTTGTATCTAATATTGACGATCAATGGCAGGCTGATTTAGTACATATGTCTAGTCTGTCAAAGAAAAATAACAGCAACAAGTTTATGTTAACATGCATAGACGTTTTATCCAATTTCGCATGGGTTCAACCTCTAAAAAACAAAACAGCTGTGTGTTTGACAAATGCTTTCAAGAAAATCTTTGAAAGCGGTCGTTCTCCCAAAAAATTGCAAACTGATAAAGGTAAAGAATTTTTAAACAAGTCCTTTCAAAACTTGTTAAAAAAAAATAGTATAGCGCACTTTACCACCGGTAATGAATTAAAAGCCTCTATTGTTGAAAGGTATAATAGAACCCTAAAGACTAAAATGTGGAAATATTTTACAGCCTTCAACACTCACAAGTATTTAGATAAGCTAGAAGAAATGGTTCTCTCTTATAATAATTCTTACCATAGAAGTATTAAAATGAAACCTTCAGAAGTTAATGCAAGCAATTCCTTTAAAGTTTTTAAGAACCTATATACTAAGGAATTTCTGTACAAACCACCTAAATTCAAGTTTCAGATTTGGGATGCTGTTCAAGTATCAAAACTAAGGGCCCCCTTTATAAAAGGTTACGAGCAAGAAAAAATAAAAAGGTAAAAAGTATTGTCTTATAAAGTGGAGGGGTTGGCCGGACAAATTTAACAGCTGGATCGATGCTAAGCAGTTGCAGGATATTAAGGGGACTATAGCATTGTAGATTTCATTACACCGAGGCTACTGACAAGATGATCAATCCTCCTTTTATGTGACTCTACCCAGTAACGCCTCAAAGGACATATTTCCAAAGAACACTATAGCCGATTTTACTATACGGTTATCAAAACCTGTGAATCTACAAAGAAAATGGGAAGTTGGATTAGCAGAGATCCAATACCCTTATACGTGGGAAAATATAAGTGATACAGAGAATAGATGTTTTACCCGTAATATAGATACAAATGTTAAAACAGTATTTAAAATAGCCGCCGGTTATTATGATACCATAAAATAATTAATAAACGCTATGAATAATGCTTTTAGAGATTGATCGACATAGAGTTATTATACAAATCTGTAGAAAGAAAAGTTTATATACTTGGAGATGCCAAATTGTACCTGTATACAGAGGGCCAATTAGGAAGGATCTTGGGGTTCTATGAAGCCACCGCTGAGAAAGCTTATAAGAGGGGGTTTTAACCGGCAGACATTAGAGCAGGATTTTACACTTTGTATGTATACACCGATATAATAACCCATCAAGCAGTGGGGGATAGCTACGTCCCCCTTCTAAGGTGTGTTCCTATTGATGGATCCCCCAATGAAATAGTAACAATAACTTATGACAGACCTCATTATGTGGCTGTCAGTAAGAATAGTTTTGACACTATAACTTTGCAACTTAAGATAGATCAAAACCGTCTTGTTCCATTTCGTTTTGGGAAGGTCATAGTGAAGGTCCACTTCAGACCTGTTAAACAGTCTCTTTATATATAATTGAAAAGAATACGAAAATGAGGGTCTACGGAGATTCTAACCCTTATATACAATATTACAAAAATCAAGCTGGAAATGGGATGCCCAGGTTTACCTGGGCTCTGGTAATGTACAGGGCTGGGATAGGGGGGATATTCAGAGGGCTTTTTAGAAAAGCTATGCCTTTACTTAGAAGGGGTTTTGATATAGCTAAACCTCATTTAAAGTCAGATTAATTAGCCAGAGTAGTAGCACATATCCTTATAGATGTCTTATAAAATTGTTGCTCAATTATGGTAAGGACACCCTGGAATCTCAATTTTCGGCATGGATGTATTTTAAAGACACCGCCGGCCATATGTTGGAGATCCTGCAGGGGCAAATGATGGTTTAAGACAAAGATGTGTTTATACCCGAAGAAGTCACGTATTTGAACTTTTAGGACCTCTACATTCTGATATTTTTTTCAAGAAAAACTCATGTTAAACGGCCTTGATGTAAAAATTAAAATGATTAGGGCTAGTGAGTTTTGTTTAATGGCAGGCGATGCAAACCAGTACAAACTTCACCTTTTAGAAGCCTCTCTTTATGTCAAGAAAGTTAAAGTGTCTCTGGATGTGAAAATTGGACATGCTCAGGCCTTGATGACTTCAAATGCTAAATATCCCATTGAAAGGGTCGTTGTCAAGGTTTAAAAGGGGTAGCAGTGTGGAGTAGTGGTTAGGGCTCTGGACTCTTGACCAGAGGGTCATGGGTTCAGTCCCTGGTAGGGGACACTGCTGCTGTACCCTTGAGCACGGTACTTTACCTAGATTGCTCCAGTAAAAACCAAACTGTATAAATGGGTAATTGTATGTAAAAATAACACCGTGTAACAAATTTTTTTTTTTTTTTTTGGTTCCTGGGTAGTAAGTGTTATTTCCTAATTGCGTATGCCTCAAAAGTATAGAAAATGGCTATTATTCCCCACAAACTTTGCTTTTGTGACCAGGACAGTGATATTTTGAAATTTACCTATTTTCCAGAACATTCCAGATAGATTCAGTGCTGAGTAAACTTGGAGTAACTTCTAGAACTTTCTAGAACTTTCCAGTAATATAAATAGCTGCTCCATAATGGTAACAAGTACCCGTCTCTTCCCCTGGCTCACTCGGTGCACCTCAAAGAGGATTACAACAGTACCAAGACCTTGCTGGACGCCTTGAAGTATGATGAGTACGGCTGGGAGGTCATAGGAGACTTCAAAATGGTGGCATTCCTGATGGGTCTCCAAGGCGGTTTTACCAAGTTTCCCTGCTATCTTTGCCTTTGGGACAGCAGGGACACCAAGGCGCACTACCACAGGCGGGACTGGCCACAGCGGACCGAGTTCTCTGTGGGGAGGAACAACGTCAAGTGGGAGCCACTGGTGGACCCCCGGAAGGTGCTGATGCCACCACTGCACATCAAATTGGGCCTTATGAAACAATTTGTCAGAGCTCTAGATAAGGAGTCGGCAGCCTTCAAGTACCTTCAAGACTTCTTCCCTAAGCTGTCTGAGGCAAAGGTCAAAGCCGGTGTCTTCGTCGGACCACAGATAAAGAAGATCCTGGAGTGCAATGAATTCCCCAAGAAGCTCACTAGTAAGGAGAAAGCGGCTTGGAACAGCTTTGTCGCAGTGGTTCGGGGCTTCCTGGGCAATCACAAGGCCGAAAACTATGTGGAGCTGGTTGAGACTCTGGTGAAGAACTACGGCACAATGGGCTGTAGGATGTCCCTCAAAGTCCATATCCTTGATGCTCATCTTGATAAATTCAAGGAGAACATGGGAGCGTACTCGGAGGAGCAAGGCGAGCGCTTCCACCAGGATATACTGGACTTTGAACGCCGCTACCAAGGACAGTATAACGAGAACATGATGGGAGACTACATTTGGGGGCTGATTCGTGAAAGTGATTTACAGTATAATCGTAAATCTCGAAAAACTACTCACTTCTAAATCTTTTTTGTATTACTTTAGTATAAATACATGTTAATTTGGATTCATATGTTGTTTTTTTCTGACTTTGTGAACGAAAAGACACAAATTCGCCCGTTTTCTCACTGGAAATAGGTAAATTTCAAAATATCACTGTCCTGGTCACAAAAGCAAAGTTTGTGGGGAATAATAGCCATTTTCTATACTTTGGAGGCATAAGCAATTAGGAAATAACACTTACTACCCAGGAACGAAAAAAAAAAAAAAAATTGTTACACGGTGTTATCAGTGACAGCATCATTAGGAGAGGTTAACAATGTTAAAGTATTAGTCTCTTTTTCATTCTGTTTAATCAAGGTCAGATACCTTTGTAAAAAAGCAGTATATAGTTTAATTTTTTCATAATCGCTAATATCAGTTCTCTGTAACACACTTTTCGTATCGTTATCAAGGTGACTTTCCACGGCTTTTCTAATAGGTTCAGGAGAAGTGGAGGGGCCTTGTCGTAGTCTGTCAATCTGTTGTTGGGGGATGAGGTACATTTTCTGAGCATACTCCATACTTTTAACGTCTTGCAGTTAAAAGATCTGATAAAAAAAGGTATGACAATCCCTAACAAAGACCCTATAAACCCTCCTTTTTGGTTAACTGTTCTCTTCTTTTTGTTGTCTTTTTGTTGAGGTTGTTTCTTATTACATAACTTCTTTATTATGTCCTTTTCTTTTTTAAGTCTTTTTAATTGGGCGTTGGTCAAAGGAATATTCCCACTTAAAGTGTTTATGGCTATTTCAGCAATAGATTTGATAAGATCATCAGAGGCCTCTTGTAAAACGATTCTTCTCTGGGGAGAAGAGCCGCTGACTAACCTTTTTAAGAGGGGGAGGTTTCTTTTTATTCTAGCCAACATGTTTCTGCTGTTGATAAAATAATCTTTGTAAGCATCTACAGCACTTTATAACCTCTTAGCCTTGGGGTTTTTCATAATATAGGTGGCAGGCCAATCAGGTTGGAACAAACCTGTTCGTAACCGATAATCTTCAGGGGTCTGTGCTTTTAAATCTACCAAGAGATAACCATATGGTTGTTTTGTCGCATCTTCAAAAGCTTCTAAAAAGAAATTAGAGTTTCACGGGTACATCTGTCTCGCTAGGGTGTCAATCTGCAGCTTGTCTCTGGGGTTTTAAAAAAGAATAATGTAATTAGCATTTAAGTTTATGGTACATAGTAACGCATTAAACAAGATAACGTATCTTTACAGCTCTAGCGATATCAGTATTCAAACCATTGACGAGATGATAAAGATAAGCTTCAGACATGTATGTATACAACACAAGCAAATACTCCCATTTACAGGGGTACACCATGTAAAACATTTCAGGGATCAGCGCATTTTACAGAATCAGCAATCATTTCAGCCCAATATTTAGGATCCACCAAGGCATGTATTTCAAGCGTAGCTCTTTTTAGCTCAGGGAAACGTTTTGCATCGACAGACAAGGGGTTTTTAAAGAGGTACCGACAAGCCAATTTGTCAACTACGAGTTCAAACAGAAGACCCTCCAACTCACTCTGCATTCTGTCCCGAGTTATGTGGTTCCCCATCTTCAAAGTCAAAAGCACCGTAATAAGTCAGAGGAGCCTGGGGGTCTGTAAAGTTTCTATGATAGAAAGATCTAGTTATCTTGTTAAGCACTTCTTGAGTCCTTTCGTCCAGGTCCTGTTGCAGCTGCTGGAGCTTCTCTTTTATGTAAGGTTCAGGTCTCAGTTCAATTAAACAATCCTCAATCAGTTTCTGAATCTTGTTAGAGGTAGGAAAATATCGAGTAGATGAAGAGCCTTAGAAACCAGAATCTTTAACCAAGGTAAGTGTATTTTAGCTATTATTTCTTCAAACCTCCTGTTGAAATAACTGTAGTCTGCTTCAAATAGACAGCTATGACATCTCTGGCTGGGGTGGACCACGGCACAACCAGCACCATTTTTCTGCAGATCCCGGTCTATGATCACTTCCAGTAGAGAGGCCAGAAGGCCCTTGACAATCTTGAGGATTCTTGTGAATGTCACTCCGTAAAGGCTGTCAGGGTCGTTGTGATCCTCAGGAGAGTCTGTAGGAAGACTCTGTTCGGCAGATCGTAAGAAGGTAGAAAACACACTTTTTCAGATACACACCATTGCCACGGCGCCTCGGGATCTTCAGCGTCCCTATTCTCTGGAACGTAATCAAAATCAAACCACTCGTTGCAAGAGCTGTCTGAAATGTCTCCAAATTCTGCAGAAGCCATGCTGACGGTTGTTCTCTTTTAAGCAGTATGAACCTTGAATAAGAACCTCCTTTTTATTAGAACCCTGAAACACACCCCCATAGATAGCGTCATACCCTACAACATGTCCAAACATGCCAGCGCTCTGGGGGTCTGTGGAAGGGTGGTGGGCAATTCACTGACATAAGGAAACAGTACTTTATTTGTAACGCCGCTCAGGCGCACTGATTTATTCGGTGCAGTAGATGGCGCTGTTGTCCATGGACTGGATACTGACAACAGTAACCAGAACCACGGTGTTTACCAATACAGGTACAGGTACAGGCACAACAAGTGCTTGTAAATAATAATGAAAACCAAAGGCGAAAGAAAAAGGTAAAATAAAACACAGTAATAAAACTACAAACAAAAGTGCTGCTTACGCAGTGCCCCCACTGCCGCTAAGCCGGTCAGAACGAGCCTCCGTCCTACGCTCAGTTACCTATACACTGGGATGGCCGGTTTTCCCCGTACAACTAAGCACGTCCCCTCGGGTACGTGGTGATTTCTGTTATTTATTTCCTCTTTAAATTATTTTAAGGCTGGCTGTTTTCCCCAGCCAGGTTTGCCTCGTTTTGTTTTAAAACTGACGTCTTTTGTCAGTGTCACTGTGTGTTCCCCAAACACGGCCACCCGAGTGCACAACCAAGCGCAGTTCTTATGGGCCGAGCAGTCTCCCAAGGCCTGCCCCTCAGCCAATCAAAGAGAGGGAAAGCACACACACCCTCTTCCCCACCTCTCCGTGTCATCGCCATGACCGACAGGCGGATCCCACGAGACTGCTGCCCTCTACCTGCAGTAATACGGATGTGCCAAATAGTGTCCAGATCTTCCGTTACTGGGTCTTTGAAACGACACTACATATATACAAATTCACCTATGTCAGATAGGAAGCCGGTGTGGACCGATGGTAAGGCGGCTGGAATGTCCCAGGACTCTGGAAAGAGCCATGGAGTGTGACAGCTCTCAGCAAGGAGTATGGGGGATCGAAGCCCTCCGCCGGCTAACATTTTTTTATTTTCACATTTTTCTAAATTACATTTTCATATATACGTCATTTATAAACAACCCAAAATAGGTTTTTCAAGTTTTTAAACTACAAAAACCCTACCCTACTCTAAAGCCTTAAGACTGTTTTCAGGGGGGGACTATCGTGGCCAAGTGGTTATGGCATTAGATTTAAGATCTAACGGGTGAACAGCCCTCACAGGTTTGAATCCTGTCAATAGTAATTGGAACATTTAAAAAAATATAAATAAATTATATATATATATATATATATATATATATATATATATATATATATATATTAGTCCAAAGAATGTACTGCTAACATTGTTTAGCTTCTAAAATAACATTAAATAGGTTTTTTAGACTATATTTTGAAATTAATTACAGCCAGCTGTAATATTAAAATCGACCACCAGAGGGCATTATGCAGAACGGCTAATTCTACATGTTAACTACAAAATATATTCAGTTTTAACAGAAAAAGATGACCCTTATTCCTAATTACATTTTATTTGGTCTTAACATAATCCTATTAATCCAAATAATGTAATGCTAACAATTTTTAGCTTCTAAAATAACATTATTCTTAATAACCCTTATTCCTAATTATGTCTTAAAATAATCTTATTAATCCAAAGAATGTAATGGTAACATTTATTAACGCCTAAAATAACTTTAAATAGGTTTTTAGAGTTATCTGTAATATTAATATCAACCATTATGCAGACCCAGGTGTATTATGGGTAGGCCCCAACAACCCTAAAACCTTTACAATTCGAATCTGTGCTAGATTCAAAAATTAGATTAAAAAATAACTTTAAACAGAGTAAGTTGTAATATTAAAATCAACCATTATGTAGAACCATGTATTATGGAAAGACACGATACCTACCATGACACAAAATCCAGTGGAAATGTAGGGGCATATCATCGTGGGTTACTTTTCAGTAATATTATTATAATATACTGACGATAAAACTTTTTAACATGTTTAGGGCGTCTCTGTTTGTCTATAACCCAGGTTATTGTTTCAGAGGGACTCGAACATGGTCAAAAGAGAAATACACACACACACTTCTTTCTTTTTTTTTTCTTTTCTCTGTAATAGTCTATAAACTAGGGCACAACAGATGTCATTTTTAGGGTTGGGCTATTTTTGGCGGATATCCAATTAATGTCAGAAAAAAGGGGTGGGGCTTAAGGGTCATAAATCACTCAAATGCGTGGGGAAAGGGGCGGGGCTTAAGGGTCATAAATCACTCAAATGCGTGGGGAAAGGGGCGGGGCTTAGGGTCATAACTCGACCAAATATGGGCGGGGCTTAGAAAGTGACATTCGCTGTATCACCTTTACTACTACTCTCCCCCAGGATATTGTTACCATATAGGTAATTTTCCACTTTGGATCTTATTATAGTTTCCATAAGTTTACATAAAATAGAAGTCAGGCTTATTGGTCTGTAGTTACCTGGTTCAGTTTTGTCTCCCTTTTTGTGGATCGGTATTACGTTTTTCCAGTCTGTCGGTACAACCCCTGTGTCAAGAGACTGTTCATGATCTTGGTTAGTGGTTTGTAAATAAATACTTTCTTTGAGTGCTATTGGGAAGATCTCATCTGGCCCAGGGGATTTGTTTATTTTAAAAGCTCCTAGTCCCTTTAACACCTCTGCCTCTGTTATGCTAAAATTATTTAAAACTGGATAGGAACAGGTCGACAAGTGAGGCATGTTGTCCGTGTCCTCCTTTGTAAAAACTTGTGAAAAGTAATCATTTAATATATATGCTATTTTTTTCTTCGTCTATGATTTTGCCATTTGTGTCTCTTAGACATGTAACCTCCTCTTCAATGTTCTCTTGCTGGTATAATATTGGAAAAACATTTTGTAATTGGTTTTAGCCCCCTTAGCAATGTTGATTTCTATCTCTCTCTTGGCCTTTCTAACTTCCTTTTTGACTTGTGATTGCAGTTCCAAGTACTCTTTCTGTGTACTTTGTTTTTGGTCCCTTTTAAACGCTCTGTAAAGTACTTTTTTTTTGCTGAATATTTTTTTTAATTGATCTATTAAACCATTTTGGCCATTTTGTTTTATATTTAGATTTGTCTGCTTTTGGGATGTAATTGTTTTGCGCCTCTAGTACTACATTTTTAAAAAACAGCCATCCTTTTTCTGTGGATGTTTTCTCTATTTTACTCCAATCTACTTCTGTTAGTCTCTGTTTCATACCTTCATAGTTTGCTTTTCTAAAATTGTTAAACTTAGCTTTAGTCATTACTTTTTGGGTTTTGAAAATCACTTCAAATGAGACCATGTTGTGGTCTGAGTTTGCCAGTGGCTCTCTGACCTCTGTTTTAGTTATTCTGTCTTCGTTATTTGAAAAGACTAAATCAAGGCATGCCTCCCCTCTAGTCGGTGCCTTGACAAATTGCGTTAGGAAGCCGTCATTTGTCATTTCCACCATTTCAATTTCGTCCGTCGTGCTCCCCACCTGGTTCTCCCATTTTATATGGGGGAAGTTGAAATCCCCCATTAGTATGGCTTCTCCTTTTCTACACGCATTTCTAATGTCATTGTATAACAGATTATTTTGCTCTGCATCTGAATTTGGCATCTATAGCATGCTCCTATTATTATGCCCTTTGAATTTTTGTCCATTATTCTGACCCATATTGATTCGGCATTGTTTTCTTTGTCCAGATTTAACACTTGGGCTTCAAGACTATTTCTTATGTATAGCGGTACCCCTCCACCTCTTCTGTCCTGCCTGTCTTTCATATACAGTGTGTACCCACTAATATTATATTCGTATCCATCACTCTCAGACAACCAAGTTGTCTTGTGCAGTTTCAGAAAATATATACTTATACATACTTATTTTATTCTTTGATGGAGTAGTGGCCATTTGAAATCAGGGTGGGTACAATAGACCATGGGCTGCATTTTTCAAAGTGACCTGGTATCTGTCTAGAGCATCTAAACCCTCCAAAAACAATGAAAAGATTTCCACATAGGCACAGGCACATCCAGCATCTTAAAAGTGTCTATATTCTTACACCAAACATTAGCATTTTAGGGACTAAATGTGATGCAGGTATAATACATTTTATGAAAAAGTATCATTTTGTTTACAATAACAGCTGTATTTTTTGATCACATGTCCAAATAACAAATAAACCACAAAAACTTGACACTAATATAAACTACAAAGTCTGCCAATATATATATATATATATATATATATATATATATATATATATATATATATATATATATATATATAGTACTGTGCAAAAGTTTTAGGCAGGTGTGAAAAAATGCTGTAAAGTAAGAATGCTTTCAAAAATAGACATGTTAATAGTTTATATTTATCAATTAACTAAATGCAAAGTGAGTGAACAGAAGAAAAATCTACATCAAATCAATATTTGGTGTGACCACCCTTTGCCTTCAAAACAGCATCAATTCTTCTAGGTACACTTGCACACAGTTTTTGAAGGAACTCGGCAGGTAGGTTGGCCCAAACATCTTGGAGAACTAACCACAGTTCTTCTGTGGATTTAGACAGCCTCAGTTGCTTCTCTCTCTTCATGTAATCCTAGACAGACTCGATGATGTTGAGATCAGGGCTCTGTGGGGGCCATACCATCACTTCCAGGACTCCTTGTTCTTCTTTACGCTGAAGATAGTTCTTAATGACTTTCGCTGTATGTTTGGGGTCGTTGTCATGCTGCAGAATAAATTTGGGGCCAATCAGATGCCTCCCTGATGGTATTGCATGATGGATAAGTATCTGCCTGTGCTTCTCAGCATTGAGGAGACCATTAATTCTGACCAAATCCCCAACTCCATTTGCAGAAATGCAGCCTCAAACTTGCAAGGAACCTCCACCATGCTTCACTGTTGCCTGCAGACACTCATTCGTGTACCGCTCTCCAGCCCTTCGGCGAACAAACTGCCTTCTGCTACAGCCAAATATTTCAAATTTTGACTCATCAGTCCAGAGCACCTGCTGCCATTTTTCTGCACCCCAGTTCCTGTGTTTTCGTGCATAGTTGAGTCGCTTGGCCTTGTTTCCACGTTGGAGGTATGGCTTTTTGGCCACAAGTCTTCCATGAAGGCCACTTCTGACCAGACAGTAGATGGGTGTACCAGGGTCCCACTGTTTTCTGCCAATTCTGAGCTGATGGCACTGCTGGACATCTTCCGATTGCGAAGGGAAGTAAGCATGATGTGTCTTTCATCTGCTGCAGTAAGTTTCCTTGGCCGACCACTGCGTCTACGGTCCTCAACGTTGCCCGTTTCTTTGTGCTTCTTCAAAAGAGCTTGGACAGCACATCTGGAAACCCGTCTGCCTTGAAATTTCTGCCTGGGAGAGACCTTGCTGATGCAGTATAACTACCTTGTGTCTTATTGCTGTGCTCAGTCTTGCCATGGTGTATGACTTTTGACAGTAAACTGTCTTCAGCAACCTCACCTTGTTAGCTGAGTTTGGCTGTTCCTCACCCAGTTTTATTCCTCCTACACAGCTGTTTCTGTTTCAGTTAATGATTGTGTTTCAACCTACATATTGAATTGATGATCATTAGCACCTGTTTGGTATAATTGTTTAATCATACACCTGACTATATGCCTACAAAATCCCTGACTTTGTGCAAGTGTACCTAGAAGAATTGATGCTGTTTTGAAGGCAAAGGGTGGTCACACCAAATATGGATTTGATTTAGATTTTTCTTCTGTTCACTCACTTTGCATTTAGTTAATTGATAAATATAATCTATTAACATGTCTATTTTTGAAAGCATTCTTACTTTACAGCATTTTTTCACACCTGCCTAAAACTTTTGCACAGTACTGTATATATGTTTGCCAGGGGTACATTTAAAAAGAACATAGAGTAATTTTGATGTAAGCCAGGAAAGTCCCAAATTAAAAAAATGCCTGTAGCACAGGGCGTTACAAGGGCCTCAGCAGAGAAGGGGTTAAAATGTTTACAGTATCAAAAACATTATAGTTGTATATTTTCTTCCTTTGTTTTTCTTTTGCAAATAAGAAATGTATCATACGCCGAAAACATATTCAACCAGCTGCTATTGCTATTACTAAAATGCATCAGCGGTAATAAATAAAACAAAGATGAAATAATTATACACAGTGGTTTAGAGAATATATAATACTGTTAGAAAATCAATTCAAGATCATTCTTTTCTTTTACTTTTATTGTGCATTTCTGAGTCGTCCTGCATACCCCCTATGACCCTTAAAAGTAGCCCCTGGCTGAAAACCCCTGCTATATATTACTAGTCAGATATTCCTTCACAAGCTATACAGTGCTGTATAATTATAATGACCCAGATTCAATTTGCTACAGATCAAACAAAGCAATTGTCACATTTTAACAGAGTGCAGAATAAAGTGGCCTAAATATATGATCCAAGTTGCAAATCTACTTCCTAATATTACAAAAAGAAGATAGAACCCTTTGGTCACAGTTTTGCTAAAAATGCGATACACAGAAAGAGCACAGATTAAAAATACATAAAATACACGTGCATGCATTTGATGAGTTCCCTTTTAAATACACAATTAAAATATCTCCAATTCATTCTGCCTTGGGTCAGCCAACATTTCTCTCAGTTTTCCAGTTCTGATCTCTTTTAAAGTAACTTTTGCCTCCCAAACTATGCGTTCACATTATACTCACATTAGCAGCCGGTGCTGAAATCCTTTATATTTGTAGTTACCGATAAATTAATAGAAGCCAGCGGTCAAAGGCAGATGAAACAAAATGCGGTACCGCTTTTTTTACCATTTTACCCCTGAACCCATGCTGTCTACCCCCTATAATATTGTTGCTGTATAAATAGTCTTCAAGCTTACCTTTCAATATTGCTTCCATCATTTTGCAAGTTATGGAAGTTAAACTAATTGGTTTATAATGACTTCGGTCTGTTTTATCCCCCTTTTTATTTAATACCTCTACTTCACTGATGCTAAAATCTTCAAGACCTGTGTGTGCACAACCGGGCGGCATTATAATGTATTTGTTTAAAATTGTTGACCTATTAGTTTAACTTCCACAGTTATTTTACTTTTATAATATTGGAATATTTTTTTAGGATTATGTTTAGCATCCCTGGCAATGTTTCTTCCTGGATTTCTTTTGGGCTTTCTAAAATTAATTTTACCTGTTTAAGCATATTCCTATATTCTTCCCAATTTTGTCCACTTCCATCTTTCCTGTAAGTCATATACAGCTGTCTTTTGTCCTACATTTATTTTTTATTGACCTGTTTAACAATCTTGGTGACTGCTTGTTAAACCTGGTCTTTTTAATTTTAGGTATATACTTGTATTATAACTTTAAATCTGTTCAATTTACCTTTAACTGTCATACCCTCCAATTTCCCTGCCCAGTCTATTTCTCCCAGTTCCTGTCTCATCCCTTCAAAGTGAGCCTTTCACACTAGTTAGTGCAGCCTGTTGCCTGGAATCCTAGGTCATTTCGAATGTAACCATGTTATGATCACTGGACGCCACTGGTTCTACTACTTCTATATTACACAGCATGTTTTGCTATAATTTCTATTCTGACCTGGTGTTCTGTAAAATATGTTATTGATAGTTTCTTAAGTGCTTTTTGATTTAAATAAATAGTTGATCAATCTGGTAATCAAATATTATGTTTTATTTGAATATACAGAGCATCAAAAGAAACTTATCACTATTATAACAATTTTTTCTGAAAAAATAAGGTATATAAATGATGGACATTGCCAGAATGTTTTTGGTTTCTTTTTAATCACTCGATCATTCATCCTTGACAATGACACGCTTGAGTGACTATGACTGAAGCAGATGCACTTAATCACCTAATTAGTGAGACAGTTGATTGGACACTGGATATGGAGTGATTTCAGCTGTTGAATTGCAAGCTTGAATAAAAGCAATAAAGAAAATCACAGAAAAAAAACAATATGCCACGTCTGTCAAGAGAGCAGTGCCTTCGTGCAATTGGCATGTTGGAGGCTGGACTAGGGCAATGTACAGTGGCTCACCATCTTGGGTGCTCACACAGCCAGCGATTTCAAAACTGGCAAGATGGTATAACCAGACACACTCTGTCAATGACAGGCCACGAACTGGGAGACCAAGAGTCACAACACCTGCCCAAGATCGACAGATCATTTTGCAGCATCTTCGTGACGTCAATTGTTAATCAGCACAATAAAAAGTCACTGCACCTGCTCTGAAACAGAGTTTGTCATTTTTTGATCACATCTAGTGAATTTTATCCAAATATAAGTGATAAGTTTCTTTGATGATCAGTATATATGGTTAAACAATAATACTATACTACATAATGTTTATTATGAAACAGTATTACTGTAGCGCGGTCACTGTGAGTTGAAAACAAATACGTTTACCCTCTGCAGTATCTTGCTCTCTAGACATAAAATAAAAAGATTATGAAAAAGGACATACGTTTTTCAAACCTTATAAATAGGTTCGGTAGCAGAAAAGAAAAATGCGTTTAAGAATGTATTTAGCTAACACGGTCAGTACTAAGGTTGCCAAAACAAACTACAGGAACACAGGTATGGTAGTATTACATGCTATATACTTGTTGGTTTTAACCCAAATTATTTAATCTAACCTGGTACAAACAAATTGAAAGTATTCAAATAATATGTTTGTTTTTATCTTACCTGTAGTACAGAACTGCAAGTCGCTTCACTAGAAATCTGATCTTCCTCACCCATATTTTTATTTGTTGCACAGAAAAAGTACTCAGTGTAATTTAAACCGAAGCTCTGTTCACAAATGTATAGAAATGTGTTTTTAGTAATAGAGTGGTATACAATTAGTAATAACTTATGCTGGGCTCAGCTAACAAACCATGCAGACCCGATAACAAACAAACAAACAAACACACAAACAAACACTGGTGTTAAAAAAATCCCTTTTAGGTTTTAACCTTTTGCAGACGCACGTTCCTGGTCCTTTTACAAACTGTACCCAACAATAATGCTAGACAAAATTACCTTACAGAAATAATTATTTAAAATAAAGCTTCTAAGATGATCTTCTAACTCTAGCATGCGCAATTCCATTATCCCTAATTTAATTTACAAAGATAAGTAGAATTCGTATCAGTATAATATTCAAAATCTTCACAGATGGATGTTAATGTGCAATATGAACTTAATTTGACATGTAGGAAAGCTTGAACCAGAAACCAAGGACCTGTCATAAGAAATGTACTAACGAGAGGAGGTTCACATTAGCTCACTGAAACTCTGTTGGGTCTTAAGGGATCCCAGTCACCTCAGAGTTCACAACATTTCTATCCCACTAGGCTTTAACCTTTTCACCAAACCAAAAACAATATACAGGGGCTGGTACAGAGATACAGAGATGTGCTTCTGCTTTAACCAGTAAAGCAGCTGTGTGTGGTATTATCTAATGTGGCTGATATTGACTAGTTTAACTTCCACAATTAATTTATAATATTGGAAGGTTTTTTAGGTTTATGTTTAGCATGTCAATGTTTCGGTTAAGAAAAAAAACCCTACAAATTCTTAATTTCACAAAGCTTCCTTGTCTGCTGGTTTGTCCAGTCACTGTGTGTGTGTTAATATCAGCAGTGTATTAATAGCCTTGTAAAAGATGAAGCCTCAGTTGAATCATTTATTCTCTTTCTGTGTCATCACCAATGCAGTCACCCTTGGAACAATAGAGAAATGGAACAAAGAGAGAGCAGTTAGTAAAGCACATAGGTCGAGAAAAGCACACATGGTTTTGTTTGCACCAGAGCAAAGTTTGCACCCATTGTTGAATGTCTGCAAACTGGCAAGAAACAACTAAAATGTAAATTGAATTGGTCCATCCTACACCTATGTTGTTACTGGGTGCTACTTTTGCTCTGCTGCAAACAGAATTATTGATTTATAACAATTGATTTATTTTGAAAAAAAAAAACCAAAAACACAAATAAATGTAAACAAAGCGAGAAAACCACTGCCAAGTGTTTTAAATAAAACCACGTTTGTTTTTTTAAAACTAAATTAATGATTATTCATGCTTTTGGCTACACATCTCTCTTTGTTTACAGCTTTTATCTGTAAACTAATTTGTGGTAATGCTATTGTCAGTGATTGGAAGCTACCAACAGATGAATATGCAGTGGCAGCCAAGTGGTGAAAACTTAAATTAGAGCAACAGAACAGAAAACATTCTCTAACACAGAGGTTCTCAACGCTGATCCTGGGGATCCCCTATGTCTGCTGTGTTCATTCCAATTGCTCTCAATTACTTAACAGACCCTTAATTGAACTGAAAATTTGCTTAATTTGACCTTTTATTTAATTGTTTACAGCTCTTAAACAGTTGCAGATTTCAAGTTAGCTATAACATTTGATTAAGCCCTGGACACACTGCCCGATGTGATCAATAGCGATTCTTTCAGTCGCATCGGGCCATGTGTTATGCTTTGTGATGAGATTTTACAGGATCGACCAATCAATTTAAGTTGGCTCGCAAAGTTTAAACATGTTTAATATTTTGTGATGCGATTCCCTCGCATCGCCTGGTGTGTTATACCCTCTCACAAGTCTCAAAGTCAGCAACCAATGAGTTCACTGTGTTGTTAAAGTAACGTTAAGGTTTCATTGCAAATGTCCAAAAGGTTAGGAAATTGCAAGTTCAGGTAGCCACGCAACCTTAACTCTGCACCCTTATGTGTATGTTTCCTGTCACACTTGACATCACATATGACATCACTAAGCACATGACAAATTCTCCCTGAAGACTGGCCATACAGACATAACACTGGGAAATCATAGTCATTGTGATTGGTAACATGTTCAGTAACTGCATTACCATTTCCACAATGTTTGCTGTCAATGTGTGCTTTAACAAACAACAGAATTCCTTGTACTCAGAAATGTATAATTCATGTTGAGGTATGTAGAGATGAATATTAGATGTTTGAAAAGGAGTACCTGAAAATGAATGGGACATGCAATATGTGAAACCCTACATGTATGTTAACAGTTTCCATTACATTTTACTCAAAAGGTTTCAATGAAAGGGTAAAGGGGTCTACTATAGTACTGTATGGTATGCTGTTGCTACATGTATGCTATGGTACACAAAGCAGTGTTTTATGTCTCTTGTAAGCATAACATCCACGCATTACAATCCACCTCTTGTTTATGTACTTCATTGAGTACCGTTACATTTCCACAATGCTGAACTGCAGAAATCTTGTATTGAAACATTGTAATGTCATAACTGGCTTCCAGCATAACAGTATGTTAGCAAGCATTCATAAGAACATAAGAAAGTTTACAAACGAGAGGAGGCCATTCGGACCATCTTGCTCGTTTGGTTGTTAGTAGCTTATTGATCCCAGAATCTCATCAAGCAGCTTCTTGAAGGATCCCAGGGTGTCAGCTTCAACAACATTACTGGGGAGTACAATTGTCTCCTATTTTCTATTCTGAATGCCCCTTTATCTAATCACCATTTGTGACCCCTGGTCCTTGTTTCTTTTTTCAGGTCGAAAAAGTCCCCTGGGTCGACACTGTCAATCCCTTTTAGAATGTTGAATGCTTGAATCAGATCACCGCGTAGTCTTCTTTGTTCAAGACTGAACAGATTCAATTCTTTAAGCCTGTCTGCATACGACATGCCTTTTAAACCCGGAATAATTCTGGTTGTTCTTCTTTGCACTCTTTCTAGAGCAGCAATATCCTTTTTGTAGCGAAGTGACTGAACACAATAGTCTAGATGAGGTCTTACTAATGCATTGTAAAGTTATAATATTACTTCCCTTGATTTAAATTCAACACTTTTCACAACATATCCGAGCATCTTGTTGGCCTTTTTTTATAGCTTCCCCACATTGTCTAGATGAAGACATTTCTGAGTCAACATAAACTCCTAGGTCTTTTTCATAGATTCTTTCTTCAATTTCAGTATCTCCCATATTATATTTATAATGCACATTTGTATTGCCTGGGTGCAGTACCTTACACTTTTCTCTATTAAATGTAATTTGCCATGTGTCTGCCCAGTTCTGAATGCTGTCTAGATCATTTTGAATGACCTTTGCTGCTGCAACAGTGTTTGCCACTCCTCCTATTTTTGCGTCATCTGCAAATTTAACAAGTTTGCTTACTATACCAGAATCTAAATCATTAATGTAGATCAGGAATAGCAGAGGACCTAATACTGATCCCTGTGGTACAACACTGGTTACCTCGCTCCATTTTGAGGTAAACTGAAGCGTACTGAAGTGAACCACAAGCTTGTTCCCCAAATTATTACAGCCTGCTGTATCCTGCACAATTTGTGCTAGGACCAGCAAGAATTGTAAAACAGCGATATGAAGAGGGTCCTGCTATTAGAGATGCACGGCTATCTTTATTTTTGTAACCCAATGGTGTACATTTATTTTGTATTACATTTTTGTTTCATTAGCTTGTTTTGCATCTCTTTATACCAAATACAGCACCCTCATTTGCGCTGCTTCTGCTAATAAAGAATTGGAATATTGAGTAGTATTGTTGATTCCCAAGAAATAAGTTGCGAAAATTCCACACCACATTTTATTTTGAGAGTGGGTTAAACAATGTTCGTGTTGTGCATTGTATCAAGCTGCCTCATCATATCCTTTTCCCTCATGGATATTAACACCTGAGCCTCTTCATCGCTCCAGTGGACATAAGTGGAGGATGGACACGAGTTTTGGTGAGACATAACTAGGAGAAATTGCATGGGAGTATAGTTATACACATTTAAATAAAGACGTTTTGACAGTTGTTTAGAAAGCTATTTGCAAGTGTATTCTGAAGTACTGTACAGTAGCTGTAACCACCTGAATTCACAAACCCACGATACAGTTTATCAAACATTTTTAGTAATAGTTTTAAACAGAAACTTGGTAAATACAATCTGTATGATTCTTTACAAAATAATAACAGAGTACAGTGATTATTATTAATTAAAACTGACTATTTTCGTAATTATAAGACTGTTTTGACAGTCAGTTTGTCACCCCCACCACTCACCTCCTGACAGGCATGTATACAAAGAGATCAGATTGGAAAAAAAAAAACATAAAATAGATGGCAAACACTGACGTGGGCATACGGCATGATACTGTTTAAGAGCTAAAAACAATTGTAAAGGTCTAATTAATCCTTTGCGGTCCATTTATTCAGTGCATCTGGTCCAATTTATTTTCACGCACGCAGTTTATTTTAGAAACACTGTTTAAATTTTTTTTTTTCCCCACAGTAAAACAGGTTTAAAAAGGCACTGCATATCAACAGGACACTCAGTACTGCATCTCCAGACCTAGCAGAGGACCTAATACTGTTCGCTGTATTTTTCACATACCTCTTCATAGTCGTGCATACTGATAAATCATCTCCTGATCACCTGTTTTATCACCAAACTCCTCAATAATTATTATTATTTATTTCTTAGCAGACACCCTTATCCAGGGTGACTTACAATTGTTACAAGATGTCACATTATTTTTTACATACAATTACATTATTTTTTACACATTATTTTTACATACAATTACCCATTTATACAGTTGTGTTTTTACTGGAGCAATCTAGGTAAAGTATCTTGCTCAAGAGTAGAGCAGCAGTGTCCCCCACCTGGGATTGAACCCATGACCCGCCGGTCAAGAGTCCATAGCCCTAAGCACTGCTCCTCAGTGGTGACCTCCAAGTCATTATTTTATTACTATAACATCTCAAAAAACTCTGCAAATGTCTGTGATATTCTCTGAGCGCTGGATGCAGAAGCAGCTATCTTGTTTGTTTATGTCTGTGTTATCTCTGTGGTGCTGGGGCTCGTGTATTGCTCAGATCCGGCCCTTTTTTTCCGGCTTCTCTCGGCTCCTATCGGTTTCACTTGGCCATTAAATGGTTTTCTCGGCTTTTTCCAGAGAAAAAACGACTAGAGACCTGTCTTTTATGTCTGGGACCGGAAAGGGAAAATTGTAATGTCGGACCTGGTCCGACACAGGACCGCAAAGGGTTAAGCAAATTATCAGTTAAATTAAGGGTCTAGTAAAGTAATTGAGAGATTCAGTTGGGATGAAAACCTGCAGACAGGGGGTCACCCAGGACCAGGGTTGGGAACCAATGCTCTAACATACAGATTAAAAAGTGTGAATGGTTTAAACATTACACCACTAACAATTTCTAAAATACTCACTCTGTGCTGGTGTGTAGAGAGGCCTCTGGTCACCTATAAGTGAAATACAAGTACATCTATTAGTAGCTTCCAATCACTGACAGATGTATTACCATAATTGTTATTTTGTTCGACACTCCTTAACTGTGTTCTACGTTAGTAGTTTTTACATGATCCCTGTTTCGGAGATGTTGTGTGCAGTTGGTCAGACAACTAAAATGATACTATTCTAATTATTAAAAAAAACATCTCTTCATTGTTATTATTTATTATTATTTGTTTATTTAGCAGACGCCTTTATCCAAGGCGACTTACAGAGACTAGGGTGTGTGAACTATGCATCCGCTGCAGAGTCACTTACAATTACGTCTCACCCGAAAGACGGAGCACAAGGAGGTCAAGTGACTTGCTCAGAGTCACACAATGAGTCAGTGGCTGAGGTGGGATTTGAACCAGGGACCTCCTGGTTACAAGCCCTTTTCTTTAACCACTGGACCACACAGCCTCCTCATTGTCCAACATTTAAGTACAATGTTTACTAGAATTATTTAAACCGTGCACAAATCCCTATGAACTGACTTGGCCAAGATTTTGTTCAACTAAAAAAAAAAAATTGTGATTGCAATAATGTGAATTGTGCACATGTGAGAGGGCTGGACACGTTCACTTTCTTTGCAGCCTGTCCTGCTCTTTGGAACTACAGTACCGTGTTGAGGTTTGTTGCTACAAAGATTCTGAGCAGTCTGGCCGAACTGATCAGTTATTACAGGAGTTATCCAACTAGTAAGAAGTCTCACCCGAGTCTGTAGGTCTCTAAATATTACCTGCTGGAAGAGATCCAGGCTGCACATGAAACAACTGAAAACAGTTCAGTGTCTGATTCAGTGGGCCCGATTGCTAAAACTGCTAGCACCTGATCACATTTGTAACAAATCTCAGCAAGGTCTGGGTGCAGTGAAAGTGAATAGTCTAGCCCTGCATGTACATTTTCAACTATATCTGTTTAATTGTTATTGATTTGGGACCCCGTAAAGGGGACAGGCAACACTCCCTAAAATCACCCATAAATTTGGACCCATGTTTGGCAGCCTACTGCAGATTTTTTTTTTTTTCATATTCTACCAGTTAATACCCTTTACCCAGGGATTGGAAAACATAATTACAAGCCATTTGAGCAGAACAGCAGAAAAAAAAAGTTGATTGAGAAAGTTCACTTATCTTTTTTGGGCACCAGTACATACAGAATTTTCATTAAATGACTAAAGACCCAAATCTTGAGCTCCTGCATTGTGATGGGAGCTCAAAGTTGGACGAGTGAAAAGTACCCTGCCTTTGACCTCAAGTATAAGGATATTTTGGTAGTTTAAAAAGGATGGCATGCACGATACTTCCCAATTTCAATATCCTTCCATGACTCTCTTCATACAAAATACTTCAAGTTTCTAAGCATTGTGAATTGTGCATTTAAATTCAGTTTATTGATACACGGACTTCCACAGGTAATTGAATTTCATTTCTCCATCACAGCCTGTCAGCTATTCTGAATATACAGTCTACAATTCATACAGTATTTAGAAATGTAACATTGATAACGCAGCTCCTAATCCCTGCCTCTCGTTCTCACCTGCTGTTCTTTTCTTCCAGATGACAATTCCAGTGGTGATCAGAGCCATAACAGCTATAATAACACCAGCAACAAGCCCTTTATTCAAACCAGCCTCTGGAACTGCAGACACAGAGCAGATGATTTAGCAAAAGTAATCACTGAAGATAATGACTAATATCCCTGCAGCAGGCAGTAGGCTCTACGGTATTTATCAGAATAATAATAACGGTGTGTGATGGCATTTAAGCAGTTTACCATCTATTCCCCATGCTTACACTATGCATTTACCTATTTATTTATTTATTTATTTATTTATTTTTACCATGCTTTACCCTAATCTTCTGTGCTTAACTATGTTTAACAATGCTTGCCTATGCTTTACCTTGCTTTTACCACAATTTATGTGCCACACTTTGCTATTGCCAAGGTAAACCACAGGGCATTTATAAGGATAATAAAGGTAATGGTTCTAGGGTGTCCTGGGCTATTTGATTTCTCAGTCTTTCTGGACTCTACAGCCTACCTCCTCTACTCACAGTCTATTTCAGTGAGAACCAGTGCCTCTCTCTCTTACCCCATTTCACATCCATCTTCTCATCCAGGCTGGCGTGGTCCACCTGGCAGGAGTAGCTGTGTTTCTCCTGGTCCTCGGGGCTCACTGTCAGGATCTTTCTCAGCTGGTAGGTTCTGTCCCCATTGGGGAGCACCTCCCCACTCCACACCCCCTCCTCCAGCAGATGCTCTCCGTCTCTGACCCAGTTCACCTCAACCTCTCGGGGGTAGAACCCTGTCACGTGGCAAAGGACATCCGTTCCTGCAGATTTAAGTGCCTTCCTTGGTATCAGCATCACTTCAGGGCGGACTGGTGAAAGAGAATATCAGTGCTGTTAAAGTTAGAACCCAGTATTGTTTTATGCAGTATTCAATCACACTGTAGAAACAGCCTACACTGATTGGATGAGAGGGTGTATAAATGGGAACTGATGTATGGCTAATCTGTGTAACTCTGGCCCTGACAAACTGGTAAGTTTGAATTGGAACTCATTAAAACTGATCAGCCAAGTAGTTTCTTAGTTAACAGCAGAACAAACAGGCATTGTCATATTTCAGGTACTTTTCTTTTTATAGTAATTAAATAACATAGTCTGTATATTATCAGTGATCTTAGGATAGCAAAATATTTCTGTACTATTTCCATAGAGTTTTGTTATAATGTTTCAGAATACTCTCTAACCTTAACTAAAAAAGCCCAAATATAAAAAAGATGTTGGTCATGGAAAATTGAATGAATGGGCTCTACACAGACATTACTTAAATAAGCGTTTACAAACCGGTTAACCCAGGATATAATTGCATTTGAACAACAGATAATAAAACTTGTAATTGAAAATATATATTATAGTTACAAAATACAAGGCAAATCGGGGACATCAGTGTGTAAGTGCTTTTTCAGGTTGATATTAGAGGTACCTTTTAGAGAAACCGCTTCCTTTTTTTTTTACTTCTCAGAAGCTGCATACAGCATAAGTAAGTCACCATATCACACTCGATTATGAATAACACAAGTATCTCTGCCACATCTACCATGTTGAAAATGTATTGTTACTTAAAAGTGTGTGACATAGAAACTGTCTGTGAAATTCTTTTTAATGTGTTTTTTATAGCTGCTTGCGAGATAGCATCTGGCATGACAAGGTTCCAGGGTCTTTATGTAGTCGAAAGCGCTGCGTAAATCCCATAACATTTAAATCCAGGTATTGTATGTAATATGGTTTAAACAAGCAAGGTCTGATTTCAGCATAATCATCTTAAGGTTAATTTATTAAAGCAGCTTTGCATCTCGAATTTGAGCAGCAAGTAATCACAGGCTGTAAAAACAAAAATCATATTATGTATGTGTTAGAAAAAGAAAAGGTCATCTTTAAAATCAGACAGAAGCTCAAGAATTATGTGGCTGCTGAGCCGGCCTGTACCTTGGTCTTTGTTTAAATTGAAGAGGTTAAGAGGGTACGAAATACCCTTTCTCTTCTCATCCTACAAATCACTCGTTCTTGCTGAAGACAATGTCTCCTTCTTGCTGCAATCACAGTGGCCAAGGTTAGGGGATAGTGTTTTTCATACTGCCTTTTAAAGGTTTGCTAATTGTGACTGTTTAAAAGTCGCTAACAGCATTGCGCTTGTTTAGTACATTTCACCCTAGACTTCTGACTCATTTGCAACTGGTTTGCGACAGGCGCAACACTTTAGTATATCTACCCCTTTGTGAAATTCAGTTATGCCTGAAGTCTGTACTTGCACATTTGAAACTATGAACACAGTTTGTATCTGATGAGTAAAACAGAAGGAATACTGTATGAAATTATTACTTTACCTTTCCTCAGCAAGGTCTCCATCCCATACTGGATGCACCCCTCCAGCACCTGGAAACAGTCCCGCTGATAATAGTCCAAATGGGTCTGTTGCAAGGCTGTGTCAGCTTCCCGCTTGTGTTTATTGAAGACAGCTTGTGGCACAGCAGCAACCCAAGTTTTGGTCTTCACATCAAAACTAATAAAATCCTTCCCATCATACGCATGATACAAATATGCCCGCTTGGTCCCATCATCATCCAGCTCACAGCCACCCGTGTGCTGGTAAGTGTGAACTGGAGTAAACACACAAACACAAAAAACAAACTAGACATTAGTGTCCATTAAAACACTAAAGAGCCCTGCTAATCAACAGGCATGAAAATACCTTGTGCGTGGCCCCACAGCTGACCCACAATTTTTATATGAATGCATTATAGAATATAGAATATGCTCTTGCAATGTGGTCAGTCCTGGGTGTATGCATGCAGTTGCAATATAATATACATAGTGTTCCGCGTTTCTGGTTTATTCAGAATTTTACCAAAAAATTACAGGATTTTTTTTTAACTGATTTATACCTCAAATTTGTGTATTCAATATTTTCCAGGTACTATTTTCTAGGAAATGCACAATATTTTGATTAAAATGCTGTTTTATTTTTGACTCTGACTTTGTAATAAGCAGCCCTACACTGTATATCCTAGGATACACATTGCCATGTGTCTGCCCAGTTCTGAATGCTGTCTAGATAATTTTGAATGACCTTTGCTGCTGCAAGTGTTTGCCACTCCTCCTATTTTTGTGTCGTCTGCAAATTTAACAAGTTTGCTTACTATGCCAGTGTCATAAACAATAAACCAGAGGTATAATTCTTTTAGTTTAACTTTTTTTCAACACAAATAATACTGCTTAACAGCTCTCAGTCTTGTGGCAAAAACTCCCCCCACTTCCGGTTGCCTCCTCCTCCAGCCACACCCCCACATGGATGTAGTTTCACTACATCTCCCCTTATTTGAGATGTAAACATAACACTTATTAATTATTAAAATTATCTTATTTCTTATTAGTATTATTTATTTATTTATTTATTTATTTATTTATTTTTAATTCTCTTTTTTTAAAAAATTTTTTACAACTTCAAACAACTTAACCTGGACCTTGGGGTAGACTGCCCGCCGTCCGACAGCAACTAGGGGATTATTCTGCCCCTGATATAGCTGCTGTCCCTAATCTAATCTTCTCTGTAGCGCAACGGCGTCCTGATGATTCTTCCACTCAATGTGGTCCTCACTTTCGGTTGTGGCGTCTCCGGTGGTGATGGAGCTGCAGTGGAGAGCAGCGGGTTAGAAGGAGTTGTTAAAGACTCCTCAGGTTCCGCTGCATCAGTCAGCTGTGAAGCTTCACAGGCACTGCGGTTTTGCCTTATGTCGTTTGCATCTTGGGATGACGGAACAAGTTGCAGATGTCTCCTGTTCCTACGTAGTGTTGTGCCATTCTCTGTCTGTACCACGTATGACCTTGGTTCCTCAGACCTGCTCTTTACGACGGCTGGAGTTCTCCATCCCTTCTCACTGTCCAGCTTGACCCTCACACTCTGTCCTGGATGTAACTCAGGTAGAGCTCTAGCTGAATGTCTTCGATCAAAGAACCGCTTATAAGCCTTTTTAGCCTTCTTATCTCTATTCTCCACTGACCTGTGACTTACCCATTTTGGCTTCAGCTTTTCCTCCAGCATTGGGACAGTGGTTTTTATCTGGCGTCCCATCATCAGCTGAGCTGGACTCGCACCTGTGGCAGCAAGTGGTGTTGCTCTGTAGCACATTAGCGCCAATGGGGATCCTCCTGTTTCAGAATCCTCTTTGCAGTCTGCACTGCCCTCTCCGCTGCTCCATTAGCCTGTGGATAATGCGGGCTAGTGGTGGTGTGACTGAAGTCATATCTTGCGCTGAACTCTTGAAATTCAGCTGCGGTAAATTGTGTCCCATTATCAGTAACTAATTAGTTGGAAATGCCCCAAAGAGCAAACATGCTTTTGAGCTTAGCGATCACCTGCTGACTGGAAATCACTGACACATGGGCTAGTTCTATGTATCTAGAATAGTAGTCCACTACTACCAGGTATTTCTTTTACTTCACATAGATCTGCAGCGATTTTCTGCCATGGCCTGGGTGGCAATGGTGTGGTGATCAAAGGTTCCTTCCTTTGAGCTGGCCTATTAACTCGACAGAACTCACATGTCAACACCTTCTCAGCAATGTCAGTGCTAATCCCAGGCCACCAAACTGCCATCAGCCCCTGATGACCCTCATGAATCCTAGTGAGGATTTCTTCTTGCAGCACAGCTGGTATAACAATCCTGTCCTGATAAAGAAGTAAGCCATTTGCTTCAGATAGTTCTGCGCGTGCAGCATAAAGTCTTTTCAAGATATAGGGGACCTGCTGTAAATGTCTAGGCCAAACCTGACTGGTGTAGTTAACTGCCATCTGGAGATCTTTGTCACTTCGTGTTGCTTCTCTTATCCATTCCAGCTTTTGTCCAGACATTGGTTTGCTGGTCACCACGGTTTGTACGTATATTTCTTAGCAGATGCCCTTATCCAGGGCGACTTACAATTGTTACAAGATATCACATTATTTTATTTTTTATTTTATTTTTTTTACATACAATTACATTATTTTTTTACACATTATTTTTACATACAATTACCCATTTATACAGTTGGGTTTTTACTGGAGCAATCTAGGTAAAGTACCTTGCTCAAGGGTACAGCAGCAGTGTCCGCCACCTGGGATTGAACCCACGACCCTCTGGTCAACAGTCCAGAGCCCTAACCACTACTCCACACTGCTGCTTTAACGTCTTCTTCAGTTTCTGAAACTTCAGTGTCCTTCAGAGGGTTCCTTGATAATGTGTCCGCCATGATAAGTTCTTTCCCTGGAACGTGCTCTGCCTTGACATTGAATCTTATGAGACACTGTGACAGGGTGACTGATGGTCTGACGTCAGGCAGAAGCAGGAAGGGAAAAATAAACACCAGGGAGTACTGCAGGTAAAAGAAAGAATCGGCTGGCTGCCGTTTTTATTACTAACAAAAATAAATAAAAGGTTTGAACAAAAAAACACACTTTGTGCTCGCAGAGCAAAATAAAAGGGTAAACACAAAATAAAATAAACTGTACAGGTCAGGCTGGGCAGTCGCTGTCACTGTTCCTGTAATAGTATACTTAAATGTCTAAGTCTCGTTTTCTCACGTTCTCTCCGCTCTCGTTCCTCCTCTGAACTCCCACACCCCGAGTTGGAGAGCTGCAGGCTTTTTATAACAGGTGACCATCTCCTGATTAGCAACAAATTAAATCACCTGATTAATTCAGGAGATGGCCACCTTCTGCACGAGTTTACTAAAATAATAAACAAAACGGCTACGCCGTCCTAAATACATAATAATCATAAATACAAAAACAATAACAAAACCTGCGGCGCTCGCCGTCATAAATATACAAAACATTACTAAATCATAATAACACAAAACAATAATCTGCACAGGGGCAGAGGGGACTCCGTTCTAAACTAAAATAAACAAAACAATGTACAGGGCACCTTGCCCTGTTACATATCCCCCCCCTTGTGCAACGCACACTTGGCCCCAACGGCCACCTCCCCCCTCAGTCTCAAAGTCCCGGAAGAGGGGGAAGCACAGTGTCCATAGGGGTGGCCATGGTGGGAGGTCCGGCACCCCCCAATTCTTCGTGGCCGGCAGCTCCCTCTTCCGGGGCTCCCGCCACACACTATTCTGCCGCGAAAGTGCGGCTGGGGGAGCTGTTCTCCAGATCCTCCCCCCCTTCTTCACGGCCGGCAGCTCCCCTCCGTTGGGCTCTGGCCCCAGTGTTTCCTGCCGCGAAAATGCGGCTGGGGGAGCTGGTCTCCTGACCTCCCCCCCTTTCGTCATGGCCGGCAGCTCCCCTTCATGGGGCTCCGGCCACAGTGTAGCGACCCCAGGCGAAGCAGGACCCTCGACGACCCCAGGCGACGGCAGCAGCAGCGGACCCTCGGGAGGCGACGGCAGCAGCAGCGGACCCTCGGGAGGCGACGGCAGCAGCAGCGGACCCTCGGGAGGCGACGGCTGCAGCAGAGGACCCTCGGGAGGCGACGGCAGCAGCAGCGGACCCTCGGGAGGCGACGGCAGCAGCAGCGGACCCTCGGGAGGCGACGGCAGCAGCAGCGGACCCTTGGGAGGCGATTGCAGGAGGGGAGCCAGGACCAGCGGTGGGGCTAGGTTTGGCCCTCTTCTCAGCCGCTGCGACCCAGCGGTTTTCCCCCTTGCTTCTTTTAGCAGCCTGTGCAAGGGCAGCTGCGGACCGCCAGCCTTCTGTTCCAGTCCGTCCTGTCGTGAAGGGAGAGGCAGCTCCTGCTCCTCTCCCTCAAGTGGTGGTGGTGGTGGAGGCAGAGGAGGCTCCTGCTCCTCTCCCTCAGGTGGTGGTGGAGGCAGAGGCAGCTCCTGCTCCTCTCCCTCAGGTGGTGATGGTGGAGGCAGAGGCAGCTCCTGCTCCTCTCCCTCAGGTGGTGATGGTGGAGGCAGAGGCAGCTCCTGCTCCTCTCCCTCAGGTGGTGATGGTGGAGGCAGAGGCAGCTCCTGCTGCTCTGCTCCTGGCGAAGGCGGCAGGGGCTCCTCCCCTTCTGGCTGCGAAGGCGGCAGGGGCTCCTCCCCTTCTGGCTGCGAAGGCGGCAGGGGCTCCTCCCCTTCTGGCTGCAGCCGTGCAACCAGCAGGCATGCTCCCTCTGCTGGTGGCGGCGATGGAGGCGGAACCAGCAGGCATGCTCCCTCTGCTGGCGGTGGTGGTGGGAGCGACACGTTGTCCTCCCATGGAGGGGGAGGTGGCACCAGCAGGAACTCACCCTCTGCTGGCGGAGGTGGGAGCGACACACAGTCCTCCCACGGTGATGGAGGTGGAACCAGCAGGAACTCTCCCTCTGCTGGCAGAGGTGGGATCGACACAGTCCTCCCAGGGCGGTGGAGGTGGAACCAGCGGGAACTCTCCCTCTGCTGGCGGAGGTGGGAGCGACACGCAGTCCTCCCAGGGCGGTAGAGGTGGAACCAGCAGGAACTCTCCCTCTGCTGGTGGAGGTGGGAGCGACACACAGTCCTCCCAAGGCGGTGGAGGTGGAACCAGCGGGAACTCTCCCTCTGCTGGCAGAGGTGGGATCGACACAGTCCTCCCAGGGCGGTGGAGGTGGAACCAGCGGGAACTCTCCCTCTGCTGGCGGAGGTGGGAGC
The DNA here is from genome assembly GCF_902713425.1 of Acipenser ruthenus. Taxonomy (NCBI): domain Eukaryota; kingdom Metazoa; phylum Chordata; class Actinopteri; order Acipenseriformes; family Acipenseridae; genus Acipenser; species Acipenser ruthenus. Next base: position 13,084,088 of record NC_081211.1, read on the forward strand.
GACACGCAGTCCTCCCAGGGCGGTAGAGGTGGAACCAGCAGGAACTCTCCCTCTGCTGGTGGAGGTGGGAGCGACACACAGTCCTCCCAAGGCGGTGGAGGTGGAACCAGCGGGAACTCTCCCTCTGCTGGCGGAGGTGGGAGCGACACACAGTCCTCCCAGGGCGGTGGAGGTGGAACCAGCAGGAACTCTCCCTCTGCTGGCGGAGGTGGAAGCGACACACAGTCCTCCCAGGACGGTGGAGGTGGAACCAGCAGGAACTCTCCCTCTGCTGGCGGAGGTGGGAGCGACACACAGTCCTCCCAAGGCAGTGGAGGCGGAACCAGCAGGAACTCACCCTCTGCTGGTGGCGGCGATGGAGGCGGAACCAGCAGGCATGCTCCCTCTGCTGGCAGGTACCTGGGCTGTGGACATTCGGCCTCCCCCCTCTTGGGCTGTGGACGCACCGGCTCCTCCCTCTTGGGCTGTGGACGCTCGGCCTCCTCCCTTTTGGGCTGTGGACGCACCGACTCCTCCCTCTTGGGCTGTGGACGCTCAGTCTCCTCCCTCTTGGGCTGTGGACGCACCGACTCCTTCTCCAGGTCCGTGTCCCCTCTCTGCCTCCTTCTGACCTTTTCTCCCTTGGCCTGTGGAGGTGATGGGGTCTGCTGCTCCAGCAGCCAAAACCACCCAGACGCACAGGACACCCTCCCCATTGAGTAGGCCTTCCAGAAGCAGGGGTCTTCATAAGGGCAGTCCTCCTGGTCATGCCCAAACTCCCTGCAGATGACACACAGGGGGGCCCCTTCAGCTCTCCACTGCTCCTGCTCTGTGTCCCAGTATGGGGGTCCCAGCTGGGTGGGGTCCCGTGACCACCATCTCCTCACACCGCTCTCCTGCTGCTGCTTCTGGCAGCTCTTCCTTCCCATCCTCACACTCCTTTTCTTCCTCCAAACACAATTAGAAAAATGAAAAAAAATGAAAAAGCTGCAGTACCCTCTTCTGCCTGCGTCTAGGAGGTGCTGGTGATCCCACGCTGGACACCACGTGTGGCAGGGTGACTGAGCGGTGACGTCACGGCAGAAGCAGGAACAAAAATATACTGACACCAGGCAAGTACTGCAGTTCAAGGTGGTGCCATTTTTATTCAGCAAAACAAAAAGAAATAAAATATTTTTAACAAAAAGAACACGTGCTCACAGAGCAAACTAAAAGGGTAAACACAAAATATAAATAAACTGTACAGGTCAGGCTGGGCAGTCGCTGTCACTGTTCCTGTAATAGTATACTTAAATGTCTAAGTCTCGTTTTCACGTTCTCTCCGCTCTCGTTCCTCCTCTGAACTCCCACACCCCGAGTTGGAGAGCTGCAGGCTTTTTATAACAGGTGACCATCTCCTGATTAGCAACAAATTAAATCACCTGATTAATTCAGGAGATGGCCACCTTCTGCACGAGTTTACTAAAATAATAAACAAAACGGCTACGCCGTCCTAAATACATAATAATCATAAATACAAAAACAATAACAAAACCTGCGGCGCTCGCCGTCATAAATATACAAAACATTACTAAATCATAATAACACAAAACAATAATCTGCACAGGGGCGGAGGGGACTCCGTTCTAAATTAAAATAAACAAAACAATGTACAGGGCACCTCGCCCTGTTACAGACACATTAACAGACGCTGGCATCTCAGTGGTGCTCTGTCCAAGTCGTGGCTGTTGATCAATGGCACTAAAGGTTTGTGATCAGTCTGAAGACAAAACCTTTCTAAGCCTTGCAGGTAGCGAACAAATCTCTCACAGGCCCAAACTCCGGCCAAACATTCTTTTTCGATCTGGGCATATCTTTTCTCTGCCTCTGTTAATGTTCTGGAGCAGAAAGCTACTGGGATAAGCCTGCAACAGTGTTCCTCCAAGACTGAAGCTGCTTGCACCTGCGCTTACTACTGTGGGTTTACAAGCATCATAATATGCTAGAGCAGGAGCAGTTACTAACATAGCCTTAACTTTGTCTACAATTTCCTTTACAATTCTGGTGCGACACACACTCTCAAAATGTCCCATTTTGTTACACTATCTGCACGTTTTATTTCTTGCTGGACAGGTCTCGCTCAGACCGTGCTTGCGATTACAGCGTGTACAGGGCGTACATTCTTTCTGGCCTGTGTGTTTGGGTTTACTGTACTGAGATCCCTGCCATTTCCTATCTCTCTGGCTTTTGCTATGTTTAAACTGCGGATGCTTATGTGCTATTTCATCTACATCTTTAGCCGCTGCTTGAACTGTGTTCTGCTTTTTTATCAACTCTGAGTTCTGAGCCATTTGTATAGCCTTGTCTAGCATCAGCTCCGATTCCATTTGCAATTTCTTTTGAGACCTCTTTATCCGCGATGCTGATTACAATTCCATCTCATATTTATTATCTCTTCTTTGCTGGTACCAAAATTACAATATTCAGCCAGCTCGTACAAATTCCTTACAAATGCTTCCACTGTTTCCCCTACTGTCTGACGGCGCTGATGAAAACAGGCCCTTTCATGTATAATATTCCGCCTCGGCAGAAAATGTTCATCAAACTTCTGAATTACTATATCGTAAACATCAGCGTCTTCGGCATTGGTAAACGTAAAAGCATTGAAAATAGGCTCTGCTTCTCTGCCCATCGCATATACAAGGGAATTGACCTGTATCTCACCCTCTTCTTTATCGAGTTTAGTGGCGATCCGGAATCTTGAGAAACGCTGCTTCCAGACAGGCCATGAAGCCGGCTGAGTGAAATCAAAATTCTCCGGTGGGTGAAATTTCGGCATGCTGTTTTTTTTTTTACTTTTTGTTTTTTTTTCTTTTTTACTCAGTTAGGCTGCCAAACAAAAGCATTTACTTCTGACACCATGTCATAACTAATAAACCAGAGGTATAATTCTTTTAGTTTAACTTTTATTCAACACAAATAATACTGCTTAATAGCTCTCAGTCTCGTAGAAAAACTCCCCCCACTTCCGGTCGCCTCCTCCTCCAGCCACACCCCCACATGGATATAGTTTCACTACAACCAGAATCTAAATCATTAATGTAGATTAGGAATAGCAGAGGACTTAATACTGATCCCTGTGGTACACCACTGGTTACCTCGCTCTATTTTGAAGTTTCTCTTCTAATCAGTACTTTCTGTTTTCTACATGTTAACCACTCCCTAATCCATGTGCATGCATTTCCTTGAATCTCTACTGCATTCAGTGTAACACATGTATGGAATGAAAATGTATCTTACGACAAAGCTGTTATCTAAATATGGAATGCTAATGTAAGCCTATAGAAAATGTACATTTTGATATGAGTTTTTGTTTCAATATGGTCCATATTCATAAAGCATTTTCAACCAAAATCAAAAATAAACATTTGAACTGCCTATAGGGACTGTTAAATTAGCACATGAAAGATTTATCTGACACCACGACTTCTTTGTGTTGTTTTCCAATAAGGAGTCAGGGACATTTTATATTGTACAGAAAAGGCAAATGTTTTTTTTTTCTTTTTCATGGGTACCATTGATTCAGGTAAGTTGCTTATATATTTAAAGCTTCTATATACCTTGTTTTCATCAGGCATTGAGTTTCTATTTAAACATTTACAACTGCAAATTAAATGGTTTAATTATTTTTCCTCAAGTTAGTTTACTGTAAAAAACTAAATATAGTGTTTGTAAATTGTTCAGTAAAAATCAAGTTGAAATAAACAGCCTGCTTTTTACTAGCATACAGAATCTACGTGACTCGTATTAAAGTTTGTGGAGGGCTGTACAGCAAGCCTTGGCTAGTAAATGTTAATCTCTGATCAATACATGCTTGTGGTTGGCTATCCTAAGGAGTGTACTGTGAAGAGGTGTAGAGCCTGGCATTACACAAGTTATTTTTACCTCGACAGATTTCAAGGTCATCACCACTCTGTTAACTGTAATAATAACTAAATAATAACTAAAATTATATTTAGTTAACTGTAATAATAACTATAACTAAAATTAAACTAATAACGATAATAACGATAATAACGATAACTAAATATAAAAAATAATAAAAAATAATAACTATAACTATGTAAAAAAAAGAGAGTTATTTAACCAAGAGAGAGAGTACCAGATGTTATGCTTTTAAAATAGCATGTTTTCTTCAAAATGGCACATTTGAGACCTACAGTGCATAATGAATGGAAGTGGAATTATTTTGTTAGCTACTATAGGGTTGCCACCTTTGAGATACGAAAATACCGGACGCCCCATCCCCTCCTATTGTCTACTTCTTCATTTGTCTCTGCCATTGTGACTAACGTTACAGTATGCTACTTAATAGTTTTGCGCTTCTTCATTCAAAGGGCTTTCAAACTTAACAGCAGCGCGCATGCTCATACCAGAGAATACACAGCGGTGAGCACACAAGAAAAACATAACAGTACAGCGTTTTGGTGGCTTACATTGTTACCTCAATTCTTTCTGGTGCATTTAAACACCGCTGTGTTATAGTATTTGAATTTCACTCATACAAGCACAACATGTTATATTAAATTGTTTATTGTAACACATTTTTTAAGAACATATCCAATAGATTAGAATGCTTAGAATTACCGGACATCTTCCAAAAAAAACGGACAGGGGGTCAAAGTACATAAAAATACCGGACAGTCCAGTAAAATACCGGCGGGGTGGCAACCCTAAGCTACAATCACTTTCATGGTCAATGCTGACTTGAACCTTTGTCCTGGGTTTTCAGCATTGACGATGATCATTAGCTGTGCACTACTGCCAATTCAAACTCTTCCCCTAACAGAAGGAAAAATTGCCCCCAAAAACCGCTACGATTTCATAAATCTTGTCACCATAAACTGAACTTCAAATTGAGATGGGATCGGGGGAACAACCAAGAGAAAAACATCACAAATAAGCAGTGTCCTATTGATGGGCAGATTTTAACACCAGAGGAGTTGCTGTCATTCTGCAAGACTGCCTTCTATAGCATAACCTTTATCTTTGTCTCTGAAAACCTAGGACACAGGTTCAAGTCAACATTAACCATTAAAAACACAGATTCATCCCCATTTACCAGACCCTGCTTCAATCCTCTTCTCTTTAGTGCACCAGAAACTGTTGTTAGACACTCCTGGATGAAAGCTAAAGAAAAAAACATTGTTGCATATAGAAGAGGAGGCTTTGTTTCTTTCATCTATGGAGATGCAATTTGGACTGGAATTACTGAAAACCTCTCTGAAGAATTGGGAGACACTGACTTGTTTATGCAATATATCAAAACAACCGAGAAAGAAAGTGTCATTTACTGGACATTGATTTTTGATCCAGCTACTTATCATTCAGAATTTTCTGTAAATTTGTATATGTGAAGCAGAGACTTTGACCTTTCCATATAATTGTTTCCAGATTTGTATTATTGTTTTTTCCCCAAAAGGTCAAAGGTAAATAACTTTGTTAAGGGGTAACAGTACTGTCATTTTGGGATTTCTCACGCGATGTCCAATAGAAAGACACCTAACACAAGTCTCTAGCTCAAATAGTTTTTGAGTTAAACTTCTGACCCCTTGACCCGATCAGGCTGAAAACATAATATATTTTTTTCTTTTTAGCCATGAACAACCCTGAGCACGGAGTGTGGTGTAAATCTGTTGGGTGATTTCTCATGGAATGACCATTAAGAATCTGCTTCATTATGTGTACCGTGCGTTTATCTCCTCTCTACCAGAAAACAATCCCATAAAATAATTATTAAATCACTAAGCATTTGGAAATGGAACTACAGTATTATCAGAATTAGTATTACTATGTGCCTATATTAATTCTGGTAACATGTCTACAGAGTTTATGTAACATATTAGAATACTTATGACCTATTTCCTGTATTTCACAAACTGGGTGGGATTGTTATATCAGTTGGTAGTGGCCCTGCACAGTTCTGTAGTGGACCGCAATGATCCACAGCCTGCCCTTATAAAAAAGTTTGCCACAGTATTTTCCATACGATATTTTTTGCAGTTTGACCATGCTTTTCCTGTGGTTATATTATGCATTTACCACATGTTTACTAATAATATGCTTTACCATACCTCACTATTCTTTACAATGCTTACCTATGGTTTACCATGCTTTCACTGTGCTTTATTACACTTTGCTATGCTTTTACTATGGGAAACTTTTATAATGGTCAGTGTGTTGTGTGTGCAGAAGTTTCGCATATTTTCCATATAACATTTGCTTTTCAGTTTATCAAGTATAAAAAAGGGTGTGTGTGATTTTTTTTCTTATCCAAGGGATGCCCACTATCCCAGAGTTTAAGAACCCCTGCTCTAGACAATGATCTCAACAAGAGGGAGGGACTATGGCATAAATATTCAAATGCCTAACAATGAAAGTCCTACAGTCCCTGTGTCTCTAACAGTGCTGACAGAAGAGGCTGTGTGTGTCTGTACTTAGTCATATAGTCCCTATGTTTCTAACAGTGAACCCGACCAAACAAATCTGAACCTGACCCGCGCCCTAAACTTTTGAAAAATTTGCATACCTGACCCGACCATCTCCACAAATATATTCCTAACATATGCTATTGAAACCAAGTACCTTCAGTGTAAAGTATTCCTGGTTTCCAGTTAGAACATTAATAAATAAAGAAAACATCACTCAGTTATTCATATCTCATTTACTTCCTTTCCTAGTAATCCAACACTGCATAATTTAAAAGAAGACAACAACAGGCTTCTTCAAAACTGTGTTACCAATAGCGACACATTAAGATGCTCTTGCAAATTCGCATAATCATTTTGGACAAAAGAAGTCATGTACAACTGACTTGGCCCACCTACAGGATGAATACATCCCTTTTCAGTGTGCCGCTGCGTAGATGAATTTCCTATCTTTTTGCTGGAATATTTTGCAAGATTTGCATTGTACAAAGCCACATGGACTTTTATTATCACTGAACACAACAATGTTGTCATTTTTCCACAGTAGATCTAGACGCACCCTTTCAGCACCGGGACGCTCCACTGCTACACATTCTCCTGTTGAGAGTTTTTTTTTTTGTTTACTCATTCAGTCTCAATATTTTTAATGTAGAGAATCTCTCTTTTGTACACATTTTTGGTTAACTGACGTGCTCGCCACTCACGGCAGTGGCCAGCTGTGTGGAGTAGTGGTTAGGGCTCTGGACTCTTGACTGGAAGGTCGTGGGTTCAATCCCAGGTGGGGGACACTGCTGTTGTACCCTTGAGCAAGGTACTTTACCTAGATTGCTCCAGTAAAAACCCCACTGTATAAATGGGTAATTGTGTGTAAAAATAATGTGATATCTTGTAACAATTGTAAGTCGCCCTGGATAAGGGCATCTGCTAAGAAATAAATAATAATAGACAGGCAAAAAAGGAAGCAGGAAGTGAGTTTTATGAAGCACTTGCACACAAAGGAAGAAAAAAATACTCACTTAAAATTAAAAATGGCATTATCTACTCACTGATAACACATTGACCCCACCTGAGCCCGAACTATAATATACAAACTACACCTGACCCCGACACTTATTGTCGGGTCCAGTTGGGCTCAGGTTGGGTAGCAAAGCTTTAGTCCCTCTGCCTCTAACAGTGCTGATAGAAGGGGCTGTGTGTGTCTGTACTCAGTCCTATAGTCCCTCTAACATTGATGATAGAAGAGGCTGTGTCCCTCTGTACTCCTCCTACAGTCTCTCTGTATGTAACAGTAATAGAAGGGGCCGTTTGGAGGGGGCTGACCCTTATTTCTAATGTCTCACAAAGTAAAACTGTAAAATAAATAACCTGACTACAAAATGAAGCCATGGCATAACATTACACTTTTTTTTTTTATTTTTTTTTTTTACAAAATTAAGACAAACAGCAAACTTTACCAGAACTTACTGTTATTGACACTGTAGTTCTACACAACAATGAGGATGTGAATGTTTTCCCCAGATAAGAACCATGAACCACCCCCCCCCCCATATCTTTATAAGAAAAGCACACTAGAAAACCTAGAGTTCACTGGAGTGTTGCTTTGCTCTCGAAACAATTTACTCTGCTGTTCAGACACAAACACAACTGGCTGCTACAGACAGAGGCACAGCCTGTTAATAAACTGCAGTATACGGGCAGTGACAATGCCACTTATACATAAAGCTTTTATGTACAATTTGACTTTAACATTATATTGTACATTTTCACATCTTTCTAAAAAATAAAAAAAAAAACACGTACAGCCCGTGTGTCACTGGCAACACAAAAGTTACGTAAAACATTTCTAAGATCTATAGAATCAGCTAGATGTTTCTGAATATGGAGGAAGAGGAGGTGGCTTAAACGCTGTTCAGTTATGCATAGGGCGGTATTTTTTTCACTGTAAACAATGGCTCTAAAAATAGGTATCTCAAGATATTTCACAATTAAATATACTATGTATTAAAAGCAAAAAATATATATAATGGTATTGTCACATTCAAAATTGATCATTTTCTCCAGTTATTATACAACAAATGTTCCTAAATATTTAAATGCTTACCATAAAAACAGTAGACACATATTACATTGCAGGATTAGAATATTCTGTTTTTTCCCCCCTTTTAACATTCTATTTTCACCATCAGTGAATTATCAAAGAAAATAAAACATTAGGCTATTATCATAACCCTGGTTCCCTGTAATAGAAATGTATTCATTACACAATGGATTAACCTATTACGCCCGATTCAACTGAACACTCTACCAAAGCTGCATCTTACACCCGCGATGTCAGCACGCCTGTCTCTGCCCCCCCATTAGACAAAACTGCGTGCAGGACGGGGCTCAGTGCCATAGATTTTCTTCAGCCTACTGCATAGAATGTAAGCAGCGACCAAAGAACTGTAACCAGGGTTATGATGATAACCTAACGTTCCCTTTCAAGTACGAAATGTATTCCATTACACAATGGATAAGTATACCTAAACCGTCGCCAGGACATGACTTGCAGAACATGACTTGCAGAACAGGCAAATTGGCGAGACCAATGGCTTGCCATACTTATAAAGCACAGTAATGTCCACAGAACGCAGAATTACCTCATGCATTTGCTTCTGAATCCGGCTGAGACGCCGCTGTCAGCACTCTGGTTCCAAAGGCAGGGTTCTGAGGATCCAGGACGTTAAGCCTGTAAAACCTTGTGAAGGTGTGAGGAGTGGCCCACACCGCTGCATTACAAATGTCAGAGACCGATGCACCCTCAAACAATGCTCAAGAGGTAGCAAGACCCCTGGTGGAATGACCTGTGACCTTCTCTGGAGGGGGCAAGTTGGCTTGCTCTTAAGCAATCTTAACTGTCTCCACGATCCAATTGGACAGCCTCTGTTTTGATAGAGCTTGACCTTGGTTCTTAGCTCCAAAACATATAAACAGTTGATCAGATTCCAGCCAACTTTTTGTCCTGTCAACGTGATACGCTAGTGCCCTAACTGGACAAAGCTTATTAAGCCAACGCTCCTCATCTGACTGGAATGGTGGAGGATGAAAAACCTCCAATTCCACAGACTGATTGACATGGAAGGCATTTGTGCACAAAGGCCGGATTCGTATGGAGCATGACCTTAATCCCAGACTCCATAAAAAACGAACAAGCTTTTGCCACTGAAAATGCCTGCATCTCACTCACACGTCTAGCAGAGGTGATTGCAAGTAAAAATGCTGCCTTCAGAGACAGGTATTTAAGCTCTGTAGAATGCAGAGGTTCAAAGGTTGGTTTTGTGAGTGCAAGCAGCACCACATTTAACCACCACTAAGGAACTTTGTCCTTCAAAGGAGGCCGAAGCCTCCATTCCCCTTTCAGGAAGCCAGCCAGAAAATGAGCCCCTGGGGACACTGAGTCAGTTTTAACATGGCAAGCCGAGATGGCTACCAAGTAAACCTTCAGAGTCGAGGGGGACTTGCCCTCATCAAAAAGGATACTGCAGGGAACCTGCTTGAACTCGAGCAACATGATCATCACTCTGTCAGAGGACAGAATCCAGAGGCTCCACACATGCTTAAGACTGTTTCAGCCCGGCGTGTCACTGGAGGTCATCACCTTCCAGAGGCTTCTGGGCCTGATGTTTTCTCTGCATGTGTCACTGTGTAGCACAGAATCCAGTTGAGCTGCAGCAGCCTACTGCTTTGCAGTTTTCTGATCGAAATGTTTCTGCCAAAGCACTGTTCAAGATGACATCTCCTGATATTTTCCCTGGTGCATTCCTTGTATAAAACAAAGGAAATGGGGGCTGCCAGGTCCAATAGAGGTAACAACAGGCTTGTATAATTACAAAAATATAGAATATTGTAGGTTATATTCAAAACAAAAAACATGTATTGTAAAAGGCAGCCAAAGTGACGGCTTTGGTGGTTCTAGGTAGAGGGGATTATTATAACTTTTTATTTTTGCGATCCTGCCTTTCAGACACCATCAGGGTATTTAATACACTTATTTACGAGAATTTAAGAATGGACAACAGCGTATCTTTCACACACGCAGTGTAATTTAAATTTTAAAAGTGAAAACAGTCAAAATGACTGCCGTGACAGGAACTTTGACTGCCCTTCACAATACAGGTTAAAGGGACATCTGATGGACGCATGCATATTCTTTCCAGTTGTTAATCTCAAGTCATTTGTATTTCTTTTTTAATAAGTGTTCTAATTTGAATATAAGTTGTGTCTTTTTGTTTAACTATTATGCACAATGGTGTTTTTAGATATTGGATCTTCTGTTAAAAAACGAATGTTTGTTCTTTATTTTGAAAAAGAAATCGTCAAGATTATCGTTGATAAATGCCTATACAATAATCAAATATGAAATTAGGGTGCCGATTGCACCACTAGAAAAAACAAGCAGAAATAAAATAAGCCAGGCTTCTGTGACTGCTTCTGGTGGAAGATAGCGAATTTTCACTCTCTTGAATGCTGAGTCACTCTGTGTAGCTGACAGGCTGAAATAGAAAATGTCACTGAGCGCCGTCCTGCACGCAGTTTTGTCTCCTGTGGGGGCAGAGACAGGCGTGCTGACGTCGCAGGTGTAAGACGCAGCTTTGGTAGAGTGTTCAGTTGAATTGGGCGTAATAGGTTAACCCATTGTGTAATGGAATACATTTCGTACTTGAAAGGGAAACATAAATACATGTAAAAATAACAACAGACATGTGAAATGTCCTCCTTTTGTACTAGACAGAGGATTTCCATTTCTGATGCAACTGGTGTCTCTTCCACTGAAGCAAACTAAACCAGCTGCCAGATTAATAACTTCAGTGTAACTGGTAGTGCATCAGTAAGGCAAATGTGTTTACTGTATTCTTTCAGAAGAGGCTGTGTGGTCCAGTGCTTAAAGAAAAGGGTTTGTAACCAGGAGGTCCCCGGTTAAAATCCCACCTCAGCCACTGACTCATTGTGTGACCCTGAGCAAGTCACTTAACCTCCTTGTGCTCCGTCTTTCGGGTGAGACGTAATTGTAAGTGACTCTGCAGCTGATGCATAGTTCACACCCCCTAGTCTCTGTAAGTTGCCTTGGATAAAGGCGTCTGCTAAATAAACAAATAATAATAATGGGAATTTTTAAAAAGAACTACATATTACACTGCAGTGGGTACATTTCACATAAATCCCCATCCCCCCGGCTCTGGCGCCCCAGGTCTGTACTCACCTCCAGTATGGTTAAAGTGCTGGATTGTATTGTTCAAACTCCATTTTATCATTCGATGAGCATAGTGAATATACCCTTTGCGTTTTTCCCAGAACTCAAGACCTATGGTCTTATTCATCCAGTCTGGTTTGAGGATAGGGTTTTCCATGGTGCTGTCATAGTATGAGTATTGCACATCATCCACCATATCCACAGTTACATACTCTGGGAACCCTGTCCCTTCTGAGGTCGCCACTCCAAAAAACAGCAGTGAATGAGTTCCTGGAAGAGGAATACAAATGATAATTAGTGACTGTAACAGGGCAAGAAGCCCTGTACATGGATTTTGTTTATTTTTAGAACAGGGTACCCCTCCCACCCCTGTGCAGTGTATTGTTTTGCATTTGTTTGTTTTAGTTGTTGCAGTATTATTATTATTATTATTATTATTATTATTATTATTATCGTTATGATTTATTTATATATGACGGCGAAGAGCCGCAGGTTTTGTTATTGTTTTGGTATTTAGGAATGTGTTTATACATGACGGCGAAGCTCCGTGTATTTTGTTATTTTTGTATTTTTTTTCACAGTAAAACAGGTTTAAAAGGCACTGCATATCAACAGGACACTCAGTACTGCAGCCACGACCCTTGTTCACTGTATTTTTCACATCCCTCTTCATAGTCGTGCATATTGATAAATCATCTCCTGATCACTCCTTTTATCACCAAGCTCCTCAATAATGCAATCCAAGTAATATTTTATTACTATAACATCTAAAAAAAAGCTCTGCAAATGTCTGTGATATTCTTTGAGCGCTGGATGCGGAAGCAGCTATCTTGTCTGTTTATGGCCGTGTTATCTCTGAGGTGCCAGGACTGTGTATTGCTCAGATCCGCCTCTTTATTTTATTTATTTTTTTCGGCTTCTCTCAGCTCCTATTGGTCTCATTCGGCCATGGAAAAAACGACAAGAGACCTGTGTTTTACATCTTTTTGATAATGTCGAACAGGGTCCAACATCGGACCGGAAAGGGAAAATTGTAATGTCGGACCTGGACATAGGACCGCAAAGGGTTAACTTAAGGTGGTACTTGGATAGATTAAAACAAGAGTTTGTATGACCTTCAACAAGACAAAGTTACTGAAGAGAAATACTTTGTACTTAAATGTTTGCAGCAGTGTTAGCTAGCAGCTACAGACACAGAAATGCGTAACCATTTATAAATAACCTTGTGTAAAATGTGGCTTGTAGGCCTCTCCAGGTCTCCGTCTAACCATTAGACGACCAGGTGTTGGGCAAAGCTGAAAATTGGACTCATCTGGGGGTGCTTCAGCAAGGCTAGAATCGGGCAGATTTGTCTTTGTGAAGGACGCATGAATCAAGCCAAGTACAAGGTTGTCCTGGAAGAAAACTTGCTTCCTTCTGCTCTGACAATGTTCCCCAACTCTGAGGATTGGTTTTTCCAGCAGGACAATGCTCCATGCCACACAGCCAGGTCAATCAAGGTGTGGATGGAGGACCACCAGATCAAGACCCTGTCATGGCCAGCCCAATCTCCAGACCTGACAGCTCTGGAAAAAATTAAGACCTCTGCAAAATTATCAGTTTCTCTGGTTTTACTATTTATAGGTATGTGTTTGGGTAAAATGAACATTTTTGTTTTATTCTATAAACTACTGACAACATTTCTCCCAAATTCCAAATAAAAATATTGTCATTTAGAGCATTTATTTGCAGAAAATGACAACTGGTCAAAATAACAAAAAAGATGCAGTGTTGTCAGACCTCGAATAATGCAAAGAAAATAAGTTCATATTCATTTTTAAACAACACAATACTAATGTTTTAACTTAGGAAGAGTTCAGAAATCAATATTTGGTGGAATAACCCTGATTTTCAAGCACAGCTTTCATGCGTCTTGGCATGCTCTCCACCAGTCTTTCACATTTGTGTTGGGTGACTTTATGCCACTCCTGGCGCAAAAATTCAAGCAGCTCGGCTTAGTTTGATGGCTTGTGACCATCCATCTTCCTCTTGATCACATTCCAGAGGTTTTCAATGGGGTTCAGGTCTGGAGATTGGGCTGGCCATGACAGGGTCTTGATCTGGTGGTCCTCCATCCACACCTTGATTGACCTGGCTGTGTGGCATGGAGCATTGTCCTGCTGGAAAAACCAATCCTCAGAGTTGGGGAACATTGTCAGAGCAGAAGGAAGCAAGTTTTCTTCCAGGACAACCTTGTACTTGGCTTGATTCATGCCAAAGATGCCCGATTCCAGCCTTGCTGAAGCACCCCCAGATCATCACCGATCCTCCACCACATTCACAGTGGGTGCGAGACACTGTGGCTTGTAGGCCTCTCCAGGTCTCTGTCTAACCATTAGACGACCAGGTGTTGGGCAAAGCTGAAAATTGGACTCATCTGGGGGTGCTTCAGCAAGGCTGGAATCGGGCAGATTTGTCTTTGTGAAGGACGCATGAATCAAGCCAAGTATATTATTATTATTATTCGAGGTCTGACAACACTGCATCTTTTTTGTTATTTTGACCAGTTGTCATTTTCTGCAAATAAATGCTCTAAATGACAATATTTTTATTTGGAATTTGGGAGAAATGTTGTCAGTAGTTTATAGAATAAAACAAAAATGTTCATTTTACCCAAACACATACCTATAAATAGTAAAACCAGAGAAACTGATAATTTCGCAGTGGTCTCTTGTTGGAAAACATGGAACAAGTATTGAATAGCAGTTTGCTACGCATGAGGAATGACGGCTGTATTCATGTTATTTTTCTGAAAAGTGATTTAACATTGGATAGAAAAAACTGTTAGTTCCAAAAATGCAAGCACTGCTGTGATAGATGAAAGCTGCAATATGGTAGAGAAGTTAAGATTCATTTGTGTCAAAGCAAATGGCTGGCCAGCAGAACACGGCTGTACAAACAAGTCCTTTGATCTCCAGCCCTGACATGAAATTTGGGGAATCCACTGGGTTATAAAACTAGTTAACAGGTTTTTGCTTAGAAAATACAGCTGGTTTATGACGGGGTCATAAAGCTAGTTTTCAAAGGGGACCGAAGAGACCAGGCTCTAAGACTTCAGAGAGATCCAAAAAGAGATAATGCCACTGGGATCAAAGTGTCTTAGGAAAATCGGAGAGATAGGAACAAGGAAGATGACAAAAACCAGATGTATGGACCTTTGTGACACCAGGGTCTGAAGAAAGCACTGAGTTCAGAGATCTTCACACTAGAACACACACACACACACACACACACACACACACACACACACACACACACACACACACACATAATGATAATGAGTTGTACCTTTTCTATTGGTTAAGTGTCAGAGAAAGAGGAGGGGAGAGACACCTATGCAGAAGGGTATTTAATGTCATGCAACAATTGTAAGAACGAGTATTCTGTGTCCTGTACCTGGGACCAGGCTCCCTGCATATTTCAATAAACCTAACAACTGACTGAAGAAAAGGACTCTGTGCATTTTCTTGAATCTACCTACTCACCATCCTCTTTTTAAAGTTACATCATTTGGCGAGCCAACTGTGGACTGTTTCCTGTTTTTTTTTTTTTTCAAAAAACCGGGGGGGTTTGTTACCTGACTGCAGAGAAACCCATTTGCCCAGCCTGAATCCTGTGCACAGGACCAGGACAAAGCGAATGGACAGAGACTGCTTCTAACTTCTGACCAGACGGTGTGGAGAATCTTTGAATCAGGACTTCAGCTCGAACATATAACCACGTACATTGGTGAGTAGTTACTGGTTTATTGTTTTATATGCAGTGTTTAGAATGTAGTGAGAATCAAGGGTAGAATATGAAAGAGGACTTCTTGATGATTCATGTACATTGAGGACACAATTAGTTAAGTCAAGAGAGATTGACCGCTGAACTAAAAGTGTATTGACTATTAGGACTTTAGGTATGAAAGAGGACCTCTGGATTCTTAAAAAAGTCGGAGTAAATCGTGTAGTGTTATGACGTGCCAGTAGAGTCTATTGGACTAGTTACACGGACTTGTATAGCTCAACAGGTACGGGCATACTCGGATTTATGTTTTATGTTTGTTTTTGAGAGGGTTTGGTACACCTGTTTTGTCGTTGTTTTTACTGTTTGGTTTATAAGTCACGATAAGGGGGCAATAGGATAAGCCTCTTATTTAACTGTCCACATTAGGTGGTACAGATGAGGAACAATCAGACAATAAGTTCCAGTTAAGCCCAAATAGCACATACAAAAGTGTAAATTAAATGTGCAATAAACCAAAATAAAAGTTTATGCTTCATTAAGCATAGCTTTAAACACAGAATATTGGTAAAAACAAGACAAAACTAAAAACAAGTTGTTTTGTTAGTTTTGTGTTTTGTTGGGAGTCTGATCAACTCCAAATATGTTAGAAGCTGACCCTCAATGTCATCAAATGGATGGCTGGAGAATATGGAACATAGACTATGTGTTAAAACATGGCAAAAAGGGAAGCTATGTACAGAACAGTAATGTACATGTTCATGTGACAGGTCAGGAGTGTGTGTCTCGTAAGAAGAAAAAGACAAAGGCGATTCAAAACTGGTAGCCCACAAAAAAACAAAACAAAACAAAAAAAACTGTAAAATTACAAGGTCACATTAAAATGTAATTAAGAAGTTGCTTATTAATGATTGTTTGAGTAATTCTGATTTTGCTTAAGCGTGGAGATAAAGTAACATCTTAGAAAAACTATGTACTAAGAACCAGCATGAATACTTATTGTCTTGCCTCGATCATAAGAGGGTTTGATAAGGGAAAGAGACCCATGTTAACTGATGAGTTATTTGTATTGTGTTAGTGTTTGAATGCAAAGGAATGGCCAACCTTTGAACTAAAACAATAACACAAATATACAAAGCAACAATTAATAGTTTGTTCAGGATTATATTGGTAAACAAGAGGAACATTTTGTCTTTCTGATAGAGGATTTACTTGAAAAGAAAGTGGTGGTATTATTTTGGTATGCAGGGTCTGTGTCTCCCTGGTCACAGATTCAGGGAGGAATAGGAAAAAAAACTTGCGTGACCATATTTGGGCAGAGAGAGAAAAGACTATGTAGAGAATGAGAATAGATAACTGTTAGACAGACTAAAAAGAAAAAGACTTTTAGGAAGAGAACAAATGTTTTTGGAGATCAATAAATCTGAAACAAATTAAATTATCGACCTGGAAATATTTTATTAAATATTTTCATGAATGAATGTTAAGTGTTTGTTTGAGAGTGAATTTTATGTTTAAGACACAGGTGAATTTTAGGAATCACCTATGAATACATATTTGAAACCAAGATCACATGAGTGGTAGAGTTTGTATTATTGGTGTAGCTAAAAAAAAAAGTGCAGAGTTAAAACGATGTTTTATTTAAGGGGTCTGTTTATTAATGATTGTTTAGTTCATGTTGAATTAAACAGGGAGATTGCATTCTCTTTGAATGGAAAACACGTAGTTTAATAAAGCACTGATGTTATCAGTATTAACTGGGTTTATTCTGATGTTGCTAAAGCACACTACCATACACGAGTAGAAGGAAAAAAAAAAGTTGAATTGTTAGAGAGCATAAAAAACAATTCAAATGGGGAAAAAGAGGTCACAATCGATATCAGAGTGATTTACAAGGATTTCAACTTCTGCTAAGGCATCAGAATGCAATGATGCAGGAGACAAAAGCAGTGTCACTCAGAGCTACGCGAGTGATGTGAAATGGGATGTTTGCACACATGTGTACGATGTGTTTTGTTTATGTTGGTTACAATTAGTATTTTACGGAGCTTCTTGCAGGAGAGGTGATGATAATTAGATTAATGTGATAACTGAAACATGAATAAATCGCGAGTGACATGAGATTATTGATGGTGCAGTATAGGACTGCAGGGTTGATGGATTGTGATACTGGTATGATAGACAGTCTGTTGGTTAATGTTTGTGTGTTTGTCTGTGAATATAGGGTATGAATACTCTTTTGTGGAAGTTCAGCACAGGAGGCTGAGCTAATGGAAATGTTGTGATGCAAAATAAAGTCAACTTCTCACTGTCTAATACAGAACAGACAGTCGCAGTAGCAAAAGTAATTATGCACTCACAGTAATACAAATGCACTTGGTAGGATTGACCATGGGGAAACGCCCGTGTAAATTAATCAAATAAAGAATATATTCGCTGGCTTAAGCATGAAGCAACCTGCGCCCTGGTTGGCGAAGTACAGTGATTCCATGTCCTCTGCCACCCAAAGAGCTCTGGGTTGGTAGAGCTTGTGGACCACATTCTAAAAAGGAAGCATCATAAACAGGTGCTCATGAAGGTCGGGTTTATGTGCACACACATTTTCTTTTTCTCACTGGACTATTTCTATAATAGATCCTGATTTATTTTGATCTGCTAAAAAGGATGCTGTTATTAATTGCAGCAAGAATAGGCAGTACTTTTATTTCTGTATGCGTTATTGAGAAACATTAACGTTTGAATACATTTCTTTGTAAACTTTCTTTTCAACTGTTATTGTGATATGTGCTCTGGACGTCTTGCCAAGAAGGGAGAGATCAATGTATGACTAACATCTTACAGGACTGTTCTCAACTAGGTAATATCATACAGTATGTGGACGACATACTGTTGCAATGGGAACTGCGGAGAAGCACTATTTGTTGCTGGAGGAGCACGCTGCTCTCAAATTAAATCTAAAGAAAGCTGCATTAATGAAATCATCTGTTTGTTTCTTAGGAGTACAGGTGGAAACTGGAGGACACACACCTGACCCAGGAAATAAAAAGCTGATTAAAAATCTGCCCCTTAGATCTTTTTGGGCATATTTGGATTCTGTCAGGACTTCATGGAAGGATACAGCGAACTAGCTGTCACCCTCTATGAACACCTGAATTGAGGCATTAAAACAGGCACTGATTCCAACCCCACTCAGGGTCTCC
The DNA here is from genome assembly GCF_902713425.1 of Acipenser ruthenus. Taxonomy (NCBI): domain Eukaryota; kingdom Metazoa; phylum Chordata; class Actinopteri; order Acipenseriformes; family Acipenseridae; genus Acipenser; species Acipenser ruthenus. The sequence goes on from NC_081211.1 coordinate 13,102,729, forward strand.
ATTTAAATTTAAAAAAAAAAAAAAAAAGCGGGGGGTTGGAAGGCTGATTGGGGAGGTTCATAGGAGATAATGGACAAACTGGGAGAAACCAATTTGAAATTGGCAATACAAAAATGAGGGAGTGAAAACTGGCTTGAAAACTAGTTTCACTGATAAGCAAGCCTGCTGGAGAACGGAAATTCCTAAGGGTACTGATGCAGTTAGGTTAGAGTAGTAGTTGTGAGCAATGAAGCAGATAGAGATTTGTAGTTACTTTCAAAGTACAGACACAGGTCTAAGGCTTTTCTCTTCTCCTACAGGTTCATGCTGGAACTGATATTTTATATTATGTTCACAATATGGGGTGGACATAGGCTTTGAGAAAAATACAAGATAGAATTAACAGACATTGGCGATTCTTAGAATTCCAATAACATTATCAATGCAGATGAAAAAGAGACTATTCAAGAATTAACCTTTTTGAAATTAAATCAGATATTAATCAAAAGAATAAATACTGCACTTGTTCTCCACAGGTTCCGAGATAATACTGATGGCGTTCATGTGGAATGGAAGCACAATGCTGTTCATCGGAATTGAGAGGACCATTTCAGAAGAGTTTGTGCAGAAAGTTCCAGTACACTTGTGGGACAATTTGGATATGCAAACAGGAACTGTACATATTAACCTGCAGAACTTTACAATGCTTGTCCATGATATGTAGTAATTAAGCTCTGCCATATATCTGGAACAAGAGTGTAAGTTGCTGAGAGATGGTCATGAGGAGGTATCTGAAACCACAGAGACATTCTTACATATGGGGAACCATTCCAGTCTGCATATCAAAAGAAGAAATTATGATGACGTTAAAGTGACATTTTTGGGGATGTAATGGGGACTGTTAATTTCAGTTAACATACCTGATAATGAAACTACGTATTATAAACTTGGGGTATAGATGTATGATTGGTGAAAAGATTTGTCTTAGTTTAAAGATACTAAAGGTAATATGTCAGCGATCCTGGAGTGCAGAGATGGGAAGGTCTCATGTAATTCATTACTAATCACATTCAGTAAAATAACAAAAACTGCAAAGGTTGTACCATTGACCTCTAGAGGCACTGGGAGTATGGAGTTTGTGTTGTTCATGACACTTAAGAGTGACATTGTTAAGACATTGTATCTGCCATCCATGATAGGGAGGTAAAATGGTTGGTGTCTTGCAATGGATTATTTGGAGTGTTGTTAGGAACATAATACTATATTAATATATACTTGTAAGGTAATGGTACATCCTATGTTGAATGGAAATACCAATTGAAAACAGCTGTTCTACTGAAAAATATGGTTACCTATATTAGACATTAATTGTGGAAATCATGTGAACTTTGAATGATATGCTGTAGTGTTGAATATGTCTAAAATGAGGCACTATTTTAGTACTTGTTCAATGCATAGTGATAATTTTTGAAGTTATAGTTTTAGGTTTTAATCAGTCTTAAGTGCATCATAAGATTGAGATGGTCTAGAATATTGGATTCTAGAAAGATGTAATTTAACATACTGGTTAAAAATAATGATGCACCTAAATGTGTTAGAGCAACATGAGTGTGGTTCTGATCAAGAGGATGGGGATCCACAGCTGGAACATAGAGTTTATTCTGAGAGTACTGTAGTTTCGGATAGAAGATGTGATTATGAGCTTACAGAGTTAAACCAACACTGCACCGCGTAGCTAAAGAGCAGGACGGGTGGGTGAAATTGGGAGGCATAGATTGCTGTAAGGAATTGAGTACGTCAGTAATTTACACTTGTTCCATGCGGGGTGATCTAATTTCTTGAAACAGGGCAGTAAACCGTACTATCGAGGTAAAATCACTACGAAAGTATGTCCCCTTTTGCACCGCCTACCTCGGGAAGGTATCATTCTCGGACCAGAAAGAAAAACTGTTTTGGATAATGTGAATATAGTATTATCGTGTGTAATGTATAATTTCACAAATCTAACTGTTATGTTTGAACAGCATTGCAAGCAACACACCAATATCCAGAATTGGCTTCAAAGGGAAATAGGTAGTACAATAAGAGATTACAAAGAGCGAATAGGCGAACGAATGTATGAAGGTAATGAGAATGTATGAAGGTAATGAGAAACGTAGGAAGAGGGGACTTTTTGATGAAATAGCAGGATGGTTTGGTGCAGGAAATTCTGTTGCAAACAGCTGGGATATTTATCAAACGTCAAAAGGGCAAACTTGGATAGCAAGTGCTGTGAGAGAAGGGATAGAAAGATTGGGGAATGGACAGATGTATGTAAATCAAGGGATTAGGCTCCAGGGTACAGCTATATATGAGCTAATGGAAGGAACAGGGGGAGCCCTGCGCAATTTGACCAAAGCAATAGATTGTAGAATATTTGCGGGTGACCTTTTAAAAACAATGAAGGAAGAAATAATGGACATTAGGCTAAGAGTGGTACCTAGACATGCACAGGAGGTTGAGGTTGGCAATGATCCACCCTGATCAGACTGACCTCCTGGGAGCTAGTTTAGTGTGGCCAAAGGAGAATGGCAAGGAACCACCTGGTCACATAGGGTTCTATCTCTCAATACCATACCTGGATCCTAATAACCAGTATAAAGACAGTTTGAAGATTAGACCGATAGGAGTACTAAAACAATGAGACAGTGATAGTTTGGGAAAAGGCTACATGGAAAGTTCAGCGAGGGAACTGGAGTGGTGTGGTGCATGAAGCATGTTGTTATGAAACAAATAGTCATGTAGTTTGCCGGTGTCCTGCAATCACCGGAATTAATAGACATATAAGCACTGAATTAGAGGTACATCCACTAGAGGGGTGGAAAAAAGCAGTGCAGGTTGGGAAATATCAATGGTGTGTGTTGAGTAACCATACCAATTTTAAATATGGAGATTTAACTTGTCAGACTTCTCCAGGATTTTGTTTTTCTCCAACACGTGCAGTTCAGATTGGAGATATATATATACCTGAACCTGAAGCAGAGGAGTTCCAAATTACTGCTTGGTGGGATGACACATATCTAGATTCATATTCGGTCATTTTTTCTCAAGTGCACAAATTGGTTAAAATAGCCCTACAAAGAGCGGAACAGAAGCTGCTCAAAGCTAAGGTCGAAGTTGATTTGGCACAATTAAAAGCCACCGTATTGAAACGATATGGATGGTCAGGACAGGCCTTAGGGCACACTTTTGGGGATTATGTTGTTTTAATAATACTGTTAATAGTAATAGTATTGATTTTATGGAATAGCATTCAGTGTTTTTGGTGGAAAAAACAACACCGACAGTTAGAAAGGACCATTGGCAGATGGGAAACTGTAAACTTACTGGGAGCCACCATGAATAAGAAATAACACCTGTGTACAGTGATAAACTGTATTTACTGTATTCTTCTGTATGTTTATTGTATGTTTATTTTCCATTTTTTGTATTATTTTTACGTATGTTTGTTTGTTTTTTTTTTTGTTTGTTTTTGCTCATGACATACTTACATGGAGAAACAGCAAAGGCAAGGTAGATACCTACACATAATGGAGAGACTTAGAATGAGAGGAACATACTTCACTATAATATATTATACAAACACGGTACTTGATGTGACTACTCAGAACCAGCGAAGAGGACATCTGAGGGCTCGGGATCACGTAAGCAACTTGGTTGTAGCGGGTCACCCCCCTCCATCTTATATTTTAAAAGTGGGGTATGTTGGAAAACATGGAACAAGTATTGAATAGCAGTTTGCTACGCATGAGGAATGACGGCTGTATTCATGTTATTTTTCTGAAAAGTGATTTAACATTGGATAGAAAAAACTGTTAGTTCCAAAAATGCAAGCACTGCTGTGATAGATGAAAGCTGCAATATGGTAGAGAAGTTAAGATTCATTTGTGTCAAAGCAAATGGCTGGCCAGCAGAACACGGCTGTACAAACAAGTCCTTTGATCTCCAGCCCTGACATGAAATTTGGGGAATCCACTGGGTTATAAAACTAGTTAACAGGTTTTTGCTTAGAAAATACAGCTGGTTTATGACGGGGTCATAAAGCTAGTTTTCAAAGGGGACCGAAGAGACCAGGCTCTAAGACTTCAGAGAGATCCAAAAAGAGATAATGCCACTGGGATCAAAGTGTCTTAGGAAAATCGGAGAGATAGGAACAAGGAAGATGACAAAAACCAGATGTATGGACCTTTGTGACACCAGGGTCTGAAGAAAGCACTGAGTTCAGAGATCTTCACACTAGAACACACACACACACACACACACACACACACACACACACACACACACATAATGATAATGAGTTGTACCTTTTCTATTGGTTAAGTGTCAGAGAAAGAGGAGGGGAGAGACACCTATGCAGAAGGGTATTTAATGTCATGCAACAATTGTAAGAACGAGTATTCTGTGTCCTGTACCTGGGACCAGACTCCCTGCATATTTCAATAAACATAACAACTGACTGAAGAAAAGGACTCTGTGCAGTTTCTTGAATCTACTTACTCACCATCCTCTTTTTTAAGTTACATCATCTCTTAATTTTTTCCAGAGCTGTATATATATATATACACAGTGCCTATAGAAAGTCTACACCCCCTTTCAAAATTGTCACCTTTTGTTGCTTTACAGCCTGGAATTAAAATGCATTAAAATAGTTTTTTTTCATTTATCTACACATCCTACCCCACAACTTCCAAGTGAAAAAAATGTTCTAGAAATTTGTAAAAAATGTATTAAAAATAAAAACTGAAATAGCTTGGTTGGATAAGTGTCCACCCCCCTTGTAATAGCAATCCTAAATTAGCTCAAGTGTAACCAATCGCCTTCAAAATCACACACACCAAGGTAAGTGGCCTCCACCTGTGTTAAATTGTAGTTATTCACATGATTTCAGGATAAATTCAGCAGTTCCTGTAGGTTCCCTCTGCTGGCTAGTGCATTTCAAAGCAAAGACTCAACCATGAGCACCAAGGAGCTTTCAAAAGAACTCCGGGACAAAGTTGTTGAAAGGCACAGATCAGGGGATGGGTATAAAAAAAAAATCAAAGGCCTTGAATATCCCGTGGACCACGGTCAAGACGATTACTAATAAGTGGAAGGTGTATGGCACCACCAAGACCCTGCCTAGATCAGGCTGTCCCTTCAAACTGGATGACCGAGCAAGAAGGAGACTGATCAGAGAGGCTACTAAGAGGCCAATGGCAACTTTGCAAGAGCTACAGGCCAAGACTGGTCAAAGTGTGTATGTGACAACAATATCCCAAGCACTCCACAAATCTGGCCTGTATGGTAGTGTGGCAAGAAGGAAGCCATTACTCAAGAAAGCCCACCTTGAATCTCGTTTGAAGTATGCAATGTGGCAAAAAGTTTTGTAGTCTGACGAAACTAAAATGGAACTCTTTGGCCTAAATGCAAAGCGTTATGTTTGGCGCAAACCCAACACAGCGCATCACCCAAAGAACACAATCCCTACTGTGAAGAATGGTGGTGGGAGTATGATGTTATGGGGATGTTTCTCATCGGCAGGGGCTGGGGCACTTGTCAGGATAGAAGGGAAAATGAATGGAGCAAAGTACAGAGAAGTCCTTGAGGAAAACCTGCTGCCCTCTGCAAGAAAGCTGAAACTGGAACAGAAGTTCACCTTTCAGCATGACAACGACCCAAAGCACACAGCCAAAGCTACACTAGAGTGGCTAAGGAACAAAAAGGTAAATGTCCTTGAGTGGCCCAGTCAGAGCCCCAACCTAAATCCAATCAAAAATTTGTGGCATGACTTGAAGATTGCTGTCCATCAATGCTCCCCAAGGAACCTGACAGAGCTTGAACAGTTTTGTAAAGAAGAATGGTCAAATATTGCCAAATCTAGGTGTGCAAAGTTGGTAGAGACCTATCCCAACAGACTCACAGCTGTAATTGCTGCCAAAGTTGCTTCCACCAAATATTAACTCAGGGGGGGTGGAGACTTATCCAATTATGATCTTTCAGTTTTGTATTTTTAATTTTTTTCTCAATAAAAACGTTTTTCCCCTTAACAGTGTGGAGTATGGTGTGTAGATAAGTGGAAAAAAATCCTCATTTAAATGCATGAAACTCTGAGGCACTGACACAACAAAATGTGAAAAAGTTCAAGGTGGTGCATGCCTTTTGTTATTATTATTATTATTATTATTATTATTATTATTATTATTATTATTATCTGAGAGCACCTGCGAGTGAGTCAGCAGGTCTGTTTACCTGTGGGTATTTCCGTGGTCCTGTCTACCATCGCTGGTATTCAGGCCACGGACAACAGCGCCCTCTATGGGCTAAACAAGCACTTGCAAATAAAAAAAAGTAATGAATAAAACTGGGCACCTGTGCGCTGTTTCAAGTACACCCTTCTCCCGTGTCAATGAATACCCATACCCTTCCACAGCACCTTTGAAATTTTCTTGTACCCTTCTCCTGCTCTGTGCCTCTCTACCACTTTATCCCTGACTTGTTTGAAAGCTCCTTGGTCTTCATGGTTGCTTTGTTGGATCACTATGTGAGTTGCAGCTTGAAAGTCTTTATATACCTGAGGGAAATTATCTACAAGTTAAACCACTTTGAGTACACACAGGCTGAAACCATTTCACTAATGTTGTGACCTTTCAAACAAATCATTTGCACCTGAGCTGATTTAGGGCTGCAAAAGGGTTGAATACTTACTGTATGCAACTGAGATTAATCAGTTTTTCTCTGTAAATCTTACTTATTTATAATATATATATATGCATTTTTTTACTTTATCAATGTGGAGTAGTTTGTGTAAATTCTACATATTAAGTCTAATTTGAAAGCGTCGTGGAGTACGCTCACGTGCCAACAAAATGTGAAAACTTTGCAGGGGGGTGAATACTTCTGCAAACCACTGTACATATAGTTACCACAATGTAACTTTTTACGCATGTCTGTATGTTACTTTGCTTTCAATTTCTAAAAAACGCAAAACAGAGAAGAAATTTAAACAGTTTGTCGGCGATTAGAGGTTTATCTAAAAGTGAATTAGATTTAGAATATCATAATAAACTACATTTCAGTCAGCTTTTGCAAAGGGTGGTTCAACAGTGAGGAGGTGTACACCGGTGCTTTTTAAGTTAAGTTATTTTGTGCACTTTTGAGGTCATTGAATGCATGGGCTGACTGAAATGTAGTTTTTACAATGATATTAACACAAAAGTATTTGCAAATCTGATTTATTTATAAAAAAAAACAAGACTAGGCTACTTTTATTTATGATGTGATTATATTTTTAATTCATAGCCAAGCTAGTAGAACTAAAACCAATAGCAGCGTGGACCCCTCTTTTTGCCGTTATTGAGCTTAAACATATTTCCAAGAACCCAAGACTGTAACTTTAATTTTACTCGTTTCTGCTACTTTTCTTAAAAGGTATTGTCATCCATGTACTGTATGTTGGTGACAGTCTATTAAGGTCTGTGCTTATAGCCACAATGGCCATTTCAAAGAAATGCAAAATAGATTCAGAGTGCCGCTTTTTTAACGAAAAGTGGAGTGACGAGTATTTTTGTGTTCAAAAGGCAAAATACTATGTTTGATTTACAAAGAGAGCATTGTCATTTTTAAAGAGTATAATGTTAGAGGCACTATGAGACAAAACCCAAAGACAAATACTGTGAATGTCCAAATGTCACCTAGTTTGCTCGCAGTATGATTAAAATTTTTGTAAACACTTATTTATGTGAGCAGACATCACAGTTGCGTTTAAGAATGACAGACGATCACCTCCATGCAGTGCATAGGATAGGAGTTTCTAATCTCCAACCAGACATCGGAAAATTGGCCAGCGAGATGCAAGCGCAGGGGTCACACTAACATCAACCTGCCCTACCGGCCCCCAAAGGCGAGTCGGTTTTTTAATATGACCCTCCATTCAAAAAGGTTGGGGTTACTCAATGACTCTTCCATACAAAATAATTAATGTGTAGTTTAGATTTCTTCCACCTACGTTTCAATTTACGACACTCACATTTCAGTTTTCGAGTCAAATCATTAAACAATGGTGAGTGTCTTTTAAAAGACACATTTCAAATTGTTTCTGAACCTGCAGCATCAAAAGTAATGTCAAGGTGGTGTTATAAGTATTAACCAGCTCATCAGATGTCAAAGTATGTGAAAATGGTGATAGACTCAATGCCTCTGAGAACTTTATAGCAGTTGAGGAATTAATAATCCAAGTTTTAATAGTGAATGCTATGCATTTCAGAATAGTTTTTGAGTTACTGTTGCACATAATGGCATTTGAAAACAGACCATTTTTTTAATAACAGAAATGCAACAATCATAGAGCAATCGACTGTTGTTCAGTTTCATTGACTTTTGGCGCTTCTACTTTGTTAGTCAACATGCATACCTTGTTACACCACTGTGAAATTTAGGATTTAAATAGCGAAAACCATTAAATGTTTTTATTTTTCAATTTGTAAATTTAAAATTTCAAGGTTTTGGCGAGGGACTACTGTATTTAAAATCTGGAGAATTTAAAGTGGAAACACATTATTATTGTTTATTTCTTAGCAGACACCCTTATCCAGGGTGACTTACAATTGTTACAAGACATCACATACAATTACATTATTTTTTTACACATTATTTTTACATACAATTACCCATTTATACAGTTGGGTTTTTACTGGAGCAATCTAGGTAAAGTACCTTGCTCAAGGGTAAAGCAGCAGTGTCCTCCACCGGGGATTGAACCCAAGACCCTCTGGTCAAGAGTCCAGAGCCCTAACCACTACTCCACACTACTGCCCTAATAACATTACAAGACATCTTCAAATAAGTCATTCAGATCTCAAAATGACAAAAATATACACGATCCAGTAGAAGAAATATGATTTCTGCATGTTAAAATAGATAGAATCTGGTTTAAGAAATTCTAGAACCAGCTCTCTAAAATCTACAAGAGTCTAATAGCTAATAACAAAATGTTCATTATACAAATAAAAAATTAGTAAAATCTATAGAGGATATATCTGAACATGAGTGGAAACAAATAATACAAAAGTGCCGAACTTGAAAAACAAATTTTAATACTTGGAAGCATAAACAAAAATGAACAGTTCATTGAAAATAATAAAAATTAATAACACTTGGTTAGTTTTGGATACTGAAGGTGAGACTGAAAACGACTCTGATTTTAACTTTATAAATGCGCCTGCTCCATGTGACGTTTCAGTGTCACAGCATGACAGTGGAACTGTATGTGTAGAGGGATCTGAGAAGGTAAATATGGATGAAAGACATGAAGTGAGTGGGGTCTGGTTAACTGTTATGAAAAATACGAAGAGGAGGACGACACCGAGCAGTCCACATAGAGAAGAGATTGATCTAGCTAATAGATTCCAAGCAATGAGCAATGATGACCTAGTGCTGGATGAACACAGAGGTGAGGTGTTGTTAGTAGGTGATTCAATTCTACGCTATGATGACCTAGTGCTGGATGAACACAGGGGTGAGGTGTTGTTAGTAGATGATTCAATTCTACGCTATGATGATCTAATGCTGGATGAACACAGGGGTGAGGTGTTGTAGGCAGGTGATTCAATTCTACGCTATGATGACCTAGTGCTGGATGAACACAGGGGTGAGGTGGTGTTAGTAGATGATTCAATTCTACGCTATGATGATCTAGTGCTGGATGAACACAGGGGTGAGGTGTTGTAGGCAGGTGATTCAATTCTACGCTATGATGATCTAGTGCTGGATGAACACAGGGGTGAGGTGCTGTTAGTAGGTGTCGTAAAGATCCCGTAAATAGGGTTGTTAACTGCCTCCCTGGAGCAAAAGTAAAGGATATTGAATCAAGAATGCACAGATTCACAAAAAAAGAGTCTGTAGTCATTGTACATGCTGGCAGAAATGACATACAGAAAATCTGAGATTCTGAAAGAGGATTTTAAATCATTAACAAGACAGCTGAAAAAGTTAGGATGCAGAATTATTCTCTCAGATCTACTACCAGTTGGTGGTGGTGGGGATGAAGTATTCAGTAGAATTCGGTCTTAAATACCCTGGGATCTTTCAAGAAGCTGCTTGATGAGATTCTGGGATCAATAAGCTACTAAACCAAATGAGCAAGATGGGCCGAATGGCCTCCTCTCGTTTGTAAACTTTCTTATGTTCTTATGTTCTTATATACTCTGATATCCACACGTCGCGGGTGCGTTATAAGTCACGAGGTGTAGCCACTTCCTTTATCTGGAAACAAATCTGTTAGTGTTTGTTGGAAGTTGTATTTATATTATTGTAGCCCTTCCCCAGCAGTGTTTGTTTATTTTCCCCAGCGCAGGTACTCGTTCACTTTCTTTTTCGCCTGTACGGTATGTAATTATTTAGTTGGTCATTTGTTTAAGTTTAGCAAATTATGTCTATATAGGATGTGCTTGATTTTTGTCTGCCTTTCTCCTGCCATACAACTTTGTTTAGAAAATATTTTACGCAAAGCATGTTAGTGACATGCTCTTCAAAATGCTATATCAATGTTGTTTATAAAATACGCTGGCAGTGTGTAACCTGTTCAGACTGCACTTGTAGATCTCTTGATCTGCCCCTCCTATGCACTGGACTTCCCTGGTCTACGCACCACGTTACTGGATCCTCAGCTAATGCACTATCCTGCACTGTTACACTACTGTGTCATTGTAGATATGACCTCTTATAATCCTAACTTGCTGCATCTTATTTCATATTGTATTTTAGTTGTGTTATTTGCACTTACTGTAAACTATGCTGTATTTAAATATTCATTTTGCATTGTAACTCTGTACTGCCCTGTAACACCTGCAAGTCGTCTTGAATACTACGACTACTAATAAGAAGTATGTCGAAGATTTAAAGTGGGGACTATTGCTTCACGAGCCCCACTAATTAGTCTTTTAAAGATATGGTATCTACAAAAATGACTCAAACAGTTTAAAATCGCCCCTTTCTTAAATGCCTGTGAGGAAGTGCGACTTGATTCCGTGTAAAGTCGAGTTATTACAACTGCATCATGACTTTATTTTTTATTAGGTCTAACAGGCTCAACAGAACATTCCCCCAAAAGTTTTAGTTTCTAAGTGGCTACCAGTTTTAAACGATTTATTGTTCTTAAAGCAAGCAAGTCCTCCAAGGAAGTCCCAGTATTTGTGCTGTATATTTTATTATTTGAAGAAACTAAACAGTAAAAACTGACCTGCGGCAGCTGCGTGAACCCAGCAGAGAATCCCGAGTACAGTCATTGGTATCATCATCGGTAGTCTTCAGAAAGCAATATATTTAAATATGATACTCGGTTATGTTTATATGTGTGTTATGTATAATGCTTATTTTCATGGAAACAGTCTACCTTTTGCAAACTGAACTGTGTTGCCAAGTCTCACGAGAAAAAAAGAGGCACAGCCTGTCAAACAAGCCCAACCCATTTCAGATGGAGTGGAGCGGGGCTGTTAGATTCCGTATTTCTTTTGTATTGATGTGCATATACATTGACACCACAATCACCACTTAGTCCTATAACCACCTCTAACTGTTGAAGTCACTTCACCCATTACAAAAAACACAGCAACTCTCAAAAAATTAGAGCAACTGTGGAACTCAGTAAGGCTTATCAGAAACTCTCTCTGAATTTTGTGATTGGCTAGACAAACGTGTTTAGGAAGTAAGCGTCAGGAGAATCTGGGTAAAATATTTTTTTCAGGTTTGTGTCTACCATAGATATTGAAAGATTAGATAGGACACGCCTATGCAAATTTCCTAGCAGCAGGATGCAAATCGGGCGGCCATATTGCCTAGGTAAGAAAGTACATTCCTGAGCTTAAGTCAACAGATAGAAGCGGAGATAGAAAAGAGGTGTTTAGTTGTTGTTTAAACTTTGATTTATACCAGTAATACATTAAAATTACTAATATTACGTGGAAATACTACCAGTAATACATTAAAATTACTAATATTACAAAACATATGTCATTGAAATTACAGTACTGTATCATTATCCGATTACCACTGTTAATCTGATTTTTCACTTACTATATTAAATGAAAATATGCTAGTTGTCGTACTTGTCAACATCATTATTTTCATTATTTTCATTATTTGACCTTGTCAGACATAAATCGCTTTTGATAATGTGCTTGTGTATAGCCTACTGATTATTTCAACACTGCCTTCACGATTGACGTTTATTTACAGGCACGAACACCAATCATTTGTAAGTATAACTGCTAATATAGGCTATTATTCTATTGATGAATAGAAATACTGTATTTCCAAAAAGTAATAGGTTTCATTACCTTACTCATAAGTAACATCACTTTTTAATTTCCCCATGTTAGAGATTTTATTTAAGGGACTAGAGAAAGAAAGGTAAAACACAAAAAAGCATATTTTTAAAGTAATGCAGATTTTAATAGAAGAGTAAGATCATGAGTAAGAAATTGACACATTGTTATAGTTTAGTTGGCAGACAGCTTTGTCCAAGGCAACTTACGTGGTTTTTAAAACATTTTAATACAACATCACTCCAACAAATTCAGTCACATTATGAAGTTAGAATTATTTTTTTAATCAAAAATATTAAGTACAGTAAATGGAAAATTAAAACACACATTATTTATATATATATATATATATATATATATATATATATATATATATATATATATATATATATATATATATATATATAACATTGACAATGTAAAAAAAAACAGGTTAGAAAAATGCAACAGCCGTTTTGAAGTGGTGATATCAAATACAAAAACTCAAGTTAGGAGAAGCACTTGGGGCAACCCTGTCAAGCATCAAGCAAATAGGCACACTTGGAAAGGTGCTGGGGCCCAACATTCACACAATTTTTGTTTCTAACTTGGCTTCTTTTTTTTTGATCGCTCCACTTTACATTAAGGCAGTTGCATTGACATAATAAGAGTATTTTCATGATTTTGGTTTAATACAGTATATGGATTGGAAATAAATAAAATACATACAGTATATTAATGCCTAAAAGCACATGTGTCCGTTTGTAGAATTGTGCACACCGTAAACTGAAAGAAAAGCTGTTTGGGGTCTTCTTCTAATTAAACAATTGTAACAATTGTAAGTCGCCCTGGATAAGGGCGTCTGCTAAGAAATAAATAATAATAAATAATAATAATAATAATTACAGAAGCAGCATAATGAATGTAATTGTACTTTAAATGAATAACATCTGATAATGTCCCAGCTTTGCTTATTGGCACCGTTTGCAGTAAAACATGTGTAAAACCACTGAAATGGGTACATTTTTCTGTCAACAAATATTTGCGCTTCTGCAGTGCTGGATTACACTATCACAAATTCACAATAAATATATGGCACATTATAATAAATGCAGCAGTATATAATAAGGGCAACAGTGTGGAGTAGTGGTTAGGGCTCTGCACTCTTGACCGGAGGGTCATGGGTTTAATCCCAGCTGGGGGACACTGCTGCTGTACCCTTGAGCAAGGTACTTTACCTAGATTGCTCCAGTAAAAACCCAACTGTATAAATGGGTAATTGTATGTAAAAAATAATGTAATTGTATGTAAAAATAATGTGATATCTTGTAACAATTGTAAGTTGCCCTGGATAAGGGTGTCTGCTAAGAAAGAATAATAATAATGCAAAATTAGCTAAATGCTTTGCTGGTAAAATTGTCATGTATTACAGCAATATAATCTAGCAATATCAGAATAAAATCAAACACAGTAAATAGTGAGAAATATAAAATTGGTAAAATCCAGAAAATCCCTGAAGTCTTCCCAGAATCTCCACAGTTTCAATATACACTTTCCCACAACATAGCCTACTGTGATAAACAGTTTTTGTTTTCATAGCAAATCCAACAAAACAATCCAGGCATTGCAGGTCATGGTGTTATCAAGAATATTTTTCTCAGGGCCAAATGAGAGTATACTGATGCCTTTGGGGCCATGACTTATTAAAACAAATATATTACCACTAAGATATACACTGTATAGGCCTATTCTCAAAACAGCATGGCTAAATATTTAAAAGTTAATATTCAAAATAAGTAGGCCTTATTTTGACCTTGAAATATACCTTTGCTTCTATGCCTGAACCCACATTTCCCACAGTTCTTTTCAACGTCCCGTCCCTGCCTATTGGCTGAGCGTCGCAGAGCTAGCAGACGCAGCACATTCAAAATTCAAACTGTACAGACAGACACGGAGCACTTAGCTTATTTGTTTTTAAGTTACTGACTGTCTCTGTTGAACCGAATACTGTTTTGTTTTTAGCCGCATTTTTATTTTCATCGGCAGACGCGCTCTGGATGCAAGCACAGTGCTGACATGTCATTTCCTAAAATTATATTAAGCGAGGTTTCCCGTAAATATATAAAGAAAAAAGGCAGTGTATATTTTAGCACTGGTACAACAAGACCATGTACGGAATTAAAATGAATGGACTATAGAATAGTCGTTTTTTCTTGTAACAATTTAATTGGTTTAAAAGCGCGAGGTTTCAAGTAAATATATAAAGAAAAAAGGCAGTGTATATTTTAGCACTACTACAGGACCATGTACGGAATTAAAACGAATGGACTAAAGAATAGTAATTGTTTTGTAACAATTTAATTGGTTTAAAAGCAAACACGATTATCCATAAACTAATGTTCACAGAAAATAAATATAAAAAAAGAATTTCGACAAAAGCTGCCTCAAAGCACTGTGGTTGAAAGTGAAAACGTTACCCACGTAACGTTTTTTCCACCAGAAAGGAGAAATGCAGAAACGTCAATCTGTTAACGTTTCTCTCGTGAGACTGGGTTGCTATCATCACCTTTCAATGCGTTGGTGATCATCATGGTGTTACTCATGGGGGACCACACAGACCATTCCAATGGGTCTGATGTGTCTTGATAGCCATTCAATGCATTGATTACAGTCCGATCGGGTGACATAATACAGTGAGTAACATACTTACAAAAACTGTCCGAAGTGTTAACCGACCTTTAATTGCCCATTCCCTGCACGAAATGGGTTAATATGAATTGAACTACTGCAAATTCAAGAATGGGTATTCAGCCGAGGGGATGTTTGTTCATTTTTACTGTCTATACAAACTACACTTTTCAGCCTTGATAGAAACACCTGCAAAGAGCCACTGATTAGTACTTTAATACTGTACTGGATCAGAAAACTGCAATTCAGTGACGACAGAGAATATCATGTTATTGACCAGATCTTGTTTTTAGTGATTAAGCACTAGAAGCAAATTTCAGCTATGTGTTATACTCTCAGGAAAACAAAACTGAGCAAAAATGGTTCTATGTCTTAGATGTGGAACCGTTTATCATGCTGTTTGAAACCACGTGTAAGATTCTGTATTTGTACTTTATAATAATACGTGTAATAGTCCATGCAATGTGGACTTTTAAGATGTTGACTGTGTAACCACATAGAAATTGTTGATTGTTCACTTTAACAAGCTAGTGTTGTTGCTGAGACTGTTTTTTTGAGTGAGATGCAAAAGCGGCAGTAGTAAATGTGTGATATTAAGATTGCAATGTAAAACGAGTGAGATGTAGGTCGGATTTTTAAACTATATCTCATTTTTAACGTGGTATCTTTTGGGCATGATGAGACTGGGGTTTCATTAGCCCTTAATGTAAAATACAACCTCTGTGGGTGCTAATGAGGCGGAGCATATCAGATTTTTTTTTACAACACATCTCAAGCCAGTGTTTATTAAATTAATAAGAAAAAGGTAAAGGGAACTCGGAGCAAATAAAAGACTAAAGTTATTTGTAAACCCCGGCTGCCACTACAAAGCACAATAAACCACAGATAACCCCACACTCACACTCCACACCCGTGCTCACAATATCCAGCCATTCAGTAATTGCTCCCTCCCTCGCCAAACAACCAACAATAGCCCCCAACACACCCCTGCCCAAAACACCTCCTCCTCCCTCCTCCCTCCTCCTGTTACATTAGTAAATGTGCCCCTCTGTGCACAGAATATTATAGGCTACAGTGTAATTATTGGACGAATGGTCATGCACTTGGCTAAAAATTACATAAGAGCGAGAGTCGAGAGTTAAAAATGTGAATTAGCTAGGTATTCGATGAAGCTTGGGTAAGGTGGCCCAGTGGTTAAAGACAAAGGCTTCATACTAGGTGGTTCCCGGTTTAAATCCCTACTCACACTGTGTGTGACCCAGAGCAAATCACTTAATCTCCTAAATGACTAATTAATAATTAAGAGACAAACTGCTTGACGCATAGACTCCAGGCCGCGCCCAACTTCCCATTGAGAACGTGTAATAACCATTTGTTTTGACTGCTATGGCTTAATATTGTTTGGTACTGTACTGGAAGTTAAATAATAAAGGTTTTGTTGATTGATGGGCTACACTTGCGTTAAGTGGCTGATTTATTACTAATACCTTCCGGGAATACCCTAAAACATATTCGTGAGGTTTAAAAATCTTACACTCTTGAAAAAGTTATTCCAAGAAACTGTATTTCAGGGGTTCCAAATAGTATACAAAGAACCTTTTTAAACTGCAGGCTAAGCAACCAGAAATAAACGTTGAAATCTTGAAGGATTAATAAGAAACCCTAAAACTCAAAACTAACCCCCAGGGGTTCTAATCTATATAGCCTTCTAATACTGAAAAGCCATGCAAATTGATTAAAAATCACAGGTTTTGTGCATGGCTCCACATTTGAAAGCCATTGTGACAGGCTAACTGAACGGTGACGTCACTGCAGAAGCAGGGATGGGAAAACACTGACACCAGGCAAATAACAAAAATAAATAAAAGGCTTGAACAAAAAACACTTGCTCCCAGAGCAAAAATAAAAGGTTTAAACATAAACAAATCTCGAACACAAACGTAATAAACAAAACCCAGGTCAGGCTGAGCAATTGCCTTCACTGTTCCTGGAGTTTAATTTTAGTTTCGTTTTAATCCTCTCTCTCTCTCTCTCTCTCTCTCTCTCATCTCTCATCTCTCTCTCTCTCTCTCATATCTCTCTCATCTCTCTCTCTCTCTCTCTCTCTCTCTCTCTCTCTCTCTCTCTCTCTCTCTCTCTCTCTCTCTCTCTCTCTCTCAATTCAATTCAAAGGTGCTTTATTGACATGACCATTATTCACAGTATTGCCAAAGCAATGCATACACAGTACATCATCTGAACATTAAATAGACAATAACACTGATGAGAATAATAATGATAATAATAATGGTAAACAAATATAAATAATAACCACGTTATTAATAAGTTAACAATAACAACAATGAAATATAACAAGATTTGAACTAATGTAGAGTGCTCACTGTTTGTCCCTCAGGCTGTGACAGGCGGCTGTGTACTGGGCTGCCAGTTGGACACAGCTGGACTCCTCTCCGAGGAGGATTGGGAGTTTTTGAGAGTCTGGCAGGTCTGGGAATGTTTTGCAGAGATTTTTTATTTGTGGGAAGAAAGTTTCCCTTATTTCTGTGTATTTTATACACTGCAGTAGAAAGTGCATCTCTGTCTCTACTTGTTGGAGTTGACAGTGATGACACAGCCGGTCCTCTTTGGGCAGCCAGGTCTGCCTGTGTCGGCCTGTTTCTATGGCCAGGCTGTGCTCACTGAGCCTGTATTTGGTTAGGATCTGCCTCTGCTTGTTGTCTTTCACCCTGCTCAGGTATTCAGCCAGGGTGTAGTGTCTTTTTAGAGGGGCCCGATAGCACTCTAATTTGCTTTGTGTTTTTGTGTGTGTGTCCCAATAGGTGAGGTAGTTTTGTTTGTGTTGTGTTATAATTTGGTTAACTCGAATTGTCTGTGTTGGAGCAGTGCTGTCCTGAGGCTGGTTGGTGTTAGTGTGTGTTAGTGCAGTGAGCTTCAGGACCAGCTGGCTGAGGGGACTCTTCTTTTGGCTCAGTTCTTGGTACTGCAGGGCTTTACTATGGTAGGAATTTGGGTTGCTTTGTTTTAGATGAAGCCAAAATTTAATTGCTGTTTTTTGTATTGAGATCAATAATGGATATTGACCTAGTTCTGCCCTGCACGCGTTGTTTGGTGTTTTTCTCTGTATTTGCAGGATGTTTTTGCAGAACTCTGTGTGCAGGGCTTCTATTGGGTGTTTATCCCATTTAGTGTAATCCTGCTCTGTGAGCGGACCCCACACTTCACTGCCATAGAGGGCAATGGGTTTGATAACACTTTCAAAAATTTTGAGCCAAATTCTAATGGGGAGTTTTATATAAAGCTTTTTCTTTATGGAATAGAAAGCCCTGCGGGCCTTCTCTCTCAGTGCATTCACTGCCGGATTAAAGCTACCTGATGCGCTGATGTTTAGGCCCAGGTAGGTGTAGTGCATGCAGTGTTCTATTGTGGTGTTGTGTAGTGTGAAGATGTATCTACTTTCCTGATATCTGGGTTTTTTCTGAAATATCATGATTTTAGTTTTGTTCATGTTTACTGCCAGGGCCCAGGTCTGACAGTACTGCTCTAGCAGTGACAGGCTCTGCTGCAGCCCCTGCTCTGTGGGCGACAGCAGGACCAGGTCATCTGCGTAGAGCAGGAATTTAATTTCAGTATCAAGCAGAGTGAGGCCAGGGGCTGCAGATTGCTCCAACACTGTGGCCAGTTCATTGATGTAGATGTTGAACAGTGTTGGACTCAAACTGCACCCCTGTCTCACTCCACGCCCCTGTGAGAAGAATTGTGTTCTTTTATTGCCAATCTTTACACCACATTTATTTTCCGTATACATTGATTTAATTGTGTCATAGGTTTTACCTCCTACACCACTTTGGAGGAGTTTATAAAATAATCCTTCGTGCCAGATTGAATCAAAAGCCTTTTTGAAATCTATAAAGCAAGCAAATAATTTATTTTTATTTTGGTTTACATGTTTGTCTATTAGGGTGTGTAGGGTGTAAATATGATCAGTAGTGCGGTGTTTTGGAAGGAAGCCAATCTGACTCTTACTCAAGACACTGTGTTCGGTAAGGAAGGCCAGTATCCGAGTGTTAATGATACTGCAGAATACCTTCCCCAGGTTACTGCTCACACAGATGCCCCGGTAGTTATTGGGGTCGAATTTGTCTCCACTCTTAAAGACAGGGGATATTATCCCTTGGTTCCAGATGTCAGGGAAGTAGCCCACACTTAGTATCAGGTTAAACAGTTTGCGCAGGGCCTCCTGCAGCTTAGGGCTGCTGTGCTTCAGCATCTCATTGGAGACGCTGTCTACCCCGCTGGCTTTCCTATTCTGGAGGTTCTGCAGTTTCTCTTTAAGTTCCTGCGCAGTGATTGGAGAGTCCAGTGGATTCTGGTTGTCTTTAATTGACAATTCTAGTTTTTTCAGTTTTTCATAAATATTGTTTTGATCTAATGGTTGTTCATTGTGTGTTATGTTTTGATAGAGTTTTTCAAAATGGTTTTTCCATATATTTCCATTTTGTATGGCCAATTCTTCTGGTTTTGATTTATTTAGTTTTTTCCAATGTTCCCAGAATCGGTTTGAGTTAATGGACTCCTCGATTTCTGTCAGTTGCTTGTTGATGTGGTTATTTTTTTTCTGTTTTAGTGTGCGTTTATAGTAATTTAGAGTTTCACAGTAGCTGAGGCGTAAATCTTGGTTGTCTGGTTGTCTATGTTTTTGATTTGATAATTGCCTAAGTCTTTTCCTTATATTTTTACAATCTTCATCAAACCAATTTTCTTCTTTCAGTTTTTTCTTTTGAGTGTTCCGAATTATTTTCAGTTTGGATTTTAAAGCTGCCTGTCTAAATATTTCATTCAGGTTTTCTACAGCTAGATTTACTCCCCGTTTACTGTGAGTATGTGGTGTAACCAGAAAGGTGTTTAATAGTGATTGGATTTTTGGATGGCTGATTGCTTTCTGGTATTCTTCTGCACTGTTTGGAGCCCATCTGTAGGAATGATGGAGGTTATACAGCTTGCAGGGCTGTGTCTGTGTGTTGCTGGTCTGCTCTGTTCTTTTAAGGAACACAGTTATTTGACTGTGGTCTGACAGAGGAGATATTGGCCTGACAGTGAATGCACTAATAGAGGAAGGGTCGAGGTCAGTAAAGGTGTAATCTACTACACTGTTGCCAAGAGCTGAGCTGTAGGTGTGTCTTCCTAAAGAGTCCCCTCGGATCCTACCGTTAATAATGTACAGGCCCAGGCCTTGACAGAGTTGCAGTAATTGTTTCCCACTTTGATTTATTTCTCTATCATAGCTGTTTCTCTGGGAGACAATAGGGCTGGAATATAGGGGTTTTTGCCTGAATATATGTTGGTCTCCCTGTGTGCTGGTGAAGTCAGGCTGCTTGCCTGTCCTGGCGTTCAGATCTCCACAGATCAGAACATTTCCCTGGGCCTGGATTTGGCAGATCTCTGTGTGGAGACTGGTAAAGGTTTCCTCACTATAGTATGGGGATTCTGAGGGGGGGATATATATTGCACACAGGAAGATTTCATTTTGTGCAGAGACAATATTTCTGCTGATTTTAAGCCACAAATGTGACTCTCCCCGTTTAATTGGCTCTATTGAGTTGGTGAACTCTGCTTTGTACCAAATGATTATTCCCCCAGAGTCTCTGCCTCGTCTGACTGTGGTCTTTTTCAGTGAGGGCACTATGATCTCCCTGTAGCCTGAGGGACAGTGAGTGGACACGTCTGCCCTGCACCATGTCTCCTGCAGGATGATGATATCCAGGCCTTTCACTCTCTCTATAAACTCTGGGGCTGTGCTCTTCAGCCCAAACACTGAGGAGCTCAGGCCCTGGATATTCCACATTGTGATGGACAAAGATTTAATCATATTTATATTTGCAATTATTTTTCTATTTTTTGTCTTAGAATTAAACAAAACATTTTGAAGAAGAAAAAAATATATATATATATATATGTTTTGTAATAATTCACTAAATATTAATTATATTTACGTTTTGCTGCTGAAATCTCTACGTACAATATATATACTTTTTTTCCCCCTTTCTCTTTTCCTTTCCTCCCCCTTTTCTCTCCTTTTTTTTTTTACAATCTATTTAATTTTTTTTTTTTTTTTTTTTTAATAGTAGTGAATTAGCTCATAAGTCTTGTGCAGATGAGGTTCAGGAGGTGGTGAATCTCCTCCAGCTCTGTGCTCCCAGTCCCTGCTGGTCTGCTGAGGGCCGCAGCGTAGCTGTGAGCCTGCTGCTGGGATGGCTGGGCTGGGTGCTGGAATGGGCTGGCAGGACCGGACCTGGGTCCGCTGGGCTGGGCTGGGCGCTGGGCTGGACTGGGCTGGGCAGGTGCCGGTTGTGTTGTCCAGGCTGTGGACGGAGGCTCCTGGGGGCCCACCTGGCTGTCTGTGGGCTGTGCTGTGGTCTGTGGACGTTGAGGCCTCTCCTGTTGCCGTGTTGGGGGCTGGCTGGGTCTCGGCCCAGGGTGACGTCTTTCAGGGTCTTGGCAAAGATGCTGACTCCCCGCTGGTGCAGGTGCACGTGGTCATACAGGTGTTGCAGCCCGAGGGTGGGGTGGTGTGCCAGGTGCACGTTGGGTAGTAGAGCGCACCCTCGGGAGACTTCCGCGTTGATCTTCTGGATGGTGTATTGGTGGAAATCCTTTCTGGGCAGCAGGGTGGAGATGATGATTTTTGAATGCGGAAATTCCTGGGTGGCTCTCTCCGCCACTCTCCTGATGGACTTGGCCACATTCTCCTGCTGGGCCCTCAGATCATTGGTGCCTGTGTGAATGATTATGTGTCCGGGGGAGCCGAGGGTGGACTCACACAGAGCCTCCAGGGCCTTCTCTGTGGTCGGACACCAGATCTTGGACACTGTGTGTTTTGGGAAGAGCCACTTCTCATCAATGTATTTCCCGTTGGAGTCCATCAGCAGGGCGATCTCGGTGTTGCGGTGCTTTGCAGCCGGTCTGCCCGAGGGGGTCGGGGCTGTGCCTGGGTCAGCGTGTGTGTTGGGAGTGTTCTGTGTGCTGTTCGTGTGTGTGGTGTGTGTGTCAGGCTTTGTGTGATTGCCAGTGTGTCTGGCTGGGGGGCTGTCGGTGTTGTCTGTGTGTGTGTGTGTGTCGGTGTGTCAGTGTGTTTGGCTGGTGTGCTGTGTGTGTGTGTCAGTGTGTCCTTGCAGGCTGGGGCTGGGAGGCACTGTGCTGTCTGGGTTGCTGTGCCTCCTGCAGGGCTGTGGGGGACTGTGAGTGTGTGCAGTTGCTTCCTCAGGCTCTGTACTGTTTTGTCTCTGTGCTGCAGCTCCTCTCTCAGTCCGGTCAGTTCTCTTCTCAGGGTTTCCCTGTCCTGCTGCAGCTCCTTCACCTCTGCCTTCAGTTCCCTGAATGAGGCTTTATATTCGTTCTTGATCTGACTGGTCTGGTCTTTCAACTGCTGTGTGATGTCGCTCTCTGTGAGCCTGGCCTAGACTAGCTCCCTGAGCTCTGTCAGCTCCACCTCTAGCAGGGAGAGGCTTGCCTTCATGATTGCCACTGTGCTGTGGAACTCCGGGGGCTGGGTGAGGAGGGGCTGGCTATCTCCAGGGACTGTGCTCTCCTCTGCTGGGACAGTGGGGACTGGGGCTGTGCTGTCAGTGCTGCGGGCAGGCTGTGTGCTGTCAGGGACAGGGCTTGCTGCTGTAGGCGTCCCTGTGTTTTGGCTCTTTGGTTTTGCAGACTCAGCCAGCTCTTTTAAGGCCAGGAAATTCTCCTCAAAAGACACCAGGCTGGCCTCACTGCCCTGTATCATGATAGTGCCGTTCTGATACAGATTTACTGTGAACACTGTGTGGTGTGAGTCTGCGTCTTCCCTTATTTTCAACTGTCTCCCCTGGCAGATGCCTCCCTTTTTCACATGTACATACATTTTACATATGGCTGTGTGCCAGGCGTCTGTGTGCTCAGTGAAGAGGAGCAGGTTAGTGGTGACAGTGTTTTCTCCAGCCTGGAAGCAGTCAGCAATGAGTCTCTGGGCTCTCTCTCAGCACTCTGTGCTTGTGTTGTTTCCTGGCCTGAGCGCTCTTCACCTAAGCAGGGAATTGGAACACAGGGCTCAGGGGGCGGGGCTGCATTGCTGCACTGCTCAATGTATCCATTTCCAACCGTCAACCTCACACACCAACTGCCACTTCTCACACAGGCTAACTTGAAAATGGATTTAATTTAATTTAAAATAAGGTGAGAGGCTTACCTTTTATAAATCAAAGTCCAGATAATTTGCTGTTTTCCTAGCAGTTTTTCTGTTCTTTCTTTGATTGTATACTCTGTCCTTTTTCTTTCTTTTCCTTTCTTTTTCTTTCTTTTTTTTTTTCTTCTTTCCTTTCTGTCTTTCTTTTCCTTTCTTTTTTTCTTTCTTTCCTTCTCTCACTTCTCTCTGCTGTTAGTTCATCTCTTCTGGTCCTGTTTTTGTCTTTATAGTTTTACTTTATTTATTTTTTAATGTTTTGAAATATATATTTTTTTGTTGAAAATAGTCTCTAATTGTACTCTTTGTTTTTACTGAAATAAAAATAACATTTCTCCAGTGTTTATTTCATTCTAAGACAATAAATATTTTGTATATTTAGGAGCTCATGTTAAGCATCCATCTCTCTCTCTCTCTCTCTCTCTCTCTCTCTCTCTCAAATTCAAATTCAAATTCAAAAATGCTTTATTGGCATGACGAGAGCGCTCAGGTATTGCCAAAGCTTTTATAATACAAAACAGAAATAATAAAACAGAAATACAATTACAGAACATAACAAACACAAAAAACCATTGTTCCCTTCCCTTTGAACAATATAACTACCTCCCTTCCTCCCTCCCTCCCTCCTCATCACCAGTAACCCATGGTCGTGTATGCAGGGTGTCACACACTGTCCCTCAGGTTGTGGCAGGCAGACACATACTGTGCTGCTAGATTTGCAGTTCGCTCCTCCTCTCCTAGAAGGATGGGGATTTTACTCGAATTGGAGAGGAGGTTAAACTCTGCTATTTGTTTTTTGAATTGGGGGATATATCTCTCCCGTATCTCTGTGTATTTTGGGCAGGACAACAGGAAGTGCATTTCTGTTTCTACCTCTCCCAGATCACAGTGACCGCACAGCCTTTTTTCTTTGGCAATCCAGGTTTTTTTGTGCCGGCCAGTTTCGATGGCCAGGCTGTGGTCACTGAGTCTGTACTTGGTCAGGATCTGTCTATGTTTTGTGTTTTTGACCCTGACCAGATATTCTGCCAGGGTAAATACTTTTTTTAGGGCCAGATAGCATTGTAATTTATTGTGTGATTCAATTTCGTTATTCCAATGTACTTTATAATTGTTTTCCAGATTTAGATTAATTTGTTTCATTTTTTGTGCTGGGAGTTTTTTGTTGGTGGTGTTCTGAAGCTCGCTGGTATTAATTTGACTTATTTGGCTGAGCTTCAGTACCATTCTACTGAGGGGATTCTCTTGTGGGGGCTGTGAGCAGCTCCGCAGTACAGTGTGGTGGTAGGACTGCGGATCAGCCTGCTGTAGATGGACCCAGTAGTTGAGCGCTCGTTTCTGTATGGAGTGGAGTAAGGGGAACCGGCCCAATTCAGCCCTGCAAGCGCTATTGGCTGCACTCCTGTGAACCTGCAGGAGGTGTTTACAGAATTCCAGATGGAAATTCTCTATGGGGCTTTGATCCCATTTTTTATAATCAGGGTTCATAAGGGGACCCCATACTTCACTACCATACAGAAGGATTGGCTTTATTATGCTGTCGAAAATTTTTAGCCAAATTTTTATTGGTGGTTTAATTTTGTATAGCCGATTCTTTATTGCATAAAAAGCCCTGCGCGCTTTATCTCTTAATGCATTTATAGCCAGGTTGAAGTTCCCAGACGCACTGATTTTTAGACCCAGGTAATTGTAGTTGGTGCTATGCTCCAGGGTGTTGTTTCCCAGGGTGAAGTGGTACCTGTTTCCCTGAGATCTGTCTTTCTTCTGGAATACCATAACTCTGGTCTTGTCCAGGTTTACTGTCAGTGCCCATTTCTGACAGTACTGCTGTAGCAGTGCCAGGCTCTGCTGCAACCCCTGTTCAGTGGGTGACAGCAGGACGAGGTCATCTGCATAGAGCAGGAATTTGATTTCTTTGTCATGTAGAGTGATGCCAGGGGCTGCAGACTGTTCCAGCACCGTAGCCAACTCGTTGATGTAGATGTTGAACAGTGTTGGGCTCAGACTGCAGCCCTGTCTCACTCCACGCCCTTGGGTGTTCTTTGGTTTCCAATTTTCACACCACACTTATTCTCTGTATACATTGACTTAATGATGTCATAAATTTTACCCCCTACACCGCTCTCAAGAATTCTAAGGAATAGACCTGGATGCCAAATTGAGTCGAATGCTTTTTTAAAATCTATAAAACAAGCAAAGATTTTTCCTTTATTTTTTTGGTGCACATGTTTGTTTATTAGGGTGTGTAGGGTGTAAACATGGTCAGAGGTGCGGTAATTTGGTAGAAATCCAATCTGACTCTTACTCAAGACATTGTGTTCGGTAAGGAAGGCCAGTATCCGGGCGTTAATGATACTGCAGAACACCTTCCCCAGATTACTGCTCACACAGATGCCTCGGTAATTATTGGGGTCGAATTTGTCTCCACTTTTATGAATTGGTGTTATTAGCCCTTGGTTCCAGATGTCAGGGAAACAGCCCGCAGCCAGGATGAGGTTGAATACTTTGAGCAGGGCCTCCTGCATCCTGGGGCTGCTGTGTTTCAGCATCTCGTTTATGATGCTGTCGGGCCCGCAGGCTTTCCTGGGCTTGAGGGCTTGGAGCTTTTCTTTTAGCTCTGGTCCTGTTATTGGGAAGTCCAGTGGGTTCTGATTGTCCTTGATTATGGTTTCCAATTTGTTTAGTTTTTTTAAAATAGAATTTTGGTCTGGATTTAATTCGTTTTCGTCTAATTCTTGATAAAGTTTATCAAAGTAATTTTTCCAAATGTTACCATTTTTGATTGCCAATTTGTGACTAGTTTTTGATGGGTTTAATTTGTTCCATAGTTCCCAAAAGGAATTTTGCTCTATGGATTCTTCAATTTGGGATAATTGTTTGGACACGTGTTCTTCTCTTTTCTTATTGAGAAGGTGTTTGTATTGTTTCAGGGCCTTGCAGTAGCTGAGTCTCAGTTCGATATTGTTTGGCTCTCTGTGTTTCTGGTTTGACAATTTTCTTAATTCTTTTCTGTTTGTTTTACACTCCATGTCAAACCATTTTTCATTTGATTTCTTTTTAGAATTAGTTTTTTTCTTGTTTGTTTTCTTGAGTTTTGATTTTGTTGCTGTTGTTTCGAATATAAAATTGATTTCTTTGATGGCCGAATTGATTCCATTTTTGTCTAATTTAAAAAATTTAGTTAGAAAGCTGTTTAGCATACTTTCTATTTCTGCACTATGAATTGTTTGTTTATATTCCTCAGCACTGCTTTGTGTCCACTTATAGGCTGGTTTAAGACCGTATAATTTGGCGGGTGGGGTCGGGTTTGAATTATTTAGTTTTGGGTTCGTTTTTAGATAAAGGACTGTTTGGCAGTGGTCTGATAGGGGGTTTTGTTGCCGGACTATAAATGCATTAATAGATTCTGGGTCCATGTCTGTGATAGCGTAGTCCACTACACTATTACCTAGAGCAGAGCTGTATGTATATCTGCCCTGAGAATCCCCTCTGATCCTGCCGTTAATGATGTACAGACCCAGGCCTTTACAGATATGCAGTACCTGCTTCCCACTCTTGTTCACCACACTGTCAAAACTATTCCTCTGTGTGGTGATGGGTGTGTGGTACAAAGAGGTCTGCTGTCCAATCACATGGCTGTTCCCCTCTGTGCTGATGTAGTCGACCTCTCTGCCGGTCCTGGCATTGAGATCTCCACACAGCAGCACAGCGCCCAGGGATTGGAAATGGCTAATTTCTGATTGTAAATTTTGGAAGCACCCCTCTCGGTGGTAGGGGGAGTCAATTGGTGGCATGTAAACTGCGCACAGGAATGTGTCAGATTGGGATTGGATGATTTTTTTTTCAATTTTGAGCCATAAATGTGTCTCTCCTCTTTTAATGGGAGAGACAATGTTTTTAAGTTCCTCTTTGTACCACACAATGATGCCCCCCGAGTCCCTGCCACGTTTGATGTGGGGGTTCTTTAGGGAGGGGACTATCAGTTCCCTGTATCCATTGGGACAGTGTGTAGACACGTCCGCACGACTCCATGTTTCATGGAGGATTATTACCTCCATGTTATTTATACTATTTACAAAGTCTGGGTCTGTGCTCTTCATTCCAAAGGTTGAGGAGCACAGACCCTGGATATTCCAGCTACTTATTTTAAATGATGCCATTTTTATTAACAAAAAATCTATGGTTTATAGTAGTAAAGAAATAAGAAGTGACAAAGTTTTACATATTCATATTTAAATTTGGTTATGATTTATATATTTATACTATATTATTGTTATTTTCCTTAATTTTGTGGTATACAGGTGATACATTAGCTAATTAGCTTAGTACAGATAAGGTTGAAGAGATGTCTTATCTCGTTCAGCTCCGTGCTGGTGGGGTTTCCTGGCCGACGGGACACGGCTGCAGCATAGCTGTGCTGCGGGGGCTGGGGGGAATGCGGGTGACGTGGGGGTCCCTGGCGTCGCTCCTGCTGATTGGCAGCTCTGTGGTGGGGGCGTGGCCTAGGGGGCTGGAGGGAATGCGGGGGGCGTGGGGGTCCCAGGCGCTGCTCCTGCTGACTGGCAGCTCTGTGGTGGGGGCGTGGCCTGGGGGGCTGGGGGATCCTAGGAGCTCGGGGGCAGCTGGGCGTGCTCCTGGTCTCGGTGTAGGGTGTGCTGGTGAGCTCTCGGCCCAGGGCGATGTCCTTGAGGGATTTAGCAAAAAGCTTCATGCCCTCTCTGTTGAGGTGCACCTGGTCGTACATGTGGTGGGGCCTGATGTGGTGGTGGTGTGCCAGGTGCACGCTGGGTAGCAGGGCGCAGCCCCGGGACACCTCTGTGTTGATGCTGTGGATGATGTGGAAGGGCACGTCCGCTCGGGGCAGCAGGGTGGACACGATGACTTTGGCGCTGGGGTATTCTCTGGCTGCTGTTTCTGCCACCTGCTGCACGGATTTGGCCACATCTCCTCTGTCTGCGCGCAGGTTGTTGGTGCCGGTGTGGATCACAATGTATTTCGGGCTCCTTTGTCTGTTTTTGGACAGGATTTGCAGGGCGCTCTGTGTCGTTGGGCACTTGATCTTGTCGACACTTCGGCCAGGGAAAAGTCGTCTTTCATCCAGGTACCTCCCGTTCGAATCTATTAGGATGAGCACCTCCGCACTGCCCTGCTGCTCCGACTGTGTGTTTGGGGCTGTCTGTGTGTCTGCCTGTGTGGCTGGTGTTGTGTGTGTGTTTGGGGCTGTCTGTGTGTCTGCCTGTGTGGCTGGTGTTGTGTGTGTGTTTGGGGCTGTCTTTGTGTCTGCCTGTGTGGCTGGTGTTGTGTGTGTGTTTAGGGCTGTCTGTGTGTCTGTCTGTGTGGCTGGTGTTGTGTGTGTGTTTGGGGCTGTCTGTGTGTCTGCCTGTGTGGCTGGTGTTGTGTGTGTGTTTGGGGCTGGCTGTGTGTCTGCCTGTGTGGCTGGTGTTGTATGTGTGTGTATTTGGGGCTGTCTGTGTGTCTGCCTGTATGGCTGGGGTTGTGTGTGAGTGTCTGGGTTGTCAGTGTGTGTGTCAGTGCAGTCCCGGCGGGTACTTTGTTGCTCTTGTGCTGCTGGTGTGCGGAGCTGGCTGCCTCTCAGTCCCTCCAGCTCTCTCTGCAGGCTCCTCAGCTCTCTGTGCTGTGCTGTCCTGGTCAGTTCCTCTCTCAGTCTCCGCAGCTCTGTCTTCATGGCCTGGTTGTCCTCCTCCAGTCCTCTCATCGCCGCTCTCAGCTCCTGAACCTCGGCCCTGTGTTCTGTCTTCAGCCTGTGCACCTCGTCCCTGAGCTGCTCTGATGGGCTGGCCTGGCTCAGGGTGGCCAGCTTGTGCTCAGTGTGTTCCCTGAACTCCGTGAACTGCAGCTCCAGCACTGACAGGCACTCCTTCAGGGCTCTGATGTTGCTGACCTGTCTGGGGGAGTCAGTGACAGGGCTGTGCTGGGGGTGGGGATGCTGGCTGCTGGGTTGTGCTGGGGATGGGGGGAGAGGCTGGGGGTTTGCAAGCTCTGGTATTGTCTTCGCTCTCTCCACACGCTCTCTCAATGCTGGGAAGCTGTGTTCAAACAGGTCCAGGCTGCTCTCTCTGCCCTGCACCATGACAGTACCATTGTGGTAGACATTGACAGTGAGCATGACGCTGTCAGCATCACTGTCCTCGAACACGGTCAGCTGCCTGCCTCTGCCGATGCCTCCCTTGCGGATGTTGCAGTAGGTGCTGCACAGCGCAGAGTGCCATGCACTGGGGTGCTCGGTGTAGAGCAGCAGGTTGCACTTGACCCTGCAGTTGTCCACTGTGGAGTAGTTTGCTATTAGAGTCTCTGGGGACTCCCTCAGCACTCTGTCTTTATAATTTTTTATAATTTTTCTCTCTCTCTCTCTCTCTCTCGTGTGGAGTGAGTGGGCGGAGTTTTGGAAGGTGTGTGAGAGCGGTCGAGGTTTGGTTTTCTTCTCTTTTCTATTCTTTACTGTCTTTTCTTCGGTTTTAAAAAACAGTTTTACAAAGTTTATTTTTCATTTTAAAAGTGTAGTTAAGGGAGGTGTTTTATTTGGTGTCGACTTTTGTGGCCGAAAGGTGAAGGCCGCTCCGGGGGGGGCTACCCCCCCGAACTACGCTTTTGAAAAATTAACTAGGAGACATGGAGTTAAAATTTCCCCGGAGCAGTTCTGCCCCTTGGAGAGGTGTGTGTTGGCAGTCAGGGAGATAGCTGGATGTGAGAATATCAAATCGGCTTCACGCATGAATGGAGCAATTGTCATTTTTCTCAAAACAACGGAGCTAGTACAGAAAGTAGTTGAGAATGGGGTTGTCTTAAACGACACGTTCACGCCAGTGCTGCCGCTATCAGCCCCGTCTCGGAAGATCACCATTTCAAATGTGCCGCCGTTTGTCCGAAATGAGATTCTGGAGAGGGAACTGGCGAGATACGGGCAGGTAATGTCCGGGATTAAGAGGATTCCTCTGGGGTGCAAAGCTCCACAACTGAAGCACATCGTCTCTTTCCGAAGGCAAGTATACATGATTTTAAATAATATTAATGATGACTTAAACATCTCTTTAAAGTTTAAAATTGATAATCATGATTACGTGTTTTTTGTAACTTCGGAGTCGATGAAGTGCTTCAGGTGTGGGAGCGAGGGGCACATTGTTAGAAACTGCCCGGAGCAGGAGGAGGAGGAGGAGGAGCGGGGTGCAGCCGGGGAGGGTGGTGAGACAGGGTCGGGGCCGCGGCCGAGACCGAGAGCACGGACTCGGCCACAGCCTCAGCCGAGGAGGGGAATAGCCCAGGTGGACACTGAGGTAGCGGGAGGCAGTGGCAGTAACAAATTGGGAAGGGCTGCTAGCGTCGCCAAGGGGGAAACAGAACTGATCCGGGGAAAAGACGCCCAAGGACAGCAGGTAGATGGTAGCGTTGAGGCAGAGGGAGGGGAGGAGGCTGGAAGCAGCACTGAAGGGGCTGCAGCGCGGGCTGCAGCCGAGGAAACAGAGACAGGTTTGATGGAAATTGGAGAAATCGGGGAGGAGATAGCACAGACGGAAGCTGAAAAAGAAAAGGATGGAGATTTTAAAATCCCAGGAAAAAAGAGGACAAGGAAAAGAAGCGGAGGAGTAATAGCTAAAAAACGTAATACAGAGGCAGAGGAAGGAGGTATTGTAGGTGTTGGAACGGGGGTAAAGGAGAGAGAGGCTGAAGGGAAAGGTGTAGAAGAAAGGAGACCCGCAACTCGGTGGAGTGTTTTAGCTGCGAGCAGCGTCACCGAGGAGTCCTCGGAGTCGGAGAGCGAGCGGGAGGGCGGCCTCACTGACTCGTCTCTGGCAGCGGAGTCCTCGGCTAGTCAGAGCGGATCGGGGCCGGCCGGGGGGTATGAGCTGGAAAAGGTTGTAAAACCCATTTCTGTTAATGTTGAGGAGGTTATTAAAGGACGTCTCCTTGTAGTGCGTGCAGTAATGGAGAAGACCTCACTCGTTTTTATTAACATTTATGCACCAACCGACGGAAAAGAAAGAGTTTTATTTTTAAAGGTTTTAGAGGAAACCCTTCTTAAATGTGAAGCGGAGGAGTATCTTTTTCTGGGTGGAGATTTTAATTGTACAGAAAATGACAAAGAGGACAGGAATCACGTAGAACCCCACACATTATCAGCCAGAGAGATGCGCCGTATAACAGGAAAGTGCGAGTTAAAAGATCTGTGGAAAACTTTGAATATTAACAAAAGACAGTACACATGGGTAAAAGCGAGGGGAGATAAGCTCTCTCTGGCCAGATTAGACCGTTTTTACTGTTTTAAACACCATTTTAGCGCTGTAAAGTCTTGTTTTATCACCCCTACTGGTTTGTCCGATCACTGTGTTTTAATAGTAACTGTTTTAAATTCCGGCAGTTAGAACGCGCAGCGCCTACTGGCATTTTAACACCCTATTAACCAATGATGCACATTTTAAAACCTGTTTTAATTTTTTCTGGCAGCAGTGGAGAAGGCAAAAGGCCAGTTTTAGTTCCCTGACACAGTGGTGGGATGTGGGGAAGGTGCAGATTCGCCAGCTCTGTCAGCAGTACACTGTGAGCGTTACAAGGGGCATCAATGAGTCAATGAGATCTTTGGAGAAGGACATTCTGGAGCTTCAGCAGGCTCTAGAGTCCACATCAAATAGTAGGCTTGTTGAGGATCTCAATGGAAAAAAAGCGTTACTCATTGACCTGCTGGACACAAAAGCACAGGGAGCGCTAACAAGATCAAGGTTCCAGAGTGTATCGCAGGTGGACGCCCCAACCAAATATTTCTTCAGCCTGGAGAAAAAACAGGGACAGAGCAAGCTGATCCACTGCCTACGTGCGGAGGATGGGAGGGAGCTGCAGGAGCCAGGAGAGATCCGCAGGAGAGCTGTGCAGTTTTACACAGAGCTGTTCTCCAGTCAGGTAGGAGGAGAAGACACAGCTAACACACACAACTTCCACCAAGGTCTGCCACAGGTCCTTGAAGAGGAGAGGAAGGGGCTGGAGAGAGCACTCTCTCTGCAGGAGCTCTCCACTGCCCTCAGTGGATTGAGCAACGGGAAAGCCCCTGGCATAGACGGCCTGCCCACAGAGTTCGATAAAACGTTCTGGAGTGAACTCGGGGAGGACCTCCTGGCGGTTTACAATGAAAGCCTGGCCAAAGGAGAGCTGCCACTTAGCTGCAGGAGGGCTGTGGTAACGCTGCTGCCAAAAAAGGGGGACCTGTGTGAGATAAAGAAATGGAGACCTGTCTCACTGTTATGTGTGGACTACAAGTTGCTGTCGAAGACCCTGGCCAGTCGGCTGAGGGATGTCCTGGGCTCAGTGATACACTCAGACCAGACCTACTGTGTGCCCGGCAGGTCAATCTTTGACAACATATTTTTGATTCGGGACATTTTGGAAGTCTCCAAGATATTTGGCTTAAATACTGGTCTGATTTCACTGGATCAGGAAAAGGCTTTTGACCGGGTTGAGCACCAGTATTTGTGGAGGACCATGCAGGCCTTCGGGTTCGGCCCTGTCTTCATAGCCATGACTCAGGTGCTCTATCGTGACATTCACAGTGTACTGAAGATAAACGGTGGGCTAAGTGCTCCTTTCAGAGTACAGAGGGGGGTTAGACAGGGCTGTGCACTGTCAGGCATGTTGTACTCCCTGGCCATCGAACCCCTGCTCCAAGAACTGCGTCGAGGGATCAGTGGACTGTCTATACCGCACTGCCCCGGCCCCCCTGTCACAGTGTCAGCGTACGCTGACGACCTCGTGGTGATGGTCAAGGGGGAGCAGGACATCAAGACACTGCACAGCACCCTTGTAGACTTTGAGACATTGTCCTCAGCCAAGGTGAACTGGAATAAAAGCTGTGCACTGCTGCTGGGGCAGTGGGAGGACTGCGGACCCCCAGCACTGCCTGGAGGGCTTCAATGGAGCAGGGGAGGATTCAAGTACTTGGGGGTGCACCTGGGGAACGACATCAGCGAGATAAAGAACTGGGAGGGGGTGCTGGAGGGAGTGAAGGGGCGACTGGGCAGGTGGTGCTGGCTGCTCCCGCAGCTCTCCTACAGAGGCAGAGCTCTGATTATTAACAACCTGGTGGCATCCACACTGTGGCACCGGCTGGTGTGTTTGGAACCACCGCAGGGGCTGCTGGAAGAGGTGCAGAAGGTGATGCTGGATTTCTTCTGGGACGGGTTGCACTGGCTAAGGAAAGGAGTGCTGTACCTGCCAAGGGAGAAAGGAGGTCAGGGTGTGATGGATGTGAGCAGCCGGGTCTCGGCTTTCCGACTGCAGTCAGTCCAGCGGCTGCTATATGGACCTGACTCACTGTTCTGGAGACTGCTGGCCTGCGCCCTGCTGAGGAGAGCAGGAGCGCTACAGCTGGATAAGCACCTGTTCCTAGTGGATTCCAGCCAGGTGGACTTGTCATTGCTCCCCACTTTCTACAGGAGCATGTTGAGGGCCTGGCGCCTTTTGAGGGTTGAGAGAGGGGAGGAGGCCCCCACTTTGCATTGGCTTCTGGAAGAGCCAATTGTAAACAACCCGCTCCTTGCTCCTCCAAGCACCGACGCCCCTGCATTGAACCAC
This sequence comes from Acipenser ruthenus, assembly GCF_902713425.1. Lineage (NCBI taxonomy): Eukaryota > Metazoa > Chordata > Actinopteri > Acipenseriformes > Acipenseridae > Acipenser > Acipenser ruthenus. Next base: position 13,136,503 of record NC_081211.1, read on the forward strand.
CAGCTAATCAGAGCTCGCCTCACGAAGCTGCGCCACCTGCTGGACCTGCGGCAGGGCTGCTGGCTGAGTGCGGAAAGGCTGAGTGCTGAGCTGGGAGTGCACTCAGTACGAAGAGTGGAGAGGTTTTTGAGCCGGCTCAGATCCGCTTTGTCTCCGGAGGGACGGCTGCTTCTGAAAGAGTTGTTCCAGGGACACCCTCTCCCTGATATCCCGCCCCCGTTCCCAGGCTTGCGAGTGTCTCCTGCTTTCAGGGAAGAAGCGGTGCCTCCAGGGCCGCTACTGGAAGCAGAGGGGTTGAGTGGGAGGCTTGTCTCAAGCATGGAGGGCAAAGCCCTGTACAGAGTTTGCGTGCTTGTTAAGCATCAGACCCAGCTAACCACACTCCCTGACACACCCTGGAGAGCCAGGCTGGAAGAGGAGGAGAGTACAGTGCCAGCCTGGAGCAGCTTGTATAAACCCCCCCCTCAATAAGAGAGCTGGGGATCTGCAGTGGAGGGTTTTACACATGATTGTTGCTGTCAATGCTTTTATCAGCATTATTAACCCCGGCGTGTCTGATTCCTGTCCGTTTTGTGCTCAGAGAGAGACCGTGTTTCATTGTTTTAGCGCATGCTCCCGATTAGCACCCATTTTTAGTCTTTTAGCTCAGTTTTTTACTGCTTTCAATTTAAATTTTAACATCACAGTTTTTATTTTTGGAAATGGGTATAGGAAGAAAACAAAAAGAATCGATCAGATTGTGAATTTCCTGGTGGGGCAGGCTAAGCTGGCTATTTATAAGACTAGAAAGAACAGAGTGCAGCGGGAGGGGAGTGATGATGTGCTGAGCATGTTTAAGATACTGGTGAAATGTAGGCTGAAAGTAGATTATGAGTTTTATAAAGTGTTGAAAGATCTTGGAAAATTTGAGGAATTGTGGTGTGTAAATGTGTGAATTAGAAGGAGTAAACTTACAAATTAATTTTTAACATAACGGATGGAAAAGAGGATCTGTGTTTTCTTTTTTGCATGGTGGTGGGGGAAAATAATTGTGGTTGTTTTTTGTCATTGAAAAAAAAAAAAATATATATATATATATATATATATACAGTATATGTATTAATGTATTGTTTTAATAATTAATTGAAAATAAAGGAAATTGAAAAGTCAAAAGTCTCTCTCTCTCTCGCTTGTGGGAGGAGCTTGCGGAGAGGCGGTAGCGTTTGAACGCTGGTGCGGTAGGAGAGTGTTTTCGCTACTATTTTTTTTGCAAATATCTATATTTATTTGTTAATTGTTTAGTTCGTTTATATATTTTTGTTTCGTTGTTTCGTCGTTTGTTTTACTGAGTAGTGTGTGTGTGTTGTGTGTGTGTAGGTCCCGTTATGGGATCTCACTCTGGAGGGCTGGGGGCTCTCAGCCGCCGACACGGGGTTAGCTGCTTGCCCGATGCCAGCGTGTCGGTGGAGGAGTGCCTGCTGGCAGTGGGAGAGGTGGTCGGGTGTGACAATATAGTGTCGGCATCCCGGATGAATAAAAGGTTTGTCGTATTTTTAAAAGAGGTATCGCTGATCAATCAACTAGTGGAGGAAGGTTTTTCGGTCAAAGGGGATTTTATCCAAGTATCCCCCTTAGTAACCCCTGTTACCAAGGTAATCATGACTAACGTGCCGCCGTTTTTAAAAAATGAGACCTTGGCAAATGAACTTGCCCGATATGGCAAACTGGTGTCCCCAATTAAAAATATACCTTTAGGGTGCAAAAATACAAATGTTAAGCACGTCCTGTCTTTTCGGAGACAGGCGTTTTTACTGCTGAATAACCTGGGGGAGGTGATTGATGTTGCTTGGAGCTTCAGTGTGGAAGGGACGGGGTGCTTAGTGTTTGTCAGCTCGGACACAATGCGGTGCTTTAACTGTGGGGAACAGGGACACCAGAGGAGAGCCTGCCCGAGAAAAAATAGAAATGAGGAAAGGCAGGAGCAGGGTACTGATGGCAGGGAGGAGGCTGGGGATGTTGGGGGTGAGCGGGAGGATGAGGCTGCTCCCCCATCGCAGCGCCAGCCAGAGTCTGCAGAGACCAGGGAGCCACCGAACGGGATGAAGCCGCCCACACCACAGCCGAGGCTGAAGAGACTCAGCCACGGTCCGTCACAAAATGAAGCTACTGAAAATGATGAGGGTTTTGTGATGGTAGCTAAAAAAAAACTAAAAAAAAAGAAAAACAAAGAAGCTGCAGATCTGCCAAATAGCGAGCGGGGAACGGAGCAGAGCCCTGAGCCTGTGCTGGAGGGGAGCCTGCAGTCTCAGGTAGGGGTGTCTGTCCCTCTTGACATGGAGGAAGAGGGGAGTGGCACGGCGACGGGCTTACAACCCGGCGCGGTGCAGCGCTCTTCTCTCTCTGAACCCCAGCAAGCGGAGGCAGAGGCAGCGGTGACGGCTGTGGCTGTGCTGGGAGGAGGAGAGGAGAGCGGCGCTGTAGAGGTGGAGAGAGCCGCGGAGGCGCTGGCAGTTGTGGACGGCAGAGCAGACAGCGATGTCAGAGCAGAGGAAATGGAGGGGGAGCTCTCTGACTCCTCGCTTATCTCTGACATCCCCGATAACGGGGAAAAAACTTTATACCCTAGATGAATTTAAACTGTTTATGGAAAGTACAAAAGGGAAAAGGGGGGTTGAAATTGAAAACTTCTTCCCCGATTTGAGGTTATTCCTCCACTCAGCACACATCGTTACACGAAAGGCAACATTAGAGGAGTTTGACCAGAAAAAAGGTACCGTCTTAAATATAAAATAATTACAAATAATTAAGAAAAAGATCGCTAATGATGCTAACCAATAATTTTATAATGGATACTTCTTTTAAGAATTGTTTTATTGTTGCTTGTTTTATTCTGTCAGTTTTATATTTTTTAGCCGCTATGGAAAAGTGCGTTTTTATTTCTTTTAACGTGAATGGCTGCAGACAGTCTTTTAAAAGAGCGCAGCTGTGTGAGCTTTTAGAGCAGAAGCGGGCGGGGGTCGCGCTGCTGCAGGAGACGCACTCAGACAGGGAGAATGAGGCGGCGTGGCTGGCAGAGTGGAGGGGGCCGTGTGTGCTGAGCCACGGCTCAAGCACCAGTGCGGGAGGGGCAATTTTATTTAAGCCCAGCCGTGGAGCAACAATTTTAGACATTGAAGAAATTGAAAAAGGGAGGTTACTTAAAGTAAGAGCAAGGTTGGGTGGTACTATATTTGTTTTTATTAATATTTATGCACCAAATAAAGGAAGGGAACGCATTTTAATTTTTACTAAATTAAAGCAAGCTCTTTTAAGTATTGATAATGATGATGTGGTTGTGGTGGGAGGAGATTAACTGCACTATTGATTTTACAATGGATAGAAAAAAATGAGGAACCCAATCCCCAATCCTCAAGTGAATTAGCTGCGGTTTTTCAGTTCAGTGGCCTGGTTGATGTCTGGAGGTGTCTGCATCCTAATGCAAGACAGTACACCTGGTCTCATTGTCGCTTACAACAAATATATAGAGCCAGGTTAGACCGCTTCTACACATCACACACTCATCTGAATAAATTTATTAAACCCAACATCATCCCCAGTAGCCTCTCTGACCACCACTGTCTGTTAGTTACAGTAATACTTACCACTGACTCTCAAAGCACCTCCTACTGGCATTTTAATTTAAAGTTATTACAGGACACAATTTTTGTAAAACAATTTAACGATTTCTGGAACATATGGAAAAAAGAAAAAACACTTTATAAAAATATGCGGCAGTGGTGGGACATTGGCAAAACGCAGATTAAAATCTTTTGCTAGCAGTACACACTCAATTCAACCGGGTCACTGAACGCAGCGGTGAGAGAGCTGGAGTTGAAAATTCTCCAGTTAGAGAGCAGCCTGGACACAGACCACCAGGAGCAGACCCTGCAAACCCTGAGAGAGCAGAAATACATGTTGGGCACCCTGCTGAAGGAAAGAGTGAAAGGGGCGCTGGTGCGCTCTCGCTTTATGGAGCTTAAAGACATGGACACCCCCTCCAGTTTCTTTTTTGGCTTGGAGAGGAGGAGAGCAGACAGCCGGCAGATGCACTGCATCCGGACGTCTTGCGGCAGGGAGCTGTACAGCCGGGAGGAGATCAGCAGGGAGGCAGTAAAATTCTATTCTGAACTATACAGCAAAGAGCCATGTGACCAGAAGGATACGGACCTGCTGCTCCAGGATTTGCCCACCCTGAGCGAGGAAGAACACAGCACCAATTAGATCAGCCGCTAACATATCAAGAGCTGACCACTGCTGTTACACAGCTTTCAAATGGAAAAACTCCTGGCATTGATGGACTGCCTGCTGAATTTTTTTAAAGTTTCTGGACTGTGATTGGTGAGGACTTTTTGCAGGTGCTGGGAGAGAGCCTCCGAGATAAAGAACTGCCCCTCAGCTGCAGGAGGGCAGTAATCACACTACTGCCCAAGAAAAGGAGACGTGTGCTTGCTAAAAAACTGGAGACCTGTTTCGCTTTTATGTTCCGATTTTAAAATAATTTCAAAATGTTTGGCCAATAGACTAAAAATGTGTATAAGAGCTGTAATTCACATGGACCAAACTTACTGCATACCGGGACGTTCCATTTTTGATAATTTGTTTTTAATTCGAGACTTTTTATCAATGGCTAATACATGTGATTTGAATGTGGGGCTGGTTTCTTTAGATCAGGAGAAAGCATTTGACAGGGTCGACCATACATACCTATTTAAAACCCTGGAAGTCTTCGGGTTTGGCCCTGTTTTTATTTCTTACATCCAGCTTTTATATTTGAATGTTTTTAGCATTTTAAAGATTAACAATGGGCTGAGTCAGCCCTTCCCAGTGTGCAGAGGTATTAGGCAGGGCTGCTCCCTGTCTGGAATGCTTTATTCACTGGCCATAGAGCCACTGCTGCACCTGCTGAGGGGCCGGCTGGTTGGCTGGGCAGTGCCCTCCTCACCCTCCCCTGTCACAGTGAAGGTGTCCGCTTATGCAGATGATGTGAACGTGTTTGTGTGCAGTGACGGATACATCAAGGCACTACAGCAGAGCCTGCACACATTCCAGAGAGCCTCTACAGCAAGAGTTAACTGGGCAAAGTTTGACACCTTCCTGTCAGGCAGTTGGCATGATTGCACCCCCCCTGTCCTGCCCGAGGCACTGAGATGGGACAGGACAGGTATAAAAGTGCTGGGAGTGTTTTTCGGAGTGGAGATATATATGCAGAAAAACTGGGAGGGCCTAGTGGGCAGGGTGAGGGGGCGGCTGCAGAGATGGAGGGGACTGCTGGCTCAGCTGTCCTTTAGGGGAAGGGTCCTGGTGATCAATAATCTGGTGGCTTCCATGCTGTGGCACAGGCTGGTGTGTCTGGGCCCTCCCCTGGGCATGGTGCAGGAGATTCAAAGAGTACTGTTGGAGTTTTTCTGGAGCGGGAGACATTGGCTGAGGCAAGCGGTCCTGTATCTACCCACTGATGAAGGGGGGCAGGGGCTGGTCAGCATTGCCAGCAGGGTGGTAGCCTTCAGACTGCAGGCGGTTCAGAGGCTCCTGTATGCTGGGGAGGAGGCTCATTGGAAGAAGCTGGCTTGTTTTTTCCTCAGCAGAGTAGGGGGGCTGGGGATAGATAAACACCTGTTTTTAATTGAGAGTACCAGACTAGCTAAAGTAGGTGTAACGCCCCTCCCACTCCTGTTAGTGTATGGAGTAAACAACACCTAACTCACTGTAAGTGGCAAGGCCTGGGTTCCCAATACTTATTTAAATTACAATTTGTCTGTTAGAATTATATGTGTACTGTTTCTTTAATGCGGTGCCTCCACCTATGTAAGGGACATCTAAATACACGTGCACCCCCTAATAGGAATTATTATCAACTATTAACCCCAGTATCCACTCACACAACACACACCAATAGAAATAAGTAAACAATTTACTCAAATAAATGCACAATAATAAAGTATTTTCAATAATAACATAAACACACAATAAACAAAGGCTAGGTATTAAAATAAATATAAGCAAAATAATATACAATCAATATTACAAATAATATATTTACTCTTAAATAATATGCGTTGCTATGCAAAATAATTAAACTCTTGCACTACAGTGGGCCCACACACACATGCACACACGTGTACTCACGTGTACTGAACACGTGCATCAGTATAAAAGAAATAACACGTTGCAGGCCTGAACCGTCGCTCGGGTACGTAGTGGCAATAATAAAAAAAACAAAATGCCCCTTCACTTATTTATGTCAAATAAGCAACAAAATTATACTTTCAAAAAATGGTTTTTTGAATGCAAGCAGTACTCACGACCAGCAACACAGTTCCGTTTCTTGCTTCCAAGGTAAGTTCGTAGAAGGACACAATAAACACAACGACAGCTGAAAAATCTTCTTTTCCAACGTGGCCAGAGGTACTCGGGGCTTTCTCCTGGTCACCCCGAGTGCTATCTGGGTCTCAGCAGCAGTTCCAGACGCCAGCAGAAAAGTAAATTAATAATAAACAAAAAAAGACTATACCATAAAATGGTGACTAATTTCTCTCTTGTGAAATTACAGGTAGATAGTACTGTCTACAGCAAACGTTTGGTTTACTGAAATATATTAGCCTCTTATACTCTGCTAATAAAATACAAAATATATCGTTTAGATAATATTTCTTTTACTATAAAACTTTTCTTTCACTCCCTCACATTGTGTCTGTTCCTTCACACTCTCTCGAACCTTCTTTCTCTCTCGCACATTGCGTCTGTCTCTCCTCACACTCTCGAACCTTCTTTTTCTCTCTCGCACAAACCCAATCAAAACGCTAAGTCCCACCCCCAAATTCCACTACCTGTTGGCTCATTGGTTCAGAGGGGAAACCTGTCCAATAGAATTGTGTTTAGGTGTAGCAAGTTAATAAATGTGATTCTGGTGCATTCTAACTATGTTACAAAAAATACAACATTTTTATTTAAAGGAATAGCGCAAATTTGCAGCAGGGCTACATCAGTCTCTCTTCTTTTTACTTGACTATTTTAGATGCCTGGAGGGCAGTGAGGGTAAAAAGAGATGAGGGGTCCCTGACAGGCAGGGCCCTGTTGGAGGAGACCTTATTTTTCAATCCGCTCTTCCCTGTACTTTTTTTTCAGTCAATGACGCTCTGTGCCAGTTTTGTGAGGGCAGGAGTGACCAGGCTGAGACACCTGATCAACTTTGAGCTCTCCTGCTGGCTGACTGCTACACAGCTGGCTGGGCGGCTGGGCGGCTGGGCTGGCACTCTGAGAGACTGGCTGAGAAAATGGTCAGTAAACTAAGGAGTTCTCTTTCCCCCGAGTTCAGGGAGGCTTTGAGGGAGGAGATGTCCAGCGGCACAGGGCAAAGACAAGACTTCATCTTTCCAGGGCTGCTAGTGTGTCCAGCAGTAGGTGAAGGAGAGGAGGATGTAGGTAACAAGGGAATGCTATTAAACTTAGGCACAGTTAAATATCTAACTCTTCATACAGCAGAAAGTAAGAAGATTTACCAGATGTGTGTGAAGGCATCATATTCACACCAGTTGAGGGGGTTGGTGGATTCAAGGTGGAGGGCATGTCTGGAGGTAAAGGAGGGGTGCAGGCCAGATGGAGGGTTCTGTATAAACTGCCTCTCACCAAGAGAGCGGGGGACCTGCAGTGGAGGATCCTGCACTGTATTGTGTCCACCAGCAGGTTTCTCCACAGAGTTGATGCTAGCATTAGCTCAGAGTGCTGTTTCTGCTCTGCAGAGGAAACAGTGTTTCACATGTATAGTGAGTGTGTCAGGCTAGGACCACTCTTCCATCTTCTACAAGAGCTCATGCAGGGCCTAGGCGAGGAGTTCATGAAAGAGCTTTTTATCTTTGGGGTTCCCTACAGTTTTAAAAAGAGAAACAGGTGTGTTTTAATTAATTTTATAATGGGTCAGGCAAAATTGGCCATTTTAAAATCCAGAAAGAACAGTATCTCTGGGGCCGGGCTGACTGATGTTGTAGTGCAGTTCAGGGTGCTGGTGGTCAGCCGGATAAGAGTGGATTTTGAATTTTTTAAACTCAATAATAACCCGGAGGACTTCCAGGAGAGGTGGTGTGTGGGAGACGCCTTGTGTGCTGTGAGTGAGGAGGGGGAGCTCCAGGAGAGGTGGTGTGTGGGAGACGCCTTGTGTGCTGTGAGTGAGGAGGGGGAGCTCCAGGAGAGGTGGTGTGTGGGAGACGCCTTGTGTGCTGTGAGTGAGGAGGGGGAGCTCCAGGAGAGGTGGTGTGTGGGAGACGCCTTGTGTGCTGTGAGTGAGGAGGGGGAGCTCCAGGAGAGGTGGTGTGTGGGAGACGCCTTGTGTGCTGTGAGTGAGGAGGGGGAGCTCCAGTTTTTGTTCTAGGTTTTAATTTAGTTTTTAATTTTATTTTTATTGTTTTACAATGTTTTTATTAATTTTCGCTTTAATCTGTTTTTAACAGAAAGAAAACACTGTTTTTTTAAATTGATATTTTTACAATCCTTTTTTTTGTTTAAAATCTACTTTTAAGGAGAACATGATGTATTTTAAGATTTTTTAATATTGATAAATCTTAATTTTGTTTGTGTTTTACCTTTATTGATTTTTAATGGATTTTAATTGGAATGTTTAATAAAAGGATCTTAAAAGTCAAAAGTCTCTCTCTCTCTCTCTCTCTCTCTCTCTCTCGTTGCATGCTGGGAGTCTGTGGTGAGCGAGTGAGTGGTGGCGGGAGTGTTTGAGTTTGTGTACGGTTTTGCTGTGCATGAAATTTATATTTTTTCTTTTTTCTTTGTTGTGTTTGTTTATTGTTAAAGTATTTGATTTTTATTTAGTTGTTTTGTTTTCGGGCCATTATGGCCTCGCTGGGAGGCAGATCACCTCCCAGCTTTTCATATGATTCTTTGACCAGGAGAAATGGGTTTAAGATTGTGTCGCAGGAGCAGGTGTCGGTAGAGGACTGTGCTTTGGCCGTAGGAAAGGAGGTAGGTTTCGAGAATATCATCTCTGCCTCAAGAATGAACAAGAGTATTGTGATGTTTTTAAAGACTGAAGCTCTTGTTAATGATATTGTGGAGACAGGGGTTACTGTGAAAGGCAGTTTTCTGCCTGTGCTTCCCCTTGCCTCTCCGGTTGTTAAAGTAACCATTTCAAATGTGCCTCCTTTTTTGAAAAATGAACTACTGATTAATGAACTAAGCCGGCATGGTAAAATCATGTCGGCAGTACGTAGAGTCCCGCTCGGCTCCAGCGCTCCGGAGTTAAAGCACGTCATGTCTTTCCGTAGACAGGTTTTTATGATTCTAAATGCTTTAGAAAATGATTTAAACCTTGCAATGAAGTTTAAAATTGAAGGCATAGACTATATGGTTTTTGCTTCTTCGGATTATATGCGCTGCTTTAACTGCGGAGCGCAGGGACATATAAGGAGGAACTGCAAGAAAGGGGAGGCTGGAGCCCGCAGCAGAGAGGAGGGTGGGGCGGACAGGCAGGAGACAGGGTCGGAGAACACAGAAGATGTTCACCGTGAGGGAGGTGAAGGAAAGGTGGTGATTAATGTTGACCCGGGTGAGGGAACATCTGGGTTGCAAGGTGCTCCTACTGGTAACAGCGGGGCGACCCTGGCGGAAAAGTTAGTTGTTAGTGAGACAGCAGGGGAAACTGCAGTGAATTCCCCAGCTGAAAGTGTTGATTTACAGCCTGCTCCTGTTGAGAGCAGCGGGGCGACCGTGGCGGAAAAGTTAGTTGTTAGTGAGACAGCGGGGGAGACTGCAGTGAAAACCCCCGCTGTAAATGTACCAGTCAGTAATATGATGAATATAGATGAAGATCAGGAGGGATTTAAGATGCCAAAAACTAGGAAAAAGAAAAGAGCGTTAAATTCATCTGAAAATTTGACAGTGCAAAAGAAAAAAGCGCTGGTCGGCATAGATAAGCAAAGAGCTGAGACGAGTGGGGCCGCAGTGGATCTCGGCGCTCTGTTGTCGCAGGCTTCTGCCCAGGCGGAGGAGTCTGTCTGCATTCAAGCACAGTCTCCTCGGCCGGCGAGCTTGCAGGTCTCTTGCAAGGACTCTCTGTTGAGTTCCGCAGCTGGTGAGACAGACTCTGACAGTGCAGGGGAAGGGGATTTTACTGATGATTCGCAAGTTGATGATAGCAGATTATATAGCGCTCAAAGCATAAAAGCTTTTCTAACTGAAACTAAAGGAAAAAGAAAAATTGTCATTGAGGATTTTTTTCCTGATTTGAAGCAGTTTGAATCAATGGGCAGGCTGATATTACAGAATGCCGGGTTAGCTGAGTTTAGTGAAGCTGAATGTTACAGACTAAAGAAATGGTTAAGTACTGTCCGTAGTGTTTTAAAATAAGTACCATGTTTAGTTTTTTGAAACTCCCCTTTTTCTCTGTTGTATTGTTATCTACTGTATGTTTTGTTCTTGTTTCTCTCTCCCCTTTTGCTTTCATGAACTCTTTAAAAATAGGTAGTCTCAATGTAAATGGTGTTCGTGGTTTAAATAAAAGAGAGGCAGTCTTTAAGTTTATTGAACAGAAAAAACTAACTGTTAGTTTCTTACAAGAGACGCATTCTGATATTTCTAATGAAATTGAATGGAGGAAAGAATGGAAGGGAGAAATTTGTTTTAGCCATGGGTCTAATTTAAGTGCAGGGGTAGCGATTTTATTTTCAGAATTTTTTAAACCTGATTATATTTTAAAGTAATTGATGTTTTTAGAGGCAGAATTTTAATGGTGGAGGCCAATTTTAAAAATAACTCTTTTATTTTTATTAATATATATGCTCCTAATAATGCTCAGGACAGGAGTGATATGTTTACTGTTCTTGATAAAATGCTGGCAGGCTGTGGGGCACAAGAGATTGTGATTATTGGGGGTGATTGGAATTGCACTGTGGATTATAAAGTAGATAGGAACAATTTGGAGCCCAGTCCACAATCAGCTAAACAGCTTCTTCACATCATTGAATCATACAATTTGGTAGATGTCTGGAGGAATGCAAATAGTACTGCTAGACAGTATACCTGGTTAAAACCTGGCCCTAATCTAATTTCAATGGCCAGGCTGGATAGATTTTATACTTCCAGACATCATTTAAATTTGATTAAAGGCTGTTTTATCTCCCCCAGTGGCCTGTCCGACCATTGCCTCATTACATTGTCCTTATTTCTTCCTTCTGTAAAAATGCATAGTGCCTATTGGCACTTTGATAATAGATTATTACAGGATGGGTATTTTAAAGATTGTTTTAAATATTTCTGGACTGAGTGGAAAAAAAGAAAATCTTGTTTTAAATCCCTGAGGCAGTGGTGGGACATAGGCAAGATCCAAATAAAGATCTTTTGTCAGCAGTACACTGAGAATGCTACAGGCAGCTTGAATGACTCTATGGAAAAGCTGGAGGTGGAGATTCTGGGGCTTTATAAAGATCTGGAATCTCAACCAAATAGCAGGCTGTTAGAAGACCTGAAATATAAAAAAACAGTCATTGGTTGACCTACTGGACATGAAGGTACAAGGAGCACTGGTCCGCGCACGGTTCCAGGGTTTGACAGAGGTGGACAAGCCAACAAAGTTCTTCTTTGGTTTGGAGAAGAAAGCAGCAAAGAGCAGGGTGATTCACTGTTTGAAAACCCCTGCAGGTCAGGTGATGGAGGACCCAGTGGAGATCTGTAGGTTTGCTACAGTTTTTTATAAAAACTTATTCGCAGCAGAAGCTGAGAGAAACGCACAAGAGATCAAGCTGTTCCTGCATGATCTCCCACAGATTCCACAGGAGGAGGCAGCAGACCTGGAACCCCTGCTTACATTTAATGAGCTCACTGATGCAATGCAGCAAATAAAAAACGGTAGAGCGCCGGGACTAGATGGGATCACCGTGGAATTTTACAAAGAATTCTGGGCTTTGCTGGGGTGGGAGCTGTACATGGTGCTGCTGGAGAGCATCAAGGAGGGGTTGCTGCCTCTGAGCTGTCGGCGGGCGGTGATCACCCTGCTCCCCAAGAAAGGAGATCTGAGTTACTTGAAGAACTGGAGGCCAGTGTCCATCCTCTGTCTCGACTATAAGATCCTGTCGAAAGACCTGGGGAACCGTTTGAAGAAAATCATGGAGTCAGCGGTCCAGTCAGATCAAACTTATTGTGTTCCTGGCAGGTCAATTTTTGACAATATTTACTTAATTCGAGACCTTTTGGCAGCCTCCAAGCTTTTCGGCTTTAAATCCGGTCTGATTTCCTTGGACCAGGAGAAAGCTTTTGACCGGGTCGATCACCAGTATTTGTTTAAGGTGTTAGAGGCCTTAGGGGTCGGTCTGCGCTTCATAGAGTTTGTTCAGTTGTTGTACTGTCGTGTTTTCAGTGTACTGAAGATTAATGGTGGCCTGAGTGAACCCATTCCAGTACAGAGAGGTATCAGGCAGGGCTGCCCCCTGTCTGGTATGCTCTACTCCCTTTCAATTGAACCCCTCCTACATAGGATTAGGCAGTTGTTGTCTGGCATCCCGATCCCCGCCAACCCTTCCCAGGCTGTCAAGGTCTCTGCCTATGCAGATGACCTGACAGTGTTTGTGTCCAGTAGGCAGGATGTGGAGATTCTGTGTGACTGTCAACGTCAGTTTGAGAAAGTCTCCTCTGCTAAGATTAACTGGAATAAAAGTAGTGCCCATTTGGTGGGGTCTTAGGGTGACGCTCGCCCCCCTGACCTCCCGGTAGGGCTACAGTGGAGCCACTCGGGCCCTAAGATCCTGGAGGTTTTCCTGGGCGAGGAGAGGGATCTCCAAAGAAATTGGGAGGGACTGTTAGAGAAGGTGAGGGGTCGGTTACAAGCCTGGCACTGGCTCCTGCCACAGCTGTCATTCAGAGGAAAGGTTCTAGTAATTAATAACCTGGTAGCCTCCATGCTGTGGCACAAATTAGCGTGTCTCGATCCCCCGCCCGTGCTTATTAAAGAAATACAGAAAATGCTGCTGCAGTTCTTCTGGCATGGGATGCACTGGGTAAGGAAGGGGATTCTGTACCTGCCCGTACAGGAAGGGGGGCAGGGTCTCATTGACATCAGCAGCAGGATCGCAACGTTTCGTCTGCAGGTCGCCCAGAGGTTCCTGTACCCCCCTGACCCCCCCTGCCCTGGATGCTGTTTGCAGCAGCTATCCTGCAGTGCGTGGGGAGACTTGGGTACGATAGACACTTGTTTATTTTGCATACACCAAGTTTGGATCTGTCTCTGCTCCCTCGGTTTTATAGGAGTGTTTTCAGTGCTTGGCAGCTTTTAAAGATTTCTAGGAATTTTAGTGATTTTAATTGTTTTTGGTTTTTAGAAGAGCCCTTAGTGTTTAATCCCAGTTTAAGAATAGAGCTTTTAAAGTCTAAAAGTTTTATTTCTTTACTAATTACAGCAGGCTTAAGAAAGGTGAGGGATTTTATTGATTTTAATAGTTTTAGCTGGATAAGTGCAGACACCCTATCTACTTGTCTAGGTTTCAGATCTGTAAGAGTCTTAACAAGTTTTCTTTCAGATTTGAGAGAGTCCCTCCCTCTTGCAGCAATAGAGAGAATAAATCAGTTTTTTCTCGAGCATTGTTGGCCAGACAGTGACACTAATTTCCCCTCTCTTTTAGTGTCCCCTGCTGTTACTCAGGATCCTGATAAACCAGGCCACCTACTGAACCTTAACAGCCTGTCTAGTCTCTCTCTCTCCACAGTGGATAAAAAGCAGCTGTATGAAGTCTGTGTAAAAGTACAACATTATCCACAGCTGCAGTCTCTCCCTGACACCCCGTGGAGAGAGCGTCTCACTGTGGAGGAGAGCGTGAGACCTGCCTGGCGAAGCCTCTATAAACTGCCGCTCCCCAAGAGGTCAGGGGATCTCCAGTGGAGGATCCTCCATGCCACTATTGCTACCAACGCCTTTTTGAATATCCTGGACCCTCAAGTGCGAGATCAATGCCCGTTCTGCACTGAGAGACAGTGTTTCATTATTTTCTTTACTGCCATAGATTACAGACGTTGTTTGCTGCACTGAAGAGAATCTTCTTTGATTTTTCCCTGGAGTTCTCTCACATTGTTTTCATCTTTGGGGTGCAGTACAGTCAGAAGCATAAGTACCGTTGCCAACTGGCAAATTTTCTGTTAGGGCAGGCCAAGCTGGCTATCCTGAAAAGTAGGAAGAGCCAGGTTGAGCATGGAAATGCACAGAGCGCTGTCTCAGTGTTCAAGACTCTCGTAATGTCCAGGATTAAACTTGATTTTTGTTTTTATAAAATGACTAAAGACTTGGACAAATTCATCTTGATTTGGGGTGTGGGTGGTGTGCTCTGTGATATTGAAAATGAGGAACTGTTTTTATATTTATAAAGGCTCTTTTAAATTTATGTTTTATTTTATTCCTGGGACATTTTTTAGTGTTTGTGGAATGAGAGGAGCTTTCTTGTTTTGTTAGTTTTCTTTATCTGATTTGTTTATTGTCTTCAAAATTTGTTAATAAAGGCTTGTTAAAAATCAAAAATCTCTCTCTCTCTCTCTCTCTCTCTCTGAGGATTGTGGGAGGGCTCTGCTGCGGCAGGGTTTGTGAGCTGTGTGAGAGCGGTAGTGGTGAATTTTATCGCCATTTACTTATATATTTATTTATTATATATTTATTAAACGTTTTTTAAAAGTATTTTTTTCTATTCTTAGTACTTTTTAAACGTTTTAGCCAGTGTGTGCCCGAAGATGGGCTCCCACTCCGGTGGGTTGGGGGGGCTTACTAGGCGCCACGGTTTTAAAGTTTTTTCCGAAAATAATGATTCTGTTGAAGATGTGCTGCTTGCCGTGGGGTGGGTGGTCGGTTTTGAAAAAATCAAATCCGCCTCACGGATGAACAAAGCTATAGTCGTTTTTCTTAATCAAGAAAATCTGGTTAACAAAATTGGTATCTGGTATTTTTATTGATTTTATTAATATTTATGCACCAAATGTTGGGGAGGAGAGGATTTTATTTTTTAAAAAGCTCAGGGGTTGCAGTACAGATAATTTCCTCGTGGTGGGGGGGGATTTTAATTGTACTATGGATTTTAATAAAGATAGAAACCACGGGGAACCCCATCCCCAATCTGTCAGGGAGCTGGCCACTGTATTAAATACTTTTGACCTGGTTGACATTTGGAGGATTTTTCATCCCACAAGTAGACAGTATACATGGATCAAATGCAATCAAAATCAGCTGTCAGGGGCACGCCTGGATAGGTTCTATACTCCACAGCAGCATATTAATAAATTCATTAAAAGCAGTATAGCACCCAGTAGCCTTTCTGATCATCATTTTGTTTCCGTCACTGTTTCACTACCAATCCAATCACATTCAAAATCATATTGGCACTTTAATAATAATCTGCTACAGGATAAAAACTTCACTGATTATTTCGAGTTGTTTTGGAAAAATTGGCAAAATGAAAAAACTAATTATAGTAGTTTACGACAGTGGTGGGATATAGGGAAGATTCAAATAAAACTTTTCTGTCAACAGTACACACTCAATGTCACCAGGTCAGTGGATGCAGTGGTCAGTGAGCTGGAGAGAGAGATTGTTGAGTTTGAGAGCCAGCTGGCCAGCGAGAGCGATGAGGGGGCGTATCGGGGCCTGCAGGAGAGGAGGCAGCTCCTGGGCAGCCTGCTGGAGAAGAAGGTGAAGGGCTCTCTGCTCAGAGCCCGCTTTACTGAGCTTAAAGATATGGACGCCCCCACAGCCTTCTTCTTCGGCCTGGAGAGGAAGACAGCGGAGCGCAAGACAATGTGCTGTCTGAGGCTGCCCGGGGGGAGAGAGGTCTCCAGCCCTGCGGAGCTCAGGCGTGTTGCAGTGAGCTTTTATTCTGATCTCTACAAGGCTGAGGGCTGCGACCCGGGAGAGATGGAGCGGCTTCTCCAGGGTCTCCCCAGCCTGGACAAGGAGGAGAGCAGCGGACTGGACATTCCGTTGGCATTCCCAGAGCTCACTGCGGCTGTGGTGCAGCTCTCCAAAGGGAAGGCTCCCGGACTGGATGGACTGCCTGCAGAATTTTACCAGAAGTTTTGGAACTGTGTTGGTGAGGACCTGTACCAGGTCCTGCAGGAATGTGTCCCGGATGGGGAGCTGCCGCTGAGCTGCCGCAGGGCAGTGATAACACTGCTACCCAAGAAAGGAGACCTCTGTAACATCAAGAACTGGCGCCCTGTCTCCTTGCTGTGCTCTGATTATAAACTACTTTCCAAGACTCTCGCTAATCGCCTAAAGACCAAGATTGGATCAGTTGTGCATACAGACCAGTCATACTGTGTGCCCGAGAGATCGATTTTTGATAATTTGTTTTTATTAAGAGATCTTTTTAATGTATCCAAAGTTTTTAATGTTGATTTTGGTCTAATTTCGCTTGATCAAGAAAAAGCTTTTGATAGAGTTGACCACCAGAGTATCTGTTTCGTGTTTTAAAAGCATTTGGTTTTGGCCCTGTTTTTACTTCTTTTATAAGACTTCTTTATCACAATGTTTTTAGTGTTGTGAAGATTAATAATGGTTTGACTGTCCCCTTCCCTGTGCAGAGGGGGATACGGCAGGGCTGCTTCCTCTCAGGGATGCTCTATGCCCTCTCTATAGAGCCCCTGTTACACCAGCTGAGGGAGAAACTGCCTGGATTGGCGGTGCCAGCTGCACCCGATGCAACCCCTATTAAACTCTCCGCATATGCTGACGATCTCAGCGTGTTTGTTACAACTGACCAAGACGTCGCTGTGCTGGAGTCACGCATTATAATGTATGAAAAGGCAACCTCAGCACGAGTAAACTGGGCAAAAAGTGAAGCTTTTCTTGTTGGCAGCTGGGAGGATACCCCCCCTCCTTTACTGCCTTCAGTTTTAAGCTGGAGTAAAACTGGGGTCAAACTTTTAGGTATTTATTTTGGGAATGAGCAATTCATGCAGCAGAACTGGGAGGGGCTGCTGGACAGGGTGAAGGGGAGGCTGCAGAGCTGGCAGTGGCTCCTCTCTCGGCTCTCCTTCAGGGGCAGGGTCCTCATCATTAACAATCTTGTCGCCTCCATGCTTTGGCATAAGCTGGTGTGCCTGGATCCTCCCCTGTTTTTGTTAAACGAAATACAGAAATGCCTGGTGCAGTTTTTTTGGAGCGGGCATCACTGGCTGCGCCCGGCTGTTTTGTATCTCCCCCGTGAAGAGGGAGGGCAGGGGCTCATTGATATCCCTAGCAGGATGGCAGCGTTTAGGCTGCAGGCTGCCCAGAGACTGCTGTACACACCACAGCTGAGCTGGAGAGACCTGGCGTTTTGTTTGTTGCAGAAGGCAGGGAGGCTGGGCTTTGACAGACATTTGTTTTTAATGTCTCTTGATTGTTTTAGTGATGCAGGGTTGGAGGGTTTTTATAAGAATCTTTTAAATGCTTGGAGACTTTTAAAGATCACAAGGTCAGAAGAATCACAGAGCACACAGTGGGTTTTTGAAGAGCCCCTGTTTTTTAACCCCATTTTTAAATGCGAGGTTTTTAGCTCTGTTTTTTTATCCACTTTGTTTTTTAAAGCCGGTTTTACTAAACTGGGGCATTTAATTGATTTTAATCTTTTTAGTTGGAAAGCCAGCAGGGTTTTAACCCCTGCACTGAATATTAGATCAGAGCGTTTCCTCTGTCCGGCACTCTCCCAGTTTCTGAGCAGGTTTCTGGCGGAGCGCGTGGCTCCAGAGCAGGAACCCCTGTTCCCCGCAGTGCTGGTCTCCCCTTCAGTGACAGTGGAGGAGGAGGAGGAGGAGCCGGCTGGAAAGCTGCTGTCACTTAGGAAGGTCACTGAGGTGGCCTTCCACACAATTGAGAAAAAGGCATTGTATGAGATTTGTGTGAAAACCAGACATTTTAATAAGCTGAAACACCTGGTGGACACTAAGTGGAGGGCTCACCTTAGTGTCCTGTTGATGAAGTTCCTGCCTGGAGGGTGCTGTATAAGCTTCCCTTGCGTAAGCGCTCCGGAGACCTGCAATGGAGAGTGCTGCATGGCATTTTTGCCACAAACCGTTATCTTAGCCGAGTGGAACCGGGGGTCAGTGTCCAGTGCCCCTTCTGTCCCGCGGAAGAGACTGTTTTCCATTTGTTTGTGGATTGCCCTCGGCTGCAGCCCTTCTTTTTGTTTTTAGAGAACCTGCTGGCTTCCTTGGGGGTTACTTTTACTAAAACTTTTTTTGTTTTTAGTGTAAAGTATAGTTTTGCACGGAGGGATAGGTGCTCATTGGTTAACTTTGTCCTTGGTCAGGCAAAATTAGCTATTTTAAAATCCCGAAAAAATAAGATTTTAGCCACTGGTTTTATAAATCCTATTAGTGTTTTTAGGATCCTGATGGTCTCCAGGATCAAAATGGAATTTGCTTATTTTAAAATGGTGCACGACCTGGACAATTTTGAGAGTCGTTGGTGCATTGGGGAGGGGGTGTGTGCCGTGACTGAGGAGGGGCAGCTTGTTATGCTCTTGTGAGAAACTATGAAAGACTAAGATCTCATTGAACTGGACTTTTTGAAACTGGGATGAGAAATGTTGGATTTGTTATGTTTTTTTGCACCAGTGTTTTTTTTGTTTGTTTTGGCTTTATTTAGTTTTTATAATTGTTTTCTAATTTATAGAATAAAGGGATTTTAAAAGTCAAAGTCTCTCTCTCTCTCTCTCTCTCTCTCTCTCTCTCTCTCTCTCTCTCTCTGATTGTGGGATTGTGGGAGGAGCCAGGTGGTGAGTGGAGCGCGGGAGTTGTGATTCAGCAGAGTCTAAACTTTTGCAATTATTTATTTATATATATTTATATTTTTGTGTTTTATGTAAAATTTGTTTGTTTGTTTATCTGTCTATCGTAATAGTTTTAGTATATTTGTGAGTCATTGTTGTTTGTTTAGCTGGTCGTAGATCAGCAGAAACGCCGATATGGCGTGTAGTTCGGGGGGAGGGGGGGTACTGACTCGCCGGCACGGCTGCCGATGTGTGCCTGATATCGGGGTGTCGGTGGAGGAATGCCTGGTAGCGGTAGGAGAGGTTGTGGGCTTTAATAAAATAAAATCAGCTTCAAGGATGAATAAAGCTCTAGTCATCTTTTTAACTGATGTGGATTTGGTAAATAAGCTAGTAGAGGAGGGGTTTAGTGTGCAGGGGTCTTTTATTGAAGTTTCACCTTTAGTAACACCCGTAACCAAAGTAATACTGTCTAATGTCCCTCCCTTCTTAAAAAATGAGTTACTGGAAAGAGAGTTATCAAGATACGGAAAATTAATGTATCCCATTAAAACGATTCCTCTGGGATGTAAAAATCCCAGTGTAAAACATGTTTTGTCTTTTAGAAGACATGCGTTCATTTTACAGCATGATCCTAATTTAACTATTGAAGTAGCGTGGAATTTTAATGTCGAGGGGACGAATTGTGTTGTTTTTGCCAGTTCCGATATAATGAGGTGTTTTAAATGTGGAGCTCAGTGATATCAAAGAAAGCAGTGTCCCAGAAACAGGGATCGGGCTGAAACAGAGCAGGATAAGGGAGCTCCTGGCGGGGAGGAGGTCGGGGGCAATCGGGGAGAGCGGGAGGATGAGCAGCCCCCGGGGCCAGCAGAGCCCGGGTCAGCGGAGCCAGCAGAGCCCGGGTTAGCAGAATCAGCAGAGCCCGGGACAGCAAAGCCCGGGTCAGCAGAACCAGCAGAGCCCGGGTCAGCAGAACCAGCAGAGCCCGGGTCAGCAGAACCAGCAGAGCCCGGGTCAGCGGTACCTGAAGAAGAGTTGATACAACTCAAAAAAGACACAGCCAAGCGAAAACAGCTTCGGGGCAAGAGGCTGGGCAAACTGATGAAGTGGTGGTGAAAAAAAAGAAAAAGAAAAACAAGCACTCTGAGGAAGGAGAGCCAAGGCGGGACTCTGGGTCAGTATCTGTGAGCAGCGGAGAGAAGACTCAGTCTCCCGGCGTGAAAGTTGCGGAGAGCGGAGGCGATCCACAACCGATGCCCGAGGAGGAACTGACGTCTTCCCCGGAGGCTGTGCCACCTTTCCCTGAAGAAGGAGGCAGAAGCACAGATCTCCCCCAGTCTGGCTACAAGACAGGGGGCACTGAAGCTGAAGCTGTGGCTGTGGAGAGCGGCGAGGCCGCTGAAGAGGACAGGGCGGATGGCGAACAAGATGAGGGCATGTACGAGTCGGATGACGAGGGGCTCTCTGATTCCTCGTTAATCTCGGACGTCCCTGACAGCCAACCCGTCAGGAGAAAACTCTATACACTGCAACACATTAACAACTTTCTTGACAGTACCAAAGGTAAGAGGGGAGTGGACATTAAAAGTTTTTTTCCCGATTTAAAATTGTTTTTACATTCTGCGCATATAGTCTCCAGGAAGTCAACGCTTGAGGAGCTAGATCAGCAGAAGAGGTACCGTTTAAAAAAAGTAGTACAGACTGTAAAGAAAATTGATTTTTTTTTTTTAAAAAAGGACATTTTTATTTTTATTTATTAGTGTTTGTTTTAACTTGATGGTCTTAAATATTTTATCCGCCATGGAAAAGTGTACTTTTATTTCTTTTAACGTTAATGGTTGTAGACAGTCTTTTAAAAGAGCACAGTTATTTGAATTTTTAAAGCAGAAAAGGGCTGGGGTTGTGATGGTGCAGGAGATGCATATTGAACAGGAGAGTGAGGCGGTCTGGCTGTCAGAGTGGGGCGGTCAGGGTGTGTTCAGTCACGGCTCCAGCACCAGCGCGGGAGTAGCGGTGCTTTTTAAATCAGACCTGCCTGTCAGTGTACAGCACGTAGAAGAGATTGAGAAGGGGCGGCTTTTAAAAGTACAGACACAAATAGCTGGTTTTAACTTTACTTTTATAAATATTTATGCACCAAATACGGGAAGAGACAGAATTTTATTGTTTAACAAGTTGAAACAAACCATTTTAAAATGTAGTAATAATGACGTATTAGTGGTTGCGGGTGATTTTAACTGCACTATAGATTTTACCAAAGATAGGAATACTGAGGAGCCACATCCTCAATCCTCCAGAGAGCTGACTGCAGTTTTACAGTCCGGTGACCTGGTTGACGTATGGAGGTGTCTGCACCCTCAAGCCCGACAGTACACCTGGTCCCAGTCCCGTAACAACTACACATCTAGAGCACGACTGGATCAGTTTTATTCATTCCGTTGTCACCTCAATTTTTTTGTAGGGGCAAGCATTATTCCCAGCAGTCTATCGGACCACCACTGCCTGTTAGTCAGTGTACTTATTCCAACCGAAGGACACAAATCTTCTTATTGGCATTTTAACATTCAATTATTAAAAGACTGTAAATTTGGAATTATTTTTAAAGAGTTTTGGAAAGTTTGGCAAAATCAAAAAAACAATTATCAAGATTTAAGGCAGTGGTGGGACATTGGGAAAAAACAAATTCGAATTTTTTGTCAGCAGTACACCCTGGAGGCTACCAGGTCACTGGACAAAGCAGTCAGGGAGTTAGAGAGAGACATTCTAAACATAGAGAATAATGGGGATCTCTCTAATGAGCAAACCTTTCAAAAAATAAAAGAAAAAAGACATGTGCTGGGCAGCTTGCTGGAGGAGAAGGTGAAGGGGGCGTTGGTGCGTTCTCGCTTCGTGGCGCTGAGGGACATGGATGCACCCACTTCCTTCTTCTTTGGTCTGGAGAAGAAGAGAGCATGCAGCCAGCAGCTGAGGTGTGTGCGGACGCCCTGCGGCAGAGAACTACACAGCAGAGAGGAGATCAGTGAGGCGGCTGTGCAGTTCTACAAGCAGCTGTTCACAAAAGAACAGTGTGATCAAGATGACAGAGACCCTGCTCCAGGATCTACCTAGCCTGAGCAAAGAGGAGCAGGGTGGACTGGATAAAGAGCTGACCTTTGAGGAACTGACCATTGCGATGACACAGCTCTCCAGTGGGAAGGCGCCTGGGATAGATGGCCTCCCCGCTGAGTTTTTCAAACATTTCTGGACAGTGATCGGGGAGGACTTCTTCCAGGTGCTGAAGGAAAGTCTGGAGAGAAAAGAACTGCCTCTCAGCTGCCGCAGGGCAGTGATCACACTGCTGCCTAAGAAAGGAGACCTCTGCCTTTTAACTGGAGACCTGTTTCGCTGTTATGTGCCGATTCGAAAATAATTTCCAAGTGTATCGCAAATAGGGTTAAGAAATGTATAGGTACTGTAATACATAGGGATCAAACATATTGTATCCCAGGAAGATCTATTTTTGATAACCTGTTTTTAATTCGAGATTTTTTAACCCTGAGTGAAACATGTCATTTTAATGTGGGATTGGTCTCCCTTGATCAGGAGAAGGCTTTTGATAGGGTCGACCACACCTACCTTGTGAAAGTCCTGAGAGCCTTCGGGTTTGGCCCTGTTTTTATTTCTTACATAGAGCTATTATACTCAAATGTTTTTAGTGTTTTAAAGATTAATAACGGGTTGAGCAAACCTTTCTCGGTGAGCAGGGGCATTAGACAGGGCTGCTCTCTGTCTGGCATGCTGTATTCATTGTCTATAGAGCCACTGTTGCATCTTCTGAGGGGCAGGTTGTCTGGCTGGGCGGTGCCTGCCTCACCCGTCCCTGTCTCTGTGAAAGTATCAGCTTACGCTGATGATGTGAATGTGTTTGTGTGCAGTGATGGGGACGTCCAGGTCCTGGAGGAGAGCTTGGCAGTGTTTCAGAGAGCATCTTCAGCACGGATAAACTGGGAAAAATGCAACACCTTTCTGTCAGGCAGCTGGCAGGAGGGGGGTCCCCCCATGTTGCCTCAGGCCCTGCAGTGGGATCGGACTGGGATTAAGGTGCTGGGGGTGTTCTTTGGGACAGAGCTTTTCATGCAGAGGAATTGGGAGGGCTTGGTGGATAAGGTGAAGGGGCGGCTGCTCAGCTGGCAGGGGCTGCTGGCTCAGCTGTCATTCAAGGGGAGGGTCCTGGTCATCAATAATTTGGTGGCCTCTATGTTATGGCACAAGCTGGTGTGCCTGGACCCTCCACGGGGAATGGTAGAGGAAATTCAGAGAGTACTGCTGGATTTCTTCTGGAGCGGGAGACATTGGTTGAGGCCGGCAGTCCTGTACCTCCCCACTGATGAAGGGGAGCAAGGCCTGGTCAGCATTGCCAGCAGGGTGGCAGCTTTCAGACTGCAGGCAGTGAAGAGGCTCCTGTACGCCGAGGAAGGGGCTCACTGGAGAGAGATAGCTTTTTATTTTCTGAGACGGGTAGGAGGAATGGGGTTAGATCGCAACTTGTTTTTAATTGATTTCTCCAGGCTAGACAAGACAGGTCTCCCCTCTTTTTATGTGAATGTTTTTAAAGTGTGGCAGACAGTAAGCGTGGAGAGGGAGGAGGGGTCGGTGACAGGCCAGTCTCTACTGGAGGAACCCCTCTTTTTTAATCCCCTTTTTCCCCCATTCAGTTTTTTCAGTCGGGGGCACCGTGTACCAGTTTTGTCAGGGCTGGTGTAACCCGACTGGCTCACCTGATCGTGTCAGGGCCCCCCTGTTGGATCTCAGCAGCTCAGCTGGCTAGGCGGCTGGGCTGGCATTCGGAGAGGCTGGCTGAGAAGATGATTCATGAGTTGAAGAACTCTCTCACCAAAGCTCAAGGAGGCTTTGGGGGAGGGAATAGCTGGGGGGCCTGATCAGGGAGGGGACCCCTTTCTTCCCACAGTTTTTTTATCACCAGGTTTAGGTGAGGAAGAGGGTGGGGGAAGGAGAGAGAATAAGGAAAATGGAGGGAGTTAAAAATATAGCACTCCAAGAAGCAGAGGGGAAAAAACTATACAAGCTGCATGTTAAAACAGTCCAGTCCAGCCACCTAAAAGGGACTGTGGACACAAAATGGAGAAGCCATTTGCAGGTAGCAGAAGAGAGACAGCCAGTATGGAGGGTGCTGTACAAACTGCCTTTAAGCAAGAGAGCAGGGGACCTGCAGTGGAGGATCCTGCACTGTGCCGTGTCTACCGGAAGGTTCCTCCACAGAGTGGACCCCAGCATCAGTGCTGAGTGCTGCTTCTGTGGGGAGGAGGAGACCGTGTTCCACACATTCACTGACTGTGTCAGGCTGGGGTCGCTCTTTCACCTCTTGCAGGGGCTCCTGCAGATTCTTGGGGTAATTTTCAGCAAAGATACTTTTATTTTTGGGTTCCCCTATAGTTTTAAAAATAGGGATAGGTGTGTTTTAATTAATTTTATTTTAGGGCAGGCAAAATTGGCCATTTTAAAATCTAGGAAAAATAAGATTTTAGAGGCAGGGCTAGCAGATGCTGCCAGATTATTTCGTATTTTAGTTGTCAGCCGGGTAATGGTGGATTTTAACTATTTTAAAATGGTCAGTAACCTGGAGGGCTTTCAGGAGAGGTGGTGTGTGGGAGACGCCTTGTGCTCATTGAGTGAGGAGGGAGAGCTGCTGTTTAACTTCTAGTTTTAATTTATTTTTGTTTTATTGTTTTTACAGTGTTTTTATCACTTTACTATTAATCTGTTTTTACAGGAAAACACTGTTTAGTGTTTTTTTTTTTTTATAATATTGGCTTTTTTGTGTTTTATTTATATTTTATGATCCTTTTATTTGGTTAAAATCTGTTTTTAAAAGGAGAACATGATGTTGTTTTTTAGGATTTTATGCTGATGCGCTGGGGAGGTTTTGGCTGTTCCCAGGAGCCAGCAAGTATCTTAATCGTGTTTTACCTTATTATTGTTATTGAATGGATTTTAATTGGCATGGTTTAATAAAGGATCTTAAAAGTCTCTCTCTCTCTCTCTCTCCCCCCCCCCCCCCCCGAGAGCTGCGGGCTTTTATAACAGGTGACCATCTCCCGATTAGCAACAAATTAAATCACCTAATTAATTCGGGAGATGGCCACTTTCTGCACGAGTTTACTAAAGTGTTGTGGAAAATATAACATCATTACTACCATCAATATTGAAAGTCCACGCAACTTCAATAGACGAGTTGGGGTCATTCAATAATACAACAACTTGTCTCCTAAAAGACATGACATGCTTAACATCTGGATTTTTACACCCGAGTAAAATGGGTTTAATTGGAGACATTATTTGTCCGTATCTTAGCAGCTCATTAATAATCAACTCATTTAATGAAAGGCGGGACGTTTGAAAGAATAACTTTAGTGACAGGGGAAGCTAAAGGTAAGACGCTGACAAAACTTTCTTTGATATACAAACCTTCTTCAACAATCCTGTTCACTAACAGTTCACTACTAAGAAAAACAATGATGGCTTTATTCATTCTTGCAGCAGATTTTATATTTCCATATCCTATTTTTCCCCGATAGCTAACAAACACTCCTCCACTGTTACTGAACTGTATGGAATACATTTAAATCCATGCCTGCGGGTCAGCGACACAAAACCTCCCAATTTGGAACCCGTGACGGCTCCAAATCAGGAGAAAAAACACTAAATAATAAAAATAAATAAGTAAAACTAAAACGTGTACAAAATGAATATAACTTCAGTAAAAGTTTTACTCTCGCACAGTACACACCACTCACTCCACAATCCTCCGAGAGAGAGAGAGAGAGAGAGAGAGAGAGAGAGAGAGAGAGAGAGAGAGAGAGAGAGAGAGAGTATTTATTGGCTGTTCCTAAAAAGAGAAAATAAAAGGCTTTCTAATTATATAGTAATCTACACTTACTTTGAATGATTGTTAATGCATTAAACATATTTTAACAGTAGAGATTACACAATAGCTTGCATAACCTTACAGTAACGGCGCTTTAAATAATAATAATAATAATAATAATAATAATAATAATAATAATAATAATAATAATAATAGCATTGGTTGTTATAGATGAAACATTATCATCACAAATCATTTTGGACACAGCTGACTGTGTCAATTTTGGCAAAAATATTGGAATCACTGGTTAAATGAGCAAGGCTGAAATCTCATTGGCCCACAGCAGCCATGTTTTCTACTGTAGCAACTTCCCTTGAACAACCGTAAAAGAAAATCACTTAGATCATTTATGCTCATTTTTGCTTCAATTGGATAAGCGGTTTCTCAGTATTGATGTTACGCAACATGGCTCGAATTTTCCTTAAGTAGAATCAATCGTGGAAATGAGCGCACTATGTACACCATTTTTCACAGCTGTACTATTTACCGTTCATGAGAAGAAGTCTTTTGAAAATTGCTCAAAATTTTCATTAAATCCAAGATGGCTGCCACATCATGTGACCAAAGGCTGCCATATTGACCATGGCACAACATCCCATAGTCCTCTACGTCCGTGTCAAATTTTGTGCATTTCGGTGCAGCCGATAAGAAGTTATAGTCAGTTTTATAGCCAGTTGCATATGTTGATGATGTCATACATCACGTTTGACCTTTAGGATAGGTCAGAGGTCACAGACGATGACATTTTTTCATAGAACACATATGACTTCCTATACGTGTTCCATTATAACTGTGACCCTGTCGGCACGCCCTAGGAGTTAAAATTTCAATGTAAATTCCAATATGGCCGCCGCTCCGTGTGAGCAATCTGTTTCAAACTTCAGCAGTTATTACACTTGATCAAAGTGTTTTCTGTCTATGCAGGATGTAGGTGGTCCTTCGCACTGTAAGCACAGCACATACAAGCCACTGTCAGGACTGGCTTAAACAGTACGCTCTTTTAAAATCAACGATGTACAAAGCAGCAAGGGGTAAGTTTTCATGTAATTTCATTTTTCTTATTTTGACTGGCTCTCTTTAACACAAAAGTACAGTCTGTTTGGATTGTGTTGTTTTCTGAAGTTTGCATGTTAAAGTATAGCATGTCTTTGTTCGTTTTAAAAAACACAACACCTCTGTACTGGTTTATATAAGTTCTGCCATCTGTTATTTTGAAAATATACTCACTTGTAATGGGGTGAAGGTTGTTTGTTAAATTCTAGCATGGTTTTGGTTGTTTAATAGCAAATTGTCGCTGCACGGTTTTACTTTGACGGTTCTGAGAGGTTTTGACGGCTGTTATTTTGAAATATAAGTGTTTTGTTAACTGCTTGAGAGGTTCACCTGTTTAAAGGGTGGGTTACCCTGTTAAAATATAACAAAAGTGCCAAAAGGTTTTGATGGCATCTATTTTAAAAAATGAATGTTTGTTGTAAAGGTCTGAGGGTTGCTTGTTAAATTCTAGCATGGTTTTGGTTGTTTAATAGCAAATTGTCGCTGCACGGTTTTACTTATTGTGACAGGGTCAGACTGCAGTTCAAAGAAAATAATTTTATTAAATAAAAGACACAAAATAAACAGGCACGAGGGCCAAACAAAAGGTTTTTTTAAAACACAAACAATAAACACAAAGTAAAACTTACAAATCAACCCCAGTCACCTGAAACAATAAACCTGGGCAGGGAGGGGAATTTAACCCCATCCCTGCCAATATTTACAAGGGCAGAGCCCTGCTCTGCCACACACCTCCCCCCACATACAAAGTACACAAGCCGCAATCGGCCAAACTACCCCCCCCCCTTTGAACCCAAGCCCTCCCCCCAAGAGTCCCCTTATGTCCCTCGGGTGGGCTATTTCAGCAGGTGGTGGTGGGCGGGGTTGATGTTGGAACCCCCAAGACTTCTTCAATGGCGAGGGCACCGGACCATCAAAGCACATGGACGCTGGCAGGGAACGTGGACCCTCCAGCAGGAGCAGCGCTGGTGGCACCTCTGGTGGCAGAGACGGGAACGGCGGCCCGTCTCCCCCTCTGGTGGCGGGAACATCGGCCAGTCTCCCTCTGGTGGCGTAGGCGGGAACGACGGCCCGTCTCCCTCTGGTGGTGGACCATCGGGAACAGCAGGCGGAGACGGCGGCCACTCCGGTATCGGCGGTGGTGGCTGTGGCCATTGTAGCAGCCTCTGAGGTTGGGCTGGCTCCTCCTGCTGTCGCAGTCGGGTGCGCCTCCACTGAGCTCCTCTCAGCAGCCTGTGCAAGGACTGCTGAGGGGCGTCAGCCTTCTCCCCTTCCGATTCTCGGGTCCGTGGCTCCTCCCCTTCTGGCTCTCGGGTCCGTGGCTCCTCCCCTTCTGGCTCTCGGGTCCGTGGCTCCTCCCCTTCTGGCTCTCGGGACGGCAGCTCCACCCTCTCTGGCTCTCGGGACGGCAGCTCCACCCCCTCTGGCTCTCGAACAACTGGGGCCTCTCCCATGTCTTCGGACAGATACCCTAAAACCATCAAGGCGATTTCTTGGATGGACGTTGGGTGGTGTTGCCTTTCCCATTCATCCCACCTCCCCCCATCTCGGCACCACAGGGCGTTGATGGCTAGGGGGAGGTCACTGAAAAGGTCCCCCTCTGGGTGTACTATCCAGTCCCAAATCTCCCGGGATGATGGTGAACACGGTGGCAGTGGAGGTAGAGGGGTGGACACTGGTACCTGGGGTGGCAGTTGCTCCTCTTCCTGGGCCTGGGTGTAGGAGCATCCTGCCCAATTGTGGCTTTAGACCTCGCAGCGGCCACACCAGTCTGCTGGTGGCACCTCTGGGCAGGATCTCCAGCGGTGGTCCTCCTTCCCACACCAGGAACACCAGGGAAAAAGGCTGGCTAGGTCCTCCAGCTGGGGTGGCAGCAGCTTTTGTTGCTGCTGTCGCTGCCTGCTTCTTCTGCCCATCTTTCTCTTTTTATTTAAAAAAAAAAAACGCTCACAAAAAAATTTGCTAATCAAAAAAAAAAAATCCTGCAGTACTGCTGTGAGCCTCCCGGAGGTGCTATATCCCACTCTGACACCACATGTGACGCAAGGGATGAGACCAAAAAATTATTAAATAAAAGACACAAAATAAACAGGCACGAGGGCCAAACAAAATGTTTTTAAAACACAAACAATAAATACAAAGTAAAACTTACAGAAAATAAATCTTCCAGGCTGAGCTTTGCCTTCACTGGACTGCAAAATTAAAAAAAAAAACACAGCACACAAAGAAAAACCACCCTTGCTTCCTCAGCTACCTCTCTCTAATGAGTAGCTGAGGCTTCCTTTTATGTCGAGTGGCTGGGTGCTGATTGACTGTTAATTACTCCAATCAACCCCCAGTCACCTGACACAATAATCTAGGGGCAGGGAGGGGAATTTAACAACATCCCTGCCAATATTTACAAGCAATGACAACCACAAGAGAAACTAAGCAACTTTATGTTAAAAGCGCTTACAAATCAACCAGTGGTCATATTGAAGTCATCAATAACAGGAATTAATACAAAATAACTACCACACTTATATGCTGAGATGTTTTGACGGCTGTTATTTTAAAATATAATTGTTTTGTTAACTGCTTGAGAAGTTCTCCTGTTTAAAGGGCGGTGTGGCAAAGTGGTTGATTGTGTACAGGTGCAGGAGTGATGCAGTGCGCAATGAACAGACAGAGATTTGTAATCCAGTTAGAAAAGTACTTTTATTTATACAATCCAGGTCTGGTGACCAAATAATGATCCCTGGCAATACACAGCACTGTGTAGAGCACGGGGTAAATAATAATGGGTTTGCAGTCCCAAATAATAAACACAAGTATCCGTCCCACAATGTACAAACATGGTCACCAGTCCTGGGTGCGTGCTGTAGTGCTCGTGGTGGGTGATAGTTTAATGCATGACAATAGTGCAGTGCTGTTCCAGGTTTTGTGCTGGCCTTTGGCAACAGCTCCGGAACGTATTAGCTGTCTATTAATATACAACAAATCAACAATTATAGACAAGACAAAACAAACACTCACGATACGTTATCACAATACTGCACGGGTCCTTCCAGGGTTTTTTCTCGTAACCAAAGCGAAGAAACAGATTGCGATTCTCCGTCCCCTTTTATGCTGTCACACATGACCCCTTGGTAAACGAGTGGAACCGCTTCTCCAATCTGCGGCTGCCACGTCGTTTCCCTTCCAGGTCAATGCATTCTTGTAACGGAGTCTCGCCTTCATCCAGATTGGCCGACTTCCCGACCTGGGGAAAGAATTGTCAGGCCAGCCCGTCCAGGGAACTCTGTTCTCGCTGCTTAGCGCCCTCACAGGTCGGGAGGGAGATTTACAACCAAGAATCATTGGATTTCTGTCACAGGTGGGTTACCCTGTTAAAATATAACATGGATGTGCTCGTTTTAATAACAAAAGTGCCAAAAGGGTTTGATGGCATCTATTTTTAAAAACGAACGTTTGTTGTAACGGTCTAAAGTATGCATGTTAAAGGGTAGACTGGCTGTGTTTTGTTTTAAAAAGCAATGTACTGCGACAATGTGTTATTGACATTCAGAGGTTTTTTATTTTGAAAAGGGGTGTGTTGCCTGATTGAGAGTTTTAAAGATTATGTACTGTCTTTATTAATTTATTCAAGGCCTAAAAACCTTTTAACACTAGAACCGCTGAGATTTCGTACTACATACAACTGCCGCACCCGCAAAATGTGCGGCTCCATTTTAAAATGGCTTCAATATGAAAATGAAAAACAAACGAACGGATACAACTTAATATTTCTATTTATGAACATTATACATCACATTTTCAGAACAGAAACACCATATTTACTTTGAAAATGAAACCTTTTTCTTATTTTCAAAATGAGCACATACATAAATTTGAAAAACTGCAATAAAATAAACTTTACGCAATAAACTTCTGTGTAAACAGATGTAGAAAGCTCTATGCACATATAAAATTATAAAACTAAATAACTAGTTATAAAAATAGCATAAAACTAAAATACTTATGCAACGTGAAATGCGCTTTCACTAAAACAGAGTTCAAAGGCTGTCTGTCTGTTCAGAGTTCTATTACAGCTTTCTAAGTACAATCTATGCAGAAAACACGCTTTTCAACTTTACTCACGAAGACTCTGTTATCTTTGTGAGTAAACCTGGGGATTGGGTCCCTCAGCTAGGCAACTATCTTAGGGAATTAACTAGTGAGCTTAAACCCGGTGAATACATTACAGAATTTGTGTCGGGGGTGGGGGGCATCCAAAAACGTATGGGTACAAGATGAGCACCGGTAAAACGTGTCTGAAAATAAAGGGTATTACTCTTAATTGTGAAAATTCCAAAATAATCAACCTTGAATCTTTGAAAAGATTAGTTCAAAACTTTGTACAGACGGATAGAAATACCCCCCCCCCCCCACCCCAGAGCCAATCTTGATTAAGAGCACCCAAATTTACAGAACTGACAAAGAATTTCACCTTGAAAACAAGCCATTAAAGAAAACCTTTCAGATAGTGTACAATAAGAGGGTGTTCCTGCCTGATTACACTATTCTACCTTATGGATACTGATACAGGCTTTGATGTTTGACAATAATATTTGGACTGTCTAGTTCAGGGAAAAGTTATTTTGTGAAAACACTTTTAGAAAGCGCTCCTCAGATCCTGTCCCAAGTACCTGAGAACATCATATGCTGCTATAATCGCTGACAACCGCTATACGATGATCTGCTGAGTAGATTTACAAATTTAAAATTTGTGAAGAAATACCGGCCTCTTTGTGTGACAAAGTCAATTTAATCATTATAGTCAATTTAATGGAGGCTGCTAGCGATAATGATGAAATATTAAAAGTCTTTACAAAATATGTATCTGGTTCAAAATTTGTTTTTTCAAGGAAAAATGAGTCGTACAATAAACTTAAATGCCAGTTACATTATTCTTTTTAAAAACCCTAGAGACAAACTTCAAATTAACACATTAGCCCATCACATATACCCTGGAAACACTAACGTTTTTTTTTAGAGGTTTTTGAAGACACCACAAAAGAACATAAGAAAGTTTACAAACGAGAGGAGGCCATTCGGCCCATCTTGCTCGTTTGGTTGTTAGTAGCTTGTAACGATCACTCTGCACAACTGAGAAGCAGTTGCACTGTCCTCCCTAAGGAGAGACTACTGGCCCTATTCCTATAGCTAAATAAGTCAGCAAGAGTGACAGACAGCAAAAGCAGGGACGTCAGAGGTGTCAATTTCAAGAACAATCAGTTTATTATTGTGAACAATAAAGTCAACAAATGAAAAAATGAACAAATGAATGAAATGAATAATAAGAAAGGAATTCAAATAATTGCAGGTAACAGGTAAGAAATAAGATGGTACAGATAAGTATGTAGGGACAAACAGAAGGCTAAACAGTATCACCAAACAGAAATTAATGTAGTGTCCGGAGGGTCTCCAATAAACCCACACTCACAAACACAACACACACAGATAGACAAAAGATGGTGGGAGAATGGCAGGTAGGCCCAACAAGTCCAGTAATAGCAGGGTAATTGAAATCCATACAAAGTAACAAAATAACAAAAAAATACAGGAAACAAAGTATCAAATTAAAGTAGAAACAATCCAAACAAAAAAGAAATGATCTCACCCACAAATAAGGTAGTCCAGCAAAGTGTCCCGAAATGATGGTGATTATAGAAAGTTGAAAACATTGAGTACGGTGAAATTGTTGAGACTGTCCAGTAGTGTTGAGTTGAATGGTGAACAGTTGTTTGGAAAAAATCAGGAGGATCAGGAAAAAATGGAGGCTGTCACACATAAAACAACAAACACTAAACAGACCTAGAAAAACAGCTAAACTTAAACAAGTAACAGTGAAAACAAAAAGAGCAGCTTAGACAAAGCACAGCGACAAAAGAAAATGAACGGATGCACTGGAATTATCTAAGGATGGTAATGGATTCACTGAAATTTAAGTAGAGAAAATGCTGTAGTTAAATGGATTCCTCTGAGAAAGGGAGTCCCTCTCAGGCCTGATTAGCCAGCTTTAATACAAGTGCTGGCTACTAAGGAGCTCTGAGATTGGAGGGGTGAAAATCTGAATGAGCCAATGGGGAGAGAGGATGAACAGAGGGTGGTTGCAAGGAACTATGGGAAATGAAGTTTTGACCTGGCCAGGCTACTGACCCTAATTAAAGGGACAGGTGGGTGAGACTTACACCCACATTATGTAGCATGGGAATTGCTACAAGCTTACTAATCCCAGAATCTCATCAAGCAGCTTCTTGAAGGATCCCAGGGTGTCAGCTTCAACAACATTACTGGGGAGTTGGTTCCAGACCCTCACAATTCTGTGTGTAAAAAAGTGCCTCCTATTTTCTGTTCTGAATGCC
The DNA here is from genome assembly GCF_902713425.1 of Acipenser ruthenus. Taxonomy (NCBI): domain Eukaryota; kingdom Metazoa; phylum Chordata; class Actinopteri; order Acipenseriformes; family Acipenseridae; genus Acipenser; species Acipenser ruthenus. Next base: position 13,169,604 of record NC_081211.1, read on the forward strand.
CCTTTATCTAATCTCCATTTGTGACCCCTGGTCCTTGTTTCTTTTTTCAGGTCAAAGAAGTCCCCTGGGTCGACATTGTATATACCTTTTAGGATTTTGAATGTTTGAATCAGATCACCTCATAGTCTTCTTTGTTCAAGACTGAATAGATTCAATTCTTTTAGCCTGTCTGCATACAACATGCCTTTTAAACCTGGGATAATTCTGGTTGCTCTTCTTTGCACTCTTTCTAGAGCAGCAATATCCTTTTTGTAACGAGGTGACCAGAACTGAACACAATATTCTAGGTGAGGTCTTACTAATGCATTGTAGAGTTTTAACATTACTTCCCTTGATTTAAATTCAACACTTCTCACAATATATCCGAGCATCTTGTTAGCCTTTTTATAGCTTCCCCACATTGTCTAGATGAAGACATTTCTGAGTCAACATAAACTCCTAGGTCTTTTTCATAGTTCCCTTCTTCAATTTCAGTATCTCCCATATGATATTTATAATGCACATTTTTATTGCCCGCATGCAATACTTTACACTTTTCTCTATTAAATGTAATTTGCCATGTGTCTGCCCAATTCTGAATGCTGTCTAGATCATTTTGAATGACCTTTGCTGCTTCAACAGTGTTTGCCACTCCTCCTATTTTTGTGTCATCTGCAAATTTAACAAGTTTGCTTACTATACCAGAATCTAAATCATTAATGTAGATTAGGAATAGCAGAGGACCTAATACTGATCCCTGTGGTACACCACTGGTTACCTCACTCCATTTTGAGGTTTCTCCTCTCATCAGTACTTTCTGTTTTCTACATGTTAACCACTCCCTAATCCATGTGCATGCATTTCTTTGAATCCCTACTGCATTCAGTCTGCGAATTATTCTTTTATGCGGGACTTTGTCAAAAGCTTTCTGGAAATCTAAATAAACCATGTCGTATGCTTTGCAATTATCCATTGTCAATGTTGCATCCTCAAAAAAGTCAAGCAAGTTAGTTAGACACGATCTCCCTTTCCTAAAACCATGCTGACTGTCTCCCAGGATATTGTTACCATATAGGTAATTTTCCATTTTAGTTTCCATAAGTTTACATATAATAGAAGTCAGTCATATTGGTCTGTAGTTACCTGGTTCGGTTTTGTCTCCCTTTTTGTGGATCAGTATTACGTTCGCAATTTTCCAGTCTGTCGGTACAACCCCTGTGTCAAGAGACTGTTGCATGATCTTGGTTAGCGGTTTGTAAATAACTTCTTTCATATCTTTGAGTACTATTGGGAGGATCTCATCCGGCCCAGGGGATTTGTTTATTTTAAGAGCTCCTAGTCCCTTTATCACTTCTGCCTCTGTTATGCCAAAGTTATTTAAAACTGGATAGGAACAGGTCGACATGTGGGGCATGTTGTCCGTGTCCTCCTTTGTAAAAACCTGTGAAAAGTAATCATTTAATATATTTGCTATTTTTTTTTCTTCGTCTATGACTTTGCCATTTATTTCTCTTAGACATTTAACCTCCTCTTTGAATGTTCTCTTGCTGTTATAATATTGGAAAAACATTTTGGAATTGGTTTTAGCCCACAGCAATATTTATTTCTATCTCTCTCTTGGCCTTTCTAACTTCCTTTTTGACTTTTGTTTGCAGTTCTTAGTACTCTTTCTTTCTGTGTACTTTGTTTTTGGTCCCTTTTAAACGCTCTGAAAAGTGCCTTTTTCACTTAATATTTTTTTAATTGATCTATTAAACCATTTTGGCCATTTTGTTTTAGATTTAGATTAGTCTACTTTTGGGATGTAATTGTTTTGCGCCTCTAGTACAACATTTTTAAAAAAACAGCCATCCTTTCTCTGTGGATGTTTTCTCTATTTTACTCTAATCTACTCTAATCATACCTTCATAGCTTGCTTTTCTAAAATTGTAAACCTTAGCTTTAGTCATTACTTTTGGGGGTTTAAAAAACACTTCAAATGAGACCATGTTGTGGTCTGAGTTTGCCAATGGCTCTCTGACCTCTGTTTTAGTTATTATTTGTTTATTTAGCAGACGCCTTTATCCAAGGCGACTTACAGAGACTAAGGTGTGTGAACTATGCATCAGCTGCAGAGTCATTTACAATTACATCTCACCTGAAAGATGGAGTACAAGGAGGTTAAGTGACTTGCTCAGGGTCACACAATGAGTCAGTGGCTGAGGTGGGATTTGAACCAAGGACCTCCTTGGTACAAGCCCTTTTCTTTAACCACTGGACCACACAGCCTCCTAATAATGAGTTTGTTATTTGAAAAGACTAAATCAAGGCATGCATCCCCTCTAGTCGGTGCCTTGACAAATTGCGTTAGGAAGCAGTCATTTGTCATTTCCACCATTTCAATTTCGTCCGTCGTGCCAATAACTAGTATTTTGTGATGGAATTACAAGTAAACTACCCTGAACAATATAAACTCTCCAAAGTAGTAGGATTGCGCGACAGAACCAAGAAAAATTGCTGGGTAAGGCAGGATTGTTTACAACACATAGAAAATATTAAGAAAATTAAATCAGAAGACAGCACCAGAATTCACATAGCAGATGTTATTGAATATGTGTGGAATATTACACTTGTCAACAGAGGTATCAAACATTTGATGTACATGAGTTTTAATCAGACAGCATTTGGACCATTCACAAATGTTCAGCAGAGACCACATTAATACTAATCATATAGGACAGATCAAGCGTTTAGTAAATGTACAGCCTAACATGCCCATGTTGATTAAAGTGTTTCACAGAGTCCATCAGGCAGTCCTTATAGAAAAAAATGTCCATGAAACAACCACAAGCAATACTTTAAAAGTCCCAAGCTGTTATATCAAGTCCATATTGAGAATGCAGGTTGAGCCAGTAAAGTTTAAACACAAAACAAAAAAACAACAACAAAAACCAAAATGAGACTTCTATGCGAGGTGCTCGTTAAACCCCGATAAATAAACAAAATGAGACTTCTATGCGAGGTGCTCGGTAAACCCCGATAAATAAACAAAATGAGACTTCTATGCGAGGTGCTCGGTAAACCCCGATAAATAAACAAAATGAGACTTCTATGCGAGGTGCTCGGTAAACCCCGATAAATAAACAAAATGAGACTTCTACGCGAGGTGCTCGTTAAACCCCGATAAATAACCAAAATGATAATAATCCCAAACAGTCAGAACAGAACATAATCCAGCAGCGGAAAAATAAGATTCCTCCCCATCAGGGGATCTCACCCAGTTCTTCCTTGGTCCTGTCGAGCTTGGAGTTTCCAACCAGGTAAGGAGACAAAAAGTGATGATTTGGATAATAAATGGATTAGTCACCGTTGTTGCTCTTAGGATAAAAAATAAACAATTTGAATGATGTAGATAGTTTCCATTGGACAGGAGATTAGGTAACTGGTTACTTTCTAACTGGAAAATGGCAGATTAGAAAAAATACACTGTTTCTAACAACCAACCGATCATTGCTTCCCGATCTCTCTTCTATAGACAGCAACCTTCTTCAAAAAACCCTGCTCTTTCCTCCAAACACTCTGCATCCACTGTAACAAACCAGTAGAGTACCCCCGTGTGATACTCTACCCTTGCTTCCACCGACTGGCACAGACACGAGGAGCGTTCAGGCAAGTAATTTTTATTTACAATATTTACAAAATTATCACTTTCTTTATGTTGAGCAAAGCCCTGTACGGGTCACTAACTGGCTCACTTCTTCGTCCCTCTCTAACTATTTCAAAATGCCGAGTCCGGCAGGCCGAGGCCTTTGCAAGTCCTTTCCCCGTGGAGTGTTTCTATCACACAGGTAAGTATGGAACCGGCGCCCTCTGTTGGAGTCTCTCGGCAATACAGGTAAGGATCATGCAGCCTCCCTCTGCTGGAATCTGGCTGCAACACAGGTAAGAAGAAAGAGACACCCTCTGCTGGAATATCTCTGTAACACAGGTGAGTGTACTGAAGACTCCCTCTGCTGGAGCCTCTCTGCAACACAGGTCCGGATAACGCAGACTCCCTCTGCTGGAAACTTGCTGTAACACAGGTAAGACGAAAGAGACACCCTCTGCTGGAATATCTCTGTAATACAGGTGAGTGTACTGAAGACTCCCTCTGCTGGAGCCTCTCTGCAACACAGGTCAGAATAACGCAGACTCCCTCTGCTGGAAACTTGCTGTAACACAGGTAAGAACAAAGAGATACCCACTGCTGGAGTATCTCTGAACACAGGTGAGTATAAGGATAGCGTGGACACCCTCTGTTAGAGTATCGCTGCAACACCGGCAAGGATCCACAAGTATGGAATGGACCCTCCTAGAAGACGGGCCCCGTTGATAGAAATTGTATCCAAGCTGTGGGGATGAACCCCTGCAGCCAATGTCCCAGTTGTTCACAGACACACGGGTGTCTCAGAGTTCAAGCACAGGATCCTATTGTCCACGCCACCTGTGGAAACTGCTGTTTATGTCTGTTATAATAAAACCACGTCCAAAACCCCAGACTGTTGCCTTAGTTCTTGTTGTTACAGCTCGCTATTTTAGCTGCGCATGAATGCGCGTTTTCTCTTCGAGTCCTGAAGTAAATACACATCCACCTACAAACGGCAGTTGTGACGGTTCCCAATCGTCACGGAAACTGCGGAATTATTTTAAATTCGTTACCGATAGACAGCGTCTCTTGTCCAGTATTTTATCAAAATTAAATTAAACCTTACCAAAACAAAAGACTACCTCACCAAGAGGATAAACGCCCACGGTAAAACAAAACATAGCTTTTGCTCAAAACGAAATCAAACATTCACTTTACCTTCCAATAACACGTAATGCACTTCCAACTCTCTGAGAACTGTTCAGCAGTACACACCGGCGGTGCTCCCCACAATCACCCCCGCTGTCCCGCTCCACTTCCCTTTATACCCAGAAACCCCGCCTTCCCTATTAATGCTAGGGTTCCTGGGTTGTATAGTTTTTCAAATGGCGTCGCCATTTCTTAAAGGCGACGCCGCTCTTTCTACACCACACAAAACCACACCCGAAAAAGAATCACCCAGAAAAGGCACCACCCCCTTCCCAGGAAGTAATAGCCATATTTAAAGGGCTCCCAATTAAGATACTTAGACAATGATAAATCAAGGTCAATAAGCCCTTTGCCAAGGCAATTAGCAACACCTGACTCTAATTAGAACTTCCATGTGGAAATTTAGGAAAAGATCATTCAGTTAAAACAAGAGAGACCAGTGCAGAGATAAACCACTTACCAAAAACTGACAGTAAATTGAAATAGCTTCACCTAAGTTTTACCTTATGAATCTGAAAGGCCCACCTTAGAAACGAGGACAAAATTACTTATTTAGCAATTTAATAGAGAATTAACTTAACCTGGCCAGGTATTCTGATACTCAATTAAGAGCAGCAGGCAGCAAATTACTTATGCTGCATTCATGTAGCTAGTGCTACAGTGCTCCCCACCGGGTTTTCCCATTTTATATGGGGGAAGTTGAAATCCCCCATTAGTATGGCTTCTCCTTTTCTACACGCATTTCTAATGTCATTGTATAACAGATTATTTTGCTTGGCGTCTGAATTTGGCGGTCTATAGCATGCTCCTATTATTACGCCTTTTGAATTTTTGTCCATTATTCTGAGCCAAATCAATTAATGACATGTATTTTCCTGGCTTGCCATTTATTAATTTATGTAAGTTTAAAAATTAAATACATTTCAACAGCTACCCAGAGGCGCAGCAGGTTTAAAGTTCTCAATGTAACCGGATACTGCTGGTTTTAAAACCGGAAGGTGGAGATTTTCAGTCGAGCAGATCCTTTTCAGTGCAAACTTGTCAAGTACGGATGTAAGCTTCAAAACTGGGGGCATTCCAACAGCTGACCGGCGGCGAAGTGGGCTAAAGCGTGTCTGTATCAGCGTACAATTCTCATGCTGCAGCTTCGAACCCTGCAGGGTTTTTTTTCCCGCAAGGAACGGAAGATGATGGTGATGATGATGATGATGAAAAAAGAGAATGGCCCACGTTACCACACATGAACTGCATTTCATTCAGTACGTTTACATGCAGGCAGTATTCGGAGTACCGAGTATTCTGAATAGCAATTCCACTCCATATAAACCGAAATCGGCTGTATTTTGAATAGCAGTATTCTGAATATGTAAACCGGAATACCCACCTCATATTCAGAATACCAGCCCTTGTAAACATCTTATTCAGAATAATATTTTTTTTTTTACTGCGGCAGTCCAGCGGGATTCAAAGCCTTCCCCTTATATTAGTACTAGACTACATGTCGCTTCGACGTCTGACAGTACCCTACTTTTATAAGATGACGGATCATGTGCCTAAGATTGAAAGCCTTTGCAGAAACTGTACACACATTTATTCACAGTACATTATGACCCCAAACTGATTGCTGACTATGCGATATTTACAGCAGCCTATTCATTTGCATACAGTATTACCTCTCGCATACAAAAGTTTTTTTTATTTTTATTATGAAGCAGCACGCAAGCATTCCTAGTTGTTGCTGCTGATGTGTCGTATGTACGGAATAACACAGCTCTGAAGTTAAACATTTTTAATTCTTCACAACAGATTGCTTTTGTAGGCGACATTTTTATTGCTGTGTGCACATGTGGATATTACGTTTTGCGATGTGAAAAGAAACATCATGTAAATACGGAATACATGGGGTGGAGATGGGGACAGAAGGCATTTTCCCTCTGCTGGTGGAGATGGGGACAGCAGGCATTCCTCCTCTGCTGGTGGACATGGGGACAGCAGGCATTCTTACTCTGCTTGTGGAGATGGGGTCAGCAGGCATTCCTCCTCTGCTGGTGGACATGGGGACAGCAGGCACTCCTCCTCTGCTGGTGGAGGTAGCAGGCACTCTGCTGGTGGAGATGGGAACAGCTGCCTCTCGGGCTTTGGATTCCCGCGGTCCCCACGTCTGGGTGCTGGACGCTCGCGGTCCCCCGGTCTCGGAGCTGGACGCTCGCGGTCCCCCCGTCTGGGCGCTGGACTCTTGTGCTCCCCCCGTCTGGTCGCTGGACGCTCGTGCTCCCCCCGTCTGGGCGCTGGACGCTCGTGCTCTCCCCGTCTGGGCGCTGGACGCTCGTGCTCCCTCCGTCTGGGCGCTGGATGCTCACGCCCCCCCCCCGTCTGGGCGCTGGACGCTTGTGGTCCCCCCGTCTGGGCGCGGGACTCTCCGGTCCCCCCGTCTGGGTGCTGGACGCTCAGGCTCCTCCCACTCAGGCATTAGTTCCTCCTCTTCACAATGGCGGAAGGGACAGTTGGCAAATGTATGTTTTTGGTCACAGAGGGGGCACACCTGTGATGGCTGGCTATATCGCCCTGGATGTCTGGCCATTAGGCGACACTCCTCCTCCCTGTCCTTTACCTCTTGCTTTTCCTTCCATACCATTATATATACGTTTTTTTTGTTTTTTTTCCCAAACTCCACAAACTACAAAAAAAAACCCAAAAATACTGTACTACTGCTCCTGACCTGACTCCTCCGAAGGCGCTGTATCCCACGAAGACACCATATGTCACAGATGGCTTTGTGTGGCGTGTGGGTGGTGACGTCAGGTTCAGGAACCGGAAAGAAAACACAGGCAGTAGTGCAGGGCAAAAAGACGCAGCGCGGCGTTTAATTAAATACAAAAACAAAATAAAAAGTTTAAACACAAAAACACTGATCACAGAGCAAAATAAATATTTAAACAAAACAAAATCACAAACACAAAAATCAAACAGCCAACACAAGTCAGGCTGGGCAAATGCCTTCACTGGTCCTGTATGTTTTGTTTCTTTTAATTCTTTTAATTCTCTCGCTTCTCTTGCTCTCGCTCTCATTCCACCTCTGAACATCCAACCCCCCTCTGAGCCGAGAGTGGGTCTTTTATATTCGTGGCTGAAGCCTTAATTACCTATTAATAAATTACCTTATTAAGGCTCCAAACACATTCCCATGAGAGTTATAGGGAAGGGGTTTTAACTCCATACCCACGACTACATATTACAAGACCGGCTCTCTCGCCGGTCTCAAACAGCAAATAATAAAAGATGGACGGTGCTTGACCGCCTGCACATAAACACAATAAAGATTAGGACGGACAGCTTCGTCCGCCCGCCTACAAATACAATATATAATAATAATAATAATAATAATAATAATAATAATACAGGGGCGGGGTGTACTCCGTCACAAATAGCTATTCCTACACTCATGTAAACACGTTTTCGGAATACCGGAATACTCAGGTATTTCAAATACTGGCTGCATGTTAACATAGTGAATGTAAATAACAAATGTGTTGATGGCTGAAATCTATTATATATATAAAAAAAACATGAACTGTACCACCCACCTGCGAGATGAAGTATGGAGTTCATATTTTAGACCAGGTGGCATAGAAATACCCCATGCCATCTGGTCTGAATGCCAACTCCATACTTCATTGTATTCCTTTGTTGTCAGAGTATTTTATAGCCTACATATATTTAGGATAAGTCAAGAACGGACAACCGCGCATCTTTCAAGAGTAAAAGTGTAAAACCGTCAAACTGACTGACTTTGTGGTTCTACAAGTTGCCATGGTACAGATGAGTATTCAATTAAGTAACTAACACCTCAGTTGGAACAAAAACAGAAGAATCTGAGGAACAATAGTATTACCATCATTGTAACAGACCTTGAAATTGTCATTGAAGATATCACTTCATGGAGATGAAGAAATGCATTCCGTTGCCTCTTCTGTAACTGTAGAAATTTTCAACATTTCTTCACATGCTGTCGCCTTACTAGCCTTTGCCTCTGTATAAAACACCACAGTATTGCAGCACACAAAAACAGGACTTTCTCCATAATTTTCTCCATGGTTGTAGAACCTCCCAACATTCACTTCAAGGAGATCATGTGATTTTCTTGTGTTCTCAGTACAGTTGCAGATATGTAGTGTAAAAGGGAAATGTTCTTGGTACACTTGAAAAGATGGAAGCGTACTCGGTACATTTCCAAGTGTACTCAGCACACTGTGTGAAAGAAACCGTTTCCCCTGAAAAGCACTGAGGACACTTGGTAAGTGTACCGTGTAGAAGTGTACCCAGTCTTTAATCTTCAATTATTGATTAACCCTTTGCGGTCCATTTATTCAGCGCATCTCAGGCACGTCAGCTCCAATTTATTTTCACACATGCAGTTTATTTTAGACGTGCTGTTTAAAAGTATTTTTTTCACAGTAAAAGGAAAAGGCACTGCATATTAACAAGACACTCAGTACTGCATCTCCAGCCCCGCCCCACCCCTTGTTCGCTGTATTTTTCACATATCTCTTCATAGTTGTGCATACCAATAAATCATCTCCTGATCACTCGTTTTATCACCAAACTCCTCAATAATGCGATCCAAGTCATTATTTTATTACTATAACATCTCAAAAAGCTCTGTAAATGTCTGTGATATTCTTTGAGCGCTGGATGCGGAAGCAGCTATCTTGTCCGTGTTATCTCTGTGGTGCCGAGGCTATGTGTATTGCTCAGATCCGCCCCTTTTTTTCGGCCTCTCTCGGCTCCTATCGGTCTCACTCGGCCATTGAATGGTTTTCTCGGCTTTTTCCGGAGAAAAACAACTAAAGACTTGTGTTTTATGTAACGCTGTAAGAGTTTAAACATTTAAAATAGTAAATGTGGATACAATATTTTCGTTTAAAAAAATTAGTATACGTTAAACCCTTGACAAAAAAAGAATGCGTTTCCTTATATTACGTCTTTTTCTACATCTGTAACTTACAGTAGTTTGTAGTCTGTCGCCAAGCTACACACGTAAGCTTGGCGACAGACTGCTGGACATCAAGAGCACAAGATTCTTACATTTCGTTTCTCGCGCACTACATCACTGATAAATGGGAGTTTAAAACTGCAGTCTTGTGTACAACAGAAATAGAAGAACGTCATACGTCTGACGTACTTGGCAATTTTGTTCAAAACGTAGCAGACTCTTGGAATCTTCATGGCAAAGTTGTAGCTGTTGTTCATGATAATGCTTCAAATATGCGGAGGCTTGGTGAAATGAGCTGCAATGCTCAGGATCTTGGTTGCACTGCACACTCGCTACAGCTTGCAGTTCAGACTGGTCTTAAAACTGACCGCATCTCTCGTCTGCTTAGAGAAGCACGACATCTTGTGGGTCACTTTAAGCACAGCAATTGTGCTTTGAACGTGCTTCAAGAACAGCAACACGTAATGAATCTTCCTCAACATCAGCTTGTTCAGCATGTTAAAATACGCTGGAACACTGACTTTCTCATGTTGGAGCATCTCTTGGAACAAAGGTGGGCAGTTTGTGCTGTCTTAAGTGATAGGAGAATCACCAAACGTACAGATGCCCGCACACTTGAAATGAAAGACGGGAGCTGGAAATTGCTGAATCTCTAGCAAGCAAATTAAAGCCGCTGTACTGTGCTATAACTGTTCTGTCTGGCGAGACCACTTCAAACGTGTTTGCATCTTTCATACATCCACTAATGCATGGGTTAATCAGCAACCATCTCGTTGTTTCAAATGAAGATTTGCCTTCCATCAAAACGTTCAAACGGCTCTTGACTGAGGAAATCCGAACAAGGTTTGAGATTATTGCTGCACAGTCAATATTGATGCTTTCGGCTGGACTGGACCCACGCTACAAATCGCTGGAGTTTACAGATGCTGATTTGAAGGAGCTAGCGTATGGGGCGATAATGAATGAAATGCACACAGTGATCTTCCCAGCCACTGAAAACACACTCGCAGCCGTCGATAACGAAGCCTCCACCTCTCAAACAGAGAGCGAAACAACCCCACCTGCAAAGAAAGGCCGTGAGGATCCCCGCTCAACTCTGTGTTTTCTTCTAGGGAGACAGCGCGAAGCTCCACCGGCATCAAATGTAAATGGAGGTGAGCTTGAGCAGTACCTATGTGAAACCGATTTGATGTTGAAAGTAACCCACTGAAGTGGTGAGCTGTGAATGGTCACAAATACCTGCGACTGGCAAAAATTGGATGCAAATACGTCACCATGCCAGCTACTTCAGTACCAGTCGAAAGACTTTTTTCAGCGGCTGGGAATATTGTGATAAAGCTGAGAAGTTCACTGGACCCAGAAAATGTCGACAAACTAGTTTTCTTGCAGAAGAATCTAAAAAGTGTAAAAAGTGGATTTTACCATTGAACATGGAGTTTTGAGGCATGTAGTGTTTTTTTTATTTTCTTTAGACAACTTCGAAGTTGAGTATAAAATCCGGTCCTGCTAAAGTCTTGCGATATGATATAGCTGGAATTGAGTAGATTTGGTCGGGCGATAGCAAACCACTCCCCCTCAACCCACAAGTTGTAGTCAGCAAGCGATAGCTGCTTTTTGAAGGTCGAAAATTGCTTATTTTGGTCCCGCAAGATTTCTCTTGTAATGTTTCTTGTGTTTTATTAAAGGTCTTCGTTCGCTAAGTACTAACTTTGATTTGGTCCGGCCCCTTGTCTGAAGTGACTTTGCTGTATCAAGCTACCTTTTAGTGTTAATGACATCACCGGGAGAATTGGTATGTTTAGCTAATAATATGCAAGCAGTTAATCATGTGAAGTGTCACATTCTAATCCCGATTTAAAATTGCTACTGGTACGGTAGCTGCGAGAGGAAATGTACTGTATTAATAACAACAGTTCCCTGAGCTTTATTTTAATCAATAAATCTATATATACATTTTCTCTGAGTACTTTAGTCGTTTTTTTTTTTTTTTTGACAAAATCAAATCATTCCTATTTTCGAAGATGTTTCTTTCTTGCAAATCATAAGGAATTTGTATGTGGTATACAGAAAAAGCAATCAAAACCTCTGATGTGTTTCACAAATATAAACCAGTGAAAACTATTACCTTATGATGCAAGAATGCGTGCTTGATTTTGCAGTCAATAAATCTAGGGAAGGGCTTACTGAGGGTCTGAATCAACCGCGTGAGTTAAAATAAAAACCCCTGAAATCTGTTGTGTTCTCCTGACTGGGGAAACACACGCTGCATGTCATGGATTTGATCTCTGTTGTATTTTTAGTAGGCTGCTGTGTCGTATGATTATCGTAACAACGTGGACTCGTTGCGGTTGAGATACTACTTTTAAAAAATACTGTTTTACAGTACTATTAAGGCCTATATATATTTCATTATCAGAATAATTTGCTTATGTGTTTATTACGTTTGTATTTTTTCTGCATCTTGTATTAAAATTGATTAATGTTTTTGTTTTGTTTTTTTAGTAAAGACATATATTTACAAAGATGTTTTGTTAGTTCATTTTTGCATTGTTTCTGTTTCCTTAAATCATGATTAGATTGCATTTTGGTGATTTAAAGAAAGTTACTGCATGTCTTTTGATTGGTTTCTTAGTTCTAGTAATAAGTAGCATCATAGATATCAACTGATATTATTATTATTATTATTATTATTATTATTATTATTTAGTCACCACAAGATGTATGATGTAATCCATAATGAGGTATTTTTATATTTTAAAAAATAAATAAAGCAACACTTTTTTTTTTTTTAAACTAAATGAGAAAGTGATGTAATATATATCAACTGTCACAGTAACTGACAGATGGAACATTGGCAGATATATTTTGATTGAATGTGATTAATATTATTTTATGCATGAGTGTATTTTATGTCATTGGCGTTACCACGTTTTTAAAACAGATCAGGATAATGATCCAGATTGTGTATACTGAAAAATGTTGTTGTGCTGATAAAACCTTTCATGAATTAAATGAATCTAAGATGGTACTTACTTGTGATGGCACAGTGTGCACTGGAATATACCTCATTCTAGAGTGTCATAAGCTGTAATTTAATGCAGCTGCTAGAATGTTTGATGTTTTTAATACAGGTGGGTGATATCCTGTTCTGTTTAGGTGTCTTGTAAAATTCAAGGTGGTATGTACATTGCATATAAAGAACGAGTGGGTAGGCCTGCATCACAACTTTTTGATTTGTAAGTGGTAAGGGTGGCTGTAATAGCTGTTCAAGAGTAACACACAGTAACGCACTTGACATCAGTCTTCTAGAGAAGAGATAATCCATCTTAAAACAGGTAGAGAAGCTTGGGGGAGCAGAAAACGGAGAGCTCAGGTGCTCTGTTCCCCTTTGTGATCGCCACAAAGTGAAAATTCAGATGCTTACATTTAAGCATTCTCCTTGCAGCAGGCACTTCTTGTGCTTTATTTCTTTTACAAGTGGTCTCGAAGCCCAGTACTTGAGCATAAACATAACACTGCTGTGTGCTGAGCCTAGTTTCATTCTTTCTTTTTTTTATCTTTGCTTTAGTTTGTCAGTGAGCTGGTGAGTGACATCAAAAGAAGCCCTATCTGGACCCAAATAAAAAAAAATGTCTTCCTCTGTTGTGCCTCAGACAATAATTATGATGTGCCAGTTAAGCCTAAACTACAGCTGAGGGATTTTAGTTTAAAGCAGAGGCTTTGCCACAAAAAAAATGCATTTATAGCTCTTTGTGTGGCACCTCATTATGTGTGGGCCCGATTCATTAAGTAATTGGTTTGCAGTTGTTTACATGAGTATTAAGGCTTTCTATTCAGCAGCCTTTGAGAGATACATTGTGCAAATGTTGCATGTTATGAATGTAGAATGAGAGGCAGGGGGCCAGTCCTATTGGCCAAACACTGCACTTGACTGAAAAGCAAGAGAAAGGCATTGGGTGCTGCATTGCATAGCAATGACTCCTTCTTAATCAGCTTTACAGATGAAATGCATGCAGGCTAGAAGAGATGCAAAGAGATACTCCTAACACATTTATATGTGCTCATTTCACTATTATGGTACTGGAGACGGGAGAGAATTGGGGTCTTCCATATTCAGGGTTTTAATTTCAGTGTAGTGTTTTGCCGCATTAGACTTTATAGAATGTGACGTTTATTGTATTATAAATCACAGGGAAGCAGGCAGATCTGCAACTGTTTATTATTTAGAATGCATTCATTATAGGTCTTTTGCAGCTATCATATCCTCTAAAGCAAAATCACGTTGTGGTTGAGTGGGGATGAAAGGCGTAATGTATGAAGCTGTGAGTCTTAATAAGCAGCTGCACTCCATGTAAAAGACCACTTGTTCCCTTTTGTTCGGGGGTGCATGCCACTGCTTCCTCTTGTCCAAGAATCATTGTCCAATTTTACTGTAGGCATCTAAATTTTTCCATGACCGATTTACTTTAAACAGAATATGCTTTAAATCTGCTTGACATAAAACCTTCACTTGACAGTTGTGGGATCCGACATTCTGTTCAAACAAAAGGATGTTCTGAAGCTGTTGCCCTGTAATCTCGTGGAGGCAAAGTGTCATAAACTCACCATGGACCTCTGTCACAAAGTGGCACGGAGAATGATGTGTGTGGCATTCGGGAGCCTGAAGCAGTAAGAGTCAGTGGCCAGAGGAGGTCGCTCTCTTTTTCAGTACTCTTCTTATTCTGTTCAACATTTTAACAGTCCAAATAGATGCTATAGCATTTTCTTTGGTAAGTTGTGTATTAGTATCTATGTTTAATGCTGTGTTGATTTAAAATATGTCATTTGTCATTTATTAACATAATTATAATTTGTTTTATTAAAATTCTATAAATTACAGTTATTATTTGTAAAGCAAAATAGTCCCCTCATATTTATCATCTCAGTCTAGGAAAAAATCCCACAAAATACTCTTCTTCTAAATTGTTTTGAAAAATACTAATTAAATCCTATTAGGGCTTCCGGTATTTTAAACTGCTTCTTCAATTAAGGACCTTTAGTTAAATTCAATCCATAATGCATTAGGAGTTTTTTTTTTTTTTTTAAATATAGTCCTTAGCTTAGATTTTCCAAAGCTGTTTTCCTTAGAATAAATACAAACACAAATACAAAAGGTGTTAGTGTTAGTTTTTTTTTTTTTTTTTAATATAAAGATTATGAAATAACTCCAAATTAAAATGCTTTTCTTTGTGGTGAAATTGCTGCAGCTAAATACAAAACAGCAGCTGAATATTTCAGCTGCAGATATAACACAAGGCCAGCAGAGGACACTCATACTTTGGAAAGCAGAGAAAAGCCTGATGCAAGGTTTATTGCCTATCATCCCCCCCCCCCCCCCCCCCCCCCAAATAAAACTGCAGTGAAACATGCCTCTGATCTCTGAGTATTTGAAAACAGTGCGCAATAATTTAGCTGTGGACCATATCTGGGAAGGGAGTAGGAGTTAAGGGGTGCCCTCTGTTACCTTCTTCCAAACAGCATTGTTCTAGAGTGGCTATGCTAATAGCATTTCTGTGTAGGTGTGAGGGGCTGACATATACAGTATATATATATATATATATATATATATATATATATATATATATACTATTTTAATATGTTATTAACCCTTTTAGCTTCTTTACTGTATACACAATATTACATTTGTATGTACATTTGATGCTTGTGTCACATAGTACGACTGTTTCACCTTGCCTGTAGTCGAGTGGTTAACTTATATCACCTCAACCCCAAGTGATCATAAGGTAGTGTGCTGTAAAATGTATAATGGCAAATAAATCTTTTTTTTTTCTTTGACATAAAATGATGATCAGAAAAACCAGGATGCTGTAGGTATTATTTTACGTCACTCATCTGCACAACATGACTTTCACTACAAGCTCGCTGTTGAATTGAATTTAAATTTCTGATTAGCCTTGGATCATATAGATTTTGAGTTTTTACAAAAGGCTCTTTAAACATGACTGAGCAGTCTTTCCCTAGCAGTCTACACAACACCTGTGTCATGTGCTCTGTACTTTTCTTAAGCTCCCTAATGTCATTTTTTTAAAAACTTTTTCAAGCTGTACATATTTATTTCTGCAAATATTATTTAACCTCCTTTTACTATTTTTTCTTTTCTTGAATACAATATAAATAATAAAAATAACAACCTTTATCAAAGACGCATCAAAATGAGTACACATAAGCACATTTTAACTGAGAATATCGGCAGCACATTTTCAGTTCTACATGAAAAATGTTTCCAAATTGTATACAGGTAGCAATGAATTTTTAACATATTCATATCATTGCCTCAAATTATATACTGGCAAAATAGGCGCACAGAAAAAAAAAATATCGATAAGTGCTTTTGAAAACGGGGCATTAGGTACAAAGGGCCAAATCCATTCCCAGCTTTCTATGGTAATAGCAGAATTTTCAAATCAACCCTGTCTGTAACTGAAGTGCATCAAGTGATATCATGTTCCAGACACAAAACAGAAATGCATTTGTATTACCTGGTACAGCATAGGCTATAAAGCACTTGCAAATGGTTAGTTAAAATGGTATTTTATTTACTGTTTATTACTCGGTTTATTTTGGCATCTTGTGTTTTTCTTAATTGTACGTCCCATGTAATGACAGTTAAACTGCCACTCAAAGTGCCCCAGTTTACGGTTCCTGATTACAGATCAATAGCTGCAATTAACAGTTAAAGACTTTTCTTTGCACAGAACACGTAGCATGTACCAGCATTGGAGCCACTGTTCAGACTGAAGCTTGATCTGCTGCTGATCTGATAGCTGGATAATTGTACTTATTTTAAACCCAATCAAATCCTAGGTCCACAAGGGTCTATTAGAGCAGGAAGTCAGTGAGTACTTGTCTAAAGTTATAGCTGTAAGAATATGGTAATGTCTCACATTGCACGATTTCAAATAATCTTTTCTTTTTTTTTACAGCTGAACATTTGCTAGAGTGCAGTAGACCCTGTAGTCTGAGGACACCTATAATGCAGACTACGCTATTATTATTTGTGTTGTTTTTATATTTTACAAATGAACATATGCGGATACAAATGAAAATCAAAATTAAAATATAATGCAATATAAAAAAAAGTACATCAGAAAAACAAAAAGAAAATATATATAATTACAGTAATATAAAGTAACATAAAGACATACAGTAATGAATGAAAATACATGTGACAGTGCAGTGTGTGGAGCACACATTAAGGAGCCCCATTAAGAAGGTGCTAATCTATATTGCAGCGATCTCGGTTAACGCAGGCAGGCGCATCACACAGGGTGAGGCAATCCACACACAGGCGGAGGGCGGGCGCGAACCCGGGACCTCTCGCACTAAAGCATAGCGCCAATACTGTTGTACAAAGGAGCCAAACAAATCACCAAATGGTTTGGGTTAGTGAGAGTACTGTATACTCTTAGCCATTTCTTTAAGATTTGAATTGAACCAAAGGCTAACACAATACATGTATCTATTCACAAACATGGATTGGTGCATTGTAAAACTTGTTTTAATGGTCACTAATGTGGTTGTACTATATAAAATGAAAGCAGTAGGCTAATAATACCTAAAAGGAACCTTGCCTTTTCTGTGTCGTGATGGAAAATGGAAAACTTTTAAGTGGCACTTAGAATTTATGAATATTAAGTAAAATCTTAACATTCTGGTATAATTTTAGTCATATTTACATACTGACCAGCAAAAGTAATACACACGTAATACAGAATTTTATTCTGTTTTATACTGGGTGAATTTGAACTAATTTATTAACTAAGAAGAAATAAACTACAGTATTATCTGTTAAGTATGCAATGGTCACTAATTTTGAAGAAACAAAACCTTTTTAAGAGTTATCTGTGGAACACCACATAGATCCCACAAACACTAAATCAGAAACAGCCTGTATCGAGTTGAACTGGAAAATAAATAAATAAATAAATAAATAAATAAATAAATAAATAAAATGTTGTTAAAACGTGTGGGCTGTAATTCAACACCTTGTCCAACACTGCTGCCAACTTTGCATACCATCCCAGTTTGGTACGAAGTAACAAAACCAACAACATCTTTGACAAATTATTTTATTTTTTATGCAGTGTTGGTATTGAACAGTTGTGCAGTTATCGTAGCTTTAGTTTTTTGGAACTTTTGAAAAGACTACTTTAAACCAAATAAAATACCACAAAAAAAATCGAATTCAACTTTACCGTAGCGCGTGCGTCTTTCATATAAGGAAAATCTGAGACCTACGAAATGATGGGAATATATATAAAGTCAGATTTACTGGAATGAATGTGTTGGTTATTTCGCTGACTGTTGGGGTCTTCTTTTATAAATGACTGCTGTTTAGCTTCATTAAAATCCATCTGTGGCTTATCCCAGCAGGACACAGGTTGATCAAACTAGCCCACTAATCAGGAAGGATTTCAGTGCATTCCTGTTGTGTGAAGACTTCCACACTGCCTATCTGCTGCCTTTAACACACCTTATTTTTCTCTTGCCATTTTCTCTCAATAACTATTATAGGGCACTGACACATGGCAGAAAAAAGGGCACATCGATATAAGATCATTGGGAAGTGTTCTGGTTGTTTCAAAGGGTCTTGTGCTGATGGTAATTGAAGCAGCATTTAAAGTAGAGCAGACTGTTCCATATGCATCGAGGCAGATCAAAGCCTGCTCGCGGGACATGCATTTACATAGCGATATCACTGATGCTATGGGAACCCAGCAACTCTGCTCTTAGTACACAGTACACTCGTGAATAATGAGAGCCTTGTGGAAGTCCATCGTACCATTACAATGGAAGTCAATGGAGTTTCTTGCTTTTATGTCTGCATATAAAGGACTTTACATGTAAATCTATTTTCCTTACAATTATTTGTGAATCACCACATTCTAAGAAAAGTATTTAGCTATGATATCTATTACTAGTTAATGAGTCAGCCCACAGTTTTATTTGTGTGCTGCATTGTGTGTGTGTGTGTGTGTGTGTGTGTGTGTGTGTTTGAAAGTTTTGGTAAAAGTCCTGGCATTATCTGTCAAATGGAACAATGAGCTTTATTTACCACCACTTTTAGATTTTTTTTTTCGAGCTTGGTAACCTTAAAAAATAAATGCAGTAGACATATTTTCTATAAAAGACGTTGGTAAGACAATATCAGTTTTGTTATTGTTTAAACCGAAATTGTTCTCACACTGTGTTTAGGTTGGAAGGGGTATTTGCCTATACCATTTTGTAACTTTGTTTGTACTATTAACCTTATGAACGAAGGCTTGAAGAGAATAATTTCAACTGTAAAATCAAAGGGTAAGTTCAATAAATAAAAAAGGACATTTCTCCTAAAATGTTCACCACCTCACAAACAAAAACACCAATGTCTAGTTGCAGGTTCACAGTGGTAAAGTACTGTAAATCTTCTAGAATTGCTCCATTGTGGAAACAGACTCTTCAAAAAAGAAAATCGAGCATGCATTTCTAATTTTCATAAGATAACACTGTTTTTTGTGTAGATTGATTCCATATACAGTCCTAACCTCATCAGTTCTTTTGTGTATGATAGACCTTTGTTAATCCCTTTATTTCATACATGCATACTTTGATGTGGTTTGTCTTGCTTTGTCCACAGCATTCTGGGGTGAGTCTGACGACATCACCTCTGCCATTGAAGCTGCAGTGCGCCCTCAAACTCGCAGCACATATAATGATTTTTATGAGTTTTATGACTAACATTGTCTCGAATCTCACGAGAAGAAAGATGGTTTAGTTTTATGTCCTGCAATTACAAAGGGATATATATATGTTCAGATTACCATTTGAATGAATTCTATGTGAATTTCAAATGCAAATTACTGTAACATTTTGCATGTTTTAGTTAATGAAATGTACACTTCTGTTTTCCCTTTTTTTCACATTGAACAAAAATTAATATCATCATTAATATCAATTATTTATTATTATTTTATTTATTTGTTTCTACTATGTACTTACTGCATCTTAAATGTAAGCCTTCTACCAAAAAAAACATCCAAATGTAAGAAACAAAACACACACTATAATACTAGATGTTAAATTTAATAACACAGTGTTTCAATGTAGCCCTCTCAATGGGTTAGTGTGTGTTTGATGTGGTTTAATGTTTTTCAGTTCACAATGATAAGTACATGCATACTCTACAGCTAAATAACGGATATTCTCTTCTAAACCAATGCAGGCATATGCACAGGATCCTCATAATCTGTAATCTGAAGTGCAATCTGAAATTTATAGAGGAAGCGAGGAATTTATTTTTTAATAATAATGATCAATGGAGTCAAATATGAACCCCTTGTAATGCTGTGGCATCTTAGACTACCACCATGGCTGCAATATAATTAACTGAGTATCTTCTGTCATGGGCTGCCTGTACGTTTTAGCAAATGTGTCTATTTGAGATTCATGCTTCTTGGGCAACATTTTCTTGACTACCAACTTGTTACACAGGTGTATTCTGTAATTCTGTGTGTCTAGTTCCAATATGGGTAACCTTCCAAAAATTATATAATTTGGTGAGAGCCCTGTGCAAAGCCATATTTTCATCACCGCAACAAACCATTTTGGATACAGACTTCCTATTTGCAGGGACTTACAATGACAAATTGTGTCTGATGCCAAAACTAAAAAAGAAAGATACCATTTCCTGGTCGGGTGACCTTATAAAAAATCTAATTCTATCTGACAAGCCGGATCATTTGGGTCTCTGTCTGTATACATCGGCCTTGAAAACAAAGCAGCAGAAATATTGTGGGCCGCTGGACTAGGGACCAACCTGTACGCTTTATATCAGGTCATGTAAACCAAAGTCACAGAAAATGCTGTGTGTGTTAAATGCCTCACCTACAGGAAGTGAGTGTTATTTTGTGGATTGAACTGCAACAGGTTAAGTTTAACACACTTCATGAATAAAGAGCAAGCAATACAGAAAGGTATATTTACTAATTCTGGAGATGCAGTGTAGCAGTCTTCTCTTCCTCTGATCTAACATCAGACTAGCTGTGCTATATTTATACCCAACTTGTTCACATTTGCCTATTTTCATATTCCACATCTCCTGTTCACCTTCACATTATTGCAAAACAAGCCTCCAGCATGCACTCAAGTGCACACACCCTGTTATAAGACATTTTAGTAGCACTTTATTTTGAGTGTCATAAACAAGTATTTAATTAATATGCAAAATAACCATTTGCTGAAGTTTAGTTACATGTTAATAGATCTATGCCATGCATGTGTGTATCTATCATTAGCTTGCCGTTTGATCTACTGTATTTATTCCCACTATATCAGGCTGATGACGCTGAATTGTTTTCTGAAGTGTTTTAGTAGGTTTATGTTCTGTTGTATAGCCTTTAAGAAGAGAATGGTTGCCTTGACGTGTTCAGTAGTTTAAGCTATGCAGGCTAACATGCTTTTTAATTGCCTCTCCACATTATAAAGATGCTGTTAGAGAGGTGTCCATTGTAATTCAAAGATCCTTTTGCCATTCCTATTCCATATTTAATGTTTAGATCCTATTGATAATAAAAACACGCTTCTGTAACATTATAAAAGCACAAACATTGAGTGTGGTGTGTATCAGCATCCCATTAGTCAGCTTTTAAATGACTTGTGTGCCTAAACCTTATCAAGTAGGAGGACTTCACACTCATTACCATGAATGGCTGCGGCAAGCCTTGACCTAACATGGAAGGTGAATGTGTCTGGATAATTTTGAGTTTGATTAAAAAAAAAAAAAAAAAAAGCTCCCTCAAATAATATCTGTGTTAAGGAGTGTGTCAACAGATACTCGTGCACTGCGGATAGCTGTGAGTGCCGAGGGATATTGTACTGATATATAACAACACAGCAAACATGATTTTTCTTTTTTTTTTTTTTTTAACTTGAGTCTATGTTCATCTCTTCAGTACTTTCAACATTGGTTTGGTGTCATCGAGTCAAAGCCAACATGTTCTAGTAACAGTAATAATGTTTAAAAAGTGATCATCTCCTTTTTATCTGCAACTGTGGAGGTCTATAAGTGATGACTCATAATGCTTGTTGAGAGATGTTGACTGATGGCAGTGTAGTCCATTCACTGTACCGACCTGTGCAATTCAAGCTTCAGCGGTGTGCCTCAAAAAAGCTTCAAGTGACCGTCCAACTAGAGCTCAATGAATCTCCATGCATTTACAATCTGCTTCACATGTGCTTGCTGTGATGTGGACACATGGGTAGATGGGTGCCTACAACAGTCAATGTGACTGATACCTGTCTTGTCAGTTAACATTGCGAAAACAACATTTGTATCAGATCAGAATAAATTCCATGCATGGACTCCAGTTCCCATGAGGGCTTAGAGAGGAGACCCCAGAAGTGGAGATCTCTCTAACGCTCATTGGAATTGGAGATCATGTGTAGTATTTCCCTTTCAAGTACAAAATTTAACCATTACTGAATGGGTATTTACCTCCTAAAGACCTGAAACTTGAATAAAATATATCAAAGCTGCTCGCAGAGCCTGTGACACAGTCATGGTGCTCCCTCCCACGAGGGTATGAAGGACTGCACGCACAGATCTTAGCGTCATTTTTTCTTTCAAGACTGACCTGACAGCCTATCAGATAAGTACTTGTTGTTTTTAATTTATTACGCATATACTGTGCACTACAGCCCGTTGTTTGTTATGTCCTGCAGCGACCTTGTGCCCTGTGTGAAGTCAGCAGCTTGAGTCACTCAGGGATCAAGCAACATAAGACAGCTTTGGCCAAAATTACGAGATGGTTTCTATAATAAAGTAATTGTGGAATCTGTGGAATTGCAGCTCCATACACTCTGTCCAGTGCGGGCCCTAGTGTATTATGTTGACAGGATGAAAAGTTGGAGGCAGTCTGAACAATTTTTTGTCTGCTATGGGGCGAAGTCCCGTGGTCAAGCCCTGTCTAAACGGAGGCTGTACAAGTGGATAGCAGATACAGTCAGGACTGCCTACATATATAACAGTATATATATAGGGCTTCTGTTTTTCGGGTTTTATTAATTGTATTTTTCGGTGCTTATTTTTAGCTATTTTCGAGTTTTATATAAATCGTTTTTTTTTTTGGAGTTTTCGTTTTTGATATACTGTATGAAATTTGTGTTTTCAGTTACTTTCCAACATGCTTGAGTATTTTTTTTGTCAAAATATGTATAGTAACTTGACAGTACTTGCACACTTAAGTTGTACCTTCTTTCCTTTGATGTCTTCCACAATGAAATCCCTGTGGTCACGGGCACATTCTTCTGGGATTTTTGTGTGTAGGCATGTTTGTACATTTCACCACAATTCTGTTTTAAATCTTCCGTATCTTAACTGTAATACAGCTTTAAATCCTGCTAGCAAGCCTCCATCCTGATTGTAATCTCGTTTTAAATTTCTCAAGCGGAGTCTCCAATTCCGCTTGAGAAATTATATATATATATATATATATATATATATATATATATATATATATATATATATATATATATATATATATTGTGAACTGGTGTAGTCCACGTAAGTATGAGATGTGTACGTAGTGCCTGTTTTGGTGCAGAAGAACGTGACAGAGACCCAGGTCCAAGGAGATTTCGGTTTTAATGATTTTTCTTTTCCTCTTATATTCCACAAATGAACACACAGAAGTTCCAATTATCAAGACAAATAATAACAAAACTCAAATAAACACAGTCCAGGACTTTTTTGTGGAACGAGACCCTCAGGTAAGAAATGGCTTGCTGTATCCAAGTTTCTTTGGTGGTGGCTTGGTATTGTGGCTTCTTTCTCTTTTCCAGGTTGTCGTGGACATCCACCAGATGGCGCTGTGGAGTTGTGGTAGTCCCAGTCCTACTCACAGGTTTGTAATCCCGACGGCCCCGGAAGCCTGTTTGCGGTATAGTGCGGCCCCAATACCCGGCCAACCGTTCGTCAAGGTAAGTAATAACACTGCTGTGTAGAATAGAATTAATACAGGTGATAAACAGTGAGCAATGAGCGTTCTCTAACTCTCGCCTCTCTTTTGTTGCAGGTTCCACTGTTCCCCGGACATACAATAAAGTTGTTTTTATTTAAATCACCCTTTCTGTGTTCCTGCGTAATTTGTACACCGTTCAACTTTTCCAGCCGGACACAGTTCTCCTTGGTTAATCCCTTGCCCAGTTCGTGGGCTTTTGAGACAGTCTTTAAGCACTCTGTTTACATACACACAAGTCCCGTACTTCAATAGCTCCCAGCATATCAACAGTACAACACAGCGTACTCACTCTACAGCGATCAGTGTTCTCTGCGTTGCTCCGATGCAGGGAAGCCTGTAGTCCGCCGGGTTGTTTCCAAGGTAAAACCACCGTGCACAGTCCCGCTGTAGAAACAATGGTTGTCTCCGACTGGTGACAATGGTTGTCCGCAAGGTTGCTTCACTGGAATACCCCACTACGCTGTACCGTTTTAGAAACGAGTGCTACAATTGTATTCCTCTGAATTACCACTGGTTAATTTCCCAATTTCGCTCCCAAGGCAGCTGCCCACTTTCGTCTGGGTTAGGTACTCTCCCGTCCCACGGCTCGTGTGTGCACCTGTTCTCCCTCTCCCCTCTAGCTGATTCCCGCAGCTTTTTAAAGCTACCGCTGTTACCCGTCATGCACGGTATGTTTGCCCCGTTGTTGGGAATTGTAGTTCCTAGTCGTTCTGGGTCTCTAACCCCTTTTACACTCTTAATTTCACAATATATATATATATATAATTTTCATATATCTTTTTCATAGATCCCTTCTTCAATTTCAGTATCTCCTATATGATATTTATGCACATTTTTATTGCCTGCGTGCAGTACTTTACACTTTTCTGATGAAGACAAACTGTCGAAATGCGTTAACATTGTAGCTTGCTGACTTTTGTAATATGAAAATAAAAATACTTTTATCTACAAATCGAGTGCAGATCTGGATCAATCTAAGGGAGTTGCTGTTTCCTCTTTCTGTGGTTTTCTACAGTTAGATATATTTAAATATTTACACCGGAAAACACCTGAAAAACTGAAAATTTTTAATCAATTCACGTTGACTTTACCCTTTTTCTATTAAAAGATAAAACCTACTACAAAAATAATAAATAAATGTTATATATATATATATATATATATATATATATATATATATATATATATATATATATATATATAGTATATCTAACTGTAGAAAACCACAGAAAGAGGAAACAGCAACTCCCTTAGATTGATCCAGATCTGCACTCGATTTGTAGATAAAAGTATTTTTATTTTCATATTACAAAAGTCAGCAAGCTACAATGTTTACGCGTTTCGACAGTTTGTCTCCATCAGAAAAGTGTAAAGTACTGCACGCAGGCAATAAAAACGTGCATTATAAATATCATATGGGAGATACTGAAATTGAAGAAGGGAACTATGAAAAAGACCTAGGAGTTTATGTTGACTCAGAAATGTCTTCATCTAGACAATGTGGGGAAGCTATAAAAAAGGCCAACAAGATGCTCGGATATATTGTGAGAAGTGTTGAATTTAAATCAAGGGAAGTAATGTTAAAACTTTACAATGCATTAGTAAGACCTCACCTAGAATATTGTGTTCAGTTCTGGTCACCTCATTACAATACCCAACCCATCATTCTGCATTGTTATTAAATACCCAACCCATCATTCTGCATTGTTATTAAATACCCAACCCATCATTATTTATTTATTTATTTATTTCTTAGCAGACGCCCTTATCCAGGGCGACTTACAATTGTTACAAGATATCACATTATTTTTACATACAATTACCCATTTTTACAGTTCGGTTTTTACTGGAGCAATCTAGGTAAAGTACCTTGCTCAAAACATGAGACAACACACAGCACAGTCAAAACATGAGACAACACACAGCAGTCAAAACACGAGACAACACACAGCACAGTAAAAACATGAGACAACACACAGCACAGTCAAAACATGAGACAACACACAGCAGTCAAAACACGAGACAACACACAGCACAGTCATAACATGAGACAACACACAGCACAGTCAAAACATGAGACAACACACAGCAGTCAAAACACGAGACAACACACAGCACAGTCATAACATGAGACAACACACAGCACAGTCAAAACATGAGACAACACACAGCACAGTCACAGTAAAAACATGAGACAACACACAGCACAGTCAAAACATGAGACAACACACAGCAGTCAAAACACGAGACAACACACAGCACAGTCAAAACATGAGACAACACACAGCACAGTCAAAACATGAGACAACACACAGCAGTCAAAACAGTCACAGTCACAGTAAAAACATGAGACAACGTCCAGCACAGTCATAACATGAGACAACACACTGCACAGTCAAAACATGAGATAACGTCCAGCTCAGTCAAAACATGAGACAACACACTGCACAGTCACAGTCAAAACATGAGACATGTCCAGCAGTCAAAACATGAGACAATGTCCAGCACAGTCAAAACATGAGACAACGTCCAGCACAGTCAACACATGAGATGTCCAGCACAGTCAAAACGAGACAACATCCAGCAGTCTAAACATGAGACAACGTCCAGCACAGTCAGTCAAAACATGAGACAACGCCCAGCACAGTCAGTCAAAACATGAGACAACGCCCAGCAGTCACATTTAAAACATGAGACAACACACAGCACAGTCAAAACACGAGACAACACACAGCACAGTCAAAACACAAGACAACACACAGCACAGTCACAGTTAAAACATGAGACAACGCACAGCACAGTCACTGTCAAAACATGATACAACATCCAGCACAGTCATAGTCAAAACATGAGACAACGTCCAGCACAATCAAAACATGAGACATGTCCAGCACAGTGAAAACATGAGACAACGTCCAGCACAGTCAAAACATGAGACAACGTCCAGCACAGTCAAAACATGAGACAACACACAGCACAGTCAGTCAAAACATGAGACAACACACAACACAGTCAAATTCAAAACATGAGACAACACCCAGCACAATCACAGTCAAAACATGAGACAACATCCAGCACAGTCAAAACATGAGACATGTCCAGGACAGTCAAAACATGAGACAACACACAGCACAGTCATAGTCAAAACATGAGACAACGTCCAGCACAATCAAAACATGAGACATGTCCAGCACAGTGAAAACATGAGACAACGTCCAGCACAGTCAAAACATGAGACAACGTCCAGCACAGTCAAAACATGAGACAACACACAGCACAGTCAGTCAAAACATGAGACAACGCCCAGCAGTCACACTCAAAACATGAGACAACACACAACACAGTCAAAACATGAGATAACACACAGCACAGTCAACACATGAGACGTATCCAGCAGTCAAAACATGAGACAACGACCAGCACAGTTAAAATATGAGACAATATCCAGCAGTCACACTCAGAACATGAGAAAACGCACAGCACAGTCACATTCAAAACATGAGACAACACACAGCACAGTCACATTCAAAACATGAGACAACGCACAGAACAGCACAGTCAAAAAATGACTAGTAACATAGAACTTCCGAAGTGCAAAACTCCTGGAAAACCTTAGCACATACATAACATATGTTTTAATATCCCCAGAATCTAATATAACAAAAGGAGCCAGTATCTCTGCTTGGCAACTACTCAAGCGTTACTGTACAAGTGGGCCTTTTCTACTCAAGCGTTACTGTACAAGCGGGCCTTTTCTACTCAAGCGTTACTGTACAAGCAGGTCTTTTCTACTCAAGCGTTACTGTACAAGCAGGTCTTTTCTACTCAAGCGTTACTGTACAAGCAGGTCTTTTCTACTCAAGCGTTACTGTACAAGCGGGCCTTTTCTACTCAAGCGTTACTGTACAAGCGGGCCTTTTCTACTCAAGCGTTACTGTACAAGCAGGTCTTTTCTACTCAAGCGTTACTGTACAAGCGGGCCTTTTCTACTCAAGCGTTACTGTACAAGCGGGCCTTTTCTACTCAAGCGTTACTGTACAAGCAGGCCTTTTCTATTCAAGTGTTACAGATACAATTCATGTCTAGATTTGGTATGAAGCAAGGATACACAATTTACAGGTAATAGAACCACTAAGAATAAGTGACCATAATATGATAACGTTTGTGGCAAATAAATCAAGGGCAGTACACAAATCAAAGACGATGGTATACAATTTCAGGACAGCAGATTACAAAGGAATGCAACAGGAGCTTCTAAACACAGACTGGGAAAGAATACTAATAGATAATGAGCTGAAAACAATTGGATTACATTTAGGGATATAATGTTAGAAATGCAGGATACATTTATCCCAAAAATGAGAAAAGATAAACTTAATAAAAATAAACCACGATGGGTAAATAGATCCATTAAGCTGGGTATTAAATAATAATAATAACAAAAAATTATACCTTTCTATTAAATCAAAGATAGCCTCATAAATAGAATACAGAGAGGCCTGTAGAGACCTTAAAATGCAGACTAGGAGAGCAAAAAGGGAATTAGAGAGACAAGTAGTGGCAGATAGTAAACGTAATCCAAAAGGGTTTTTTCAATATGTTAATGCTAAAAGGAAACTGAAAGAGGAAGTCAGTAGTTTACGTGACAGCAGTGGTAATTTAGTGACTAAAGACAACCAAATCACAGATGTACTTAATCAATACTTTATACAAGTATTTACAAAAGAGGATTTATACAATACACCAAAGTTAACAGAATGTACACAAACATCATTACCAGAGTTTATTATAAAAGAGAATGAAGTACTAAGGGAGCTCGCAGTACTTAAAATAAACAAATCCCCAGGGCCTGATGGAATCTGTCCTGGCATCCTCAGGGAAACTAGAGAACAGATTTTTAAACCAATATGTTAAATATTCAATAAATCTATAAATAAAAGGAGCCATCGCATTGGACTGGAAAATTGGCAATGTTGTTCCTATATTTAAAAAGGGAGGTATATTTCACCCTGGGAACTACAGACCTATAAGTTTTACATCAATCATGTAAAATCATGGAAACTATAATAAGGACCAAAATGGAGGAATATTTATATAGTAACACAACATGGCTTTAGGAAGAGTAGATCTTGTTTAACTAATTTACTAGATTTCTTTCAGGAGGTGACTCCTAGAGTGGACAAGGACTTCATCTACTGAGATTTTCAAAAAGCATTTGACAAAGTACAGCACGAAAGACTAAAGGCCCTTACAAACCAGACGTGACGTGAAGAGTGACACGACAAAGCGATGCGAGAAAACCTATGCTTTTCAATAGCGTCCTTCACACCAAAGAGCGACACGACAAGCGATGAGAAAATCAATAAAACCTATGCTTTTCAATAGAGCCCTTCACACCAAAGAGCGACACGACAAGCGATGAGAAAATCAATAAAACCTATGCTTTTCAATAGAGCCCTTCACACCAAAGAGCGACACGACAAGCGACGTTGCCGCGACACAAATTCCAACGCGAGCGAGGAAAACAAAATAGAACCTGGTCCTATTTTTGCGAATTCGTCGCGCGACAACTACACAGCTGAGCAATCAGAGAACAGCTTCATGTCATGTGGTTTGAAATCAAGCCTGTTTCACTTTGTGACGGGTGCCCACCCCTTGTGTGTATTTTATTATTTATGTAGGTATTCATTTGTTATTATCATTATTATATAAATATATTGTGTTTATGTGCGGACGTACAGTAGATGACGGCGAAAAGCCGTGCGTTTGTGTTTTGTTTATTTATTTAAAAACCTTGTGCAGAAGGTGACCATCTCCCAAGTTAATTCATTGATTAATTGTTGCTAATCGGGAGATGGTCACCTGTATAAAAACCTGCAGCTTTCTGCGCTCCAGGAGAGAGTGTCATAGGCGAGATGTGAGTCTAAATTAATAGAGAAACAATTGCTATTTCTAAAATATACTTGTTTAGAATTATTAGTGTTTGTTTTACTTTGGCCAGAGTGCTCTTTGCTTTGTGTTGTGTGTTCTTTTGTTTATACTGTTTATTTTGTTAATGTGGCAATGTGCCCCGCCCGTGTGTATTTTTGTGTTTTATGTTGTATGTTGCATGTGTTAATGTTGGTGTATAGATATGGCTGCACGGGATATAAATGGGTGTGTGCAGCACGAGTTATTTAAAATGTTTAATTGTATTTAGGCACGGGGATTGTACTTCACGTGCATTTAAAGTATTTAATAATATGTGAGGACGGGGTTGCACAGAATTAGTTCACATGCTGGGATTCAATTGAATAATTAATTCATAATTGAATCCCGGCACAATAGTATATATAGATGCACGTTTCACTCACTCAGGGTTGTGTTTTCGGTGAGTGGAGAACGGGTGTGGAGAAAGAGTAAATAAAAGTAAAAGAAAGTAAATAGAAGTTATTTGTACTCACCGTGTTTGTTTGTCTGTTAGTCGACCGTTTGTTTAAGTGTTAGTCCGTTTTGTTTGTCTGTTTATTTTGGCCGCAAGTGCCGTGTCCTGTTTTCTGTTTCAAACTTTTATTTTACAATAAACATACTGAGTGCCGCAGCGACTCAGTTTTCATCCCGAGTACTACCTGTTTGTGTGTGTTTCTTTCTGGCCTGACATAACCCCTGCAGGTAGCCTGTCACAGGTAATTATTAAATACGAGCACAGCAGAGCCGTTTTGCCTGTACAACCATTGTTATTGTTTCATTTCCTGGTCTGACAGCACCACCCACACGCACCACTCAAAGCAAATTGTCACATTTTGTTGAATTACAAATAATTTATGCACAGTTTTTCAAACTAACTTTTTTTTATTCAAAGCTGTAGTGGTTAAACTGAACACTGTTATATGAGGAGGTGGTTAAATGTCAGCAAAACTTACAAAGAAAATTTACAAAATGAAATTTACTGGTTGCATAAGTATACAGCCCCTTAAGTCAGTACTTGGCAGAAGCACATTTTGCAGCAATTACTGCTATGAGTCTTTTCGGATAGGTCTCTACTAGCTTTGCACAGTAGGATGGTGAAATTTTTGCCCATTCTTCACGGCAAGATTGCTCCAGTTCTGATAAGTTTGTAGGGGATCATCGATGGACTGCAATCTTCAAGTCTCGCCATAAATTTTCGTTTGGATTCAAGTCAGGACTTTGACTGGGCCACTAAAGAACATTAATTCTCTTTTTGTTTAACCACTCCAGTGTGGCTTTGGCTTTGTGCTTCGGGTCATTGTCCTGCTGAAATGTGAATTTCCTCCCCAGTTTCAGAGCCTTGGCTGACTCAAACAGGTTTTTCTCAAGGATTCGCCTGTACTTTGCACCATCCATTCTACCCTCTATCCTGACAAGCTTCCCAGTCCCTGCTGAAGAGAAGCATCCCCATAACATGATGCTGCCACCACCATGCTTGACAGTTGGGATGGTTTTGGTTGGGTGATGTGGGGCTTGCGCCAGATGTAACCCTTGGAATTTAGACCAAAAAGTTCAATTTTGCTTTTCTATTTCTGTATTTTCTTCTTAAATGTACTCTACCAGTATATATATGTGTGGTATTTCTGTATTTTTTTTCTTAAAGGTACTCTAGCAGGTATATATGTGTGGTTTTCGTGTTGTTTGAATCTTGGTGTGGTGTTAGACGCACAAGGTGAAACCTGCACACAGGATAAGAGGTGCTGGAATTTTGGCAAAGACTGCACTATGATTGGTTGTTTTATCATATGTTACAAATGTCAATAAGATATTTACAAACTTGTTTAAAGTTCAGGTTATAAGGCATTCCATTGGAGGGGATGACACTCAACTACTTTACCAATGCACATTAAAAAAATTGATTTAAGATAAGTAGTGTATCTGCAAATGAGTCAGTTCACAGAAAACACACATTTACATGAATTATTCCATTTAATTGTGCTAATTATAACCAATTTACATAGTCAAACAATGTTAATTGAATAAAAGACCAACTTTGAACTTTAGAAAAGGTGGATAGTGTTTTAGAACAACCATTTAAGAAAAGTGTGTGATTAATGTTCTAATGTGTTGTCATTAGTGTTTTAATTGGCTTAATCGGATTCACATATTAGGATATAGGCAAAGACAACACAGTCCAGCTGCCAAATACATTTACACTAATATCTGGACAATTATTGGATGCTCAATTCCATTTGCAAGCAAGCTGTAATAAAATAATAACCCATTAAAAGCTTATACGCAGTGCAGGCACATTTGAAAACCTGAAAGCCTTTCTCTTTACAGTATGGCAAGATGAATGAAGTGATCGGATTGCTGTAATGGACATAAGATGATCATATACGGTAACTGAGGATCAAACACAAACGTGTACCAGGTAATGTATGCAGTTCATATTTTTCTTAGGGTTACCAACATCAATATCTTTGTTTGCAAATGGTTTGCGTTCAGACACTGTAAAAGAACATACAAAAACATATAAAAATAAAATAAAATATATATATATATATATATAAATAACCATTGATAATCATATTTACAGTTTGGAGATGACAAGGAGACCATATGATTGATAAGGTCTTCTCGAAACAACAACAACATACATAAATGAAAGAAATGTTGGGACTGAGTGCAACACAGAGCTGGACATCCGGTCACCGTGGTCTTCCAGGTTGGAGCTGTTACTACAGGACCCTTACATTTCAGACTCTATTAGGGTGCACTCACTGCGATATCTTTTAGTACTTACTTGCTGTTTGATTTACACCCTGTTATTGTCATCTGTCATCATGAAAGCCATCTGATAAATATTGCAATTTATTCCAAATGGGTGGTTTTTTAAGAAGACGGCAATTTTAAAAACAGCTGGGTGTTACTTAGAATAAAATGAAATGTAACGATATCATTTCTCAAAATGATAAGGGTGTGCAAGTGAATTCGGATGCAGCTGGCAAGAAGGTAATTGTTTCCTGAATGTTCGTATTAAACACAGTCTTGCCTCAGTAATATTTCAGTCCTTAAAGGAAACAGAAAAAAAATGAACCTCTCGTCAATATCTCAATCTCCCAGACAATTTAAATGCATTTGGTGAAATCAGCTGAAAACTATGTAAACCTCCACTTTCAATAATTGTGGCGATATAGTTGTGTGTTTCTTTTACACCATTGTACTTTTCATCCAAAACAGACATGAATTGTGTTGACGCATAACAGGTGCATTTTAATTTTGCATGAGAGTAGCTGATATTATTTTACTTTTTATTTCAGGATAAATCCATAAATTTGCCCATTCTGACAATCACCTGCATTCTGATAGTGAGAACATTCATTAAAACGACAAACTGGTTTTAACACAATGGATTGATCACCTCAATGTGTTGAACTGAGTTAACAAATAACCCTTTGCTCTGCACAGTATCAAACGTATCACTCCACCCAGTTCATGTATCTCTCTATCGCTATGGTACCTCGTCTATTATTATTATTATTATTATTATTATTTATTTCTTAGCAGATGCTGTTATCCAGGGCGACTTAACAGTGTCAGTGATAGATAACAGACTCATGGCTGTAATTGCTGCCAAAGGTGCCTCTACCAAATATTGACTCAAGGGGGTGAATACTTATGCAATCAATTATTTTCTGTTTTATATTTGTAATTAATTTAGAACAATTTGTAGATTTTATTTTTCACTTTGACATTATAACAAGACAAATACACACACACAAACCATTTCAAATGATTATGACCATGATTTATTATGAAACAACTATCAAACAAAATGGTTAATTATTATTGCGTATTATTAGATGAAGGCCTATTAGAAGAAGCATTAAACATAATACTTATGGTAATGCAACAAACAATGACAAAAACAGAACTGGAACTCTGAACTTTTCACCCTACTCTTAAACTATGCAGCTTCTCATTCTTCTTCAAGGATGTAAACAGCAGCCCTTATGCTGATTTCTCCTGTCTCGTTGTCTTTATTTGACACTACAAACACATAGCAGAACAAACAATTGGATTACTTGGAGAGTACTATGCGCTAATGCAATTATAATGACACACGAACAGTATATGTTAACTGAAAGAGTTTAATAGAGCAATGCTGAAACTAATTACACGTTTTAAAAAAAAAAAAAAAAGAATGACAGGCTAGGCCCAGGGGCTGTGGGACGGCTCAATCACCCCTGCCTTAATTTCCAGGATCTTCTTCACTGCCTTCTCCCGACGAGCTAGCGGCAGCCAGCGTGGTGGCTGGCGAACGGGACGCGGTTCACCGGTATCAATACGGTGCTGCACCAGGCTTGTGCGGCCGTTGTTGTTCGGGTCCAGGCAGAAAGTATCACAGTACTTCTGAACAAGCTGGTATAGCGCCTCACGTTGGTCTGGCGCTAGATGGGCACTTCCTCTTTAGTACATCTTCATCAGGGCCTCTGGCAGTGGCCCCCCTCTCTCTAGATCCATCCTCCATATAATGCAGGCATTCTCCCTTTTGCTGTTGCGCATCAGCCCCACATAAAACTGCTGCCCTGCACTCCCTAATGTCAGCTTGCCTGTGGTCATGTCCAGCTGACTGTTGTTGGTTGGGAGGAAGTCGAGGCCCAGGATGAGCTTGTCGTGGATTGCCGCAACCCATGTCTCTTGTTGTGCCGTCACTTCTCCCACCTGGATTTGAAGCACTGCCTTCCCTTCCACTGGGGCTGGCTTGCCAGTGGCTGTCCTCAGCTGACCTTGCACTGGTCTCAGCCTCTCTCTCCAGTGACCCCCTGTGCGCTTCAGGACATCAGGACGGACAATAGTGACAGAGGAACCAGTGTTGATAAGCCCTTTGCAGTAGATGCCCTCTATCCTGCAGCCCACATACACGTGGTAGTGCCCCGCTAGCCGAACCAGGATGGGCTTCTGTGTGGTCTGCTGCTGTGCTGGCACCTTGACTGGGTTCCCTGCTCTGCTGTTTCCCTTCTCATTGTGCTGTAATGGATCTGTCCCCCTGCGGGACTTTGGCTGTCATTCGCTGCGGTTTGGTTTTCTTTTCTATCTCTGGGGCCCATTGATATTCACAAACCACGGTCTGCCCTCTAGCCTGGTCCTTTTGAGCTTCCCCACGGCGCACCTTGGAGAACGCTTCATTGGGCAGTTGTGGCTGAGATGCCCAAGCCTCCTACATGTCCAGCAGGGGAATGGCGCGCGTGGGTGGGGACCACGAAATCGCTGTTCATCCCTCAAGGCTTCAACAATACTGGCCATGTTGGCAACAGTCTGACTCATCCATGCAAGGCTTCTAGCATCTTGGCCACAGCTGCTAGAAATGACATTTTCTTCAGGGTTAAGCTTGGGTGCCATAGGCTCAGGGCCAGCAAAAGGATTTCATAGTATTATACATACCCCTTCAACGTAGAGCCGAAGCAGTACCTCCAAAAAATAGTGGCTGCTACGGCCAAATCGCAGCCTTTGACATCTCTGCATTATGATTAGAGGTGATAATCATAAAAACCGAAAATGTATATAGAGAGAGATAAGTTAAACACATGCCATTCCGGATCCGGGTTAGATTAGAAAATAATTATGTTTGAAAAACGTATTGTATTAGTTTGTGATGAAAACTTCGACCTTCTTATGTCTTCTATTATGTGTCTAGGGGGGTCGACAAGTGGAAGACACCCATTTCATCTAGAATTGATCATTGTAATGCAATAACATGTGGTATCCCGCTTGCAGCTTGTTCAGAATACCGCCGCTAGAATTCTGACTAAAACCAGGAAAAGTTTTGGCCTCTTTACACTGGCTCCCTGTGCAGTATAGAATCGATTTTAAGATTTTGCTGTTAACTTACAAGGCCCTGAATGGATTAGCACCTAGTTATTTGCAGGAGTTACTGACCCCGTATCTTCCAAACCACACTCTGAGATCACAGGATGCAGGGCTGCTGGTTATTCCTAGGGTCAACAAAAGCAACACGGGAGGAAGGGCTTTTTCTTGTTGAGCTCCAAAATGACGGAATGCTCTGCCTTCGTTTGTCAGGGAAGCTGGGACTAGGGCTGCCACCTGGCCCCATAATTCCGGAACACTGTGAGACAGAACAGGATTTTGAAGTTGCCTTTAAACGTGAATTAACCGCTAAACCTTTGCTAAATTGATTCTGTTGATTAATTATCTCAAGGCAGCATGACAATACAATAATAGCTTTTAACAAATTAAATAAATAAATACGTACCATCATCAATATTTATTTATTTATTTTATTAATAGTTTTAAAATATATATATTTTAAAGTTTCTTTATAGTTTCTAATAGTATATGGCCTTCTCCTGCTCAAATCATTAATACTGACTAGCTGTTCACTATTCCTGACACCAGACAGCGTGAACACCTGATCAGTGTTATTATTTAATTGGGAGAGTCAGTGTAAATTAGGGCTACAGATTACTAATCAACAGGATATAAATAACAACTTTTAAATATTGATAACTGAAATATTAATTTTACAAAATAAAAAAAGTATCTTACATGTTTATTCAAGATGCTTTTTATATTTTGTAAGATTTGTATTATCGGTATAAATTAAACAACTGTTTAGTGCTCAATTCACAATGTTTATTTATTTCAGTTTAAGGGCAACTTAAAAACCCTGTCCCTTTCCAAAGTGTTACGAAATTATGGGGCCAGGTGGCAACCCTAGCTGGGCCCATTACAGTTTTTAAGTCAAGACTAAAAACGCACTTTTATAAAATGGCTTTCTCATCTTACTGGGTTTTTAATGTAACTTTAAAACTGCTGCGTTTGCATTATTATCTGTACTGTACTGTTATTTAAATCTGTTATTTAAATTGTCTGACTGTGGCAGTTGTATGTGTGACATGCTATACAAATGTATTGTGGTTTGTTCTTTTTTCTGCTATGTATGTACTGTACAGTGCTTTGTGATACTTTTGTATAAAAACCGATAAATAAATAAATAAATAAATAAATACATGTCATATAGATTGGGGGGGGGGGGGGCAATTGACGCCTCTGGTGAGATACTCTATTACAAACACATTGCATTTTACTGTGTCCTCACAGAAATAAGACACCACATACCACATACAACTGAATGGTCTATTCCTGATTTTACATTGACATGAGCTTAACTTCAATACAACCCTGTAGGAAAAGTTCGTGTTATGTATGGCTGAAACAAACTTCTATACAAACGGACCCTCGCCCTGGAACAATAACACTGTACTGAGACTATATTATAAACAAAAATACACATTATTACCCTTTGAGGGGTAAAATGCCTACCTTTCGTAACAGTGCAGTAGCCAGAATCGTGTTGTGTGTTTGTGCGGCTCACGGGGCATTTCAGAATTCCAGATCATGAAAACGTTGCACGAGTTTGCAGCAAGTTAGATGAGCTCAGTCCAGTGCAGTCCATCTTAATTTTTAATGATGAAAACAAATGTGTTTTTCAAACCGAGAGGGTTCTCGTCTCTCCACATGGCTTGAATGTTTACCAGCAATGCTTTCTGGGAGTCTGTGATTATGACAAGCAGGGTAAACAATTGGAAAGTGCCGCTGAACAGTGGACATCCGTTTCTGTAAATTACAAGGACATCCATGGCGTTCTCCGAGAAAGAATGTTTTGGAAAAATTGGGAACATGCAACAGAAGCTACATGAAAGGTAACATTAAAATATTATATTTTAATTTAAGCGATTTTTTTTGTTTAGCTAAATCGTCAGCAGACCAACTGTAGACCACGGGATAGATTTACTAAGAATTAAGGCTGAACTTCCAATGAGCACAACTCTTTGGTGTTCCTTGCGCCGTGGCAGGGTCGGTAAATCTAATACATAACGCAACTGAAACGCAGAGTCAGTGTACTGTGTAATTTTGTATAGCATTAAAAAAACAGCAGCTTTATTTGTTAAAAAATGTAAGAAGTTGTTGTTGTTGATTTTATTCATTGACTGGTGTGTAAATGTAAAGTTCAAGGCAGTCATATATATGCGCGACTGTAATCATTTTACAGTCAAGCGCACATTTGGGCATTTCGAGTTCCTATAGTGCACTTGCTGGTGCTTAGGTAATGCCCAAACGTTATTGAGAACTTTTTGGCATGGCATTGCCTTGAATGTGGCATTCTTGGGAGTGCCTGTATTTTGTATTGTTTAAGGTTAGACCAAATAGCAGAATATTTAATACAAAAAATGTGGAATAGCTCCCAAATTAGTTTCAGGGTTAATGCATCTCAAACTGGCGGGTTGCATGTTTGTATAGCCCAGGGATCTGTATGTGTTCCAGTAAGCTTTGTTGAAGAGAGGACTACTTTTCCGTGTCTTTCTTTTATGTTACTGTTTTGCTTTTTAATAATATTATTTATATAGAGTACATGCATCTCCAGCATCTGAAATTAAGCCACATAGTCAATACAGCAAAATTAATATTATTGTTTTTGGACTTTGCCTAAACTAAAAAATAATAATAATAATAATAATAATAATAATAATAATAATAATAATAATACACAGACACTCATAAAACGCCTAACTGAGAGTAAAGCAGATCTAGGAAGGCCTACAGAAGTTACAAGCAATGCCCAGAATATTACAGATTTTATATAAAGTATGGATATTGCATAGTCTAAATAATGTAATTATAATATAGTATAGGCACACAGATATATCCAAGGAATTATCAGAAGACCCACTGTGGCAAAGTGGTTAGCAGTGTGCAGTGTGCAGGTGATCAGTAAACAGACAGACAATTATAATCCAGGTGAAAAGTTGTTTAATGGTTTTTAAATCCAATGGCCTGATGGCAAAACAACAGTAAATAATAACAATGGTAATGAAGCAATACAGCGGCGTGTATTGCTTATTTATAATCCGCGAGTTGGCCCCGAAATAACAATCCTGTTTCAGTTCACCCACACGTAACACATACACAAACACAAACACCAGTCCACAGTGCATGCTCTAGTGCTCGTGGTGAACACAGTTCTTTCGTGTTAAACAAATGTGCAGTGTTGTTGATCATGGTTTAGTGCTGGCCTTTGGCGACAGCTCCAGATCGTGTTAGCCATCCAAATAATTACAAACAGTATTATTAACGACAAACAAAAACAAACAAAACACTCACGTT
Source organism: Acipenser ruthenus (assembly GCF_902713425.1). Taxonomy (NCBI): domain Eukaryota; kingdom Metazoa; phylum Chordata; class Actinopteri; order Acipenseriformes; family Acipenseridae; genus Acipenser; species Acipenser ruthenus. The sequence continues at coordinate 13,208,563 of NC_081211.1, forward strand.
TCACAATGCAGGTTCTCCTTCTGGTCCTTTAATATAACCATTCACAAAGGAACAGATCACATCACTACGTCCCCTTTTTATAACGTCACCCATGACCCCTTGGTCAAGGAGCGCATCCGCTCCTCCAGTCCGCGGATGCCACGCCGTTTCCCGTTCGGGTCATTGAGTTTGTGTACCGTAGCCCCGCCCCCTTTCTAGATGGCCGACTTCCACCTAACCCTGGGAATAAACTGTCGTGACATTTAGTCCAGGGTATTCTGTTCCCTTTATGCAGCAACCTCGCAGGTCGGGAGGGAGATCTAACACCAAGAATCATTCGATCTTTGTCACACCCACTTTGAATTTTTATTTTATTTTATTTTTGCAAGAGAAGCATCAATATTTATTAAATGATACTACAGGGGTGTGCAGTTTTTGAAAAAAAACTTGATGCCCAAGGGACAAAATGCTACAAAAATCTACTTGTCAGTCTTAAAAATCTACTTGACTCCTCCCCGTCACACAAAACACACACACAAAAAAAAGTAGAATATAACTTGTAGGATTCTGGTTTTATTTAACACAGAGTAACACAATAAATCAATTAGTGATTAAAAGGGGCGGATCTACTAGCCTTGTAGCTTGACGGGTTCACTAAATTCTTCAAGATACACAAAAGGTTCCCTGCGACCCCACCTCACCTCAACAAATGTATAACATACTTTAAGGAAGTGTTCCTTTCAGTGCAATTTGGAACACATTTGCGAGTAAATTTAAGTAACATACTATGAGTACAACTATAATAAGCAATACTTGGAGTTATTCAAATATAAAAATAGCTTCTGCCTGTTTTTTCCACACTTTCTCCATAAGCTAATTTCAACTGATGTCCAGGTGTTTTAGTTTGTTGCATCACAGACATGAAATCCTTGCCAATTATTACTGCTGCTTTGTGGAATTCTGCTTTTTCTTGATGTGCTTTCAGTTTTGCAACTGCTGAACCCCATTTATAAAGGACTTGTGTTTTTAAAACTTAGAAGTTACTGTTTTTCTACCAAAATGCACACAATATTTACAGTAGGCTCCATCAAATTCTGCAAAGACAAAAAATGTTTTTTTTCTTTTGTTTATTTTTATTATATACTTTTTTTTTTTTTTTAAACATTTTACAGCTATTTTTCCTCATCTAATGTCTTGTCCCATGATGGCTAACTGGAACACTGCTCCTGGTTTCAAACCCTGCTGGCATTTTATTTATTTATTTATTTGGAGGGCAACATTCTTTCCCTGCACTAATTCTTGCCATGAGAATTACAGTCTGTATTTTATTTTTAAAAAATAATAAAATAATGTACAGATAATCTCATATATAAGTATTTCATTTATATCATTATAATGTTCATGTTTTAATAGTTTCACAAATCGATGGATTGTGCATGTCCAATAAATAACTAATATCTCTTCCTGTTCAAATATATAGTACAAAAAAAATTGCGTTAAATATAGCGTTTAAATCTAAAAAAAAGATGTAAATATGGTAAATAGCAAGCTATCTAAGTTTCTTCCCCTTATGTTTTCATTTTATTTTTTTGTAAATACATAGCAAATGAAAGAAACTCTTTGATTTTGGACTAATGTTTTCTTAACTAAGGTTTTTTTGGACTAGTTTTCTGACATGGATTATTGGCATCTTGAGGACTGCAGTTTAATGTAAAAAAAGTTTAATGTATTCTCTGAAAAAAGGCAAAAGACAAGTATAAAGGTAAGATCAGTTTTTCTTCATATTATATTTTCATATAAACTTATTATGTTTGACTGTTTGAATCTGTCAGAAACACTTAAAATACAAAATGGATTAAAATGGGTCTTAAAATAATGCAAGTAAAATATACAAATGTGAAGTTACTGAAACATAAACTGTTTGCCCGTTTAAACGGTTAAATGACCGATTAACTCTGGGTTTAAACGTTTAGTCAATGAAACGTAGATTTACAGCCTTAGTTTTACGTCTTTTTGATGATGTCGGACCTGGTCTGACATAGGACCGCAAAGGGTTAATCCTTCAAGAAGCTGCTTGATGAGATTCTGGGATCAATAAGCTACTAACAACCAAACGAGCAAGATGGGCCGAATGGACTCCTCTCATTTGTAAATTTTCTTATGTTCTTAAGTTCTAATAATGATTTCCATTACATGAGAGTATATGTTAAAACTTCATGCTGATTTGAACTCGACTCTCGCCAAGATAAGCACCAACTAAGACGTAGGTTTACAGTAAACTAATGTGATCCATCTGTGTCTCCATCCATTTGCGTTTCCTTCCATATGATGATGTAGATATCCTTCTTCCCGGTGTTGATGACTGAAGTGTAATGCTGGCTCCAGGGATCAGCTTATTTGCCTCCCTAGCGCATCAGCACACACAACGGCTGCAATGCTGGCTCCAGGGATCAACCACAGTGCGGTGTCCCCAGCGCATCAGCATGACAACCGTCTGGATTGAGCTAAGTAGGGTACATCCCTGGGGTCTTCAAGTGGGCACCTTCCATTCTCGGTGTTTCATCGACTAGCCCACGACACCTCAAGGGGGCTCGACGGTGATTCTGGCATCCCAGCATAATTAAGGACCCCTGTATGTGCGGATTTTACTAAATTGAATACTCAATAGATGTAATAATTATGTTATGTAGACCTTTTATGATTTAGTTACGCCTTTTGCAGTTATCAATATTTAAAAGTTGATTTTCATCTTGTCTTCATTAGTAATAGCCCTGTGCCTGCGGCTCCCTGCCTCAGACTGTTTATCCTCCTGTTTTCTCTGTTCCTGTTTCCCATAGACTGTGCTGGACAATTACCCTTCCCATCATCCCCTGTGGCAGTTGCCTAGCTGTTCTTGTTGTTTTGCTGTTGTTCTTGCTTGTTTATTTGTGTCATTTGGGGACATTATTGTTTGAGTGGGAAAATGTTTCTGTGTCTCCCCAGTGCCTAACTGATTGCCTAACCAGTGTAGTGTCTTGTCTCTGTGCCTCCCCCCCTCCCTTTCCTTCTCCTTTACCTTTCTCTGCCATACAGTCCTGTTCAGAATAATTCTAAGTGCAAGATACATTTTGCCAGTGTAACGTTTAATCTAGCTAATAAAAATAAATGTTATTTTGAGAAGTCATTGTATTTATTCCAAGTTGCCTAGTATACAATCAAATTGTATTAGTCTGCCAGTGTTGCACCTATTCTTCCCCAATAGGGTCCAATGTTGCCATACCATAGAGCCAGTAAGGGAACCGTATTGGACCTATTCAGAATACCTTCATTTTAAACTCAGTAACAGTGTTTCTTAAAGGGTCAGTACTGCACCAGTTCCTAGTCAATTCAGATTGCCAGCACTAGGCCAATTAAGTGCCCATGTGCAAATGATACCGGTCCAATTAACGCACATAATTGGACCAATACAGTCATACTGGTCTGCCCGCATTGCACAAATTCTGGCAAAACAGTTTGTCAACATTGGTACAGTATTGGGCCTGGGAATAATTACTGGAATAATAATAATAATAATAATTATTATTATTATTATTATTTACTCTATAGTTTTTAATGTGCACTGTTTCTTTATGGCTGGATTTGTTATAGTGATGTTGACGTTGTTCCGTTGTCATTTTGTTTTTTAGAGTAGATTGTATTATACTGCTTGATGAACACCGTAAGTCACCTTGGATAAAGGCGTCTGCAATAATAATAAGAACTGTAATTCTGATAATATGTGACCTGGTCCTGCTGTGTGTACTTTGAATTGCTTGTGGGAATTATTTCATATCATTGCAGCCTTCCACAGTGAAAATAAACAGATTGTGTAAAAAGCAAACATGACCCATACCAGTTGTAGTTTAAACATTAGCTTGTTTTTGGAGATTTTTTTATGTTTGATATGGAAAGCCCAATAAGGAGAATACAAAGTACAAAATCTGGAGGTTTTTACAGAAACATTTTCCCACCGAAACAATAATGTCCCCAAATAATTAACGAGCAATAAAAGCAGCAAAACTAGAATTGTCCCGCTCAGTAGCGTGTACGTCTGCATGGCAATGGTAAATAAAGGTCTAGGGAAGGTGAGGAATATTTTTGGCTTACAGAAATCCCCCTGTAACAGCTGATCCATTCAACGGATATTTTGTGCAGCTTCAAAACTGCGGTTAAGGTCAATCAAGTTGCTGCCATTTTGGATTTCAGGTCTGATTGTTAGTCTGGTGGTTTAACTTTGGTGCCGGGAGAGCGTTTTTTTTTTTTTAATTCACTTGTAGGTATAAGAGTTCTTGGAACTGCAAACGCAAGTCAAAAAAGAAGTTACAAAGGCCAAGAGAGAGATAGAAATGAACACTGCTAAGGGGGCTAAAACCAATTCCAAAATGTTTGTCTAATATTATAAAAGCAAGATAACATTCAAAGAGGAGGTTAAATGTCTAAGAGATACAAATGGCAAAATCATAGACGAAGAAAAAAATAGCAAATATATTAAAGGATTACTATTCACAAGTTTTTACAAAGGCAAATACGGACAACATGCCCCACATGTCGACCTGTTCCTATCCAGTTTTAAATAACAAGCATAACAGAGGCAGAAGTTTTAAAGGGACTAGGAGCTCTTAAAATAAACAAATCCCCTGGGCCGGATGAGATCCTCTCAATAGTACTCAAATAAATGAAAGTTATTTACAAACTGCTAACCAAGATCATGCAACAGTCTCTTGACACAGGGGTTGTAAAAACAGACTGGAAAATTGCAAACGTAATACCGATCCACAAAAAGGGAGACAAAACCGAACCAGGTAACTACAGACCAATAAGCCTGACTTCTATTATATGTAAACTTATGGAAACTATAATAAGATCCAAAATGGAAAATTACCTATATGTTAACAGTATCCTAGGAAACAGTCAGCATGGTTTTAGGAAAGGGAGATCATGTCTAACCTGCTTGATTTTTTTGCAGATGCAACATCAATAATGGATAATTGCAAAGCATATTATTATTATTTATTTCTTAGCAGACACCCTTATCCAGGGCGACTTACAATTATTACAAGATATCATGTTATTTTAACATATAATTACATCATTTTTTTTTACACATTATTTTTACATACAATTACCCATTTAAACAGTTGGGTTTTTACTGGAGCAATCTAGGTAAAGTACCTTGCTCAAGGGTACAGCAGCAGTGTCCCCCACCTGGGATTGAACCCATAACCCTCTGATCAAGAGTCCAGAGCCCTAACCACTACTCCACACTGCTGCCCGATACCATATGACATAGTTTATTTAGCCTTCCAGAAAGCGTTTGACAACGTCCTGCATAACATTCAAACTGAACGCAGTAGGGATTCAAGGAAATGCATGCACATGGATTAGGGAGTGGTTAACATGTAGAAAACAGAAAGTACTGATTAAAGGAGAAACCTCAAAATGGAGCAAGGTAACCAGTGGTGTACCACAGGGATCAGTATTAGGTCCTCTGCTATTCCTAATCTACATTAATGATTTAGATTCTGGTATAGTAAGCAAACTTGTTAAATTTGCAGATGACACAAAAATAGGAGTGGCAAACACTGTTGCAGCACCAAAGGTCATTCAAAATGACCTAGACAGCATTCAGAACTGGGTAGACACATGGCAAATGACATTTAATAGAGAAAAGTGTAAGGTACTGCACGCAGGCAATAAAAATGTGCATTATATATATATATATCATATAGGAGATACTGAAATTGAAGAAGGAATCTATGAAAAAGACCTAGGAGTTTATGTTGACTCAGAAAGTCTTCATCTAGACAATGTGGGGAAGCTATAAAAAAAGGGCAACAAGATGCTCGTATATATTGTGAAAAGTGTCGAATTTAAATGGGAATTTTAATCGGAAGTAATGTTAAAACTTTACAATTCATTAGTAAGACCTCACCTAGAATATTGTGTTCAGTTCTGGTCACCTCGTTACAAAAAGGATATTGCTGCTCTAGAAAGAGTGCAAAGAAGAGCAACCAGAATTATCCTGTGTTTAAAAGGCATGTCGTATGCAGACAGGCTAAAATAATTGAATCTATTTAGTCTTGAACAAAGAAGACTACACAGTGATCTGATTCAAGCATTCAAAATTCTAAAAGGTATTGACAATGTCGACCCAGGGGACTTTTTCAAACTGAAAAAAGAAACAAGGACCAGGGGTCACAAATGGAGATTAGATAAAGGGGCATTCAGAACAGAAAATAGGAGGCACTTTCCCAGTAAACATGCTAACATTGGCCCTATGTTGGCCCAATGTCAGACGGTAAATTGGCACTATGTCAGAGCCCAACATTGGCACAACACTGTTTTGCTCATCGGCCCTACATTGGCCCAACAAAATTGGCCCAATGTTAAATACCAACATTGGCCCCATGTTGGCTAACTGTCAGACAGTACGTTGGCCCTATGTCATTAAACATTAGTAGTTTAATGGAGATTATTAGCTAATTAGGTCTTAAACATTTTTGTTACTCTCAGATTACCATCACAAATAAGTAAATATTTCAAAATTATTTTAAATGTTAACAGAATTATTTTTTACAAACTGCTTGACTTATTTGATTTGATCTATTTAGTATTAAGGTAAAAAAAAAATAAACACAAGTCTTGTAATCACACTTTTTTATTTAAGTTTCCATATTGTTTTTTGTGACCAAATGTTTTATTAGAAAAGCTTACAAAAAAAAACCTCCCAAGTTTTACTCATGAGATGCTGCAGCAGCCTCTGACCTCTGCCTCCGGCCTCCACTGCGGTCTTTGGCATATCCTCCGTGGCACTCTTTGTAAAAACATTAGCTCTTACAGCTCCTGAATAAGAAAACACATATATCTGTTATTCCACTTACACAAATGTTTTTGTAACAGGGCGAGCAGCCCTGTACATTGTTTTGTTTATATATTTTTAGATCGGGGTCTCCCCCTCCGCCCCTGTGCAGTGTATTGTGTATTTATTTTGTATTATTTTTATTGTATTATATTTATGACGGCGAAGCGCCGCCGTGTTATTGTTTTGTTTATTTTTAAAACGTGTCCTGGCAGAGGCGAGATCGGTGCTCGTCCTCTGCCAGAAGTGGAAAAACTCGTGCAGAAGGTGGCCATCTGTTATAAAAAGCCTGCAGCTCTCCAGCTCAAAGGGTGGGGTGTTTGAGAGGAGGAACGAGAGTGCGAGCGAGAGGAAACGAAAAGAAAGAAAAAAGATAACGGATCAGTGAAGGCTGTTGCCCAGCCTGACTGTGCATTTTGTGTTCGAGATTTGTTTTATTTAAACCTTTTATTTTGCTCTGCGAGCACAGTGTTTTTGTTTGACCATTTTATTTATTTTTGTTATTTAAAAATAAAAAGACGAGCCGTCTTTCTTACTTTAACTGCAGTCCCTGGTGTCAGTTTATTTTGTTCCTTCTTCTGCCGTGACGTCACCACCCAGCCACCCTGTCACACGTGGTGTCCTGCGTGGGATTGCAGTGCCTCCAGAACGCAGGCAGAAGTAGGTTACTGCAGTTTTTCATTTTTCCCGTTTTTTTTTTTTTTTTCCAATTTGTTTGTTTGTGGAGTGAAAAGGAGGAAGGAAAATAAGAGGAGAGAGGAGCAGAAAGCAGCAAAAGCGGCGGCAACAGCTGCCACCAGGGGTTGTTGTGGTAGATGAGTGGTGCCCTGGTTGTGGGGAGTTTGGGCACACCGTGGCCATCTGCCCCACCCAATACCAGGGAGAGGAGTGGATGACCCAGATGGTCGACTGGGTCTACCCGGAGCGAGAGGGGAGAGAGCGGAAGGTGAGGAGAAGGAGGCAGAGAGGGAACACGGACCTGGAGTGGGAGGGGCTCGAACGTCCTGCGCCTGAGTGGGAGGAGCCCGAACGTCCTGCGCCTGAGTGGGAGGAGCCCGAACGTCCACAGCCCAAGAGGGGGGAGTCGGTGCGTCCACAGCCCAAGAGGGGGGAGTCGGTGCGTCCACAGCCCAAGACGGGGAAGGCCGAAGGTCCACAATCAAGGTACACACCAGCAGAGGGAGAATACCTGCTGGTGCCACCTCCACCTCCATGGGAGGACTGTGTGTCGCTCCCACCTCCGCCAGCAGAGGGAGAGTTCCTGCTGGTTCCACCTCCGCCACCATGGGAGGACGACTTGTCGCTCCCACCACCACCAGCAGAGGGAGCATGCCTGCTGGTTCAGCCTTCGCCGCCTGAAGGGGAGGAGCCCCTGCCGCCTTCGCAGCCTGAAGGGGAGGAGCCCCTGCCGCCTGTGCAGCCTGAAGGGGAGGAGGCCCTGCCGCCCAGTTCGCTATCGCCCAAGGATGCCAGCCTCGCACCGCCCAAGGATGCCAGCCTCGCACCGCCCAAGGATGCCAGCCTCGCACCGCTCAGGGATGCCACGCCTGGATCGCCTGGGGCTGCCTGTGGCTCCGCATCGCCTGGGGCTGCCTGTGGCTCCGCATCGCCGGGGGCTGCCTGTGGCTCCGCATCGCCGGGGGCTGCCTGTGGCTCCGCATTGCCGGGGGCTGCCTGTGGCTCCGCATCGCCGGGGACTGCCTTTTGTTCCCCACAGGATACAGGGTACGAGGGAGAAGTGGAGCTCCCGCTGCCGCCTCCATGGCCAGGGGCTCCCCTCCCGAGTTCGCCTCCCGAGGGTCCGCTGCTGCTGCCGTCGCCTCCCGAGGGTCCGCTGCTGCTGCCGTCGCCTCCCGAGGGTCCGCTGCTGCTGCCGTCGCCTCCCGAGGGTCCGCTGCTGCTGCCGTCGCCTCCCGAGGGTCCGCTGCTGCTGCCGTCGCCTCCCGAGGGTCCGCTGCTGCTGCCGTCGCCTCCCGAGGGTCCGCTGCTGCTGCCGTCGCCTCCCGAGGGTCCGCTGCTGCTGCCGTCGCCTGGGGTCGCCAGGGATCCTGCTTCGCCTGGGGTCGCCAGGGATCCTGCTTCGCCTGGGGTCGCCAGGGATCCTGCTTCGCCTGGGGTCGCCAGGGATCCTGCTTCGCCTGGGGTCGCCAGGGATCCTGCTTCGCCTGGCGTCACTACACTATGGCCGGAGCCCCACGGAGGGGAACTGACGGCCATGAAGAAAGGGGGAAAGGTCAGGAGACCAGCTCCCCCAGCCGCACTTTCGCGGCCGGAGATCATGTGGTCAGAGCCCCACGGAGGGGAACTGCCGGCCATGAAGAAGGGGGGGGAGGTCAGGAGACCAGCTCCCCCAGCCGCACTTTCGCGGCAGGATAGAGTGTGGCGGGAGCCCCGGAAGAGGGAGCTGCCGGCCACGAAGAATTGGGGGGTGCCAGAGATTCCACCATGGCCACCCCCCAGAAACAACTTGCTTCCCCCTCTTCCGGGACTTTGAGACTGAGGGGGGAGGTGGCCGTTGGGGCCATGTGTGCGTTGCACAAGGGGGGGGATATGTAACAGGGCGAGCAGCCCTGTACATTGTTTTGTTTATTTATTTTTAGATCGGGGTCTCCCCCTCCGCCCCTGTGCAGTGTATTGTGTATTTATTTTGTATTATTTTTATTGTATTATATTTATGACGGCGAAGCGCCGCCGTGTTATTGTTTTGTTTATTTTTAAAATAGTGTCCTGGCAGAGGCGAGATCGGTGCTCGTCCTCTGCCAGGAGAAGTGGAAAAACTCGTGCAGAAGGTGGCCATCTCCCGAATTAATTAAGTGATTAATTTTGTTGCTAATCGGGAGATGGTCACCTGTTATAAAAAGCCTGCAGCTCTCCAGTTCAAAGGGTGGGGTGTTCGAGAGGAGGAACGAGAGTGCGAGCGAGAGGAAACGAAAAGAAAGAAAAAAAGATAACGGATCAGTGAAGGCTGTTGCCCAGCCTGACCGTGCATTTTGTGTTCGAGATTTGTTTTATTTAAACCTTTTATTTTGCTCTGCGAGCACAGTGTTTTTGTTTGACCATTTTATTTATTTTTGTTATTTAAAAATAAAAAGACGAGCCGTCTTTCTTAATTTAACTGCAGTCCCTGGTGTCAGTTTATTTTGTTCCTGCTTCTGCCGTGACGTCACCAACCAGCCACCCTGTCACAGTTTTTATGAAGTTAACTTTTTTAGTACTATTTCTCAAATATCTGTATTTTCAAGGGACAATTAGAAAAGCAAATAATGCTTAGTTCAAATGTTTCCACACGCTTGTCAGATAAGTATTTAATAATTGTGTCAATTAATCTAATTCACACAAAATATTGTAGAAACTGTCATTATATCATTTTCTTACAAGTGTGTGATACACTAATTTCACCAGGCCCCAGTGCTGTAAACCAGGATGCAAAGACGAGTCTGTTCAGCCACTTGGGAAGTGATGATATTAGAGTACATCACACCACAGAGTACCTTATGTGCTTATAAAAATGGGTTTACTAACTAAATTAAAAAGATGGTTTTGACATTTTGTTTGACTTATTTGATATAATATCCTTCTGTTCAATATTGACCTAAATACTTCTTATTTTTTAAATATTCCTTAAAATTTAAAGTAAAACATGATTGATACTAAATTGAACACTCATTGAAAGTACTTTAAATCTCTAAATTGTATGTAACTGTTGGTGCATTGTGACCCTGGAGATTGAAGTTTGATCTTTGGGTTAACCCCTAAGAGCCAGTGCTTTGTGGTGCAGCCTGGGGGGAAGTTTGCCTTTGGATTATGGCTTTATTTAAAATACTAATCTCATAATAAATTATATATATATTATATATATATATATATATATATATATATATATATATATATATATATATATATTATTTTTTAAAGAAAAAATTACTTACTGAAAATGATGTTCTTCAGAAGAAGATCCTTGAAAGCTCTTTTGACACCTCGTCCAACCCAGTTGAACTGTACAGCTAAATCATTGGATATTGTGATGCTCATCAGCCTCCAGGTAGTAGCTTTGAGGTTTCCACCTCCAATTACGGAAAGCATGCCAACCTGAAATAAAGGATGGATGTTTTTTCAGAAAATATGTTTACATGAGCAGGATTTAAAAGATGGCCATTAGTCTGAATTGTTGTACAATTTATTACACCCAGTCTACAAATGTAACCTGTTAAATTTAGCCAGTATTCTATTTATGAACTACACAGCTTTATTTAAAATAAATATAAATAATTCAACAATAGACAACCCTTAAAATGTGAAGTGCCTCATGGTGCACTTGTTAACAGGTTGGGTATGTAAGAAGAGTGCATTGTCAGTTTGGCTGGTCATGAATTCTGTCCCAACTTTGGCTGCTAGATTGATCATCTGGTCAGAAAAGCCCACAGGTGACACAAATTGAAAACATTACACTGTGAGGAAAGTGTAATTGAAGGGATTTTCAATTTCAATCAATTATCAGTCTCAGGGCAGCATTGCTATTACATATAATATTGCCCCCACAGAAATCCACGGTTACATTTCCTAAAATATGCAAAGAAAAAAGTAAATTTTCCGCAGTAAAGTCTTTTTTAATGAAAAACAGTGTAATACAGTGTTTTTATTAAATGTAAAACAAAGTAGCCTTTAGTTTCAGATCTTTAATTAGTAAACAAGCGTAATGTGTTGATCAAAATAAAAAACTAGAAAAGCACAACATCTATCACTACACACGTTTTGCAATAATAAAGCCGACTGCCCCAATGCCTCCCCTTGCTATCTGATCACCAAGTTACACGTCAATGTTTGTTTGAGAAACGGAGCATCTTCTAGCTAACACACACACCGACGAGTAAAAACAATATTTCAAATAACCAAATCAGTATACTGTATTTAGGAATATTTTTGTTTACCAAGCCAAAAAACATTATCCCTCAAAGCTTTGAAACATATCTGCACCATGGAAGCACATTGTTCTTAAAGTGTCACATCTCTCATTCATTGTACTGAAGAGCTTAGAAACAGACACTGATTGGCTGTGAAAATGAGCACTCAGACTCTGATCCAATCAGAAAGCATCTCTTTTGTTTCTATTACATACACAAGCGATCCCTTCTTATACCACATAACAAACTCGCAAGTTGTGATATAAATAAATAAATAATTTTCACCACATTTTGAATTGATTCTAAGCAATTGGATAAAATTTAAAATTCTGAGGGCGGAGGCTAATCCTGTGAATTTTTCCGCAATCGTGGAATCATGAAAACCTGGAGGGACTAATAATAACTGAACTTTTTCCAAAGAAATAAAATAGTCAATAAAAGGGTTACTTTTATTATATATATATAAAATATCAAAACACACTTACTAGATCTTTGCAGAATGATTCTGCTTCTAGTTTCTTTTCCAGGTTGTCCACTGCCACCATTGTACTAAGAGGAATCTGGACATCTTCTGGCAGTTGAAATTCTTCTTCTCTTGATCCAGCAGGGATGACGGTATTGAGAAGTCGAGTGTTTTGTGCTATTTGCATTTTTAGTTCCTCAAAGCACTCAAATACTTTCCTTTGAAAAGCTGAGAAGATTTGATGATACTTGATTAAATTTAAGGTACACATTTAGAGAATACATACCATTTTTCATTGGCAATTCACCATGCTACAACGCAATCTGAGGCACACTTAATTTTTAGGAAATATGTAATTTTTGTTTTGGTTCCAGGAACACATTTTTAAATATGTGTGTGCTAGACTTCAGAGCTTTAAAAGTGCACGACTCAAGTGAAAGTATAACATTCAGCTTGTTGTCCCTTAGACAAATCTTACATTCCTATGTGTTGAGTGATATGAATCCACACCTCTGAAAAATGATTACAAATTCAACAATTACCTGCTCTCGATGTGGTTTCAATATCTGTTTGAGAAGAGGATGGTCTTTGAAAATTTCGTATTGAAGACATGGGTGTCATCATCTGCAGTGGTGGAGTCTCAGTCATAGTCACAGTCTGGGGTAGAGGTGGGGGTGTGGGGGTCAGTGGCAGCTCCAGATTACTGGCTGGACGCTTTTTTGGATGTGAAGAGGGCTCCTGCTCATCTTCATCAGAAGAAACATAGGCCCTGTTTGGTCTTGAAATTAAATTATGACAATTAATCAATAACATTCAAACACCTTTTCAGCTAATAAACAAAGGGCCTCATTCACAAAAGGTCCTTATGCTTTAGTGTGTGCCTTATCCCCAAATAATGTGCATTTTAAGTCCTACTCATCAACATAGATATGCAATACAAAAAGGTAGTTTTTTCATTGCAAGCATTCATATCCAATATACAATACATATATACAGTACTCACAAAATAAATGTTGCTCTATATAATGAAGAGTGACATTTTATACAAAAATTACCTCCTTTTTCTTCTTTGCTGCTCTATATTTGTTTCATCTGCATCCGTTTGTAGGTCAGAACTGGCCTCAGATCATTTTAATTTAGCACGTGCAGCAGCATATGAATCTGTAATATGTGTGTCTATTATTACAATTAAGTGACACAAGGTTTGCAGTTCAAACATTGCAAAATGGTAGCAACACAATTTGATGCACAGTGATAATAAACATCACAGCAAAACTTTTAATACTTAATCATCTAAAAATAAGCTTTCCAAAACTGATAATTCAGTAGATATGATCCTTGGAATCAGCATCAGTAGTAATGTATTTTTGGTAACATCTTACACAATGTGGATATTTCACTAAATTATTGAGTTAGGCTATACTGAGAAGCAAAACTCTTCAAAGTAATGCAAGTCTCTAAATAAATCAGCCTATTTCATAAAATACCCAGCGTTAGCCCAGGAATTAGTGTACATCACATACCTGCTTCATACATGACTCTCACTTGATATGCTGGCCATGTGTTTTCGGGAGTCAGGCATGCCTGAACTGCCTTGACAGCAGACTTAAGCTGTGGCCAAAAGCATTTTGTAGAGCCATTAATCCAATTCCTTGGTACCACCTCAACTTCTAAAGTTTCACTAAATTCAACAATGGCAAACATTGCTTTTCCCTGCTTAAAATATGAAAATTATACAAATTAAAAAAGGACAGGCATTCCTTAACTACAACTCCCCCAGCCACAGCCAAAACATCCTTCACTGGTGCTGTGGCAAGTAAAGTTCCAGCATCTTTGGGCAGCAAAGGGTGTTCTGGATGCAATATTCTTAGTAGCTCAGACAGGGCATTTAATGTGATTTTATTTTTGGTAGCCCATTCACCTAATTTTACAGATAATCCCCAAATCAGTCACAACTCTGTCAAAACTCATGTCTTCATCACTTGTGTCATTAACCTCACACTCATGAGCAGACTCATCACAACAAGTGTCCAGTTGACTTGTGACTAATTGTGGTAGAGGGGTATCATGATCACATGTGCTCATTTCTAAGGGCAATGATGGAGTCTTTAAATCAACAGGCATGACCTGATCAATATCAAAGATATCAGCTACATCTCCAAGGCCAACATGTTTTGAATATGCTGTATTATTTGTAACATTGTGGTTTTGCTCATTATTTTGTTCTTCCACCATAATATCTGCAATTTGCTGATGTACCCTAGCATGGATTTTTCTGCGATTTGTCCAGTATGATTGCAGTTTTGAATGACTCATTGCTGTCTTTAACTTAAATGCATGCACCTGACATGAAGCAGCCTACCTAAATATCTGTAAAAGATAACAAATAACATGGTTAATTGGACATCTGAGAGATTCATGCTAATTCTGAACAAATAATCATAACTTTGTATGTATGTAACACTTCTCTGATAGGACATTGGATGGAATGAGGAGACTGATAGAACGTGTATCACTAGCTGTACTGTCAAATTCGCAAATCAGAGCTCACAGATTGCCTCTCTGTAGGCAGGACATAGAGGATCCAGTCGAGGCATACATTCCCTGCACACACACACATATTTATTTTCTTAAATTATTTTCTTAGTCCTATTTAAGTCAATGTGTTTTTTTTTTCTTAAAACACCAAATAGTTTAGCTAATAACGCTTAATGTTATTATTAAGTTGTTCTGAAAGTGTTGCAGAAATGTGTTTAGTTTTTTTTTTTTTTTTTAAGTGTTACTTACACCGCTTATAAAATAAATCAAGGCGATTTAAGGGCTCTAAATAAAATAACGCAAACCCAATTGCTTTCTAAATATTAGCCTATATAACAGCGATTTCTTTATGTAAATAACATTTTCATTAATCTTTGCAGGTATTTTGAATACAACGTTTTCACATTAGCAGGACAATGGGGACGGTGTTTAAATTCAAGGTTTATTTATTGAGAGAAAAAAAAAACTCCAGGGAGGGGCCAAAATCCACGCCAAAGCAATGCACTATTAATTAATCTCAAGTTTCTCAGTCTGTCTGTCCTTTCCTGCAACTCAGCCAGTGCTCTGCAGCCCCCGCTTCCCGCCTCAGAACGAGAGCAGCTTGGCGCGGGAAATCCCAGAGAGCAGCATTTTCATAGCAATTTCATAACGGAAAGTTACGTTTCACATCGTTTCGTTTTAGTTGTGGTTTTTTTTATGTAAAACACATGAAAAATAGTCCTTATGTTCAAATTAAAATGTACAAATTCTGTCAAAACAACTGTATAAACCAATGCAAAGTTCACAGTGCTACAGATCTGGAAAGAAAAGATTAGTCCGTTTATGAACAGCAAAATGGATATGAAAATACAGTAATAACTGTCAAATAAAAACGAAACATTTCTGCAACAGAATGTCATGGATGTTGCATATTAATTATTTTGTATAATTAGTAAACTTTTTTTTTATTTCTCAGTAAAGCACTATCACAAATTACGACATTATGAAAACACACGTTCAGAATCTGAACAGCGATTTTTATTTTCAAACGGTATGTTTAACTAATAAACATATAAGAACACTGAACTGTATAATGTTAAAAAATATATGTAGACCTTGCTAAGTTTTAATGCTCTGCAGAAGACCTGATCATGAAAAGAAATGTTCAACCTAGTGTTTAATAAAAAAAAATATCATCAGAAGAATTAAATTCCCAAAGAGAAAAATATTTCCCCTGTCAAAAATGTACTTCACAATATTACTGGTAATGTTCTCAATTGAGTTAAAAATAACCTATTCACGTCTTGATTTGCAATATCATCAAATTACAATATAGCCTATAATTACATTAAATATTGTAAATTATTTTATCAATCGCCAAAACAGCAGTGTAGTATTTAGAAATGTTTTTTTTTAAAGCGACTTCAGTCAATTCCATCCACTCTTATCAATTAGGCTACAGCACAGACACAGTAAATTAGTAATATATAAACAAACGAATATGTTTTAAATTAAGAATTTAAAATGATCCTTACCTGACACACTGCACTCTCCTCTGCACGTCAAACTGGCTGATCCGTGATCTGCCTGCAGATAAATGGCGCCTATTCCCGCTCATACCGCGCAAAGCATTGTAGATAATAAGTTTCAGCGCTGTGCAAGCCAACCTCGCCTTTTTCTTTGGAAAAAATGTGTGATCTTATTTTTTTCAAAAATTAATAGTACAATTGAAAAATTTGAAATTGTACTAACCCTTGTTACACATAAATTAACCCTAAACAAATTAACTGTCATGCGCGCGATTCCCTTGACCTTAGGAGCTCGATTACTTCAGAAAGACGCGCTTGTTTACATTATGTGTCAGCCGCCTGTATGTGTTGTCTGCCGGACTGCATCCTACCGTTCTCCTATGTTAATTTGTCATAAAATACCATGCAAATAAATTGCACAGTAAAATAAATTGCTGTATAATTATTTATAGTAAAGCTGAATTTTGTATTGTTTCCACAACGGAACAACCTCAGGCTGAAGTTAAGGTTTGGAAATATGGAGCTCGCTCCAGACAGCTCCGGCTGAATTTAAGCAATTGTAGTTTCATCAACTGTATGGATTGTAGTTTCATCGGCTGTCTCCAACGCTGGGCCAACGGTGTATGGATTGTAGTTTCATCGGCTGTCCCCAACGCTGGGTCAACTTCGCCAGCCAACGGCGACCGTCACCAACCATGCCAACCATAAGCCAATGTTGGCCCAACGCATACATGTTTACTGGGTTTTTACACAGAGAATTGTGAGTGTCTGGAACCAACTCCCCAGTAATGTCGTTGAAGCTGACACCCTGGGATCCTTCAAGAAGCTGCTTGATGAGATTCTGGGATCAATAAGCTACTAACAACCAAACGAGCAAGATGGGCTGAATGGCCTCCTCTCGTTTGTAAACTTTCTTATGTTCTTATAAAACTACTGGACAGTTACCACTCAAATTTGGCAAGATACTCTATCTAAGTAGTCTTTAGTGCCTTTTGTGGGTGGGGAGGTTTAAAAATGTGTATTTTAATAAAAATAAAGTCATTTTAAAAACAAGTGGTACGTCTGCGCAGTTGTTCGCTCCGGTAGTAATGTTTTTTTTTTTTCATGCACGCGCACTACAAACAGATCAGAACCACAGGGAAACAAATTCACCCTCAAGCCATTTTATTTTATTTAATAATAGTTGCTAAACATATACCAGGGCAGCAGTGTGGAGTAGTGGTTAGGGCTCTGGACTCTTGACCGGAGGGTTGTGGGTTTAATCCCCAGTGGGGGACATTGCTGTTGTACCCTTGAGCAAGGTACTTTACCTAGATTGCTCCAGTAAAAACCCAACTGTATAAATGGGTAATTGTATGTAAAAATAATGTGATATCTATATAATGTGAAATAATGTATAATGTGATATCTTGTAACAATTGTAAGTCACCCTGGATAAGGCCGTCTGCTAAGAAATAATAGCTAATAATAATACCCGCAGAAATATGTATGTCGGGAAGTATTGAGAGGAACGGCAGTTCCTCTTACAAGTCAGAAAAACTTGTTTGAAACTACCGCGTCTCTATACAACTCAAAGAGTTTAGCTGTTTTCACCATGTTGCAGCGGCAAAACTAAATCACTTCGAATTACCATCTGTACCAGTATCAAAAGTCTGAAACTTTCTTACCTCAAAATGTGAAAAAAAAAACATACATACCTCTTATACACAATGAGATATAAGTCGTCAAACTAAGGTAAAATTCTTCTTCTTCCTTCTACTTTTTGAGGGTGTGTAGCGATTATTCAAACAGAAAAGCTAAATAACTGGACATCCACCAATCATGTGATTCCACATGTTGGTCAACATCAAAACAAACCAGGGTGTGCAAGCAGTTTGATATCCACACCATTTATATTAAACAAATTATTTATGTTTTAAAACAGCACATATCGCAGGAAAAATAAAAAATAAAAAAATAAATATACTGTGGTTTGAACTTGCAAGAGCACACGACCTTAGCCCGCAGCGCCACTGCTGAAATATATTCATTTTTTAAGCTTACATCCAAGTCTAACCAGCTTAGATTTCCTGTCTGAAAATTTCTAGTATCCTGTTTGTTAGGGTAGATACCATAGAATGGAATTGCACACAAGAGTGGCATGTAGCTTCCTTGTCTAAATCTCTGAACTCTGATCAATTGTAGTTCCTCGTTTAATTAAAAATAAAGGAATAATTTATTTGGAAGAAATAAATGATTTAAACAAATACATAGAGGAATAAATACATTTATACATAAATATTTTTAAATAAATAAACGTAGAAATGACATGTTTATATTATAAATGTATAAATAAATTAATAAATAGCAAGCTAGAAAACTACATGTCATATTAATTGATTTGGCTGATGCGTTTATCCACAGCAATTGACATTTATATACCTATAGAAAAAGTACAATTTTTTCATGTAAAAAAAAAAAAAAAAATGGCAAGTTGCCTAAAATTAATCGCGCATCAAAGAAAGTCACCGAGGTTGAAACATTTAATGGTAGCTACTGAGTCAACATTTACATTGTAACGTTTAAAACAATCTTTTAAAATGTAACAAACAAGGGTCACTTAAATGTGTTGGCTGAAAAAAGTAACGAGCAGACAAAACTCATTAAAACTAAACAAGTTTGAATGACAAATTCGGCAACATTGTCGAGTTTTGTAAACATTTAAAACTTGTATACAGTAATTAAACGGATTGTGTTGTATAGCGTTATGCTGACTTTGAAAAACAAAATGTTAAAAACAGAGTTTAGTGCAAGTGACAAAACCGTTTTTCTTTACACACACTAAATTATATATGACGCGCACGCAAGAATGCTCTCTCAAACACGCGCGCACACACACACACTTTTTTTATTTATTATTATTTATTTCTTAGCAGACGCCCTTATCCAGGGCGACTTACAATCGTAAGCAAATACATTTCAAGTGTTACAGTACAAGTAATAATACAAAAAAAGCAAGATAAATACAAGATAAATACAATTCAATAATACAGCAGATAACAGTGATAGTTACATCAGGATATGATTAACTACAAAATACTACAGATTAAACACTTGGCAGATTACAGTACTCTGAAGTACATGATTAAAGGCAGTAAAATAAGGGGCAGATAAGAGCAAATAAAGCGCATTTAAGGAAGGGTGATAGTGTCCCAGGGGAAAAACAGAGGAGTTCTACAGGTGCTGTCTGAAGAGGTGAGTCTTAAAGAGGCGCCGGAATGTGGTCAGGGACTGGGCAGTCCTGACATCTGTAGGAAGGTCATTCCACCACTGCGGAGCGAGGGTGGAGAAGGAGCAGGCTCTGGAGGCAGGGGAGCGTAGAGGAGGTAGTGCAGGCGGAGCGGAGAGGTCAAGTGGGGGTGTAGGGAGAGATGAGGGTCTGGAGGTAGCTGGGTGCAGTCTGGTCAAGGCATCTGTAGGCTAGTACAAGAGTCTTGAACTGGATGCGAGCGGTGATTGGGAGCCAGTGGAGTGAGCGGAGTAGTGGAGTTGCGTGGGAGAAGCGAGGCAGCGAGAACACCAGGCGGGCAGCGGAGTTCTGGATGAGCTGGAGCGGACGGGTGGCAGACGCAGGGAGGCCAGCCAGGAGGGAGTTGCAGTAGTCTAGGTGGGAGAGTACCAAGGCCTGGACCAGGAGCTGGGTGGCGTAGTTGGTGAGGAAGGGTCGGATTCTTCGGATGTTGCTCAGGAAGAATCGGCAAGTGCGTGCCAGAGTGGAGATGTGCTGGGAATAAGAGAGGCAGGGGTCCAGGGTGACTCCGAGGTTCTTAGCAGAGGAAGAGGGAGAGAGTGTGGTAGATTCCAGAGGAACAGAGATAGAGAGATCAGAGGAGGAGGAGGGAAAGAAAAGGAGGTCAGATTTAGAGAGGTTGAGTTTGAGTCACACACGCACACGCACACACACTCACATGCACACACACACACGCACACGCACACATGCACGCACGCACACACACTCATACACACACACACACTCACACACACACACACAGACAGGTGCACACACGCACACACACACTCACTCACACACGCACACGCACACACACACTCACACGCACACACACACTCACACACGCACACACTCACACACGCACACACTCACACACACACGCACACACTCACACACACACGCACACATGCACACACGCACGCACGCTCACACACTCATACACACACACACACACAGACAGGCGCACGCACGCACACACACACTCACTCACACACGCACACACACACACACACATAGACACACACAAACACACACACAAATTATCTGGCCCGTGAGAAGAAAACTAGTTATTTGTTGAAGGCCAGCATGGGCAGCAGTGTGGAGTAGTGGGTAGGGCTCAGGGCTCTGGACTTGACCAGAGGGTCGTGGGTTCAGTCCCAGATGGGGGACACTGCTGCTGTACTAAAATAAATAATAATAATCGTACATCTTGTTACAGTTGCAACACTCGTGGTTTGTCTTTGTTGTATAAAAACCTGTCCATATGCAGAAAATGCTTGTGCTGCATCCGCAGAGTTTGGTGGAATTGTCAAAAAACAGTGTGCAATTTTTGCCATGTTTCGGAATCTGATTTCATACCTCAGCCAGAAATCAACAATATTTACATTTTTCACAGTAGGCAGTCAAATACGTGAAATCATGAATTTTCCGTGGCCTTATACAACGAGACACTAGTGATCTGTCGCTTGCAGCATCTGTGGAGTAGCAGTTAGAGCACTTTGTTCTTGACTGGACGTTTGTGAGTTCAATCACATGTGGGTGACATATTGCTGCTTTATCTAGATTGGTCCAGTAAAAAACCTGACTGTATAAATGGGTAATTGTATGTCACAATTGTAAGTTGGCCTGGATAAGTGTGTCTGCTAATAATAATAATAATAATAATAATAATAATAATAATAATAATAATAATAATAATAATAATAATATGCGTGTTTGGTTGGTACTTGGATGGGAGACTGCCTGGCAATACCAGTTACTTTTCTTTGAAGTTTTACTTGTATTATTAACAAATAGAAGATTAAACAGCAAAAATGAGCTGATTTACTTCTAATTTATTGAAATGGACCGCAAAGGGTATTAATCGCTATTGAAATAGTTGCATAAGAGAAGTTATAAATATATTTATTTCACACCTACACTCGCTGTTTTAATTGCATTTGGATCATTCCAGACACCACCTGATATGTGAGCGCAACAAACTCAGCAATGCATTGATCATTAATACATTTTAAAAACACAAAACATCAAAGTCACAGCATGCATTATATTCGGGCCGGGACATTTCAATTTGATGAGAATAAGCAGAGTGTGACATTAACAGAAGTGACATTAAATTTGACTGTGTGATGGCTACGTCTGTCTTCTTTTCATACATTTACACTGTAAAACACAAGGCTGAAGTTGGCTTATTCGCCAGCTTCTTATTCGCAAGCTTTTAAGTGCATAAATGTATTTGTCTACGTTGAAGAAGTAACCTTGCATTTAAAGGATTAAATCACTTTGGGCCGCCGATTTCTCTGCAGGTACCTGAAGAGAGGCAACCCTCCTACAAGCCCCACTTGTATTTAGCCTGGCCCAATGTGGTTTACTGGGGAAGAACAGTGGGTAAATATGCCACATATGCCAATTGCTCAACTTCTTATTCGCTCTTTATGTATCTACGTTGAATAAGTAGCTTTGCATTTAATGGGTTAAATCACGTTGGATCGCTGATTTCTCTGCAGGTACCCAGCGAGGGGCACCCCCTCTGCAAGCTACACCTGTATTTAGCCCGGCCCAACATGGTTTACTGGGGCAGAACAGCGGGTACACTTGCTACATATGCCAATCGCTCAGCTTCTTATTCGCTGTTTATGTATCTACGTTGAATAAGTAGCCTTGCATTTAATGGATTAAATTACGTTGGGCCACTGATTTCTCTGCAGGTACCCAGAGAGGGACACCCACTCTGTAAGCTACACCTGTATTTAGCCTGGCCCAACGTGGTTTACTGGGGCAGAACAGAGGGCAAACATGCCGCATATGCCAATTGCACAGCTTCTTCGCTGGAAAAAGCCTTGCATTTAAAGGGTTAAATCACTTTGTGCCGTCGATTTCTGTACTTATTCAACGTAGATACATAAAGAGCGAATAGGAAGCTGAGCGATTGGCATATATGGCATGTTTGCCTGCTGTTCTGCCCCAGTAAACCACATTGGGCCAGCCTAAATACAGGTGTAGCTTACAGAGTGGGTGTCCCTCTCTGGGTACCTGCAGAGAAATCAGTGGCCCAACGTGATTTAACCCATTAAATGCAAGGCTACTTATTCAACGTAGATACATAAACAGCGAATAAGAAGCTGAGCGATTGGCATATGTAGCAAGTGTACCCGCTGTTCTGCCCCAGTAAACCATGTTGGGCCAGGCTAAATACAAGTAGGGCTTGCAGAGGGTTTGCCCCTTGTCAGGTACCGGCAGAGAAATCGGTGGCCCAAAGTGATTTAACCAGTTAAATTCAAGGCTACTTCTTCAACGTAGACAAGTACATTTATGCACTAATAGCCAGCGAATAAGAAGCTGAGTGAATGAGAAGTTGGCGAATAAGAAGCCAACTTCAGCCTCGTCTGTAAAACCACAGACGTGTGAAACGTTTGTATGTAAATGGAATGTGTGTATAGTAAAAAAAGTGCTCTTTTCCTAAACAGCAGTGTTTATACCTCATTATACCTGGACTCTTGACCGGAGGGTTGTGGGTTCAATCCCGGGTGAGGGACACTGCTGTTGTACCCTTGAGCAAGGTATTTTACCTTGATTCGGTATAAACAACTGGATAAATTGGTAATTGTATGTAAACATAATGTGATATAATTGTGACAATTGTAAGTTGCCCTGGATAAGGGTGTCTGCTAAAAAATAAATAATAATAATTTAAATACAATCTGCTGAACTATTTGCATTTGACTTGGTATTTGTATATTCTGAAATATAAGAATTTGCATTTGAATTTCAAATCATGGGAAAGCTTAAAAAATATTTCAATTTTAAACACTTTTCAATAATAATGCTCATAATAAAGTAGAGAGACTTCTCAGTATTGCTGGTAAAGTTGATCAACCTGAAAGATGCAAACTGAAGGACACTTTTGAGAACTTCATGTTTATTAAACATAACAATCAAAACAAGTAAAAAGAATAATTGTGTAATGCACACATATATAAATATGTGGAAGCGACATCGTGTGAGAAGTACAAGTGGACAAGTACAACGCAGTTAGAAGCAGAAAGGAGGAATTACATCTTTAAATTTGGAGTTCTTTAATCAGAAAACATTGCAGCTTAAAGCCTTGCAGCTGCGTGTATTTTTCTGATAAGCTGAAACTCGGAGCAGCTGATTCAAATCCTGCGGCGTTCTGGGACACGGGGGAGGAGCGGAGCACGCAGCACAAAAACAAACAAAGGCAGACAGGCTTCCCAGTGACAGCGTGTGGAAGCGACATCGTGTGAGAAGTACGAGTGGACAAGTACAACGTAGTTAGAAGCAGTTTGAAAGCAGGTTGACAGTTGCAGAAGCTACACTAAACTAAAGAAAAAAAAAAAAAAGGTCTTCAAGCCAGTAATCTGTGACAACTGCATGATGTGGGAAATCTGAGAAAACCCAACAGAGCTCAACCAAGTTTGTGTAAAGTGCCGCACGATCCAGGACTTGCTTCAGCGATTAAGCCTGCTAGAAAAGGAGCTGGAGGAAATGAGACAGCAACAGGAGCTTGAGGAGCTGACACACCCACAATTCATGGAAGTCTGCACCCCTAGCAGACTGAAAGCCACCAGGGAGATGGAAGAGAGTCGAAACAGCTGGGTTCAAATAGGCAGAAGCAGGGAAAAAAAGAAACTTCGTCAAATACAACCACCAGAAATCCAGACAGCCAACAAATTTGAACCACTTCAACATTTAGATGACCAAAACCAACATCAAGAGAATGAAAGAAACAACACCCAGGACCCTATAAACAGTGCTGGCCAGGCAGCAAAAAGAAGGGAGGTCATGATTGTTGGGGACTCCATACTGAGAAACACAGCAAGTTCAGTTCGCAGTTTGGACCCCCTTACTACAACAGTG
This sequence comes from Acipenser ruthenus, assembly GCF_902713425.1. NCBI lineage: Eukaryota > Metazoa > Chordata > Actinopteri > Acipenseriformes > Acipenseridae > Acipenser > Acipenser ruthenus. The sequence continues at coordinate 13,232,975 of NC_081211.1, forward strand.
TACTGCCTTCCAGGAGCCTCAGTCAAGCACATCACTGAGAATGTGGACAGGCTCCTAGAACGAACAGGAGACGACCCGGTAGTAGTCGTCCACATTGGTACAAACAACATTGGTAGAGACAGGCCAAGATCCCTGCAAAACAAATTCAGAGAGCTAGGAAGGAAATTAAAAGACAAGACCAAAACTGTGGTATTTTCTGGGATACTGCCGGCGCCTTGCAAAGGACCATATGGACAGCTGGAAATACAAAATCAAAATGCATGGCTGAAATCGTGGTGCACACAGGAAGGCTTCACCTTTCTTGAACATTGGAGCACTTTCTACAACAAGGACTATCTATACAGGTGGGACGGACTGCACTTAAACAGAAAGGGAACCAATCTACTCAGAGAAAGGATCCTTCAGACGGTCCAGAAGCATTTAAACTAGAAAGGAAGGGGGGAGAAAACAAAAAAAACAGAAGGGAGACCACATCAAAACAAGGGCAACAACTCAGGTAAGACCACTATTAAATGTATTTATCTTAATGCTAGAAGTCTCAGAAACAAAATGTTAGAACTTGAAGCTACTGCACTAACAAGTAACTACGATGTGATAGGTGTTACAGAAACTTGGTTGTCTGAGAGTGATGGAGACGAATATAATATTAGTGGGTACACACTATATAGGAAAGACAGGCAGGACAGAAGAGGCGGAGGGGTAGCGCTATACATAAGAAATAGTCTTGAAGCCCAGGTGTTAAATCAGGACAAAGAAAACAATGCAGAATCAATATGGGTCAGAATAATGGACACAAATTCAAAGGGCATAATAATAGGAGCATGCTATAGACCGCCAAATTCAGACGCTGAGCAAAATAATCTGTTGTACAATGACATTCGAAATGCGTGTAGAAAAGGAGAAGCCATACTAATGGGGGATTTCAACTTCCCCCGTATAAAATGGGAAAACCCGATGGGGGGCACGACGGACGAAATTGAAATGGTGGAAATGACAAATGACTGCTTCCTAACGCAATTTGTCAAGGCACCGACTAGAGGAGAGGCATGCCTTGACTTAGTCTTTTCAAATAATGAAGACAGAATAACTAAAACAGAGGTCAGAGAGCCATTGGCAAACTCAGACCACAACATGGTCTCATTTGAAATATTTTTTAAAACCCCAAAAGTAATGACTAAAGCTAAGGTTTACAATTTTAGAAAAGCAAACTACGAAGGTATGAAACAGAGACTAATAGAAGTAGATTGGAGTAAAATAGAGAAAACATCCACAGAAAAAGGATGGCTGTTTTTTAAAAATTTAGTACTAGAGGCACAAAACAATTACATCCCAAAAGTAGACAAATCTAAATCTAAAACAAAATGGCCAAAATGGTTTAATAGATCAATTAAAAAAAATGTTCAGCGAAAAAAGGCACTTTACAGAGCGTTTAAAAGGGACCAAAAACAAAGCACACAGAAAGAGTACTTGGAACTGCAAACACAAGTCAAAAAGGAAGTTAGAAAGGCCAAGAGAGAGATAGAAATCAATATTGCTAAGGGGTCTAATACCAATTCCAAAATGTTTTTCCAATATTATAACAGCAAGAGAACATTCAAAGAGGAGGTTAAATGTCTAAGAGATACACATGGGAAAATCATAGACGAAGAAAAAAAAAATAGCAAATATATTAAATGATTACTTTTCACAGGTTTTTACAAAGGAGGACGCAGACAACGTGCCCCACATGTCGACCTGTTCCTATCCAGTTTTAAATAACTTTAGAATAACAGAGGCAGAAGTGTTAAAGGGAATAGGAGCTCTTAAAATAAACAAATCCCCTGGGCCGGATGAGATCCTCCCAATAGTACTCAAAGAAGTTAAAGAAGTTATTTACAAACCGCTAACCAAGATCATGCAACAGTCTCTTGACACAGGGGTTGTACGGATGCAACCCCGGCTCCCTGAAAGAGAAAATAACCATCAAGCCGTGAGGTCGCTCCGGAAGCCTTCACGGCGTGAAGAGCAAAAGAGGAAGAGAGTACCTGCACACTGCGTATAGTAAGCTCCCAGGGGGGCGGGCTTACACGTCAGCTCGCACAGAGGCCTATCGGCAGCTGTGCTATAAAGCTCTGCCAATCCCTACTGCCTGACGGCAATATCCCATACTTGATGGTTATTTTCTCTTTCAGGGAACCGGGGTTGCATCCGCAACCTATCGTTTTGTGTGGGTGATTTTCTCTTTAAGTTCAATCAAGTTGCTGCCGTTTTGGATTTCAGGTCTGATTGGTAGGCTGATTTTTTTTTTTCTACAAATGTTGTGCAATTCTGTCAAATATTTTTTGACTTACAGTACTTTTTAAAAACAGATGGTTTAACTTTGGTGCCCGGGAGAGAGTTTTTTTTATTATTATTATTCACTTGTAGGTATAAGAGTACTTGGAACTGCAAACGCAAGTCAAAAAGGAAGTTAGAAGAGAGATAGAAATGAACACTGCTAAGGGGTCTAATACCAATTCCAAAATGTTTTTCTAATATTATAACAGCAAGATAACATTCAAACAGGAGGTTAAATGTCTAAGAGATACACATGGGAAAATCATAGACGAAGAAAAAAAAAATAGCAAATATATTAAATGATTACTTTTTACAGGTTTTTACAAAGGAGGACGCAGACAACGTGCCCCACATGTCGACCTGTTCCTATCCAGTTTTAAATAACTTTAGAATAACAGAGGCAGAAGTGTTAAAGGGAATAGGAGCTCTTAAAATAAACAAATCCCCTGGGCCGGATGAGATCCTCCCAATAGTACTCAAAGAAGTGAAAGAAGTTATTTACAAACCGCTAACCAAGATCATGCAACAGTCTCTTGACACAGGGGTTGTACCGACTGACTGGAGAATTGCAAACGTAATACCGATCCACAAAAAGGGAGACAAAACCAAACCAGGTAACTACAGACCAATAAGCCTGACTTCTATTATATGTAAACTTATGAAAACTATAATAAGATCCAAAATGGAAAATTATCTATATGGTAACAGAATCCTGGGAGACAGTCAGCATGGTTTTAGGAAAGGGAGATCATGTCTAACTAACCTGCTTGATTTTTTTGAAGATGCAACATCGACAATGGATAATTGCAAAGCATATGACATGGTTTATTTAGCCTTCCAGAAAGCTTTTGACAAAGCTTCAAGGATATGCATGCACATGGATTAGGGAGTGGTTAACATGTAGAAAACAGAAAGTACTGATTAGAGGAGAAACCTCTGGTATTACTGTACCAGAATCTAAATCATTAATGATTTAGATTCTGGTATAGTAAGCAAACCTGTTAAATTTGCAGATGACACAAAAATAGGAGTGGCAAACACTGTTGCAGCAGCAAAGGTCATTCAAAATGATCTAGACAGCATTCAGAACTGAGCAGACACATGGCAAATGACATTTAATTGAGAAAAGTGTAAGGTACTGCATGCAGGCAATAAAAATGTGCATTATAAATATCATATGGGAGATACTGAAACTGAAGAAGGAATCTATGAAAAAGACCTAGGAGTTTATGTTGACTCAGAAAGTCTTCATCTAGACAATGTGGGGAAGCTATAAAAAAAGGCCAACAAGATGCTCGGATATATTGTGAAAAGTGTCAAATTTAAATCAAGGGAAGTAATGTTAAAACTTTACAATGCATTAGTAAGACCTCACCTAGAATATTGTGTTCAGTTCTGGTCACCTCGTTACAAAAAGGATATTGCTGCTTTAGAAAGAGTGCAAACAAGAGCAACCAGAATTATCCCGGGTTTAAAAGGCATGTCGTACGCAGACAGGCTAAAAGAATTGAATCTATTCAGTCTTGAACAAAGAAGACTATGCGGTGATCTGGTTCAAGCATTCAAAATCCTAAAAGATATAGACAATGTCCACCCAGGGGACTTTCAACCTGAAAAAGGAAACAAGGACCAGGGGTCACAAATGGAGATTAGATAAAGGGGCATTCAGAAAAGAAAATTGGAGGCACTTTTTTACACAGAGAATTGTGAGGGTCTGGAACCAACTCTCCAGTAATGTTGTTGAAGCTGACACCCTGGGATCCTTCAAGAAGCTGCTTGATGAGATTCTGGGATCAATAAGCTACTAACAACCAAACGAGCAAGATGGGCCGAATGGCCCCCTGTCGTTTTTAAAGTTTCTTATGTTCTTATAAAATTACTGGACAGTTACCACTCAAATTTGGCAAGATACTGTATCTAAGTAGTCTTTATTGTCTTTTGTGGGTGGGGAGGTTTAAAAATGTGTATTTTAATAAAAACAAAGTCATTTTAAAAATAAGTGGTATTTCTGCGCAGTTGTTCGCTCCGGTAGTAATGTTTTTTTTCATGCATGCGCACTACAAACAGATCAGAACCACAGGCAAACAAATTCACCCTCAAGCCAGTTCTTTTTTATTTAATAAAAGTTGCTAAACGTATACTAACATAAACATGTATACCAACACAAACACGAGGCACTGGCTTCATTTTCACAATATTATATTAATTTAGTTAGTACACAGAAATATGTGTGTCTGGAAGTATTTAGTTTACAGCGTGCACTGTAAATATTTCGCATTGTGTTCAAAATCTATTTCTGCAGTCTGACCAACCACATCCAATTCTTTTTAAAGCATAAAAACGTATTGCTGTGTTACTGTGTTCTTAATAACTGTAATTCTGATAATATGTGACCTGGTCCTGCTGTGTGTACTTTGAATTGCTTGTGGGAATTATTTCACATCATTGCAGCCTTCCACAGTGAAAATAAACAGCTTGTGTAAAAAGCAAACATGACTCATACCAGTTGTAGTTTAAACATCAGCTTGTTTTTGGAGATTTTTTATGTTTGATATGGAAAGCTAAATAAGGAGAATAGAAAGTACAAATTCCGGAGGTTTTTACAGAAACATTTTCACATCCAAACAATAATATCCCCAAATGACACAATTAAATTAACGAGCAATAATAACAGCAAAACTAGAATTGTCCCGCTCAGTAGCGTGTACGTCTGCATGGCAATGGTAAATAACGGTCTAGGGAAGGTGAGGAATCTTTTTGTCTTACAGAAATCCCCCCGAAACAGCTGATCCATTCAACGGATCCGTAAACAAAGCAAAAGCACAAGGAATATATACTGCAATATATACAGTCTTGACAATCTTGTACTAATTATGGCAGGATGATACCCGGGAAGGAGCAGTTGGCACAGCACACAGTGATGATTACAGACCATCTTCAGCGGCTGGATTTGAAGGTCAATTCAGAGAAGAGCCGCCTCGTGCCGAGCCACAGACCGAGTTCTTGGGTCTGCATCTGGACTCAGTGTCCATGGAAGCGACCCTGTCGACACAAAGAGTTGCCTCGATGGAGCGGTGTCTCTCCCTATTCAGGTTGAGAGAAACAGTCAGCATGGAGCTGTGTCAGCGCATGCTGGGATTGATGGCTGCCGCCTCGCAAGCCCTCCCTTTCAGCTTACTACACCAGAGACCTGTGCAGGCCTGGTTCAATGCCTTCACGTTGCATCCGCGGAGAGACAAACACCGCAGGTTGAAGGTATCCCAAACCTGTTGGGAAGCGTTACGCTGATGGAAAGTTCTGTCCAACATCCGCCAGGGCGTACGCTTGGGTCCCATCTTCCGCAGGGAAGTCATCACGACCGATGCTTCCAACCAAGGTTGGAGAGCAGTCTGGAATGGGACAGGGACCCGTGGAGTGTGGTCAGGGCCCGGAAGGTCAGCCCACATCAATGCTTTGGAACTCAGAGCGGTGAACCTCGCCCTTTGGCACTTGCCAGTACTTCTAGGCAAGCACGTGTTAGTGCGGTCAGACAACACCACGGTTGTGGCGTATATCAACCGCCAGGGTGGCTTGCGGTCCCCTGGTCTTCACCGGATGCTAACACGGATGTTGCTATGGGCACGACCATGTTTAACCTCTGTGTGTGCGGTCCACCTACCAGGCAGAGTCAATTACGCAGTGGATCTCCAATCGAGAGGAGGCCCTCTTGCGGGCGAAGGGCACCTTCACCCTCAGGTGGTAAAGCGCATCTGGGAATGGTTCGGCACAGCGCAAGTAGATCTCTTCGTTTTACGAGAGACCACGCACTGCCCCCTATGGTTCTCGGTGAAGGACCTCGACAGCCCCCTAGGAGTCGATGCACTGGCTCACGAATGGCCACCAGGGCTCCTATATGCATTTCCACCGATTCCGATGCTCCCCTCCTTCTTAGAGAAGGTCAAGGTAGAGCAAGCAACAGTGATTCTGATCGCTCCTCGGTGGCCTTGGAGAATATGGTTCCTGAGTCTAGTACAGTTGTTGCACAGTCGCCCGATGGAGCTCCCTCTACGAGCGGACCTGTTGTCCCAAGCCCAAGGAGGGCTATGGCACCCCAACCCCAAGCTCATGCAGCTATGGGCTTGGCCCCTGAGCGGTAGCGCCTGTCAGCCTTAGGGCTTTCGACGGCGGTGATTTCGACCATTCAGAGTGTCAGAACACCCTCTACTAGGTCGCAATATACGTATAAATGGCAGTTGTTTCAAGGTTGGTGTCTGGCTGAGGGCCATGACCCAATATCCTGCCCTATGGCAGTGATATTACAGTTTCTACAGAAACTGCTAAATGAAGGGAAATCTCCCTCTACATTTAAGGGGTATTTAGCCGCCATATCGGCTTGCCATGTACGCATTGATGGGTTATCACCAGGTTGCCATTTTCTGGCATCTCAGTTCCTGAAAGGTGCAAGATGCTTGCGACCTCCAAGGACGACCAGTTTACCGTCATGGAGCCTTGACGTGGTGTTGGAAGCCCTTACCAAGGCACCGTTCGAGCCTCTCCACAGCATGGATATGAAGCTCGTGTCCATAAAAACCGCGTTTTTGCTATCTGTGGTATCAGCCAAACGTGTGGGCGAGTTACATGCACTTTCAGTGCATTCATCATGTAATCGTTTCGCAGGAGACGGTTCTAAGGTCTCGATGCGTCCAAATCCGGCCTTTTTACCCAAGGTCATATCCTTGTTTCATATGAACCAACCAGTCGAGTTGATGGCGTTCCATCCTCCTCCTTTTTCTTCCCCAGAGGAAGAACGGTTACACATGCTCTGCCCTATGCGGGCATTGCGGTGTTATATTGACCGTACAATGACTGTGAGGCAAACAGAACAGTTGTTCATATGCCAAGGTTCTAGGACTTTGGGTCAGCCGTTGTCTAAACAACGCCTTTCCCATTGGATAGTGGATGCTATTAAATTAGCATATGAATCTGCAGGCCTTCCGCCACCAGGGCAGTTGAAGGCGCATTCTACTAGGAATATGGTGACATCCTGGGCCCTTTTTAAAGGGGTGCCGGTGTCTGACATTTGCGCTGCAGCCAGTTAGGTTACACCGCATACTTTTATGAGGTTCTATCATTTAAACGTACTGGAATCCTCTGCTTCATCATTTGGAGCATCCGTGTTACACTCTATGATGCCCTAGTTGGCGGTCATGTTGAGTATTGTCACGATATGGTGTTGATTCCATCTTAGGACAAGTGTCATTTCGAGCGTAGACGCTGAGGCACTGCTCCACATATGCGTAGATGTATTGCCTACGCAGCTGTACGTAAGTCTGTCCTACTGCCGAGAATACTCCATCGCGACGGCTTGGGTACACTGTTCCCATACCTTGATGGTTATTTTTGACTTGAAAGAGAACGATAGGTTGCGGATGCAACCCCGGCTCCCTAAAAGAGAAAATAACCATCAAGCCGCGAGGTCGCTCCGGAAGCCTTCACGGCGTGAAGAGCAAAAGAGGAAGAGAGTACCTGCACACTGCGTATAGTAAGCTCCCAGGGGGGCGGGCTTACACGTCAGCTCGCACAGAGGCCTATCGGCAGCTGTGCTATAAAGCTCTGCCAATCCCTACTGCCTGACGGCAATATCCCATACTTGATGGTTATTTTCTCTTTCAGGGAACCGGGGTTGCATCCGCAACCTATCGTTTTGTGTGGGTGATTTTCTCTTTAAGTTCAATCAAGTTGCTGCCGTTTTGGATTTCAGGTCTGATTGGTAGGCTGATTTTTTTTTTTCTACAAATGTTGTGCAATTCTGTCAAATATTTTTTGACTTACAGTACTTTTTAAAAACAGATGGTTTAACTTTGGTGCCCGGGAGAGAGTATTTTTTATTATTATTATTCACTTGTAGGTATAAGAGTACTTGGAACTGCAAACGCAAGTCAAAAAGGAAATTAGAAGAGAGATAGAAATGAACACTGCTAAGGGGTCTAATACCAATTCCAAAATGTTTTTCTAATATTATAACAGCAAGATAACATTCAAACAGGAGGTTAAATGTCTAAGAGATACACATGGGAAAATCATAGACGAAGAAAAAAAAAATAGCAAATATATTAAATGATTACTTTTCACAGGTTTTTACAAAGGAGGACGCAGACAACGTGGCCCACATGTCGACCTGTTCCTATCTAGTTTTAAATAACTTTAGAATAACAGAGGCAGAAGTGTTAAAGGGAATAGGAGCTCTTAAAATAAACAAATCCCCTGGGCCGGATGAGATCCTCCCAATAGTACTCAAAGAAATGAAAGAAGTTATTTACAAACCGCTAACCAAGATCATGCAACAGTCTCTTGACACAGGGGTTGTACCGACTGACTGGAGAATTGCAAACGTAATACCGATCCACAAAAAGGGAGACAAAACCGAACCAGGTAACTACAGACCAATAAGCCTGAATTCTATTATATGTAAACTTATGAAAACTATAATAAGATCCAAAATGGAAAATTATCTATATGGTAACAGAATCCTGGGAGACAGTCAGCATGGTTTTAGGAAAGGGAGATCATGTCTAACTAACCTGCTTGATTTTTTTGAAGATGCAACATCGACAATGGATAATTGCAAAGCATATGACATGGTTTATTTAGCCTTCCAGAAAGCTTTTGACAAAGCTTCAAGGATATGCATGCACATGGATTAGGGAGTGGTTAACATGTAGAAAACAGAAAGTACTGATTAGAGGAGAAACCTCTGGTATTACTGTACCAGAATCTAAATCATTAATGATTTAGATTCTGGTATAGTAAGCAAACCTGTTAAATTTGCAGATGACACAAAAATAGGAGTGGCAAACACTGTTGCAGCAGCAAAGGTCATTCAAAATGATCTAGACAGCATTCAGAACTGAGCAGACACATGGCAAATGACATTTAATTGAGAAAAGTGTAAGGTACTGCATGCAGGCAATAAAAATGTGCATTATAAATATCATATGGGAGATACTGAAACTGAAGAAGGAATCTATGAAAAAGACCTAGGAGTTTATGTTGACTCAGAAAGTCTTCATCTAGACAATGTGGGGAAGCTATAAAAAAAGGCCAACAAGATGCTCGGATATATTGTGAAAAGTGTCAAATTTAAATCAAGGGAAGTAATGTTAAAACTTTACAATGCATTAGTAAGACCTCACCTAGAATATTGTGTTCAGTTCTGGTCACCTCGTTACAAAAAGGATATTGCTGCTTTAGAAAGAGTGCAAACAAGAGCAACCAGAATTATCCCGGGTTTAAAAGGCATGTCGTACGCAGACAGGCTAAAAGAATTGAATCTATTCAGTCTTGAACAAAGAAGACTATGCGGTGATCTGGTTCAAGCATTCAAAATCCTAAAAGATATAGACAATGTCCACCCAGGGGACTTTCAACCTGAAAAAGGAAACAAGGACCAGGGGTCACAAATGGAGATTAGATAAAGGGGCATTCAGAACAGAAAATTGGAGGCACTTTTTTACACAGAGAATTGTGAGGGTCTGGAACCAACTCTCCAGTAATGTTGTTGAAGCTGACACCCTGGGATCCTTCAAGAAGCTGCTTGATGAGATTCTGGGATCAATAAGCTACTAACAACCAAACGAGCAAGATGGGCCGAATGGCCCCCTGTCGTTTTTAAAGTTTCTTATGTTCTTATAAAACTACTGGACAGTTACCACTCAAATTTGGCAAGATACTGTATCTAAGTAGTCTTTATTGTCTTTTGTGGGTGGGGAGGTTTAAAAATGTGTATTTTAATAAAAACAAAGTCATTTTAAAAATAAGTGGTATTTCTGCGCAGTTGTTCGCTCCGGTAGTAATGTTTTTTTCATGCATGCGCACTACAAACAGATCAGAACCACAGGCAAACAAATTCACCCTCAAGCCAGTTCTTTTTTATTTAATAAAAGTTGCTAAACGTATACTAACATAAACATGTATACCAACACAAACACGAGGCACTGGCTTCATTTTCACAATATTATATTAATTTAGTTAGTACACAGAAATATGTGTGTCTGGAAGTGTTTAGTTTACAGCGTGCACTGTAAATATTTCGCATTGTGTTCAAAATCTATTTCTGCAGTCTGACCAACCACATCCAATTCTTTTTAAAGCATAAAAACGTATTGCTGTGTTACTGTGTTCTTAATAACTGTAATTCTGATAATATGTGACCTGGTCCTGCTGTGTGTACTTTGAATTGCTTGTGGGAATTATTTCACATCATTGCAGCCTTCCACAGTGAAAATAAACAGCTTGTGTAAAAAGCAAACATGACTCATACCAGTTGTAGTTTAAACATCAGCTTGTTTTTGGAGATTTTTTATGTTTGATATGGAAAGCTAAATAAGGAGAATAGAAAGTACAAAATACGGAGGTTTTTACAGAAACATTTTCACATCCAAACAATAATATCCCCAAATGACACAATTAAATTAACGAGCAATAATAACAGCAAAACTAGAATTGTCCCGCTCAGTAGCGTGTACGTCTGCATGGCAATGGTAAATAACGGTCTAGGGAAGGTGAGGAATCTTTTTGTCTTACAGAAATCCCCCCGAAACAGCTGATCCATTCAACGGATCCGTAAACAAAGCAAAAGCACAAGGAATATATACTGCAATATATACAGTCTTAACAATCTTGTACTAATTATGGCAGGATGATAGTTGCAATCTTCTTTCCATTATAAGCCTATTTTGTGTAGCTTCAAAAGTGGGGATAGGTTCAATCAATTTGCTGCCATTTAGGATTTCAGGTCTGATTGGTAGGCTGATTTTTTTTCTACAAATATTGTGTAATTCTGTGAAGTAGTTTTTTGAGCTACAGCACTTTTAAAAACAGGTGGTTTAACTTTGGTGCATGGGAGAGCGTTTTTTTTTTATTCACTTGTAGGTATTATTATTATTATTATTATTAGTTTATTTAGCAGACACCTTTATCCAAGGCGACTTACAGAGACTAGGGTGTGTGAACTATGCATCAGCTGCAGAGTCACTTACAATTACATTCCACCCGAAAGACGGAGCACAAGGAGGTCACACAATGAGTCAGTGGCTGAGGAGGGATTTGAACCAGGGATCTCCTGGTTACAAGCCCTTTTCTTTAACCACTGAACCACACAGCCTCCTTATAAAACTACTGGACAGTTACTACTCAAATTTGGCAAGATACTGTATCTAAGTATTTAGTGCCTTTTGTGGGTGGGGAGGTTTAAAACTGTGTATTTTAATGAAAACAAAGTCATTTTATAAACAAATGGTACGTCTGCGCAGTTGTTCGCTCCGGTAGTAACGTTTATTTTCATGCATGTGCACTACAAACAAATCAGAACCACAGGGAAACAAATTCAACCTCAAGCCAGTTCTGTTTTATTTAATATACCAGCATAAACATGTATACCAACACAAACACAAGGCACTGGCTTCATTTTCACAATATTATATTAATTTAGTTAGTTAGGGTTACCATGTGGCTCCAGATTAACCAGACGCTGTGAGACAGAACGGGATTTCAAACTTGCCCCTAAATTGAAATAAATGAAGGTGTAAATGAACCATCCTTAGCTACAATTAAGAATGGTGCTTAAATACCCGCATGCGCGTCAAATAATTGTATTATACTAAGAATGAATTGCAGCCAGTCGCTATTTTTTTCTGTTTGTTAAAATTCAATCGCCCATATTATTCTGCAAATACAATCGCATCATCATCTCGTTGCTCTATCGATAAATTAGCTATTCATTGATTAAGATCTGATCAGAAGCAGCTGATCAGTGTGAATTGTTTGCTGCGCCCAAGCAATTCCACCACAGCAGGATTAATCTCAGCAGAGGTGGAGCTCATTTATACGTGAATTACTTTCAATTTAGGGGGAATTTTGAAATCCCGGTCTGTCTCAAAGCGTCCGGTTAATCTGGAGCCATATGGTAACCCGAAGTTAGTACAAAGAAATATGTGAGTCTGGAAGTATTTAGTTGGAGCCGCGAGGTTTTTTTTTGTTTGTTTTTCATTAAAAAGTAAAGACACAGTGTAAGCCTGGACAGAAGAAGCTTACTCTGGCAGCCAGCGGGATTGATGCCTGAAAAATGTCGCTTTTGTGTAAAATGATTGGACTGGTCTTGGTGAACCAAACTCGGAGGCAGACAGAGCTGTATCCGGCCTATGGAGGCGGTCAGGTTGTATTTTTTTTCCTTGTTTTTTTTTTTCTTTTTTGGACTTTCTTTGTGCTTTCTTGAAATACTTAAATGCAAGACGGGAAGCTTGATTTTGTTTAAGGACTTTATTTATTTATTTTTTGTTAAAACTCTGTGCTGGACTTTATTTTTGATTGTCTGGCACTGCTCCAAAATACTTTCTTTTAAATCATCACTGCTTGAGAATGTGTGCTTGTCTAGAATGCTATATTATTATTTATTTCTTAGCAGACACCCTTACCCAGGGCGACATACAGTACAGCTGTCACAAAAATACACATTTTAAGAATCACAATACAATTAAGAGCAAATACAATATACAATAACTTCAGTGCTAATAAGAGCAAGTACAAAACACAGTACGTGATTTGATTTCAGGGCAGTTCAAGTAAGAGCAGAAGACAGTATGGCGATAGTTACAGCAGGGTACAATATGGGTGCTAAGTGCAGTGGAGTAAAAACTGTTGAAGTTGCAAAATATTACAGCTACAGTTAAGAGTTACGGCAAATTAAAGGACAAGATTAAAATATAGCAAGTAGGGAGCAGATAAGTGCGAGTTCAAGAGCATACAAAGCAGGGTGCCATATAGTCCAGATGGGAAGATTTGAGGTTTACAGGTGCTGTCTGAAGAGGTGTGTCTTGAGGAGGCTCTGGAAGGTGGTCGGACTGGGTAGTCCTGACGTCTGTAGGTAGGTCATTTCACCACTGAGGGACGAGGGTGGAGAAGGAGCTGGCTCTGGAGGCGGAGGAGCGGAGAGGATGTACCGCCAGTCTTCTAGTACTGTAGGAGCAGAGAGGTTGGGAGGGGGTGTAGTGAGCGATGAGGGTCTGGAGGTAGCTGGGTGCAGTCTGGTCAAGGCATCGGTAGGCGAGTACAAGAGTCTTAAATTGAATGCGAGCGGTGATCGGGAGCCAGTGGAGAGAGCAGAGTAGCGTGGGAGAAGAGGGGCAGAGAGAACACCAGGTGAGCAGCAGAGTTCTGGATGAGCTGGAGCGGGTGGAGGCCAGCCAGGAGGGAGTTGCAGTAGTCTAGGCGGGAGAGTACCAGGGCCTGGATGAGGAGTTGGGTGGAGTAGTTGGTGAGGAAGGGTCGGATTCTTCATATGCTGCTCAGGAAGAATCGGCAGGTGCGTGCTTGAGAGGAGATGTGCTGGGAGTAGGAGACTCCCTTTTTATGACTTTGCATATAGTTCTTACTTTACTAAACTCACATTGCTTGTTGAATACTGTCTTGATTGTGCGCTTGTTTAGAAAATGAATAGTGTGCAGAGAGATCATGATACTGATAATGTGAATGAAGACAAGGTGCAGAAGGTACTCAAGCAGAGAAGCTGTCTTTACAGCACAGACATGTTCCTGTCTAGCTGACTCATGAAATAACACATATTACAGCCTTCCTCTGAAGTTAGCCTTTCTTTTAACAAATACAATATCCTACAGTAATTCGGACTAATAAATAATTGGCACATTTTTAACTCTATGCACAATAGTCTAGTTGCCTTTTTTGTGTGGTCTCCACTTCATGTGTTGCGGTACAATATATTTTCTTCCACGTGTGTTGGACTTTAAAAATTGATAATGTAGTCGATTCGGGTAAAAAAAAAATAAAAAAAATGGAATTGAACTGTTTACTTGGGCAACATTGTTCTTTATCATCAAAGATAAACACAGGTCTGGTGCTGTTCCCACAGAGTGCAGTAAGAGATTAACATGGACAAATGTATAAAAGGGGCAAACAGGGTGCTGAGAATTGGCAGTTGTCAGGGAGACCGAATTCCTGTGAAGTGTTACAGCTCAGCAGCACAGTCTCCGGGTGAGAGAAAGAGAAGGTGACCAGTCAGAAGATTCAGACAGGTAACTGTTAGTGGATCTCAGTGCAGAGGAAAAACAGCGGTCAAACTGCATTTCATCTCACTACAGCCCCCTGTGTTTGAAAGGAGAGAAACCACACAAGGTAAGATTTCTGCTGCAATCTTGCAGTAAGCATGCAGGTTCCTGAATGAGTGTTGTCAATGGTTTAAAGGCAAACACTGTTCCAGTTCACACTGTAAATGTATTACTGTCGTCAGTGGGTCTTGCTACCTGTCAGTTTGCAAAGCCAGGGGGCGGGGGATATTTTAAACATATTTTGAAATCCTTCTCAAATGAAAAGCATGTTCATCAGAGGTTGCAGCTCTGCTGTGAACATTGTGCTTTAAAGGGATGGGGAGGACCGCATCAGCAACATGTAATTAATACCTTTCCTACTTCATGTCCTTATTAGTATGTGGCAGGATGGCTTGCAGTGGTGAGGTGTGGTGACATCACGGACCAGGAAGTAACTGAACCAAAACAGTGGATGGGCGGGTGAAGCTGAATGCTACGGCACTCAGCATGTTTAATAAATAAACTAACAAAACAAAAGATTTGAACAAAACACAAAACAAAAAGGCGCGTTGGCCAAACAAATAAACAGCAACAAGTATATGTTAAATATAGCAATTGTTCATTATATTCTCCTCGCTCTCTCTCTCCGCTCTCCTGTACTCTCCTCTCTACACTCAACAACCCCGCAGCACGGACAGCTGCAGGTTCTTATACTCTGGCCGAGGGGTTAACTAGTTGTTAATTATCTTATTACCCCTTGGCCACAGTCTGCACGCGTTTGGTAAGGATGCGTGACTGTCAGCTAGTTAAATAATCAGTAGCTGATCAGCCACGCATCCTCACAGGTTTTAAATATATAAACAATAAGAAATACGCGGCGCTGACAATAATACAAATAATAATAAATAAATACATAGGGGCGGGACACTCTGCCACACAGTATTAAGATCCTGTTATGTTTTTTTTTTAGTTTTAGCGCAATCTGGAGCTCTATTTTAATCATTTTTAAACTGTATAATGAACGGTGAGACCGCCACTTCCTTCCTACTTCTTATCCTAAGATGACATGTAATCCTCATATGAAAAACAGCTTTCTTTTCAAAACCCAACATCAGACATTTCCATTTTTCACTAAAATCAAACATATTCAATTGGCTATCACTGATCTACCATAAAACTTCAAATAATTGCCAGGTCGCAAATAATCACAGGTCTCCAATATGCTCTGCTTGTATGCAAATATTGTAATAGGCAGGTCAACCAAACGTTCTAAAGTTTGTCAACACATCAAGTTCCAGTTCAAAGTTCTGCAAATGCAATTTTGAACTCACATTTTTCTAAACATCTTTTAATATTCACAACATGTGGCAAAACAAGAAGTCACCATCTGTTATATAGAACAACATTTTTTTCATTATATCTAAAATATTAAAAACATATTTTTGTAAGGTCTTATTTAATAGAGCTACTATTGCTGGGATGATAGCTGCCAAGTTTTGAGTTGATCAGTTGATTCAACAAATTCTATTGTGACCATTAGGCGGCCATCTTGGATTACAGAAAAACACAATTGTTTCTAATATTCAATTTCTATTGTCACTCGGATGATGACTACAAAGGTTGGAGTCATTTGGTTGAACGGTTTTCAGAAAGAATCATTAACGTTTTGCTGGCATTTTAGGTTAATTTCATGGTTGCCATTTTGATCGTAAAATGTATTGCAGCAACTATTTTTTTTTTTCAAACTTAATACAGGTTAGGCTGCAGATGGTATCTGCAAAGCTTCAAATCAATCGCTCCACAGGTACCCAAGAAGATGATTTTGCACTGCACCTATTCTGGCATCACCCCCTATATGTTTGTATCATCTTGAAAACAACACTAAGCAAGCTTCTGAATACACTGGACTGTCAGTTTCTTGATCTCTTGGCTTCTGTTTCATGTGGCTGAATCAATAAATATAAACACCACACTAACCTGTTTTAGTAGTCATTATGATTTCAATATATTTATATGGGGAAAATTACAAAAAGAATGATTGTATAAATATGATTTGCTGTGCCTTGGCATTAAAATCTCTCTCTTTTTTGCCCCTCCTGTGTTTCCTATCCTCACAGTACAAAGTTATGGCATCAAATAGACGCTGGGGATGTCTTCTGATCTTCCTGGCCCTTCACTTCCTGGCACAGCTGAATGGGTGCCACTGTGCCAACATTAAAGTGACGGTGTTTAGAGGCTTTGGGCTGCGTCCAGATTCTTATTCCCCAGCCGACGGGTTTGTGAGGGTCTATTACAACAAGAAGGACTACGGTCGGACACAGATCATCCAAGACAGCGGCAACCCTGCATGGAATCAGAACTTTTTCATTAATAATGTGTCATTTGGGAAGAAGCTGGAATTAAAGGTTTATGACAATGACCTTATGTTTAACGACCTCCTGGGAACCTGCATTTCTTATCCCAGAGTCTCATCCTCCACAATAAGCTGTTCTCTGAATAAAGGTGGCACTGTTACATACAGCTACAGTGTCTCTTAAGAGCTACACAGCACTCTCAGTATAAACCAAACCTCAAACTCCTGCCCCTTCCCCTTCAGAGTGTGCAACTCTACTCCTGGAGAGCCACAGTCCTGCTTGTTTCACAGGAAGCTTTCAAGAGTCAGTGAAGGAGACCTGTAAAACATATTAAACTGTACTAATGAGGGAAATTATTGATCCAAGATAATGATAATCCAAGATACTGTGGCTTTCCAGGACCAGGTGGCAGAACCCTAGGATAAATAAGCTCTGTTTGATTGATATTTTATGACCAACAGTCAGGTACACACTTCTGAGGGAAGAGGACAAAGAATACGTTAATAATTTATTCCAAATCATTCAGAGGATTTGTGGGAAAATAAATCATGAAATTAATTAGTTTTAACATGTACCGAACAACACCAGGAAAAGCGGATCAGTGATAATGGATGGAGTTTTAATTCATATTCTTAATTTTAAAAAGGGGTCAGTGGTCTTAATAGAACACATACTTGACCATCAATTTAAAAAAGTAAAAAATGAAATGAAGACAAATGAAGGAAACCCTTTTTAGAGGGTATAAATGCACAATGCATGAATGAACATGGCAGGAGTTTGGATTTGGGGATTTTCTCTACAAGGAGTTTTCTGTCACGATTCTCTTCTTGCTTAGCTTCTGATCTGATTTTCTCTCTAACTTTGATTTTGAATAACTGGGTAACCTGTTTTCGATAACTGTCTGTGTGCTTGGTCAGGCAGGGGTTATTGAATACAAGTGAAATAAGTATAATAAGCCAAATTTGCTTACTTTAGCATATCATGTCATTAGAAGATTAATCAATACTTTTTTTTATCTTTTAATGAATACTCTGAATCCTTGCTTGCAAAGGAAGGGCAACAGTCTGGCATTTTCTCTGCATTCTTCTTATCAAACCGCAATAAACTTTTGCATTCAAACATTGTTGTCTGTCTTTAGAGTTCACCTATCTCTCATAAAAGATAAGCTTGCAACATTGGCAGAGCTGAGCGCCTACGGAAACGCTACAAAAAGAAGGAGCGTGCGAGAACTAACTTTTATAAAGACCAGTTCAAATTTGTAAAGAAGTTATTCACCAGTGAGAAAAATGGCACACTAAAAGCATATAAGTTTGAGCTGGAGAGATATTTGGAGGAAACACATACAGATTCAAAAAGGCAGAAGGCTATGTCAATTCCTTCAGACATCCCACCTATCAATCCACCAGAATACCATATGGAGGACTGTGCACCTAAGTAGATAAGAAGTACAGCAAACTGTGAAAAAAGCAAGGGCTTCATCATCTCCAGGGCCTAATGGAGTTCCGTACAGAGTATACAAGTGCTTCAGGAGTTCTATGAATACTGTGGAACTTGATGAAAGTGGCATGGGAAAAACATTGTACCAAGAGCATGGCGCCGAGCAGGTGGAGTCTTTATACCTAAAGAAAAAGATTCTAAAGCATCAGTCAGTTTCACCCTATTTCCCTATTAACCCTTTGCAGTCCATTTATTAAGTGCGCATCAGGCGCGTCAGGTCCAATTTATTTTCACACGCGCAGTTAATTTTAGACACGCTGTTTAAAAGTTTTTTTTTTTCACAGTCAAACGGGTTTAAAAGGCCCTGCATATCAACAAAGCACTCACTAGGCATCTCCAGCCCCGCCCCACCCTTTCGTTCGCTATCGCTTTCACATATGCTAAGAAATAAATAATAATAATAATAATAATAGTCGTACATACCGATCAATCATCTCCTGATCACTCGTTTTATCACCAAACTCCTCAATAATGCAATCCAAGTCATTATTTTATTACTATAACATCTCAAAAAAGCTCTGCAAATGTCCATGATAGTCTCTGTGCGCTGATACAGTAACAGCCAGCTTGTTTCCTTATGACCGCCCATATGGGATGCCAGGGGCAGATATGACTATTCATGAGATACGCCTTTTTTTTTTTTTCGACTTGTCTCGGCTCCTGTCACTCCCACTCAGCCATTGAATGGTTTTCTCTTCTTTTTCCGGAGAAAAAACGACTAGAAACCCGTTTTTTGCGTTTTTTTGATGATGTCGGGGTCAGGGTCAGGGTCCGACAATGGACCGGATAGGAATAATTGCAATGTCGGACCAGGTCCGACATAGGACCGCAAAGGGTTAAACGTAGAAGGCAAGATTTTTTTCAGCATTATTGCTCAGACATTGTCAACTTACCTATTAAAGAACTGCTTCATTGACACTTCAGTACAAAAAGTGGGCATTCCAGGTTTCCCAGGTTGCTAAGAACACATCAATGTGATCTGGCAACACATTCAATCAGCTAAAAAGGAGAGGAAGGAGCTCCATGTGACATTCCTGAATTTGGCTAATGCATATGGTTCAGTGCAACATGAACTTCTTTGGGCAACATTTGATTTTTTCATTTGATTTTTTCAGTGTACTGATGACAATAACAAATTTAGTGAAAGCCTACTTTGGAGATTTGCAATTTAGTTTTTCAACTTCACAATTCAGCAATACCTGGCAATGCCTAAAAGTTGGAATAATGGCAGGATGCACCATTTCTCCACTGGCTTTTACCATAGCAATGGAAGTAATCATTAGGGCATCAAAATGGGTAGTGGGAGGAGAGCGCTTGGCTTCTGGAATGTGACTACCACCAATTTGAACATACATGGATGACATGACAACCATGACTACAACAGTAGCCTGCACTAATCGGTTATTGGCCAAATTAACCAATAACATTGAATGGGTAAGAATGCAATTCAAGCCCACTAAATCAAGGAGCATCTCTATAATTAAAGGTAAAGTAGTAGATAAAATGTTCTAATGGTGAGACAATACCAACAGTGTCTGAGAAGCCAGTGAAGAGTCTTGGGAGACGGTACGATGGGGATCTAAAGGACACAGTTTGTGTGGGAGAAGTTAGACAACAAGCAGTGGAAGGGTTGAAGAGCATAGACGGCAGCGCTTTACCGGGCAAAGTAAAACTCTGGTGCTTTCAGTTTGGTCTGCTGCCAAGGCTGCTGTGGCCACTGACTGTGTACGAGGATTTGACAACAGTAGAGAAGGTGGAAGCTTTAATCAGTTCATACATCAGGAAATGGTTGGGAGTTCCACGCTGCCTCAGAAGAGTGGGACTTTATGGTAAAAGAATACTGCAGCTACCAGTCTCTGCTCTAACCGAGGACTGGAAATGACATTAGTAGAGTCACGCGTCAAATGCGTAAGGGAGGCAGCACCTGTGTTGAAAACTGGAAGAAAGTGGGCGGCAAAGAAAGCTGTGGAAGATGCAAAGGCTGCCCTTCGAATCGGTGATATCATGGGGCAAGTTCAGCATGGAAGAGGGGGTCTTGGTCTCAGTTCAGCTCCTCCTACATGGCACAAGGCAGCCCTGGCTCAACAGAGGAAGCTGGTAGTCAACGAGGTGCAAAAGCAGGAGGAGAGGATGAGGTGCGTAAAGGCCATTTCCCTGGCCAAGCAGGGAGAATGGATGAGATGGGAGAGTGTGGAACAATGCAAGATCGACTGGGAAGACCTATGGACAATGGAACACAGCAAGATCAGTTTCCTCATCAGGTCAACATATGATGTTCTCCCATCACCACAGAACCTAAACCTCTGGGTAGGAGAGGATCCCATAGGAGAGGTCCTTTGTGTTCATCACCTGCAACATTAAGACAAATTTTAACAGGATGTAAGAACATAAGAACATAAGAAAGTTTACAAATGAGAGGAGGCCATTCAGCCCATCTTGTTCGTTTGGTTGTTAGTAGCATATTGATCCCAGAATCTCATCAAGCAGCTTCTTGAAGGATCCCAAGGTCTCAGCTTCAACAACATTACTGGGGAGTTGGTTCCAGACCCTCACAATTCTCTGTGTAAAAAAGTGCCTCCTATTTTCTGTTCTGAATGCCCCTTTATCTAATCTCCATTTGTGACCCCTGGTCCTTGTTTCTTTTTTCAGGTCGAAAAAGTCCCCTGGGTCCAGATTGTCAATACCTTTTAGAATTTTGAATGCTTGAGTCAGATCACCGCGTAGTCTTCTTTGTTCAAGACTGAATAGATTAAATTATTTTAGCCTGTCTGCATACGACTTGCCTTTTAAACACGGGATAATTCTGGTCGCTCTACTTTGCACTCTTTCTAGAGCAGTGTGACAGAGATCGAATTATTCTGTGTAAAAGAAACAGAGTACTCTTAACTAAATGGCACGACACTTTATTCTGTAGGGTAGGTGGAGGTCGGTCATTTAGGAAAGGGGCAAAGGTACAGTATCCAAACTCAGTGACCGAGACGGTAAACGGTGTGGCATCTGAGGATTGTAGGAGCGGATGCGCTTGTTAACCTAGGGGTCATGAGCAAGGATATAAATAGGGGTCATAGCAGACATGATCTGTTCCTTTTTGTGAATGGTTAGGAAGGAACCAAAAAGGAGTCCCTGCATGTAATAACTGTGAGTGTTCTATTAGTCTGTCTTGTAAACATTGTTTGTTTGTTTCGTTTATCTAAAAAGATTACTAACACGATCCGGAGCTGCAGCCGCAGGCCAACATTAAACCCGGACACCAGCACTTCACTTTCCACTGAGAACACGCACCGTAGGAACTGTGTCTGTGTGTTTTGTGTGGGTGATAAAACTGGACTTTTTTGGTTGTGGGTCAAACCTATGGGATTTTACAAAACCGAAGTGATACACGCCGCTGTAATCACTTCCAGCATTATTAATTACAGGTGTTTTGCCTTAAGGCTCTGGACATTGTAGTAATTTATCAATAAACACCCTTGCACCTGTTAGTAATTGTCTGTGATTTGTACCTGCAATGCACTCACCTGTATCCACTCACCACTTTGCCACACATGGTTATCAGAAGAGGGATGGACTATGCAGCACTTTCGGCTTTACTGGAGCAGCTGGACGGAGAGACGGAGAGAGGAGAGGTACACAGCACTGATCGAGAGTGTCAGGCTGGAGATACCGCCCACAGTATCAGCGGGACCTACCATTATTATTTTTATTATTTATTTCTTAGCAGACGCCCTTATCCAGGGCGACTTACAATCGTAAGCAAATACATTTAAAGTGTTACAATACAAGTAATACAATAAGAGCAAGAAATACAATAACTTTTGTTCAAGTGTGACAAACCACAATTCAATAATACAGCAGATAATAGTGATAGTTACATCAGGATATGATTAAATAGTGATAGTTACATCAGGATGCGATTAAATACAAAGTACTACAGGTTAAACACTTGGCAGATTACACTATTCTGAAGTACAGGATTAAATGCAGTAAAATAGGGGGCAGATAAGAGCAGAATAAAGCACATTTACATGAAGGGTGATAGTGTCCCAGGATACAAACAGAGGAGTTCTACAGGTGCTGTTTGAAGAGGTGAGTCTTAAGGAGGCACCGGAATGACAGCCCAGAAGGCGAGGACGCAGAAAATGACGGTGGAGGATGACCCGGAGGCATACTTGGTGGCGTTTGAGCGGCTGGCTACCACCGCGTCATGGCCCCGAGAGTTCTGGGTGAGCCAATTGGGACCCTACCTGATTGGTGAAGCACAGGCAGCGTACCAGGCGATGGCTGATGACGACGCTGCTCAATACGACCTGGTAAAGCTGGCCATTCTCCGCCGTCTCAACATTACGGAGGAAACTCACCAGGTGAGGCTCAGGGAGTACAAGAGGTCCCCGAATACACGCCCCAGGGTGGTCGCGCAAAAACTCTGTGACCACATGTTACACTGGCTCAACCCTGCTCAGAAAACAAGCGCCCAGATGGGCGAGGCCATAGTGATTGAGCAGTTTTGCCATGTGGTCGGTGCCGAGACAGAAGCATGGATACGGCGCCACAACCCCGACACCCTGGAGCAGGCAGTGAAACAAGCTTAGGACTTCGAGGACTCCGTGGCATCAGCCCAGACCGGGCTACTCACCGCTCCAACACCGCGGAGCATCCGAGCACCACCCCCTCTCTCTGCACCTCCACCCCCACCACCGGGACCGGCTCAACGACCTTCTAGACCGCCGGCTCCAATGGGCAACCTTGCCTCCCCTCCATGGAGACCAAGGTTGGCCCCCGGCTGGGGTAGAGGTGCTACCATAACAGCAGCGGGACAGATACCTAACCGCTGTAACCTCCTTTCCCCCTCTACCTGTTTTAGGTGCCACCAGCCGGGTCATCAGGCCAGGTCGTGCCCATCTGCGATGGAGTGTGATGTGGCCATATGCAATCTGGCATCTGAAGCGGGTAAACAAGGGGAAAATGGTCGGGAGGGGACTTGTATTGTTAATGTGATTTTGGGAAATGTGAAAACCCATGCATTAGTGGACACAGGGTGTGGTCAGACTTTAATTAGAGCATCTCTCTTGGGCAGTGTGGTGTGGCAGCCACAAGGTCAGGTGGCTATCTCCTGTATCCATGGAGATATGGCAACATACCCCACAGTCAAAGTATACTTATCGGTCGGTCCGATAAAATGTCACCTGATAGTGGGGGTGGCGGAAAAGTTACCACACCCAATTATTCTGGGTCGAGACTGGCCAAATTATAGAGAACTGGTGAAATTAATGGCAGTCCCGACCGCACACGTAAACGTGGCATAGAAAAACGAAAGGGAAATGATTGGTAATGTTTTTCCCTTTTAAACTGAAATGTTTTCTCCTCTGTTCCGCCCAAGAAAAACAAATAAAAAGAGAAGGATGCGGAAATGGGAGGGAGCATTAATGAGACAAGGCTGGGGGCTGGTGGGAGCCTGCTACAATGGTAACAATGGTTACTCCCGCCCCTCTCAATATACCGGACATGTGGCACTCAAGCGCGGACATAGTGTGGGGCCAAAATAACGACCCCTCACTAGTGCAAACTTGGGGACAGGTCCGGTCTATTGAAGGTTAGGATGTTGAAGGCGCTGGGGCACTAGTATTTCCACATTTCATTATCAAGGGGCAATTACTGTATAGGGTAAACCTTGCCACGGGCACAGGACAGCCTGTAACACAATTATTGGTTCCCCCGTCTTCTCGACTGGAGGTCATGAGGCTGGCGCATGATATCCATTTTGCGGGGCACCTTGGAGCTGACAAGACAAGGGAACGAATACTGCCTCGATTTTATTGGGTAGGACTTCATAAAGATGTGTTGAAATATGTAGCCACATGCCCAGACTGCCAGCGAGTAGCGCTGGGTCGAGTGCTCCCCGCCCCTTTTGTCCCACTGCTGATTATTTCCACCCCCTTTGAACGCATTGAAATGGACATAGTCGGCCCTTTGCTACCTTCTGACTCCGGGTATACGCATATATTAGTAGTGGTAGATTACGCAACATGATACCCAGAGGCAGTTCAATTGAGGTCCACTAGTGCCACTGCGATAGCCAAAGAACTAGTGCAGATTATGGCTAGTGTAGGGATCCCCAAGGAGATTTTGACTGTTCATGGAACTAACTTCTTGTCTAACATGTTATAGCAAGTATACAAAATATTAAAAATACGTCCCATCAGAACGTCTGTTTATCATCCACAGACGGATGGTTTGGTGGAATGTTTGGTGGAAGGCGATGCTGAGACGATTTGTAAATCAGGAGCAAAAACGTTGGGCATCGCTTCTCCCCTGCCTCCTTTTTGCAGTGAGAGAGGTGTCGCAGAGTTCGACAGGGTTCTCCCCCTTTGAGTTCTTGTATGGCCGACAGCCTCGCAGCATTCTTGATCTGCTGAGTGAGGGGTGGGAGGAGCACAAAGGCTTGTCCATAAATGTAGTGCAGCATGTGCTCCTACTTAGAGATCACCTAGATTTGGTTGGTCGTTTGGCCCAGGACAATCTCAGATCGGTTCAGCACCGACAACAGCAGCATTACAGTCAAAATGCATTAATTCGAACCTTTCCAACTGGAGACAAGGTAATGCTGCTGTTTCCCTCCTCAGAATCAAAACTATGTGTTAAATGGCAGGGGCCATATGAGGTGAATTATGAAATTAGACAGCCCAGTCGCCGCAATGAAAAATACATTTATCATATAAATTTAGGCCTTATTTATAGCCCCAGGCAATGTAGAGGATGATTTGGGCCCCGAGCTAGAGACCTCTTGCACAAAGGACATTTCAATGGGGGAACAGTTACTTCCTGATCAGCAACATGAGCTGTGTATGTTAATTGAGGAATTCAACAATGTTTTTTCTGATGTCCCCGGTAGAACTAACCTTGTTGAATATGCCATTGTCTCTCCCCCAGGTGTCACAGTGCGAGAGAGACCTTATCGGATCCCAGAAAGTTGATGAGGTGGCTCAGGTGAGGTCTCTACTGGGGTTAGCCGGTTACTACCGCTTTATCCTCGAGTATGCCACAGTAGTTAATCCCTTAGTTGACCTCACCAGAAAGAGCACAACAAATTCAATTAAGTGGTCAGAAGAATGTCAGGGGGTGTTTGATATTGTTAAGCAGAGACTTTGCCAGGCCCCCGCTCTCATCACTCCAGACTTCACCAAGAGATTCATCCTCCACACCGATGCATCGGATGTCGGTTTGGGTGCAGTCCCGTCCCAAATGGTAGATGGAGTAGAACATCCCGTTCTGTATATAAGTAAAAAAAAATGCTCCCTCGGGAGCGCAACTACTCCATTGTCGAAAAAGAGTGTTTGGCCATCAAATGGGCTACTCACTCTTTGAGATACTACCTGCTGGGGCACTCATTTGATCTTGTCACTGACCACGCCCCACTCAAGTGGTTAAGCACAATGAAAGACAGCAATGCCCGAATAATACGGTGGTATCTGGCATTGCAGCCCAATCTACTCAGAGAAAGGATCCTTGAGGAGGTCCAGAAGCATTTAAACTAGAAAGGAAGGGGGAGAAAACAAAAGAACAGAAGGGAGACCACATCAAAACAAGTGCAACAACTCAGGTAAGACAGCCATTAAATGTATTTATCTAAATGCTAGAAGTCTGAGAAACAAAATGTTAGAACTTGAAGCTACTGCACTAACAAGTAACTACAATGTGATAGGTGTAACAGAAACTTGGTTGTCTGAGAGTGATGGAGACGAATACAATATTAGTAGGTACACACTGTATAGGAAAGACAGGCAGGACAGAAGAGGCGGAGGGGTAGCGCTATACATAAGAAATAGTCTAAGTCCAGGTGTTAAATCAGGACAAAGAAAACAACACCGAATCAATATGGGTCAGAATAATGGACAAAAATTCAAAGGGCATAATAATAGGAGCATGCTATAGACCACCAAATTCAGACGCTGAGCAAAATAATCTGTTATACAATGACATTCGAAATGCATGTAGAAAAGGAGAAGCCATAATAATGGGGGATTTCAACTTCCCCCATATAAAATGGGAGAACCCAGTGGGGAGCACGACGGACAAAATTGAAATGGTGGAAATGACAAATAACTGCTTCCTAACGCAATTTGTCAAGGCATCGACTAGAGGAGAGGCATGCCTTAATTTAGTATTTTCAAATAACCAAGACAGAATAACTAAAACAGAGGTCGGAGAGCCACTGGCAAACTCAGACCACAACATGGTCTCATTTGAAGTGATTTTCAAAACCCAAAAAGTAATGACTAAAGCTAAGGTTTACAATTTTAGAAAAGCAAACTATGAAGGTATGAAACAGAGACTAACAGAAGTACAGTGCCTTGCATAAGTATTCACCCCCCTTGGATTTTCCCACATTTTGTAGTGTTACAACCTGGAATTAAAATAGATTTAATTAGGATTTTTTGTCACTGATCTACACAAAATAGTCCATAATGTCGAAGTGGGGAAAAAATCTACATATTTTTCAAAATTATTTACAAATAAAAAACTGAAAAGTCTAGATTGCATAAGTATTCACCCGCTTTGCCGTGACACCCCTAAATAAGCTATGGTGCAACCAATTGCCTTCATAAGTCACATAATTAGTTGAATGGAGTCCACCTGTGTGCAATTAAAGTGTCACATGATCTCAGATTAAATACACCTGTTTCTGGAAGGCCCCAGAGTTTGTTAGAGAGCTTATCTAAACAAACAGCATTATGAAGACCAAGGAGCTATCAAAACAAGTACAGGATAAAGTTCTGGAGAAGCACCAATCAGGGTTGGGTTATAAAAAAATATCCCAAACTTTGAACATCCCCCGGAGCACCGTTAAATCCATTATTAAAAAATGGAAAGACTATGGTACAACCGCGACTCTGCCTAGAGAAGGCTGGCCACCAAAACTCAGTGACCAGGTAAGGAGGGCATTCGTCAGAGAAGCAATCAAGAGGCCAATGGTAACAATCAAGGAGCTGGAGAGATCCACGGCTGAGATGGGAGAAACCGTCCATGGGACAACTATAACCCGGACGCTCCACAAAGCTGGGCTTTATGGAAGAGTGGCGAGAAGAAAGCCATTGCTGAAAAAAACCCATATCAAATCCCGTTTGGATTTTGCCAAAAGGCATGTGGGAGACACAGCAAACATGCGGAAAAAGGTTCTCTGGTCTGATGAGACCAAAATTGAACTTTTTGGCCATAGCACAAAATGCTATGCGTGGCGCAAAGCCAACACTGCTCATCACCCTGAGAACACCATCCCCACGGTGAAGCATGGTGGTGGGAGCATCATGTTATGGGGATGCTTTTCATCCGCAGGGACTGGGAAACTGGTCAGGAATGAGGGCAAGATGGATGGAGCCAAATACAGGGAAATTCTAGAGGAAAACCTGGGACTGGGGCTGAGGTTCACTTTCCAGCAGGACAATGACCCTAAACACACAGCCAAAGCTACACTGGAGTGGTTTAAAAACAAGAACCTGAATGTCTTAGAATGGCCCAGTCAAAGCCCAGACCTCAATCCGATTGAGAATCTGTGGCAAGACTTGAAAATTGCTGTTCACCAATGGTCCCCATCCAACCTGACAGAGCTTGAGCAATTTTGCCAAGAAGAATGGGCAAACTTTGCAGGATCCAGATGTGCAAAGCTGGTAGAGACTTACCCAAAAAGACTCACAGCTGTAATTGCTGCCAAAGGTGCTTCTACCAAGTATTGACTCAGGGGGGTGAATACTTATGCAACCAACAAATATCTTTTTTTTTTGTTAAATTCACTATTGTGTCGCAATAAAAAATATTTCCCACCTTCAAAGTGTTAAGTATGTTGTGTAAATCAAATGGTAAAAATCCCAATTAAATCCATTTTAATTCCAGGTTGTAACACTACAAATTGTGGAAAAGTCCAAGGGGGGTGAATACTTATGCAAGGCACTGCAGATTGGAGTAAAATAGAGAAAACATCCACAGAAAAAGGATGGCTGTTTTTTAAAAATGTAGTACTAGAGGCGCAAAACACTTACATCCCAAAAGAAGACAAATCTAAATCTAAAACATAATGGCCAAAATGGTTTATAGATCAATTTAAAAAATATTCAGCAAAAAAAGGCACTTTACAGAGCGTTTAAAAGGGACCAAAAACAAAGTACACAGAAAGAGTACTTGGAACTGCAAACACAAGTCAAAAAGGAAGTTAGAAAGGCCAAAAGAGAGATATAAATTAATATTGCTACTCAAAGAAATGAAATAAGTTATTTACAAACCAATAACCAAGATCATGCAACAGTCTCTTGACACAAGGGTTGTACCGACAGACTGGAAAATTGCAAACGTAATACCGATTCCACAAAAAGGGAGACAAAACCAAACCAGGTAACTACAGACCAATAAGCCTGACTTCTATTATATGTAACCTTATGGAAACTATAATAAGATCCAAAATGGAAAATTACCTATATGGGAACAATATCCTGGGAGACAGTCAGCATGGTTTTAGGAAAGGGAGATCGTGTCTAACTAACCTGCTTGATTTTTTTGAGGATGCAACATCGACAATGGATAATTGCAAAGTATACGACATATTTTATTTAGATTTCCAGAAAGCTTTTGACAAAGTCCCGCATAAAAGATTAATTCTCAAACTGAACGCAGTAGGGATTAAAGAAAATGCATGCACATGGATTAGGGAGTGGTTAACATGTAGAAAACAGAAAGAACTGATTAGAGGAGAAATCTCAAAATGGAGCGAGGTAACCAGTGGTGTACCACAGGGATCAATATTAGGTCCTCTGCTATTCCTAATCTACATTAATGATTTAGATTCTGGTATAGTAAGCAAACTCGTTAAATTTGCAGACGACACAAAAATAGGAGGAGTGGCAAACACTGTTGCTGCAGCAAAGGTCATTCAAAATGATCTAGACAGCATTCAGAACTGGGCAGACACATGGCAAATGACATTTAATAGAGAAAAGTGTAAAGTACTGCACACAGGCAACAAAAATGTGCATTATAAATATCATTATTATTTGTTTATTTAGCAGACGCCTTTATCCAAGGCGGCTTACAGAGACTAGGGCGAAAGACGGAGCACAAGAAGGTTAAGTGACTTGCTGAGGGTCCCACACAATGAGTCAGTGGCTGAGATGGGATTTGAACAGGGGACCTCCTGGTTACAAGCCCTTTTCGTTAACCACTAGACCACACAGCCTCCTTTGCCATGCAGGAAGCTAGTGAAGCAGGGTTGGCATCTTTTCCACTAGTCGACGCTGCGTTCACGGCCTTGGTGAAGACGCCAATGCTCTCGGGGCTTACAAAGGATCCTGCGTGCCCTAACAAGCAATGCAGGATCACTGAGGTGCACCTCAAGAAGGGCTATTCAGCGGCTACAGAGGCAGTTAGGCTGTCTAATGTGGCCAGCCTCCTATCAGTGTATCAGGCGGCACTGATAAAAGACCTCCCAGAATCATAGAACCGAGTTGGGGCTAGTCGCCCAACTTCTAGTCAAGTTAGCCCAGCTGAATGCACAGGCTCAAGGCAGGAGCATTGTGTCCCTGGTGGTGGCTAGAACACAGCTCTGGCTCTCGTAGGCGAGAGTCCAGGAGCATGATAAAGCTCCGCTACTTGATGCCCCCATTACACCGGGGCACACGTTTGGCCCAGCGGTGGAGGAGATGCTGCAACACTCTGCTAAGGCCCGGGAGGCATCGCAGCAGATGGCTAAAATGTGGCCGCATAAGCCTTTTCAGTCAAAAAGCCCACAAGAACACCAGTGGCGTAGGACATCACCGCAACATCAAAAACCTCCCCCGGAAGTGCGGCAACACGCGGGCAGCCTACCTTCGTAAGGCCGCAGCGTGGAGGTTGGCATCCTAGAGGAGGCAGTAGACCACGCCCTCGTGGCTCCGGTCAGGCCTCTCATGAGCAAGCAAAGCCAAAGCAGCCCTGAAACACCCAGGCAGCTGTCAACCCACCCCTACACTCTCCCACAGCAATTCTGGCAACTGTGCACCGACGACATCTTCAGCTCTGAATGTGGAAATACAAGCATTGCTCAGCAAGTGTGCTGTTCAGCAAGTAGACCCTGCTCTGATCGAGCAAGGGTTCTATTCGAAATACTTCCTAGTGCCCAAGAAGGACGACCGGCTCCATCCTATTTTAGACCTGCGAGTACTGAACAAATACCTATGGGTGTTATCGTTCAAGATGCTTACGCACCGGCACATCATCCAGTCTGTCCGTCACGGCGACTGGTTTGCTACCGTGGACCTAACAGATGTGTACTTTCACGTTCCCATCTGCCCGGGTCACAGGAAGTATTTGCATTTCGTCTTTCAGGGCAAGGCATATG
Source organism: Acipenser ruthenus (assembly GCF_902713425.1). Taxonomy (NCBI): domain Eukaryota; kingdom Metazoa; phylum Chordata; class Actinopteri; order Acipenseriformes; family Acipenseridae; genus Acipenser; species Acipenser ruthenus. The sequence continues at coordinate 13,263,574 of NC_081211.1, forward strand.
AATTCCATGTCCTTCCATTCGGCCTGTCACTGGCTCCTCGAACCTTTTTGAAGTGTATGGATGCCATTTTGGCTCCCTTGCGGACTCAAGGCGTCCGACTGCTGAACTATCTGGATGACTGGCTCGTCTGCACGCAGTCGAAGGAGCAGTTGGCACAGCACACAGTGATGGTTACAGGCCATCTTCAGCGGCTGGATTTGAAGGTGAATTCAGAAAAGAGCCGTCTCGTGCCAACAAACCAAATTTTTGGTTCTGCATCTGGACTCAGTGTCGATGGACGCGACCCTGTCGACACAAAGAGTTGCCTCGATGGAGCGGTGTCTCTCCCTATTCAGGTTGAGAGAAACAGTCAGCATGGTGCTGTGTCAGCGCATGCTGGGGTTGATGGCTGCCGCCTCGCAAGCCCTTCCCTTAGGCTTACTACACCAGAGACCACTACAGCCCTGGTTCAATGCCTTCGCGTTACATCTGCGGAGAAACAAACACCGCAGGTTGAAAATTTCCCAAACCTGCTGGGAAGCTCTACGCTGGTGGAAAGTTCCATTGAACATCCGCCAGGGCGTATGCTTGGGTCCCATCTTCCGGAGGGAAGTGATCACTACTGACGCTTCCAACGAAGGTTGGGGAGCAGTCTGGAATGGGACAGGGACCTGGGGAGTGTGGTCAGGACCTTGGAGGTCAGCCAACATCAATGCTCTGGAGCTCAGAGCGGTGGACCTCGCCCTGCGGCATTTCTTGCCGGTACTTCAAGACAAGCACGTGTTAGTGCGGTCAGACAACACCACGGTAGTGGCGTATATCAACCACCAGGGCGGCTTGCGGTCCCCCGGTCTTCACCGGATGGTAACACGGTTGTTGCTATGGGCACAACCACGTTTAACCTCTCTTTGAGCGGTCCATCTACCGGGCAGAGTCAATTATGCAGCGGATCTCCTATCCAGAAGAGGTCCCCTTGCGGGCGAATGGCGCCTTCACCCGCGGGTGGTAGAGCGCATTTGGGAGTGGTTCGGCACAGCACGAGTAGATCTCTTCGCCTCGCGAGAGTCCACGCACTGCCCTCTGTGGTTCTCGGTGAAAGACCTCGACAGCCCCCTAGGAGTCGAAGCACTGACCCACGAATGGCCGCCAGGGCTCCTATATGCATTTCCACCAATACCGATGCTCCCCGCCTTCCTAGAGAAGGTCAGGGTAGAGCAGGAGACAGTAATTCTGATCGCCCCTCGGTGGCCTCGAAGAATATGGTTCCCGAACCTGGTGTAGTTATTGCACGGTCGCCCGAGGGAACTCCCTCGACGAGCAGACCTGTTATCCCAGGCCCAGGGAGAGTTATGGCACCCGATGAAGACTGCATTTCTGCTGTCAGTGGTATCAGCGAAACGTGTGGGCGAGTTACAGGCACTATCGGTGCATCCATTTTGTACTCACTTCGCAGGAGACAGATCTAGAGTCTCCATGCATACAAATCCGGCCTTCTTGCCCAAGGTCATATCCCCGTTTCATGTGAACCAGTCAGTGGAGTTGATGGTGTTCCATCCTCCCCCCTTCTCTTCCCCAGAGGAAGAACGATTACACGTGCTCTGCCCGGTGCGGGCATTACGGTGCTATATCGACCGTACGAGGAGCATGAGGCAAACCGAACAATTGTTTGTATGTCATGGTTCTAGGACTCTGGGTCAGCTGTTGTCTAAACAACACCTTTCCCATTGGATAGTGGATGCTATTAAGTTAGCATATGAATCAGCAGACCTTCCGCCGCCAGGGCAGCAGAAGGCGCATTCTACTAGGAGGATGGCGACATCCTGGGCACTCTTCAGAGGGGTGCTCGTGTCTGACATTTGCGCTGCATCAAGTTGGGCAACACGCATACCTTTACAAGGTTTTACCAGTTAAATGTACTGGATTCCTCTGCTTCGTCATTTGGAGCATCTGTGTTACACTCTATGACGCCTCAGGATGTGGACATATAGAGAAAATTGACAATATGGTGTTGACTATTCTACCTTAGGACAGGTGTCATTGCGAGCATAGACGCTGAAGCGCTGCTCTGCATATGCCTAGATGGATTGCCTACGCAGTTGCATTATGACATAAGTCTGTCATACTGCTGAGAATCCTCCCTCACGACGGCTTGGGTACACTGTTCCCATACTTAATGGTTATTTTAAAATTGAAAGGGAATGATAGGTTCCCTGAAAGAGAAAATAACCATCAAGCCGTGAGGTCACTCCGGAAGCCTTCACGGCCTGAAGCAAAAGAGGAAGAGGATCTCTGCGCGCTGCGTATTGTAAGTTTCCAAGGGGGCGGGCTTACACGTCATCTCACGCAGAGGCCTATCGGCAGCTTTGCTATAAAGCTCAGCCAATCCCTACTGCCTGATGGCAATATCCCATACTTGATGGTTATTTTCTCTTTCAGGGAACCGGGGTTGCATCCGCAACCTATCGTTTTGTGTGGGTGATAAAACTGAACTTTTTGGTTGCGGGTCAAACCATGGGATTTTACAAAACCGAAGTGATACACTCCGCTGTAATCACTTCTAGCAATATTATTTACAGGTGTTTTGCCTTAAGGCTCTGCACATTGTAGTAATTTATCAATAAACACCCTTGCACCTGTTAGTAATTGTCCGTGTGATTTGTACCTGCACTGCACTCACCTGTATCCACTCACCACTTTTCCACAACCAGCAAATCCTTTTTGTAACGAGGTGACCAGAACTGAACACAATATTCTAGATGAGGTCTTACTAAAGCATTGTAAAGTTTTAACATTACTTTCCTTGATTTAAATTCAACACTTTTCTCAATCTATATTCGATATAGTTGGCCTTTTTTATAGTTTCCCCACATTGTCTAGATGAAGACATTCCTGAGTCAACATAAACTAGGTCTTTTTCATAGTTCCCTTCTTCAATTTCAGTATCTCCCATATGATATTTATAATGCACATTTTATTACCTGCCTGCAGTACCTTACACTTTTCTCTATTAAATTTCATTTGCCATGTGTCTGCCCAGTTCTGAATGCTGTCTAGATCATTTTGAATAACCTTTGCTGCTGCAACAGTGTTTGCCACTCCTCCTATTTTTGTGTCGTCTGCAAATTTAACAAGTTTGCTTACTATACCAGAATCTAAGTCATTAATGTAGATTAGGAATAGCAGAGGACCTAAAACTGATCCCTGTGGTACACCATTGGTAACCTCGCTCCATCCACCCAGAGGACGAGTACCCACTCTCGCCTCTGCCAGAACACATTTTAAATAAAACAATAAACAAAACAAAACGCACGGCTACACCGTCATATTTAAATACAATAACTAAATACAGAAACAATAACAAAACACACGGCGCCTCGCCGTCATAAATATAATAATAAATAAATCATAATACAAAACAATACATTGCACGGGGGCGGAGGGGGAGACCCCGTTCTAAAAATAAATAATACATTTTACAGGGCTCCTCGCCCTGTTACAGTGGGATAAGGGTTTTCCTGAATATCTGACATTTTTCTTTCTATACCATGGATGACAAGGCCAAAAAAATAAAAATATGGACACTGTAATATGAGGGTCGTACAGTGCATGCTAAAGTTAGTATTTGCCACGCAGTTATGGACTCGGCAGTAATATGTGTGTATGTAGTAGGCTCAATTAAAAAAAAAAAAACCTGCAGTGAAAAGCTTTCACGAGTAGCCTACTACTACTATGGGCTTTTGTTTAGCTTAAAATTCATCCAGCAGGCGGAACAAGTACAATTTTATACACATCATTATGATTTAAAAAAATAAATACTTTGGGTGACAGATCCGCCACTGACCTAGACTTAAGAGCAATGCACACTGGGAGCGAAGCAAACGACACGAATGCAGCACGAGTACATAAAAAAAAAGAAAATACTGTCTGCTTTTGCTCCTTTTGTAGAGACGAAATAAAATAAATAAAACAAAGAAATAGTCTGGGTACACCACACACTAAATTTGACAGTGAATGTTTATATGTGATCTGGTTTAACATGTAAATTATTCAAAAACAATACATCTACACATATTTCTTTGTAAATACTGGTTATTAGTATAATATACTTTGTTTTTTATTGATTTTCAGTTTTAATAAAATCTTCAGTTAGTGTGTGAAAGCACTCTATAGACTCATTTTTGCGTGTTGCAAGCACTCTATATGACATTTTCACTGACACTCAGGGTGACCAATATAGAACGAAAATGACTGAAATTTATCAAGAATTCCGGAAAGTGCCGAGCACTCTCCGAACGCTCACGAAGTTTCAGTGACGTCAGTTCTGGAACCCGACAGACAAGACCAATGCAGAAACTAATGGCAGCGTACCAGCGACAGGTTTGGATTACAAGATTTGCGTCCAGGACAACAAGTTGTACCGATACATTTTGCCCATCAGACAAGTACTTTAAAAAATATATAATCGGTGTATTAATTATTATTACCCACAGTGCCCTGTGGAAAAACTGTTGCTAAGTCAAGTGCATGTGTGCTTAAAAACAGCTACGGGCCTTGCATACTTCAGATCGCTGCTGGTTAGCTAACACTGGAAGCAACCTTTGCACATATATTTTTATGAATAAAAAACAATGGATTGTTTTTTTATTCATTACATAGTTAATTTTTAATTTTTTTATAATACCAACACATTTGTGTTTGTTGAATTTCCTGGTTACAGAGAAAGACACGTAGGCGGGAGGCTGTATACACACCACAGATGCGGTGTCAGAAAAGCCGTTTTACACTACTGTCCCTGCAGATGAATGATTCAGATTTATACTTTCAAAACAGGCAATGAATTCACTAGTAAGTACATAAGCAGCTCCCATTCACAGTCTATGCATTGATCATATTCTATAATTAGGGCCCTACTCAATTGTCCATTTTTATAAATTTCACGGTCATAGCATTTTAAAAAACTAGAATTTCACGGTTTCAGATATTTAAATCTTAAATTTCACGGTGTTGTAACAAAGCATGATTCTACGAGTCAAGCCCATTTCCTGCGTACCTGGGATATACGTGCACACAAGTACCAGTATGGAACCGCAGTGCTCTGTACTGCACATAGTAACACTGCAACTAAAAAGTTTCGACAACATACTGTAAATACAAGCCATTTTTTAAATAAACATACATAATGTATGTATAACTAACCACATATTGTACGTGCTGTCAAAAAAAAAAAAAACACCTCCCGTGACAGCCGCTTCACTTGTTTACATCCGCACGTTTCGATACAGAAGGAACCGCCCCGGACGCCAAAATCCACCAATCAGTGAGTTGCACCTTGAATGTCTTTTCTCTTTATTTGTACAAACTTTACCCACAGATGCCTTGTTGGGGTTCTGATTTTTCAGAAATGAGTGGATGCTATGCCAGTATGAGTTCCACAGAACAAAATATCACTGAAATGACCACTGGGTGGAGCTCTGGCGTTAACTGGAAATTACATTATAATAAACTGCTGCAATGCACGGAAATAACCACTGGGTGAAGCTCTGGAGTTAATGGGAAATTACATTGTAATTAGGGCTTCTGATTTTCGGTTTTAACCAATAAAACCCGATAAAACACCCCGGATACAAAAAAATTATATTGCTGGATAGCCAATAACACTGGAAAACACCAGAAAAACTGTGGAAATGGTTAATCTATTCACGTTGACTTTACCCTTTTCCCATTAAAAAAAATAAAACCTACTACAAAAATAATAATAAATACATTTCCCAGTGCTGCTGGGCAATGTCCCGCCTTCCTGACTTGCATCTATCATTGATTCGTTCTGAATACTTTAAACCCGCCCCAACTACTAAGTGACAGCAAATTCCTACATTTCTGTTGGAGACTCTGCTTCTGTTTTTCGGGTTTTATTAGTTGTATTTTTCGGTGCTTATTTTTAGCTATTTTTGAGTTGTATGTAAATCGTTTTTTGGGGGCTTTCATTTTGTATATACTGTATGAAATTAGTGTTTTCGGTTACTTTCCAAAAGTAAATCAAAAAATGTGTAAAGTTGTAAGAAGGTAAATACCTAAGCTAGGACTTGTGTAGTGTTATAAGATCTATTTGAGGAGTTGAGGGATGTAATGGCTTTGTCTTGGATCAAGATTCATAGGAGTGGGACATAGCACCATTTAACTCTTAAATCATAAGAAATATTTCAAACACAACCAATCATACAACATAAACAATCTATCAAAAGACTTCTTAACATTTTCAAGCATTTTTATCAAGACATTGCTTTTGCTAGCTCTATCATACTTATTTCAAAAGTTATTAGCTTTTAAAACACTGTGGGTGTTTCTTCACTTCAGCGGCTGACTGATAAAGGGCTGGTACCCCGCTCTAGGTGTAAACAGTTATATCTCAGAAACTATTAGGAGATTTTTTCTTCCATAAAATTGTTCTTACTAACTTTGTGCCGATTTTCATCCAAATCTGAGACGTATGGGTGACATTTTCCCCATTTTCCCCAAATTTTGACACGGAATGACCCCACTGTACAGTAGGATGTCAGTAAAATTAAATTTTATATTTTCAGGAATCTGAGTCCTGGTTAGCCATATCAAGTTCCCAGTATGTCATGTGTAACCCTGGGTACTTAGCTTTGGCTTGAAGGCAGCAGGAGAAATTTCTGCTTGAACATTTTTTTGAAATTATTGCGCAGTGTGTTTGTTTCTGCAGGTTATATGCATATTTGTTTTCTATTTGTAATGAATATGTGCTACTGTTAAAATATAAGCTGCTTGCGCTACACTCTCCAACATGCATTTCAGTCTTGGCTACTTTGCTGTGCTCCCATAACTGAGTGTCCCCGGATTTGCTTTACAAAATATGGTCATCTTACCTGCTTTACACAACATGGCATATCTAGATTACATGGAATGAAGGAAGTGGTTTTTTACTTTTGCAGATAATACACGGGCATAAGCACTCAAACCCTTAATTGAGAAAAAAAAACAGCCTTTACCGATATTTAACTTTTTGACGTACTGTAGCCATACAGCAGTTTAAAACGCATGGTTTCAGGGCAACATTTTAACATGTTAGAAAATCACATGATTTATATCACATAAGGAGTTGTGGCTCGTGGGTGCTGGAGTCAAAGTTAAGTTCAAATTTGATTCTGAAAGTGGTCCAAAATGGCTCCGAATGCATCTGAGATCATGTAGAACCCCACAGCTTTTGGGGGTCTAGGCAGCCCCCAAACCCCCGGCCTAAGGTTGGTTTCAGTCAAAATGGTCATTGGACACTTTCACCCATGTTAAAACTACCGAACGAATTTTCACGGTCTATACCAAAAAGAAATTATCTGTGAAACGGACACCAAGCGTGCCAAATACCTTTCCAATCGGTTTTGAAACAGCCGAGAAAACATACCCCTCAAAATCGGGTTTATATAAGAAACGTCGCTCTATAATATACATCATGAACCCCTAATAACGGGGGGGTGGGGGTCATTCATTCCAATAGGATTCATAAGTGCTCTCCACCTCCAACTCTCTCTCACACACTGAGACACACACACCTTTGAGACGTATGTACACCAAGAGACACACACTGAGACAGGCACACACACCGAGAGACACACACTGAGACAGGCACACACACCGAGAGACACACACTGAGACAGGCACACACACCGAGAGACACACACTGAGACAGGCACACACACTGAGAGACACACACTGAGACAGGCACACACACCGAGAGACACACACTGAGACAGGCACACACACCGAGAGACACACACTGAGACAGGCACACACACCGAGAGACACACACTGAGACAGGCACACACACCGAGAGACACACACTGAGACAGGCACACACACTGAGAGACACACACTGAGACAGGCACACACAGTACATTGTCACTCACACTGAGACATGCACACTGAGAGACGCACTGACACACTGAGACATGCACACACTGAGTGACACACAGTACACTGTCACTCACACTGAGACATGCACACCTTTGAGACGTATGCACACTGAGACATGCACACACACCGAGAGACATGCAAACACTGAGACACACATACATACTGAGAGACAAATACATACCGAGAGACAAATACAGTACACTAAGACACACACACTGAGAGACACACAGTACACTGGGACACACTCACACACTGAGAGACACATACAGTACACTGAGACACATACAGTACACTGAGAGACACATACAGTACACTGAGACACACTCAGGCATACTGAGAGAAACATACAAGCTAGTATCAACTCCACAGATTGAAATGTGAAAAGTTGGTCTGGTCCATTAACTTTGACACTAACTCTCTAGCGCCCCCTAGCCTGTCTCCAAACACAGAGGCACAGAACATCTAATGTAGAATACTGAACACTGGAGACACAGAATACAACATATACAGAATATAGAACACAGGACGCAGAACACAAAGTATAGAGAACTTAGAACATAAACACAGAATATGAAGCGTAGAACATGAAACACTGGAGACACAGAATACAATATATATATATAGAACACAGTGTGACGAGACCTCTGATGGGCAGGACTCATTGGTTGGGGTGGAAAAGATGGATACTGACACAGCTATCGGGAATCTAATTTGCTTTATTTGTTAGGTCACACATGACCTGTTACTCTCCTCCTGTGTGCATGTCTCAGTGTGTGTCTCTCCTCTAACCCAGGGATTCTCAAATTTTTTTTGTTGACTGAACCTTTTTCAAATGCAATATTAATCACAGACCTCCAACTGAGAAACTGAAAAGTATATCAATGTATGTGATATAAACACATACTGTTAGTGATGCTTTAAGAAAAAGATTATACAGTACTTACAGTCAGTGAGATGGGTGTGCCTGTTTCTTACTGCAGAGTCTGTCTATCCTTGGTGTGATGGTTGACAAGCAAACTCGTAAATCATTCTCCACTTCCAGTCAGGACCTGAACTTTGTCTTCATAGCTGCCATAGCAGAGAATGATGCCTCACATATATATGTTGTTGGGAAAGGTAGCACTTTCATGGCTTCTGTTACTAAAATGGGGTACTCTGCAGCAACAGTTGGCCAAAACTGACAAGGTGTCTGCTCCTGAAACTTAATTTTCAGCGTGCGGTCACAGGACAGTTCGAGCAGCTCCTCTTCTGCTTTTCCACTCAAGCGACACGATGACGTAGCAAAAGTTGAGAACGGATCCCGAACCCAATCATATTCCTCCAGGTTTATATATAGTAAACACTGAAGTACTGTAAGGAAATTTGATCGTCCATATTCATATTGTTAGAATATTGTATGTATGGTACTTTCAATGGAGAGACATTGAGCACAGAGTTTAGGTGGGGTATTTTGGAATGCAGGGTCTGACTAGATTGAGAGCAAATATGACCATTTCTGGGCATTTGTGTAGGAGGTTTTACAGCTCTGCTCTGCTTGATTGCATGGGGGATGGGAGAATCTCAGAGAATCTACAGATGCAAAGGAATGTGTGTGAGGCTTGGAGACTTGCCATGTACAGGTATAGTGAGGAGGGGTGTGCGGAGTGTCCCGCCCCTTTTTATTATTATTTGTATTTTTGTTTGCGGCGCGGATAAAAGCGCCGCGTCTTTTGTTATTGTTTTTTATATTTATAATTTAAAAACCCTGTGAGGATGCATGACTGATCAGCTACTGATTATTTAACTAGCTGACAGTCATGCATCCTTACCAAACACGTGCAGACTGTGGCCAAGGGGTAATAAGATAATTAACAGCTAGTTAACCCCTCGGCCAGAGTATAAGAACCTGCAGCTGTCCGTGCTGCAGGGTTGGGGTGTACAGAGAGGAGGTACGGGGAGATAGAGAGAAGACAGAATTTAACAATTGCTAAAATGTGCTGGATTAGCCAGCACGACACTTACTTGTTTGTCTGTTTATTCGTTTGGCCCTCGTGCCCTTTGTTTTGTTGTTGGTTTAAATTTTTTGTTTTTGTTTTGTTTGTTAATAAATCCACGCTGAGTGCCGTTGCATTCAGCTTCACCCGCCCATCCATTGTTTTGATTCAGTTACTTCCTGGTCCGTGACGTCACCACTGCGAGCCATCCTGCCACATATGGTGTCCTGCGTGGGACAAACAACGCCTCCAGGAGCCGGACCAGGAACAGCAAAGGGAGTTTTTTTTGTGTGTTCGATTTTTTCAAAAAGTGTTTTTTTGTGAAGGAGAAAAAAAGAAAAAAAAAAAAAAAAAAATGGGATGGAAGGAAGACCGAGAGGTGAAGGACAGGGAGGAGGAGTGTCTCCTAATGGCCAGAAACCCAGGGAGATATAGCCAGCCATCGGAGTTGTGCCCCCTCTGCGACCAGAAGCATTGATTTGCCAACTGTTCCTTCCGCTATTATGAAGAGGAGGAACTAGTGCTCAGAGGGGGGGAGCATCCAGCGCCCAGAAGGGGGGAGCCCGAGCATCCAGCGCCCAGAAGGGGGAGCCCGTGCATCCAGCGCCCAGAAGGGGGGAGCGCGAGCATCCAGCGCCCAGAAGGGGGGAGCCCGTGCATCCAGCGCCCAGAGGGGGGGAGCGCGAGCATCCAGCGCCCAGAAGGGGGGAGCCCGTGCATCCAGCGCCCAGAAGGGGGGAGCGCGAGCATCCAGCGCCCAGAAGGGGGGAGCCCGTGCATCCAGCGCCCAGAGGGGGGAGCCCGTGCATCCAGCGCCCAGGCCTCCAGTAGCAGAGGAAGAATACCTGCTGCCTCTCCCTCCGCCACCTCCACCAGCAGAGGGTGAATGCCTGCTGGTTCTGCCTCAACCGCCGTGGGAGGATTGCTTGCCCCTCCCACCTCCGCCAGCAGAGGGTGAATACCTGCTGGTTCCGCCTCAACCGCCGTGGGAGGACTGCTTGCCGCTCCCAGCTCCACCAGCAGAGGGTGAATACCTGCTGGTTCCGCCTCAACTGCCGTGGGAGGATTGCTTGCCCCTCCCACCTCCACCAGCAGAGGGTGAATACCTGCTGGTTCCGCCTCAACCGCCGTGGGAGGACTGCTTGCCCCTCCCACCTCCACCAGCAGAGGGTGAATACCTGCTGGTTCCATCTCCACCAGCAGAGGGTGAATACCTGGTGGTTCCACATCCACCGTCATGGGAAGGACTGCTCCTGCCCTGCTACGCACCGCCCAAGGATGCCTCTTGCTCCGCATCGCCTGGAGCTGCCTGTTGCTCCGCATCGCCTGGGGCTGCCTGTTGCTCCGCATCGCCTGGGGCTGCCTGTTGCTCCGCATCGCCTGGAGAGCCACCAGTTACAGGGTTCGAGGGAGAAGTGGAGCGGATAAAAGCGCAGCGTCTTTTGTTATTGTTTTTTATATTTATAATTTAAAAACCCCGTGAGGATGCATGACTGATCAGCTACTGATTATTTAACTAGCTGACAGTCATGCATCCTTACCAAACACATGCAGACTGTGGCCGAGGGGTAATAAGATAATTAACAGCTAGTTAACCCCTCGGCCAGAGTATAAGAACCTGCAGCTGTCCGTGCTGCAGGGTTGGGGTGTACAGAGAGGAGGTACGGGGAGATAGAGAGAAGACAGAATTTAACAATTGCTAAAACGTGCTGGATTAGCCAGCACGACACTTACTTGTTTGTCTGTTTATTCGTTTGGCCCTCGTGCCCTTTGTTTTGTTGTTGGTTTAAATTTTTTGTTTTTGTTTAGTTTGTTAATAAATCCACGCTGAGTGCCTTTGCATTCAGCTTCACCCGCCCATCCATTGTTTTGATTCAGTTACTTCCTGGTCCGTGACGTCACCACACCTCACCACTGCGAGCCATCCTGCCACAAGGGGTCATAAATGACATCATTAAAAGGGTGTGTTTTGGAATCTACAAAACTGAAGTGAATGCATTGTCTGATGCTCAGTTCTATCAATCTCACTGCAGCCCGGAGTGACGCGACACTGTACAATAGTTCTATTCTTGTATGACAGCAATAAGCATATTTTTGACTTTCACTAATATTGTTTTCACTAATATCAATTTTTCCTTACAGTACTCTGCCAAAGTTGAAAGGTGAGCAACGATAGTGTCTCTCACACAGTCAATTGTCATGCTGTTAGTATCCAGAAAATCAGGAGCATAAACATATCCGAGATTCCACTGCTCAGTCTAGTTTTCCAGATCTCTGCTTTCTTCCGAAATGCTGCAATCTTGTCACTTACCTCAAATATGGTTGTATTACCCCCTTGTGTGGACAGGTTCAGCGCATTCAAAAATGTCTGCGAGGTATCCAAGCATTGTGATCCATATCGTGTCAGAAAAGTTCGCGGTAAGAATGGGATTGTGCACAGAAAGAAAACCCAGCAGCTCATTGCGAAGCTCAAAAACTCTTTCCAAGACTCTGCCGCGAGATAACCAACACACTTCCGTATGAAACAATAATTTGTCATGTTCTGCACCCATTTCTGAACACAGCTTTGCAAACAGGCATGAATTCAACAGTCTGGACTTTCAACAACATTCACAGCTGTCACAGTTGCATTTAGTACAGCATGTAATTCGGGTTCCATTCTCTTCGATTAAGGGCCTGGTGATGCAACATGCAGTGTGTTACCTGTTTATGGCTCGTATTCGTGCTACAGCACCACTCCTATTGCCTGTCATACCGGCAGCACCGTCTGTGCAAACAGCAACACGCTTCTGCCAATACAGAGATTCAGCTTTCATGAAATCATCCAATAATTTGAAGATTTCCTCACCGGTTGTTCGTTCTGGTGACTCCTGACAAAAAAGAAAATCTTCCAAAATTTCCCCCAGCCAAACATAACGAACATAAACTAATAATTGTGCTGCATTACCCTCATCAGCTGTCTCATCAAGCTGAATTGCAAACTGCTCACATGTATGTAGCCTTTCAGTTAGTTGGCATTTTATATCATTTGAAAGCTCTTTAATTCTCCTACTAACTGTGTCGTTAGAAAGTGGTATGGCCTTCAGGTTCTTCGCTGCATCTTCGCTTACCATCACTTCACACATTTCTACAGCAGCTGGAAGAATCAGTTCTTCTCCAATTGTATGTGATTTTTTTACTTTTTGCAATCCGAAGAGCTGTCAAGAAGGATGCTTTCAGAGTTCCGTGAAGCTAGCAACAATAAGCAACAATAAGATGATTACTTCCGGTTTTCAAAACGGCTCAGCACAGGCAAGGTATCAAAATAAAAGTCCCGTATCCAGCACAAAAATATAGTTTATATACATATAGAAAGTGGGGTGAAATGTAATGTAGACACACTGGGGGTACAGAAAATAAAGTTACTTACTTAAGATTTACGTCACTGTAATAGCAACACTACTTTTTATGTCAGGTGTCTAGTTAAAACAGCCGTTTTCCCTGCATTTTCGGGTGCTGGGCACACTCAAGACCCACTCCTGACAAAACTAAAGATTGTGCATCTTTGAAAGTGGGGTGAAATGTAATGTAGACACACTGGGGGTACAGAAAATAAAGATGACACCACACTTTGAAATTGAATTACCTGTGCTTTAATTTGTAAAGTGAATTTTAAGCTAACTAGACTACTGTTAACAGCACTGGGGGGAGAAAAAACCTCATTTCTAATTTGAGGAAATCTCCAGAAGTCCTCGGCTCTCAACAGCCCCCTTCTTCAGGGCATTCTAAAAATATATATAAAAAAATATTTGCACAGGATCAAGTATAACACTGAAGAAGATCAGATCCACGATGTCCTAAAAAACAAAACACTATGAGAACTAGAAAAAACTAAGCACTTGAAATATTAATTTTGAGATATGGAACACAGAGGAACATAACTTTTGATTAATTTTAAATTTATTTATACAGGAATAATTCCTTGGGGGGCTAACTCATATATTAAAAGTTCCCTCATTCTATTGCAACACAGTGCAGTGTGATTACCACCAAATAGCAATGTTTTTGCAAACAAACATACATATACTCCACAACTACGACTGTCAGACTGTTTTTGAAAATGGGAACACCTATGACAAAATTCTAAAGAAAATGTTATGTTAGGAACAACACCATATAGTGCCAGGTATTGCATGGTGACGTATCTTTGTAATGAGGGAAGTATATTTTGAATTTCCTTTTCATACGTCTTTAATGAGTCCATTATATATATTTTTAATGCTGTACATTTCGCCTTGTTTGCATCATGCTTCATATCGATTGCAATAAGTATCCAGTGGGATGACTTTATATTAACAGGAACAAGAACAGTTTTGAAGCACCACCAATTCCTATCATTTTGGGGGGGTTTTGGCAGTACTTCAATGTCATCACAATAGACACTATTCAAATTTTGACTGACAAATGTGGAAGGAATAGTTAACACACTTTTGTTTGTGAAATTACTACTTAAAAGGCACAGGTATGCATCTATAATGTTGTCGTTTAACCAATTTCCATTACGTATTATTTCTATATCCTGGAAGTGGTTGTATTAAGAGTTATTATTAATGTTTTTGGGAGATGCAATACATGGAATGTTTTAAGATCAACATTTACATTCCCACATTTTTGGCAGGCACCATGTTCTTGTTCAGATATATGGGATAATATATATTTTTTAATCCCGTCTTCGGATATTTCTTTTGGTTGTATTAAAAGTAAAGATTTATATTTAACGTGCGCAATGGGCTGTCCTTTACATTTCTTGCAATTATACACAAGCAAAATGTTTAAGTGAAGCAAGTCACTAGCTAAAAAGTTAGCCAAAAGGGTGTTATTTACAAAACATTCTATGAAATCTACTATTTTATCAAAGGGGATATGTTTCAAGGATGATTTTGAAAAATGTTGAGCATTAATTTTTTCTAAGTTAGAAATTGCATCTTTGAAATGACGAGATGCAAATGTTTTGTTTGCGATTATTAATCGGTGATAAGATTCTTTAAATGCTGTTGTGGAATTAAGACACTTTAGCAAAGGCACGTATTCATCTTCTCTAATGTTATGCATGCCCGGTAATTCAGGATCAACATCGGCTACTTTATTAACATCTCCATTACCAGAAACATCGTATTCTATATTACCTGTAGTGGTTTGTTTACAACATTTTAATTTATCAAAAAAATAAATACACGCGCAGTTTTCCTCTTGCTTACTAGTTGGAGAGTCATATGATATATTTAAATCATTCGCACAGATTTTTTATTTATTGTCCGTCATCAGCAAAGCCCAGTAGTGCCCACCTGCTCCGGAACCTCCTGTGTGACACACTATTGAATTGAGATTATAATGTTCTCTCTTTCCATCACTTAAAACTATATGAATAATACCAGAAGCTAGAACCCGGGTGCGCAGTACATTTCTAGGCTGAGCTCGAGGGACATATACCACAATAATGTCGGGAGACGTATTCCACACAGTTTCCCTTTTTAATTTCCCATTGCAGTTCATGCATTTCTGTGATGCTTCCCCGTTCTCCATTTCCTGTTGGAATAATGTATATAGAGAAGTAGGTACATCACCTAATGTGACCCTTACTATGGAATTAAAAAAACGCTTTCCGTGCATAGTTTTGAATAACTACATGTTACACATCTATCAATATATTTTACAGTAACATTGGTTTTTATTTGCAGTGTATTTAACCATGACATTAATGGAAAAACTAAATCCAAGAGGTCGTTTTCTTTTTTAAATGCTAAAGACGAAATAGACGCGCTTACTCCTGTTAACACATTGTGTAGGTCACTGCTGGAGAAGGTACACCCTGGATTTAATGTTGCAAATTGTAATAAATATGCTAGATTACTTGGTATCTGTGTGGTACCAGTGACATACGATTCAGCATATTTTTCCAGTTTTTTCATATTTTTTCAATGTTTAGAAAACATTGTATAGCTGAATTAAACCAACAATTAAGATATTGATTTTGAAATTTACAAACACCAAGTATGCGCTGGGAGTTTAATAAGTTAATTGACCCACATTCTGTTAACTTTGTTTCAACTTTAGAGCAAGTTGTTTGCTTATGAAATGTATTAGAAAATTGACGAACTCTTTTAATTTGCGTTGGTCCTCCTCGTGAGGACACGTCCCGCTTACATTGCGCATCTAACGCATTTTTACTGTTTTGTGTACCCCTTTCATTAAGGTTAAATACGTTCGTATTCTGAGAAGGTGGATTTTGAAAGGAACGTTTAAGGTTTTTTGGAATAGGTTTCTTTTTATTTCGCCACATTCACACGTTTCTAAATTGCATTGCGCTTTCAATTTAATGTTTTCAAAATGTTCAAGAAGTGGAGATTTAATCTGTGAATTACATTCTAAATCCTCACCCGGAATGCTTCTATTAGAATCAATCACATGTTCTTGTCTGTTTATGTTTTTTACTCTCTCTTTCAGCTTTAATAGACTTTCTGTAACTAGCGGGTTATAGTACCTACTTCCCAGGAGTATACAGATTTCATAAACAACAGCAGAGACCTCACCGAGACAACTGGAATTAGCCAAAATGCTAAATATATACATTCCTACTTTATAACGCTCATCTTTACCGCTATACTGTTTTTTGCAAAATCCACTTGCTTGTTGCATTAAATGACTTTTGCAAGACCTAATGACAGTAAATTTAAGATTGGTGTCATTTGCTGTTCCATTTACAATTTTCCAACAGCGACGAAGGTAACTTTCCATATTTTCATTATTGAATACTTTAATTGATGCCTGAAGCAGTACAATGGACCTGTCGCTGTTTATTTGCACAGGTAACGTATTTTTTTGGAAAATCTTTCTTTCATAATCTCCTATTGTTGTAAGAAGATATTCCACTGCACTTTGTGCGTGCTCTTCGCTGATCACACTATGTAACACAATTTTTGTTCCTGGGTAGTAAGTGTTATTTCCTAATTGCTTATGCCTCAAAAGTATAGAAAATGGCTATTATTCACAACAAACTTTGCTTTTGTGACCAGGACAGTGATATTTTGAAATTTACCTATTTCCAATGAGAAAATGGGCGAATTTGTGTCTTTTCGTTCACATAAAGTCAGAAAAAAAACAACATATGAATCCAAATTAACATGTATTTATACTAAAGTAATACAAAAATGACTACAAAAGATTTAGAAGTGAGTAGTTTTTCGAGATTTACGATTATACTGTAAATCACTTTCACGAATCAGCCCCCAAATGTAGTCTCCCATCATGTTCTCGTTATACTGTCCTTGGTAGCGGCGTTCAAAGTCCAGTATATCCTGGTGGAAGCGCTCGCCTTGCTCCTCCGAGTACGCTCCCATGTTCTCCTTGAATTTATCAAGATGAGCATCAAGGATATGGACTTTGAGGGACATCCTACAGCCCATTGTGCCGTAGTTCTTCACCAGAGTCTCAACCAGCTCAACATAGTTTTCGGCCTTGTGATTGCCCAGGAAGCCCCGAACCACTGCGACAAAGCTGTTCCAAGCCGCTTTCTCCTTACTAGTGAGCTTCTTGGGGAATTCATTGCACTCCAGGATCTTCTTTATCTGTGGTCCGACGAAGACACCGGCTTTGACCTTTGCCTCAGACAGCTTAGGGAAGTAGTCTTTAAGGTACTTGAAGGCTGCCGACTCCTTAGCTAGAGCTCTGACAAATTGTTTCATAAGGCCCAATTTGATGTGCAGTGGTGGCATCAGCACCTTCCGGGGGTCCACCAGTGGCTCCCACTTGACGTTGTTCCTCCCCACAGAGAACTCGGTCCGCTGTGGCCAGTCCCGCCTGTGGTAGTGCGCCTTGGTGTCCCTGCTGTCCCAAAGGCAAAGATAGCAGGGAAACTTGGTAAAACCGCCTTGGATGCCACCATTTTGAAGTCTCCTATGATCTCCCAGCCGTACTCATCATATTTCAAGGCGTCCAGCAAGGTCTTGATGCTGTTGTAATCCTCTTTGAGGTGCACCGAGTGAGCCAGGGGAAGAGACGGGTACTTGTTACCATTATGGAGCAGCACGGCTTTGAGGCTCCTGGATGAGCTGTCAATGAAGAGGCGCCACTCATTCTGGTTACAGGCGATTCCGATTGCCTCGAACAGACTGGTCACATTGTGGCAGAAGCAGAGCCCATCTTGACGGGTGAAGAAGCTGGAAAAAGGTTGGTGACGCTTCCTCTGATCTGCGACTTGCACACTTTCATCCAACAAGTTCCACTGCTTGAGCCTAGACGTCAAAAGCTCGGCATTGGACTTGGTGAGACCAAGATCTCTAATCAAGTCGTTGAGGTCTTTTTGGTTGGGGTAGTATGGGTTTCTCTCCTCAGCTCCACCTCTGAAATTGTCATCTGGATCTACAACGTCTTCCTCGCTCTCTGACTTGCTGCTCTCTTCTAAAGACGGCTGCTCTCTCTCCGGAGGAGTGGGTACGGGGAGCTCATGGCAGTGTGGCACCGGGGCGATGGATGAAGGAAGGTCCGGATACGTGATAGCAGGTGCATTCTTGCCAGTCCGACGTTTGGAAGGGTCCACCATGCAGAAGTAGCAGTTGCTTGAGTGGTCAGTGGGTTCCCGCCAAATTGAACTGAACTGAACCGGTGGGCTTAAGGCCCCTGTATTTATACTACTATTTATATTACTGGAAAGTTCTAGAAAGTTCTAGAAGTTACTCCAAGTTTACTCAGCACTGAATCTATCTGGAATGTTCGGGAAAATAGGTAAATTTCAAAATATCACTGTCCTGGTCACAAAAGCAAAGTTTGTGGGGAATAATAGCCATTTTCTATACTTTTGAGGCATAAGCAATTAGGAAATAACACTTACTACCCAGGAACCAAAAAAAAAAAAAATTGTTACACGGTGTCATAAAAGCTACAGGCACGGACAAATGAGGAGTTACCGGACTACATACTAACAATTCATAATATAAGATTCTTTTCTTCGTAAATTTTAATTTAACAATGCCACCTGTGGCATCCCAGAAAGCAGGACTACTGCGTGTTAATTCATGCCATAACCGTATACCCCCTTCAGTAAAACATATTACTTTAAGTGGGCCCGCTTGTATAATTTGTACAAAGCCTTTAAAACACATGCTACTTACATCACTATCCTCCATTCTTTTTTTAGCATTGTGTAGTATCCTTGATAATACCTTAAAGGATTTACTCGACACGGTATTGCATAAACACAACGTGGTTTATTTTCTGGTGATCGCCATCTTAACTCTCAGTAAACTGAATACAACCTCCGGAACCCCAGGCTAGTAACCCTTGACTCTAACTTACATCTAGTAACCACTAGATGTCAGTATCTAACCATTACAGCCTAACACTGTTCAATTATAATGTATACCCAATACATTACACATTGTAAGTGCTATTATTTCATCGTTATCAGTTAATGTGTTGCTACGATACTCTGATTTAATTTTTCTTAAGACAGCGGTATCTGAACCAATCCCTGTTCTATTTAATGCTGCTAAGGCGTTTGGGTCTGCGTTTCCTAGCAACTTGTTATATAATTTGTAAGACTTTACATATTGTAAAGTGATAGCCAGGTTGTTTCTCTCGGGACCCGAATGGTCTCGCTTTCAAGGCATCTGAAGTGTGCAATACTGTGCCCCTGTACCGCACGTTAAAACGCAGTGTTTTAGGATGCGATAGTGTTATGGTGAAGTCCATTTTACACGATCTATGCTTGCAATATCCATTTATTTGAAGATAAGGTTTATTTGGTGTATGTTGTTTCTATTTTCTTCCCATATTCTAGACAGCAGTACTTGACTCCTTCTGCAAGCTGCAGGTCGTGTGTGTGGCCAATTCATAGATTTTGCTACTAATTGTCAAAATTCCTTGTTATTTATGCCTATATCAGTAGTTTCCTTTATGTAATGTATTGCATTTGCTATTTGTTTGTAATCCAAATTATTTTTCTTCCCTTTACATTTCTAATGTTTAATACCACTGCCTCCTTTTAGTTTCAGACAAAGTCTAGAACAAAAATCTGGATTATTAATAGAATTATAGTTTGTTTTACCATCACATCTTGCCTCACCTCTCTCTCCTGCCTCACCTTCTCTCTTTCCTGCATCACCTACTCTTTGTCCTGCCTCACCTCTCCTTCCTAACTCACCTCCTCTCTGTCCTGCCTCACCTCCTCTCTGTGCTGCCTCACCTCTGCATCCTGCCTCACTTCTCCTTCCTACCTCACCTCCTCTCTGACCTGCCTCACCTCTCTGTCCTGCCTCACCTCCTCTCTGTCCTGTCTCACCTCTGCATCCTGCCTCACCTCTCCGTCCTTCCTCACCTCTGCATCCTGCCTCACCTCTGCATCCTGCCTCACCTCTCCTTCCTACCTCACTTCCTCTCCATCCTGCCTCACCTTCTCTGCCTCCTGCCACACCTCCTCTCTGTGCTGCCTCACCTCTGCATCCTGCCTCACCTCTTCGTTCTGCCTCACCTCTCCATCCTGCCTCACCTCTCCTTCCTACCTCACTTCCTCTGCATCCTGCCTCACCTCTGCATCCTGCCTCACCTCTCCTTCCTACCTCACTTCCTCTCCATCCTGCCTCACCTTCTCTGCCTCCTGCCACACCTCCTCTCTGTGCTGCCTCACCTCTGCATCCTGCCTCACCTCTCCGTCCTGCCTCACCTCTCCATCCTGCCTCACCTCTCCGTCCTGCCTCACCTCTCCATCCTGCCTCACCTCTCCGTCCTGCCTCACCTCTCCATCCTGCCTCACCTCTTTGTCCTGCCTCACCTCTGCATCCTGCCTCACCTCTCCTTCCTACCTCACTTCCTCTCCATCCTGCCTCACCTTCTCTGCCTCTTCTCCTCTCTGTCCTGCCTCACCTCCTCTCTGTCCTGCCTCACCTCTCCATCCTGCCTCACCTCTCCTTGCCATCTTACCTGCTACTATCCCTTCACATCTACCTGCCTTTCTCTGAACTGTCACACTTATCTTTTCCTCCTTTCTCTTTTCCTTTTCCTTTCCCTTTCTCTCCCCTCTCTCCTGCTCTGGCACCTCTCTCTGACCTGGCCTGTATGCCTTAGGGTAGCACACGACATCTACGTCAAGGATGCGGCAAACATTGCCACCATTCACATCCTGAAAGTGGACGAAAATCAGAACTCTCAATGGTAAAAACAAAAAATAGATATAACACACTTTAATTAAAGTGAGATTTATATCAGACACACTTTTAATTAATTAAAAAAAGACAATAAAAATATATTACTGATAAGCATTTTTATTGATGGCATTTACCATGAAAAACATAACAAGAAAAACAAATAGCACAACAAATGTAAAAGCTGTAGAATTAAAGGATGATAAAATATATTTTCTGTTATTGTTAAGTATTGGATTTTTTTCGATGAAACGAATGTGTGCAGTTTAACTTTTGTATCACAAAAACACAAGTTAATATTAATGTTTTTATTATAAAAAATATTACATAGTAATCCAATCAATTAATTTATTTTAGCATGTGGTATGTAAAAATGATTAATTATAATTAACGACATTTCAACTGACATAAATCTTTGTTAATACAATATCTTAGTGCAAAGAAATAGAAAAAATGTATGTTATACTTACAGAGTGGAACCGTCTGCAATTACTATTCGACGTCTTCTTACTCTGACCTCTTGTCACCTCAGCCCATGAGTAAGGATCTCGTCTCTGTGGTGGTGCAGCTGGTGTCCCTCTCACCACCAGCCATGGGGTCACTCTGCAGAATGCACGTCTGGGTGCAGCAGGGGTGGTCTTGATCCCCTGTGGAACGTTCAGCTGAAAGTAAGCTGCACTCCAGATCAGTTGGGCAAAGATGGGCATTCCATGGTCAGGAAGAGTTAAACAGGTTTTAATGGACAGTACTAATATCATGCTAATATCAGAGATGTCACAAAAAAGCATGATCTAGTGATTAAACCGATAAACCACCAAGAGAAAGTGGGTAGCTGGGTATAATCCAAACAACAAAACCATGAAGAAAAAAAAAAATGATTATCAATAATAACCATAATTGCTAATTGGTGTGGGTTATTTAAAACGTCAAAAATATTCACAATTGCTCCTACATACCTTACATTCATGCTGGCTGCAACTCGATGGTACTCTTGTCGCAACATGTCTTGATACGGGAACTCCACTGTCAGCCGGTTTGGAAAATCAATTACCACTACCTTTTAAAAACAGAATAATAACATTGTATGTATGTATTTATTTATTTTTAAAAAATGAATTAATAAAATAAAGTGTTTAATTTATGACCTTATTCCATCTGCCCTGGGCTGAACGGATAAGGCTGGCAAACTCCTTCCCTGCTTGTTGGATGGTGTTTTTCGAGAGGTGGTTCCCTGGTGCAATAAGGCACACCAGGTCCGGCTCTTCAGGTAGGGTTTCGTTCAGCACCTCTTTACGGAGTGCAGCTGCACAAGCGCCTGCAGTGCTGCTATATCCAAAGCGCAGGTCACCCTTGAGCATCTGAACGTCACCATCTACCAGGCTCCTCAGATGCGAGTCGCCAAAAACCAAAACAAACTAAAAAAAAAAACACAAAATGGCTAGATCATTTTATTTAAAAACAATTTCTAAATAAAAAAATGAATTGATAGATTATGCTCGTTCTTTACAAACCTTTGAGTTCTTTCCTGCATTCTCAGGGAAAGCTGTCTTGTGGTAGTGGCTGGTCACTGCTGATCTCGGCCACACGTTGGTCTTGT
Organism: Acipenser ruthenus; assembly: GCF_902713425.1. NCBI lineage: Eukaryota > Metazoa > Chordata > Actinopteri > Acipenseriformes > Acipenseridae > Acipenser > Acipenser ruthenus. The sequence goes on from NC_081211.1 coordinate 13,286,226, forward strand.
GCCATTTACCATACAGCTGATGAATATCCATAGCTAATAAAGTACAGAAAAAGTTAGTTCTTTATTAGTAGCATTAATTATACAATGCAAAAATGGGTGGATAAAAAGAAAATAAATAATAAAATAAATTTGATGTACACAAAGTTTAATTTATGTATTTAAAATATTATCATATTTTTTGTACTGTTTTTTTATTGCATATACATATAATCACATACAATTAATACAATTTATAGATATTTAATGTAGATTACAATATAACAATGAAAATAACATTATATATATATATATATATATATATATATATATATATATATATATATATATATATATATATATAATGTGTTTAATTTATTTATATAATATTTTATATAAATATAAAATATAAAATATACAATTAATACAATTTAAAGTAGATATTTAATGTAGATTACAATATAACAATGAAAATACTATAATATATATCACATATATGTAAAATATAAAAGGTCGTTTTAAAATAAGTAAGTACCTACGTATATTTATTGTAGACCTTCCACGTAGATTGAAATATTGCTATTTTTGTGCTGTTTTTGTGCTCTTCCAATTGGTAAGTGTGCTCTTCTGTTTGCTGCTTCTTTCTCCTCTAACCGTTAACTGAGATTGACAGGAGTTAAAGACAACCGTTATATCAGAGCAGCGAGACTTTTATCTGGGGGAAAAAAACGTCGCTTCCGGAGTGAGATGCGGAAGTAAGTTTTACCGGAAGTTGCTGTTGTTGCTTTTTGTGCTAGCTTCACATTGCTTGCTTTCAGAGCGTTTTCCGGAACCGACGTTATGTTTGTCATTTGAGTTTTCCGTTTACTTCCATCCGCCAAAGACGTCTCAGAAAAACGAACGTCACTTCTGATTCGCTATCACAAAGCAGTTCCTTCTTTTTACGTTTTTTTTTTTACGTTATCGCGGTGCTATGGAGTCATATTGTCATCCTAAATGTGATTATTATGTGGTTGTTCATGCACCATGGAATACTATGTTGTGCAAACATAAAGCATAGTTTTGTCCGTTTTACTCAGACATATCGACTCTTTAAAAAAAAAAAAAAAAAGGTTTTAAGAAAGAGTTCGTATATTTTGTGGGCCCCAGTTTTAGAACCGCTGCTCGAACCCTCGCCCCCCGTCCCCCTCCAATAGGATAATCACAACTCATATACCCTCGAACTCACAGAGTATCAAGAGAGTTGCGTATTACATTGCTATTTCTTAAAGGTACAGTGCCCCTATCTAATACACGGGGGTCATCACATTCCCCCCAGTGAGAAAAAGTGCTGTCTCCAGCCCATAAAAAGGCGAAGGAACAAACAACAATTCCATACATAGAAAGTGTACCTAAACTCCATACATAGAGAGAATAAAACAATGCAATGATCCTAGAGGTGAGTGGGTTGATATCATGTATACATACAGATACCGGCACAGTGATATTGAAATAGAGAAGGAAAATAAATAGATTGTCATTACATAAGCAGTCTGGAGCTCAGTGTTCTATGTCAGGTCTGCGTGTGTGAAAGGTGTCTGTCCAGTGAGTGGTGGACCACTGGGCTGGAACACGTGGGTCAGCATTAGGATGTAAATTGTAGGAACGTGTAGCTTGCTCAAGAGGTTCAGAGGAACCATCTAAAGGATCAGGATGTACAGTGACCTGTAGTGAAGCGTCTTGTGTGATACAGAAAGCAACACACTGTGTAATGTGTCGTCAGCCACACCATACTCAGGGCAGAAAATGTCAGATACTCTGACAGAAATGCTATGCATTCAATATTAAAAAACCACAGTAATATTATCTCAAGAGAAAACGGTATAACCATAAAGCAGTTTATCAGTTAAAATAAATTGTAAAATAAACTACTAGTATAAACCACAATAGATTTTTTTCTCCCAAAACAGTACTAGCAATATTATCATTTGAAATATGCATTGGCATGAAAAACAATTAAATGCAATGTACACAAGTTACATGTCAAGATTTCCATTACACGAGAGTAGATGTTAATACTTCATGCTGATTTGAACTCGGCTCTCGCCAAGATAAGCACCAACTAAGACGTAGCTTTACAGTAAACTAATGTGATCCATCTGTGTCTCCATCCATTTGCGCTTCCTTCCATATGATGATGTAGATATCCTTCTGTCTGGTGTTGATGGCTGAAGTGCAATGCTGGCTCCAGGGATCAGCTTATTGCCTCCCTAGCGCATCAGCACACACAACGGCTGTGATGCTGGCTCCGGGGATCAACCACAGTGCGGTCTCCCCAGCGCATCAGCATGACAACCGTCTGGATTGAGCTAAGTAGGGTACATCTCTGGGGTCTTCAAGTGGGCACCTTCCATTCTCGGTGTTTCGTCGACTAGCCCACGACACCTCAAGAGGGCTCGACAGTGATTCTGGCGTCCCAGCATCACCCCCCTCCGTCCCCCACTCAACTCAGCCCAGCTTACTCACCCGTACATCAGCGTTTCTTTCATTCTATTGTGCTTGAGATCCCCAGCCAGAATCTTTCCGTCTCAACCAACCAGTTGCTGCTCCTCTCTGCTGCTTCAGATAAGTTCTTCACTGTGCGACACAACTCTTGACCACTGAATCCGACGTCTCTGAGAAACCGGATTCTAGAGTGTGCCACAAATCCTCGACAACCCACCTCCACTGGGTAAACCCGGACTCTACATCCTTGCTGTTCTGCTTCAGTGGCTAGTTGAGCATACTGCAGTTTCTTCCTCTCATACGCCTCATCTACAGCATCCTCCCATGGCACTGTTAACTCTAGCAGGTGAACAAGGCGTGCTGATCCAGACCACATGTCAATATCTGGTCGAAGGTTAGTGGTGACAATCTCAGGTGGAAAAATAAGCCGTTGACCAACATCTGCCAGCATTTTCCAGTCTCTAGCAGCTTCCAGTTGTCCTGGTCAAGGATTGGTTTTAACACCTTGGTGGTTGCTTTCCTGGGCGGAGGAATGTTGTCTTTTATGTGTAATGTTTTGATGGAACAGGTGGCAACTTATTGGTCATGTTACGCATGTCTTCCAATGCTAGGGCCAAACATCGCAGCACCTGGTCATGACGCCAAGTAAACGGTCCTTGGCTAAGAGCCACCTTACATCCTGTCAAAATGTGCCTTAATGTTGCAAGTGATGAACACAAAGGACATGAGGGATCCTCTCCTACCCAGAGGTTTAGGTTCTGTGGTGATGGGAGAACATCATATGTTGACCTGATGAGGAAACTGATCCTGCTCTGTTCCATATACCATAGGTCTTGCCAGCCAATCTTGTGTTGTTCCACACTCTCCCATCTCATCCATTCTCCCTGCTTGGCCTGGGAAATGGCCTTTATGCACCTCATCCTCTCCTCCTGCTTTTGCAGCTCGTTGATTACCAGCTTCCTCCGTTGAGCTGGTGCTGCCTTGTGCCATGTAGGAGGAGCTGAACTGAGACCAAGACCCCCTCTTCCATGCTGAACTTGCCCCATGATATCACCAATTCGAAGGGCAGACTTTGCATCCTCCACAGCTTTCTTTGCCGCCCACTTTCTTCCAGTTTTCAACACAGGTGCTGCCTCCCTAACGCATTTGTCACATGGCTCTACTAATGTCATTTCCAGTCTGACCTTGGCGCACATAAACTCCTTGGTTAGAGCGGAGACTGGTAGCTGCAGTATTCCTTTACCATAAAGTCCCACTCTGCCGAGGCAGCGTGGAACTCCCAACCATTTCCTGATGTATGAACTGATTAAAGCTTCCAGCTTCTCTACTGTTGTCAAAGAAACCTCGTACACAGTCAGTGGCCACAGCAACCTCGGCAGCAGACCAAACTGAAAGCACCAGAGTTTTAGTTTGCCTGGTAAAGCGCTGCTGTCTATGCTCTTCAACCCTTCCACTGCTTGTTGTCTAACTTCTCCCACACGAACTGTGTCCTTTAGATCCCCGTCGTACCATCTCCCAAGACTCTTCACTGGCTTCTCAGACACTGTTGGTATTGCCTCACCATTAATGAAGAACATTTTATCTACTACTGTACGTTTAATTATAGAGATGCTCCTTGATTTAGTGGGCTTGAATTGCATTCGTGCCCTTTCAATGTTATTGGTTAATTTGCCCAATAACCGATTAGTGCAGGCTACTGTTGTAGTCATGGTTGTCATGTCATCCATGTTTGCTCGAATTGGTGGTAGTCGCATTCCAGAAGCCAAGCGCTCTCCTCCCACTACTCATTTTGATGCCCTAATGATTACTTCCATTGCCATGGTAAAAGCCAGTGGAGAAATGGTGCATCCTGCCATTATTCCAACCTCTAGGCATTGCCATGTAGTGCTGAATTCTGAAGTTGAAAAACTAAATTGCAAATCTCCAAAGTAGGCTTTCACTAAATTTGTTATTGTCATCAGTACACTGAAAAAATCAAATGCTGCCCAAAGTAGTTCATGTGGCACTGAACCATATGCATTAGCCAAATCCAGGAATGTCACATGGAGCTCCTTCCTCTCCTTTTTAGCTGATTGAATTTGTTGCCAGATCAAACTGATGTGTTCTAAGCATCCTGGGAAAGCAAACTCCTGAAGCACTCTTGTACACTCTGTACGGAACTCCATTAGGCCCTGGAGATGATGAAGCCCTTGCTTTTTTCACAGCTCGCTCTACTTCTTTCTTAGGTGCACAGTCCTCCATTTGGTATTCTGATGGATTGATAGGTGGGATGTCTGAAGGAATTGACATAGGCTCCTGCCTTTTTGAATCTGTATGTGTTTCCTCCAAATATCTCTCCAGCTCAAACTTAGATGCTTTTAGTGTGCTATTCTTCTCACTGGTGAATAACTTCTTTACAAATTTGAATGGGTCTTTATAAAAGTTAGTTCTCGCACGCTCCTTCTTTTTTTAGCATTTCTGTAAGCGCTCAGCTATGCGCAATGTTGCAAGCTTATCTTTTATGACCCTTTGTATGAGATTGAGTCCCTCCTTCTGACTTTGTTCTGCTCTTCTCCATTGCTTCCTCAGCTGTCTCCTTTCTCTAACTAAGCGTTCAATCTTCTGCTGCCGTCTAGACTTTCCAGGAATAGTTTGTACTTTTTCCTTCCTTTTTTCAACTCCAAACCTCTCGCTTCCATATGCGTAGATGATGTCCCCAAATTTATCCAGCTTCTTTTCAACTGTTCCACTTACCCTTTCCAACGCAAAGCAGAGATCTGTGTTTACTGTGTCCCATGCAGTTTTCTCACAAGCTCTTGGCCATTTAACTCCAGGCTTGTGCCCGTTGAGGTTCTTTTCTCTCTTATGCTGGTTTGTCTGACCAGGTTCACAAGGATCATTAGGTTCATCACTAACTGTGTCCATGCAAGTCCTCCTCACGTCTATGACAGGGGTGCTGATATCCTGCGAACTGTGGTTTGCTTCCTGTCGCTGGATTTCATTCGACTGACTTGACTGACTTCGTAAGAATTACTGATCAATGCGAGGCCCTTGTCCCTTCTCCCTCAAGCATTTCATTCTCCCTTGATGAATCTTCAAACCCCTGACCGTTGTCGCCTTGCTCCAACCGCAGACACAAACCTGGAGTTCCATGTCTTTGCTAACTGCAGATCTTGAACTAGTCTTTTGTGAAGTACTCTCCATACTCATATCCGTTTCCGTTCCTAAGTTGTTAACCGTGTTGTCCAACGTTGAGTCACCTTCCGCCCCCACTCTCACAGACTCTAGGGGTATTTTTCTCTTTCATTTCTTAGAAACCTTGGGCGGGTGTCTCCAGCATCCTGTAAACACAGATCTGGATACTGCCGACAAGGGTAGCTAACCCTTGCCAGCCCCCATAGTATTCAGATGTAGTTTTCTGTCCAGACAGCACAATGTTCACAAGGAGCCGTGGAAATAGCAGGATCGCAGTCCGTTTAGGCAAACGTATCTGAAGAGGCTGAACGGGTTCATAATTGTTCGTATACAGCAGACACTTCCACGATGTCAGGGATAGTTTAACAGTCACTGTCGCATCCCCATACGTTTCAAAAACAAAAACCATACACACAAAAAGAATAGACCTTGATATTTTATTCATACATTAATATACAATAAATAAATCTCAGAGTTGGTTCCCTTTCTATTCACACTGCAGCCCATGACAGATATGTGCAATCCCTGCACTGATGGAAATTCACCAATGTTAAAATAAATATTTCTTGTGACGCTGGTGTCAGTGCAGACAATATTTATAATTGACTGGCTTATGAAGTAACGCAGCTGTTACTTGATACAGGACACAGGGAATCATCTCTCTTTAACTATTTGAAAAGACCCTGCTGTTGCATAAAATCCCCACAGATCATTCTTATTTTCATATACAATGGTAATGCCTGGCTTTGCAAGTCATTCAAACAAGCAATTGCAGTAACTAGCTAAATAAGTTCACATAAAATAGTAATAATACTTTAACAGTACGTTGCTTGTCGCTTTATTAAAAGCAAAAGTGGCAGCATTAGGTCCTACCCATATACCTGCTACAACACGAGCACAACGGCACAAATCCATGTTTACGGGGACAAAATACCAGTTCCTATGAACAGGGCCAGCATTAGCCTGTGTGGGGCCCTAGACGGGGGCCCTAGGAGGTGACAACCCCCCCCCCCCTCCCCCCCAAAAAAATAAATAAATAAAAAACCTCACACATTACATCAATAAAACGGTAAGCTACTGCTCACCTTCAGAAATCAAGTAGGCAAGCCATACTGCATGTGTGCTGTCACTTAAGTGAAATAAAAACTGTTTGCAAACGTTATCCTTTTTATATAAATCTAAAATGATATTTGACCGATCTACTTATCAAATCCACGTGTAACATTTCACATTACTGCACATTCAGCTGCAGTTTTGAGCTGCAATTTTTGCTGTAATTTGCTTACACTAAAACAACATGAGCAACAAAACATCATGACATTTTTATCTGAATATCCTAGCCAAGAAGCAGATTTATTTTATACCACGCTGCATTTACGAGTGTACTCCCATTAGCCTATCATAAGAAGATAAGAACATAAGAACATAAGAAGGTTCACAGACGAGAGGAGGCCAGTCGGCCCATCTTGCTCGTTTGGTTGTTAGTAGCTTATTGATCTCAGAATCTCATCAAGCAGCTTCTTGAAGGATCCCAGGGTGTCAGCTTCAACAACATTACTGGGGAGTTGGTTCCACACCCTTACAATTCTCTGTGTAAAAATGTGCCTCCAATTTTCTGTTCTGAATGCCCCTTTATCTAATCTCCATTTGTGACCCCTGGTCCTTGTTTCTTTTTTCAGGTCAAAAAAGTCCCCTGGGTCGACATTGTCTATACCTTTTAGGATTTTGAATGCTTGAATCAGATCACCGGGTAGTCTTCTTTGTTCAAGACTGAATAGATTCAATTCGTTTAGCCTGTCTGCATACGACATGCCTTTTAAACACAGGATAATTCTGGTTGCTCTTCTTTGCACTCTTTCTAGAGCAGCAATATCCTTTTTGTAACGAGGTGACCAGAACTGAACACAATATTCTAGGTGAGGTCTTACTAATGCATTGTAAAGTTTTAACATTACTTCCCTTGATTTAAATTCAACACTTCTCACAATATATCCGAGCATCTTGTTGGCCTTTTTTATAGCTTCCCCACATTGTCTAGATGAAGACATTTCTGAGTCAACAAAAACTCCTAGGTCTTTTTCATAGATTCCTACTTCAATTTCAGTATCTCCCATATGATATTTATAATGCACATTTTTATTGCCTGTGTGCAGTACCTTACACTTTTCTCTATTAAATGTCATTTGCCATGTGTCTGCCCAGTTTTGAATGCTGTCTAGATCATATTGAATAACCTTTGCTGCTGCAACAGTGTTTTTCACTCCTCCTATTTTTGTGTCGTCTGCAAATTTAACAAGTTTGCTTACTATATCAGAATCTAAATCATTAATGTAGATTAGGAATAGCAGAGGACCTAATACTGATCCCTGTGGTACACCACTGGTTACCTCGCTCCATTTTGAGGTTTCTTCTCTAATCAGTACTTTCTGTTTTCTACATGTTAACCACTCCCTAATCCATGTGCATGCATTTCCTTGAATACCTACTGCGTTCAGTTTGAGAATTAATCTTTTATGCAGGACTTTGTCATAAGCTTTCTGGAAATCTAAATAAACCATGTCGTATACTTTGCAATTATCCATTGTCGATGTTGCATTCTCAAAAAAATCAAGCAGGTTAGTTAGACACGATCTCCCTTTCCTAAAACCATGCTAACTGTCTCCCAGGATATTGTTACCATATAGGTAATTTTTCATTTTAGATCTTATTATAGTTTCCATAAGTTTACAAATAATAGAAGTCAGGCTTATTGGTCTGTAGTTACCTGGTTCGGTTTTGTCACCCTTTTTGTGGATCGGAATTACGTTTGCAATTTTCCAGTCTGTTGGTACAATTCCTGAGTACTATTGGGAGGATCTCATACGGCCCAGGGGATTTGTTTATTTTAAGAGCTCCTAGTCCCTTTAACACTTCTGCCTCTGTTATGCTAAAGTTATTTAAAACTGGATAGGAACAGGTCGACATGAGAGACATGTTGTCCGTGTCCTCCTTTGTAAAAACTTGTGAAAAGTAATCATTTAATATATTTGCTATTTTTTTTTTATTCATCTATGATTTTGCCATTTGTGTCTCTTAGACATTTAACCTCCTCTTTGAATGTTCTCTTACTGTTATAATATTGGAAAAACATTTTGGAATTTGTTTTAGAACCCTTAGCAATGTTGATTTCTCTCTCTCTCTCTTGGCCTTTCTAACTTCCTTTTTGACTTGTGTTTTCAGTTCCAAGTACTCTTTCTGTGTGCTTTGTTTTTGGTCCCTTTTAAACGCTTTGTAAAGTGCCTTTTTTCGCTGAGTATTTTTTTACTTGATCTATTAAACCATTTTGGCCATTTTGTTTTAGATTTAGATTTGTCTACGTTTGGGATGTAATTGTTTTGTGCCTCTAGTACTACATTTTTTCTGTGGATGTTTTCTCTATTTTACTCCAACCTACTTCTGTTAGTCTCTGTTTCATACCTTCAAAGTTTGTTTTTCTAAAATTGTAAGTTAGAAGCAGTTTGAAAGCTTGTTGACAGCTGCAGAAGCTAAACTAAACTTCCAAAAGAAAAAAACAAAGAAAAAATTAAAAAAATTTAAACAACAATTACAACATGGTCTTCAAGCCAGTAATCTGTGACAACTGCATGATGTGGGAAATCTGAGAAAACCCAACAGAGCTCAACCAAGTTTGTGTAAAGTGCTGCACGATCCAGGACTTGCTTCAATGAGTAAGTCTGCTAGAAAAGGAGCTGGAGGAAATGAGACAGCAACAGGAGCTTGAGGAGCTGACACACCCACAATTCATGGAAGTCTGCACTCGTAGCAGACTGAAAGCCACCAGGGAGATGGAAGAGAGTTGAATCAGCTGGGTTCAGATAGGCAGAAGCAGGGAAAATAAAAAACTTTGTCAAACACAACTACCAGAACTCCAGACATCCAACAAATTTGATCCACTTCAACATTTGCATGACTAAAACCAACATCAAGAGAATGAAAGGAACAACATCCAGGACCCTATAAACAGTGCTGACCAGGCAGAAAAAAGAAGGGAGGTCATGATTGTTGGGGACTCCATATTGAGAAACACAGCAAGTTCAGTTCGCAGTTTGGACCCCCTTACTACAACAGTGTGCTGCCTTCCAGGAGTCTCTGTCAAGCACATCACTGAGAACGTGGACAGGCTCCTAGAACGAACAGGAGATGAGGTAGTAGTCGTCCACATCGGTACAAACAATATTGGAAGAGACAGGCCAAGATCCCTGCAAAACAAATTCAGAGAGCTAGGAAGGAAATTAAAAGACAAGACCAAAACTGTGGTATTTTCTGGGATACTGCCGGCATCTTGCAAAGGACCATATGGATAGCTGGAAATACAAAATCAAAATGCATGGCTGAAATCGTGGTGCACACAGGAAGGCTTCACCTTTCTTGAACATTGGAGCACATTCTACAACAAGGACTATCTATATAGGTGGGACGGACTGCACTTAAACAGAAAGGGAACCAATCTACTCAGAGAAAGGATCCTTGAGGAGGTCCAGAAGCATTTAAATTAGAAAGGAAGGGGGGAGAAAACAAAAAAAAACAGAAGGGAGACCACGTCAAAACAAGGGCAACAACTCAGGTAAGACAACAATTAAATGTATTTATCTTAATGCTAGAAGTCTCAGAAACAAAATGTTAGAACTTGAAGCTACTGCACTAACAAGTAACTACAATGTGATAGGTGTTACAGAAACTTGGTTGTCTGAGAGAGATGGAGACGAATATAATATTAGTGGGTACACACTGAATAGGAAAGACAGGCAGGACAGAAGAGGCGGAGGGGTAGCGCTATACATAAGAAATAGTCTTGAAGCCCAGGTGTTAAATCAGGACAAAGAAAACAATGCAGAATCAATATGGGTCAGAATAATGGACACAAATTCAAAGGGCATAATAATAGGAGCATGCTATAGACCGCCAAATTCAGACGCTGAGCAAAATAATCTGTTGTACAATGACATTCGAAATGCGTGTAGAAAAGGAGAAGCCATACTAATGGGGGATTTCAACTTCCCTTGTATAAAATGGGAAAACCCGATGGGGGGCACGACGGACGAAATTGAAATGGTGGAAATGACAAATGACTGCTTCCTAACGCAATTTGTCAAGGCACCGACTAGAGGGGAGGCATGCCTTGATTTAGTCTTTTCAAATAATGAAGACAGAATAACTAAAACAGAGGTCAGAGAGCCATTGGCAAACTCAGACCACAACATGGTCTCATTTGAAGTATTTTAAAACCCCAAAAGTAATGACTAAAGCTAAGGTTTACAATTTTAGAAAAGCAAACTATGAAGGTATGAAACAGAGACTAACAGAAGTAGGTTGGAGTAAAATAGAGAAAATATCCACAGAAAAAGGATGGCTGTTTTTTAAAAATGTAGTACTAGATGCGCTAAACAATTACATCCCAAAAGTAGACAAATCTAAATCTAAAACAAAATGGCCAAAATGGTTTAATAGATCAATTAAAAGAAATATTCAGTGAAAAAGGCACTTTACAGAGCATTTAAAAGGGACCAAAAAAAAGGTACACGGAAAGAGTACTTGGAACTGTAAACACAAGTCAAAAAGGAAGTTAGAAAGGCCAAGAGAGAGAGAGAAATCAATATTGCTAACGGGGCTAAAACCAATTCCAAAATGTTTTTCCAATATTATAACAGCAAGAGAACATTCAAAGAGGAGGTTAAATGTCTAAGAGACACAAATGGCAAAATCATAGATGAAGAAAAAAAAAGCAAATATATTAAATGATTACTTTTCACAGATTTTTACAAAGGAGGACACGGACAACATGCCTCACATGTCAACCTGTTCCTATCCAATTTTCAATAACTTTAGCATAACAGAGGCAGAAGTGTTAAAGGGACTAGGAGCTCTTAAAATAAACAAATCCCCTGGGCCAGATGAGATCCTCCCAATAGTACTCAAAGAAATGAAAGAAGTTATTTACAAACCGCTAACTAAGATCATGCAACAGTCTCTTGACACAGGGGTTGTACCGACAGGTTAGAAAATAGCAAACGTAATACCGATCCACAAAAAGGGAGACAAAACTGAACCAAGTAACTACAGACCAATAAGCCTGACTTCTATTCTATGTAAACTTATGGAAACTATAATGTGATCCAAAATGGAAAATTACCTATATGGTAACAATATCCTGGGAGACAGTCAGCATAGTTTTAGGAAAGGGAGATCGTGTCTAACTAACCTGCTTGACTTCTTTGAGGATGCAACATTGAAAATAGATAATTGTAAAGCATACGACATAGTTTATTTAGATTTCCAGTAAGCTTTTGACAAAATCCTTCATAAAAGATTAATTCTCAAACTGAACGCAGTAGGGATTCAAGGAAATGCATGCACATGGATTAGGGAGTGGTCAACAGGTAGAAAACAGAAAGTACTGATTAGAGGAGAAACCTCAAAATGGAGTGAGGTAACCAGTGGTGTACCACAGGGATCAGTATTAGGTCCTCTGCTATTCCTAATCTACATTAATGATTTAGATTCTGGTATAGTAAGCAAACTCGTTAAATTTGCAGACGACACAAAAATAGGAGGAATGGCAAACACTGTTGCAGGAGCAAAGGTCATTCAAAATTATCTAGACAGCATTCAGAACTGGGCAGACACATGGTAAATGACATTTAATAGAGAAAAGTGTAAAGTACTGCACGCAGCCAATAAAAATGTGCATTATAAATTTCATATGGGAGATACTGAAATTGAAGAAGGGAACTATGAAAAAGACCTAGGAGTTTATGTTGACTCAGAAATGTCTTCCTCTAGACAATGTGGGGAAGCTGTAAAAAAGGCCAACAAGATGCTCGGATATATTGTGAGAAGTGTTGAATTTAAATCAAGGGAAGTAATGTTAAAACTTTACAATGCATTAGTAAGACCTCACCTAGAATATTGTGTTCAGTTCTGGTCACCTCGTTACAAAAAGGATATTGCTGCTCTAGAAAGAGTGCAAAGAAGAGCCACACCCCTTAGGTGTGGGGCCACCTTGCTCGCCTTGCCCGAAGGCCGGCCCTGCCTATGGAGAACGCTAATGTGCCTTTTAGGGCAGACCAAACCTGTCTGTAAATTTTTACAGAAAAAAGTCTCCTTAAACATGACTAAAACTTTTGTGTACCACGTCAAACTCAAACAAATCACTACATGACCAGTTAATGAGACGATAACAAGCCAGACTGTCGGAATGTTGTCAGTCGTTAGAATTGTAAAAACCTGTGGTATTTTTTTCCTTAAATAGTTGGAATGTGGGGAGGAGTGTTTTGAGTATCGCAAATATTCTTTAAACGTGCCTTAAACGTTCCTTATTAAGACATTTTGGTACACACTTAGAGCCCAGTGTCTCGTGAATTTATTCTAATTGATCCATCTTGTAATATCTTTGTTAATTGTTGTTAATTGATTGACCTTGTATCCATCTGTAATTCATGTGTTTGTAATAATGATCACCTAAAGTGGATGATATTGTCATCGCATATTTTAAGGAACACGTGTTCCGCTGCTATCATTCTTTCTTCTCGGTGCTCTGAAGAAGACTAATTTGGTCGAAACGTGTAAGCAATTTTATGCAATACAGAATCTTGTTTTTAACTAAACGAGGTGGGGTAGGGACTTGATTTAAACGGTTGGGAGGTGTCGTCTAGGCTATTCCTTATGTGGTGCTTTTTCCACTAAGGAGACATTGTATGACTAATATATATACAGTGCCTTGCATAAGTATTCACCCCCCTTGGACTTTTCCACATTTTGTAGTGTTACAACCTGGAATTAAAATGGATTTAATTGGGAATTTTACCATTTGATTTACACAACATACTTAACACTTTGAAGGTGCAAAATATTTTTTATTGTGACACAAAAGTTAATTAAACAAAAAAAAATACATTTGTTGGTTGCATAAGTATTCACCCCCCTGAGTCAATACTTGGTAGAAGCACCTTTGGAAGCAATTACAGTTGTGAGTCTTTTTGGGTAAGCTTTGCACATCTGGATCCTGCAATTTCCCAGTCCCTGCTGATGAAAAGCATCCCCATAACATGATGCTGCCACCACCATGCTTCACCGTGGGGATGGTGTTCTCAGGGTGATGAGCAGTGTTGGCTTTGCGCCACACATAGCGTTTTGCGCTAAGGCCAAAAACTAAGCAGTTTTATGCAATACAGAATCTTGTTTTTAACTAAACGAGGTGGGGTAGGGATTTGATTTAAACGGTCGGGAGGTGCCATCTAGGCTATTCCTTATGTGGTGCTTTTTCCACTAAGGAGACATTGTATGACTATATATATATACAGTGCCTTGCATAAGTATTCACCCCCCTTGGACTTTTCCACATTTTGTAGTGTTACAACCTGGAATTAAAATTGATTTAATTAGGATTTTTTGTCACTGATCTACACAAAATGTCAAAGTGGGGAAAAAAATCTACATATTTTTCAAAATTATTTACAAATAAAAAACTGAAAAGTCTTGATTGCATAAGTATTCAACCCCTTTGCTGTGACACCCCTAAATAAACTCCAATTGCCTTCAGAAGTCACATAATTAGTTGAATGGAGTCCACCTGTGTGCAATTAAAGTGTCACATGATCTCAGATTAAATACACCTGTTTCTGAAAGGCCCCAGAGTTTGTTAGAGAGCATATCTAAACAAACAGCATCATGAAGACCAAGGAGTTATCAAAACAAGTCTGGGATAAAGTTCTGGAGAAGCACCAATCAGGGTTGGCACAACCGTGACTCTGCCTAGAGAAGGCCGTCCACCAAAACTCAGTGACCAGGTAAGGAGGGCATTAGTCAGAGAAGCAACCAAGAGGCCAATGGTAACTCTGAAGGAGCTGGAGAGATCCACAGCTGAGATGGGAGAAACCGTCCATGTCTTTTTTTTTTGTTTAATTAACTTTTGTTTCACAATAAAAAATATTTTGCACCTTCAAAGTGTTAAGTATGTTGTGTAAATCAAATGGTAAAAATCCAGACAGGCTGTAACAGTAGGCTTTGGTGCTGTGGAGTTTCAGAATGCTGAAAATGAGACAAGTGCTCCTGGCATTGTGCACAGTCTGTGCGCTGCTCTCCGCAGGTACGTAACAGGAGATTAAAGTCACTTTGATGCAGAATTAAAACATGTTTTAATCATTATTTTTTGTGATATGATATGGTTTGGTTTTAACTGTTTTTTTGAAAATTAGATCTGACTAGATTTTTAAAAAGTCCTAATTAGGAGATTTTTTTTTTCATTGGCACTAGGACGCTACCGTTGAAAACTTTTTATATAAAAAATTAAAACATTCTCTCTGAACCTGCTGCTGCGCCAAGTAATGTATAGATTGATCAGCAGCGAAAGGACAACTGTTAATACCAACAAAAAATGAGATAGTTCAGCACACACTATATATAAAATTATTTCTTAGCATCAATTATTCATATTTTTTATTACATTTTCCTTTTTGTATATATCACTTTCATGAGTCTCATTTTTCTCTCACGCTGTGTATTTCTTAAACAATAATAGCACTTTGAGAGGAAATGAGTGACTTTAGTTAATATAGAAAAAAAGATAAATTCTTGTTCGTGGTATTTTAAATAGCTTCTACACATTTGATATCCCTTCTTCAGGCACCCTGTGGAGGCAGTTTTCCTTAAGTTGGCTGCAACCTCTCTCTGCAGTGATTTACTATTTCACAATGCACAATTATTATTATTATTATTATTATTATTATTATTATTATTATTATTATTATTATTATTATTATTTATTTCTTAGCAGACGCCCTTATCCAGGGCGACTTACAATTGTAAGCAAATACATTTCAAGTGTTACAGTACAAGTAATACAATAAGAGCAAGATAAATACAATGACTTTGGTTCAAGCAAGTACAAGTGTGACAAAATACAATTCAATAATACAGCAGATAACAGTGACAGTGATAGTTACATCAAGCTATGATTAAATACAAAATACTACAGATTAAACACTTGGCAGATTACAGTACTCTGAAGTACAGGATTAAATGCATTGCTCAACACTTCTGACCACGCACCCCTTGACTGCCTGCAGTTCTGCTCTGAGATCTCGTTTCTCAGGCCGCTGTATTATTATTTCTAATCTAATCCTCTAGCTTCCGCTCTGAACTGCAACTCATGCCGACACAGTGGAACCTCCACAGACACCACCATGACCTGTCCGGCCTCACAGCCCCGTGTGCAGACAGACACCACCATGACCTGCCCGGCCTCACAGCCCCGTGTGCAGACAGACACCACCATGACCTGCCCGGCCTCACAGCCCCGTGTGCAGACAGACACCACCATGACCTACCCGGCCTCACAGACCCGTGTGCAGACAGACACCACCATGACCTGCCCGGCCTCACAGCCCCGCGTGCAGACAGACACCACCATGACCTGGCCTCACAGCCCCGTGTGCAGACAGACACCACCATGACCTGCCCGGCCTCACAGCCCCGTGTGCAGTCACAGCAGTCACAACTAGCAGAGGTAAGATAAGAAGGAAGGAGAGCTGTCTAAAACAGTGCTTCTCAACTCTGATCCTAGGGACCCCCCTGTCTGTGTCTCTGCTGGGTTTTGTAACAACTGAGCTGCTCTCAATGACTTTTTAATTGAAGCCTTATTATTATTATTATTATTTATTTCTTAGCAGACGCCCTTATCCAGGGCGACTTACAATCGCAAGCAAATACAAATACATTCAAGTGTTACAATACAAGTCATACAATAAGAGCAAGAAATACAATAATTTTTTCAAGTGTGACAAACCACAATTCAATAATACAGCAGATAATAGTGAAAGTTACATCAGGATATGATTAAATAGTGATAGTTACATCAGGATATGATTAAGTACAAAATACTACAGGTTAAACACTTGGCAGATTACAGTATTCTGAAGCATAGGATTAAATGTAGTAAAATAGGGGGCAGATAAGAGCAAAATAAAGCATATTTAAATGAAGGGTGATAGTGTCCCAGGATACAACAGAGGAGTTCTACAGGTGCTGTTTGAAGAGGTGAGTCTTAAGGAGGCGCCGGAATGTGGTCAGGGACTGGGCAGTCCTGACATCTGTAGGCCTGACATCCTTAATGTAACCCTGCTGATTACAGAGCAGTACAGGACTGTGTGTGTTGTGTAGATCAATTAATATATATATATACACATTTAATAACAGCAAAACAGACCTGTTCACAACCTGATCACTGTTAATTCCATGAGAATTAAAAGACAAAGTACCGAAGTACTGTAAAACAAGAATTTTACGAGCAAGACACTTTTGCTAATTTTGTATTTATTAAAAAAATCTGCAAAATGAATGTGCCCTGGAATGTTATTCATAAAATACACATGGTGCTGTACATTTTTTTTTTAATAAATTTGGAATCGGCAATTATTTTTTACCCCCATTTTCTCCCAATTTGGAATTGTCTTTAAGACCTTGCGCTGCAACTCCTGTATTGACTCGGGAGAGACGAAGACAAACACAAGTGTCCTCCGAAACGCATGCTGTCAAGCCGACCTCCTCTTTCCACACTGCAAGCTGACAGCGACCTGTCGCGTCGGAGGAAGTGCAGTTCCACTGACAACTCTGCCAACCCGCAGTCGCCCGGCCGCCACAGGAGTTGCTGGTGCGCGGTGAGACAAGGATTACCCTGCCGACTTAAGCCCTCCCCACCCGGGCGGCGCTCAGCCAATTATGCACCGCCTCCTGGGAACTCCCGGCCATAGTCGGCGATTATTATTATTATTTGTTTATTTAGCAGACGCCTTTATCCAAGGTGACTTACAGAGACTAGGGTGTGTGAACTATGCATCAGCTGCAGAGTCACTTACAATTACTCACCCGTCTCACCCGAAAGACGGAGCACGAGGAGGTTAAGTGACTTGCTCAGGGTCACACAATGAGTCAGTGGCTGAGGTGGGATTTGAACCAGGGACCTCCTGGTTACAAGCCCTTTTCTTTAACAACTGGACCACACAGCCTCCAGGCGATGGCACAGCCTGGATTGGAACCAGTGATCTCCAGGCTATAGGGCACACCCTGCACTTCTGGTGAAGCGTCTTAGCCGGATGCACCACTCGGGAGCCCCCGTGGTGCTGTATTAGCCGGATGCACCACTCGGGAGCCCCCGTGGTGCTGTCTTAGTCTGATACACCACTCGGGAGCCCCCGTGCTGCTGTCTTAGCCGGATGCACCACTCGAGCCCCCGTGGTGCTGCCTTAGCCGGATGCACCACTCGGGAGCCCCCGTGGTGCTGTCTTAGCTGGATGCATCACTCGGGAGCCCCCGTGGTGCTGTCTTAGCCGGATGCACCACTCGAGCCCCCGTGCTGCTGTCTTAACCGGATGCACCACTCGGGAGCCCCCGTGGTGCTGTCTTAGTCTGTTACACCACTCGGGAGCCCCCGTGGTGCTGCCTTAGCCGGATGCACCACTCGGGAGCCCCCGTGGTGCTGTCTTAGCTGGATGCATCACTCGGGAGCCCCCGTGGTGCTGTCTTAGCCGGATGCACCACTCGAGCCCCCGTGCTGCTGTCTTAACCGGATGCACCACTCGGGAGCCCCCGTGCTGCTGTCTTAGCTGGATGCACCACTCAGGAGCCCCCGTGGTGCTATCTTACCCGGATGCACGACTCGGGAGCCCCCGTGCTGCTGTCTTAGCTGGATGCACCACTCAGGAGCCCCCGTGGTGCTGTCTTACCCGGATGCACGACTCGGGAGCCCCCGTGCTGCTGTCTTAGCTGGATGCACCACTCGAGCCCCCGTGGTGCTGTCTTAGCCGGATGCACCACTCGGGAGCCCCCGTGGTGCTGTCTTAGTCTGATACACCACTCGGGAGCCCCCGTGGTGCTGTCTTAGCTGGATGCACCACTCGGAAGCCCCCGTGCTGCTGTCTTAGCTGGATGCACCACTCGAGCACCCGTGGTGCTGTCTTAGCTGGATGCACCACTCGGAAGCCCCCGTGCTGCTGTCTTACCCGGATGCACCACTCGGGAGCCCCCGTGCTGCTGTCTTACCCGGATGCACCACTCGGGAGCCCCCGTGGTGCTGTCTTACCCGGATGCACCACTCGGGAGCCCCCGTGGTGCTGTCTTAGTCTGATACACCACTCGGGAGCCCCCGTGCTGCTGTCTTAGCCGGATGCACCACTCGGGAGCCCCTGTGGTGCTGCACATTTAAAAGAAAAGGAAGCGCAGACATCTGTGCCCTTGCCACAAAAATGTACCTTTAAGCCCATAAGCGAAATTAAGTTGCCGCAAAAAAATCCTGTTTTACAGTATCTGGAGGGATGTCTTTTTGTTTTCACCTGCCCAGATTCGCTTCTCTCTAGTCTTTGTTTCTCAGATTCTTCCACCAAAGCGCTAATTCCCTCAGCACCTGTCCTGGGTGTTACGAAGCTGGGCAGATGAAACACTGCCCCTTGTTTTTCAGCGGGTTTTGCTACAACAACAATCAATATGAAGTAATGCACAAACACTGAATCCTGCAGTGGGCCGGTATCCCTCAACTTTGGAATCAGAAGGACAACTGTGATTGCAAAATGTTGCACCACTGATTTGTGTTACCGAATCATATTTCCTATTACAGCACTTGTACAGCATCTTATCTTTCCGTTTTCCATTCCAGCGTATGTGGACACTACCCCATCTGGTCTGCAGTGTTATAATTGTGTGGGACAGGACTGCACAGACACAAATAAAATAAAGTGTCTTGGCGTTGGAGGACCGTTGTCTGAAGGTTGCAGGTGAGTTAAACTGTAGTTTCTATACTATAGTTTTATCAGGAACTAGCCAAGCCCTTTCTGATTGGTCATAAGTAACACAAAATCAATCACAGCAAATTATTGGCCAAACTGGGGTGGTGGGTGGGTGAGAAATTTAAATTCTGTGCCATTATTGAACTAGAGACCACTTTACATATTCAGCTCTTTGCATATCTCTTCCATTGTAAGTGAAATGGCAAAAAGAAAAACTTTGATCTTTCTTTCTTTCAGCTGAAGCAGGAGGAACGAAATCAGTGATGAAGGGATGCGCTTCCAAAAACGCCTGCGTTTCTCAATCCGTTTATGGGGTAGTCGGAGCAACTTACGGATTCAACCTTATGCTCATAAGGTTGAATCCGATGTAAATTGCTGAATCATTTCTGTTATTTTTTTCTTGTGAGGAATACAAACTGTAAAAATAAATTTGCCATACATTTGTAAATTATTGAGTGATTATTAAGCTTGGTGTTTAAGAATTACCATTCCTCTTATTTGGGACCTAGTCAAGTTTTATACTCAATGTCATAGAAAGTGGCATACGTATAAATTACAAGTGTACATATAAAAAATAAATAAATAAAGTTTTACCTGACCTGGTAATTGACTCATTGGTGCCATCTTGTGGTTTGGAAGAGTATTTGAAGCTACATTAGTTTGCTTTTGTTTCTCTGTTATTTGAACTTTTTGTAGCGTTGTGACAGGACAGTATCAGAGCCAAAACTGCAGTTCAAAAATTAAAAGAAAATAAATAATAAAACATAAAGGTGCAATTACACAAGTTTGTTTTATTTGCAAAAAGATTTGTAAGTTAATAAATGCATAGTTATATATGACATTGTACATATGATGTAGCAAATAGCCGTAATTAATATCCACAGAACTGATTTGAATCCCACTGCTCCACAGAAAAAAGTCCCACCTATGATCAGTGCACAGATAAAGATAATCAGATCAACTATAAACTGGTACAATATTACATTGCATACCCATGAAAACAGCCTGAGAAAACTCCAAGATGAATGCTTAATATAGGAAGCAGTATTCAATTTACCCTGTTAGATATCAGTTATGCTTAGAAGTGCTTAATAATAAGTTGCCTCTGATTCATTTATGAAAGCGTTCCCTTTTCCAGGTATGTCAACACTGGACTGTGCTGGATGTTTAGTTAAACACAAACCCCAGAGCTAGGGAAGCAGCTCCAGCTATCATGAACATGTTTATTCCTAGGGGAATAAATCCATTTGCAGAAGCTGCATTACAAGCTACTTGTAAATTACTCAAAAATGGCCAGGCCGTCACCAAAGAGTCTTTATCACACGCAGCTTTGGTGGCACATCCCTTCAGTGTTACTGTAGGAATACCTGAAAGAATACAAAAGCACTGCATTATTGACCGACAAAAAACTTTTATCAATTCCAATGAGCAATGGCAAGCCACAAGCATGAAGTGAGACAAATTCACCAGTGATGTTTATTGTACAAAAACATCCAAAGAATCTCAACATTACTATGAATCCTAGAACCTAAAGCGGAGGCTGTGTGGTCCAGTGGTTAAAGAGAAGGGCTAATAACCAGGAGGTCCCCAGTTCAAATCAGCCACCAACTCATTGTGTGACCCTGAGCAAGTCACTTAACCTTCTTGTGCTCCATCTTTCGGGTGAGACGTAGTTGTAAGTGACTCTGCAGCTGATGCATAGTTCACACACCCTAGTCTCTGTAAGTCGCCTTGGATAAAGGTGTCTGCTAAAATAAACACATTATAAAGCAGGCCGGGGTTGTTGTGAGCTAATGGTGAAGACACAAGTCTTTATCCACTTGTGGGTCGATTTAATCAGTTATACAGGAAAGCACAGTGTTGTTTGTAATGACACACAACAAAAACACATCATTGTATTTCAGCAAATGCATCTTGAATGAAGATTAAATGAGTTTTGTAGTTCAGCCAAAGCATCTTTATAGAAGCAAGTTTCTGTCTTACCTCTTTCTGTCTATAAGACAGAAGGTTTTTCATGGTAAAGTACAGCATTTGTGAAAGCACGACAAAGAACAGGCAAGCACTGGAAAGCACAGAGGTAAAAACATCAAAATTGTAGCGATTTGGTGTAAATATGTAGCCTATCGGGAAAAGCATGGGAAAAACTGCTAAAGTACTGATCCGGTTTACTGTGGTGAACATTCATAAGGGTGTGTGACGGAGATCGAATGATTCTTGGTGTTAGATCTCCCTCCCGACCTGTGAGGGCACTGTATAAAAGGAACAGACTACCCTTAACTAAATGGCATGACAATTTATTCCTTAGGGTAGGTGGAAGTTGGTCATTTAGGAAGGGGGCGGAGCTACGGTATCCAAACTCAATGACTCAGACGGGAAACAGCGTGCCATCCGAGGATTGGAGGATTGGATGCACTCGTTAACCTAGGGGTCATGAGCGAGGGTATAAATAGGGGTCGTAGTGTAAGTGATCTGTTCCTTGGTAAATGGTTAATGTTTCAAACCTACAAGGAGTCTGTGCTGCAGTATCGTGAACCGTGAGTTTTGTCTTGTGTTTGTTAACTATTGCCTGTTTTTTAAAAGACTACCAGTAGCACGATCCGGAGCTGTAGCGAAAGCCAGCATAAACCCAGACATCACTTTCACCCCTGCATTTCACGGAGAACTGTAATATACCACTTGCACTTATTCACTATCACTAGGAAATGTGTTTGTGTTTTATGTTTAGTGTTGGTGTGTAAAACTGGACTTTTGGTTACGGGTCAAACCCGGGGAATTACAAATACCGAGTGATACATGCCGCTGTTTCACTCTATCATTATTATTTACAGGTGTTCGCCATAAGGCTCTGGACATTGTTTAATAAATCAATAATCACCCTTGCACCTGGAAATCATTGTCTGTTTTGTATCCGCTCTGCACTGCACACACTTGTATTCACTCACCACTTTGCCACAGGGTGACATTTATTTTTGATTGCGTTTGACGAGCAGCTAGTGAACTCCAGTCAAAAATGCTTCAGGGGAAATAAAGGAAAACCAGTGTTTTAAGTCATAACAATAAGAAGTTGGGCTCATTTTAATGAGGTACTGTAATACAGAATGGAAAGATGGATTACCTGGTGCAGCCCCAGTCAATGTGATGCATTGATCTTGTGTTCCAAGACAGTTAACCAAGTCTGTCCCGCAGCTACCAGTACCGACACATGAAGGACACTGCTTCCCATTCGAGGAATCCCCAGTGAGAGCAACTAGAAAAACAACACAGGACATTTCAGGAATGAAAGAGGCCAGATTTAAAATCACTTTCCTTATCCTTTTCTCTTAAAGGAGTGCTAATCCTTCCTTTTTTGTGCATCAAATCCTAAGATATATTGTGTGATTTTTTGGAAACATTGAATCCTACAATATATTGTTTGTTTTTTTTGTTTTTGCAAGAATTGTGTTTCTCCCCAATTTAATGTGTCCAAAGATATTTTTCTCCTCATTGTGGTGATTCCACACACAACTGCGGATCAGTAGGAATCCTCTTATCTCATGACCAAGCCAGCTTCCTCTTTTACACCAAAGGTGTTTTCCACCCAGGAACTCGAGAAGGGATGTGAGCAGGGCTGCCAGCCTCTGGAGGACCGAGCCCAAACCCACAGGCATCTGCCCCGCCTGGCCAGCAGGGGTCACTGCAGAGCGATGAGAAGCAGTCCCTACGGCTTTCCCACGTTTAAAATGTGTGCCCTTATGTGTGTGACGGTATTAATACACAATAGATCTGATTTGTGGAATTACAGCAGATCCTGCTTGCTAGCAATCCTGATATAAACTTTTAGTTATTATCAAAGTTTTTGTTGGAACCAATTCCATCCCATAGACTTTAATGCAAATGGATTTCGGATATTGACAACGGCATGCCGCTTTATGACAACTTTTTGCAAAGTTTCCATGGTTACAGAATGAGCGGGAATGCACAACGGGCATGCATTTCAGCCTCCCTGTATACGTCACAACGTACTGAACTCATCCGTGTATTATTACAATTGCAGGTAAAATTTAATAGATTTAATAGATGCTCTGTACATTTATATCTGATTGTCTTGTGTGTAATGTGGCTTCCAAACGTGTTAGACCTGTCTAACCGATAAGTTCACTGAAAGAACAGTTGCAGGCAGTGGACACTTTTCACATGATATGCCAGAATCGTGGCTTTGAAAACGGCAATGAAGCTGCTCAGAAAATTGAGAGGGATTTACAGCTGGAGGTGGCGAATCGTAAAAATTGGACAGCTATTTTTAAAATTGTGCTTGGTTATTAAATGTAAGGTTTCAACAGTTTTCTTTTCTCTAAGGACATTGGCAGTTGGCTACAGTACGTTTTTGCAGAGTACAGTAGCTTACTGATATTACTATAGGCTACTTTTTTAACACTTATAGTTTACAATGGTTTATTCTTGTATTTTGTGTAATAATGAACAGAAACATAACGTCTATGTCAGTGCTCATAAAACGCGTATTCAGTGATGTGCTTTCTAAAAGTATGGTGTATAACGTTCATACAAATAAACTTGAAATTCACCTGAAACTGTGGCGTTTCGCTTATTAACAACTTTGGTTATTAACAACTTTTGGGTGGGAACCAAGGGGTTGATAATAAGCGGCATCTCCTGTATTTAATTAGCTGTATATTCTGTAACTGCTTACTAACTTTAAACAAGATACAAAAAAAGTAAGTTTTGTACATTTACCATTATAGACGCCGGTGTTGCACTGATTCGTGTCACAGCACTCAACACGGGACTCCACTCTGAGTTGATTGGTGAACTTTGCACTCAGTAGCTGACCGCAGGTTTGAAGCTTGGGACCGCATTTCTTAACAAAGCCGTTTTGCGTAAAACCTGTAAACAAGTGTTAATATGCTGTATGTTTTTTCTCATAAAATGTGTGTATTTATTTACATGCACAGTAAATAAAAAGAAAACAAAGTAAAAAATTATACTGTATTAAGTACTGTAGTGAATTTTGAAATAACTTTATATATATATATATAAAGATTTTTTACATGTGCTCACATGCAAAAAGGAAACGACTTTTGACCCTGTGACTTACTGCAAACCATTAAATTATAATGGATTGTAAGATTTGCAGCACTATAAAATAAAATGCATACCAGTAAAACAATTATTTATTCTTTAATCTTACCATACTGCTGAAAGCCAACACTTGTCGATGAAAATGTTAAACACGTCTCGGAGTTGCTGCACGTTTGTGATGTAGCAGAACACGAAGTACCCCCGTCACATTTCAGGCAGTCCAGAGAATTAACTGAAACACAAAACAAACAGCTTTTATTTGTCCAGTGTTAAATGTCGCCCAACTGTGACAGTTCCAGTAAGTGTCATAAATATAATCAAGGCAGGACCAGTAGCAGCTTATTTGTAAATGGTTTACAGCTGTGCCAAGTGCAAGGTCCAGGATAGTATAATAATATGACTACATGGGTTTAGCTGACCTTTAATAGCATTTGATAATCAAATTTGAGTATTGGGATGCATAATCAATTAATTTAAGAACATAAAGTTTACAAACGAGAGGAGGCCATTCAGCCCATCTTGCTCGTTTGGTTGTTAGTAGCTTATTGATTCCAGAATCTCATCAAGCAGCTTCTTGAAGGATCCCAGGGTGTCAGCTTCAACAACATTACTGGGAAGTCCACTCCGTCGTCAACTGCCCCCGCCCTGGAGAGGAGGAGTAGGGACGACGACCGAAGGGCAGCTGGGGATCATACCTCAGTGCACTTGAGGCCGTGAACTGGTACACTGCCTGTGGGGAGTGGGGCCACTTCGTGGTCAACTGCCCCATTCTCCAGGAAGAGAAGGAGAAGCACCGGTTCCCTGCAACAGGAGGAGACTACACGCTGTCCCCACCTCCACCGCTTCCACCAGCAGGAGCAGAGCAGCGGGAACTGCCTCTGTCTCCGCCACTGCTAGGAGCAGAGCAGCAGGAGCTGCCTCTGTCTCCACCACCACCAGGAGCAGAGCAGCAGGAGCTGCCTCTGTCTCCACCACCACCAGTAGCGGAGCAGCAGGAGCTGCTTCTGTCTACACCACCACCAGGAGCGGAGCAGCAGGAGCTGCTTCTGTCTCCACCACCACCAGGAGCAGAGCAGCAGGAGCTGCCTCTCTCTCCACCACCGCTAGGGGCAGAGCAGCAGGAGTTGCCTCTGTCTCCACCACCGCGAGGGGCAGAGCAGCAGGAGCTGCCTCTGTCTCCACCACCACCAGGAGCAGAGCAGCAGGAGCTGCCTCTGTCTCCACCACCACCAGTAGCGGAGCAGCAGGAGCTGCTTCTGTCTACACCACCACCAGGAGCGGAGCAGCAGGAGCTGCTTCTGTCTCCACCACCACCAGGAGCAGAGCAGCAGGAGCCGCCTGTCACCACCACCGCTAGGGGCAGAGCAGCAGGAGCTGCCTCTGCCTCCGCCACCTCCACCAGCAGAGGGTGAATACCTGCTGGTTCCGTCTCAACCGCTGTGGGAGAACAGCTTGCCACTCCCAGCTCCACCAGCAGAGGGTGAATACCTGCTGGTTTCGTCTCCACCGCCGTGGGAGGACTGCTTGCCCCTCCCACCTCCACCAGCAGAGGGTGAATACCTGCTGGTTCCATCTCCACCTCCACCAGCAGAGGGTGAATACCTGCTGGTTCCACCTCCACCGTCATGGGAAGGACTGCTCCTGCTCTGCCTCGCACCACCCAAGGATGCCTGCCTCGCACCGCCCGGGGCTGCCTGTGGCTCCGCATCGCCGGGGGCTGCCTGTGGCTCCGCATCGTGTGGCCAGAGCCCCACGGAGGGGAGCTGCCAGCCATGAAGAAGGGGGGGAGGTCTGGAGACCACCCCCAAAATTTCCTTGGCCAGAGGAGCCGGCCTGTACGCAGTCCACCGGGACGCTACGGCTGTTTGGGTGGGAGGAGGACATCCCACCGTGGCCGCCACATTTGGCCGCATATTTGTTATTGTTTTGTATTTATATTTTAAAAACCTCATGAGGATGCGTGGCTGATCAGCTACTGATTATTTAACTAGCTGACAGTCACGCATCCTTACTAAACTCGTGCAGACTGTGGCCGAGGGGTAATAAGATAATTAACAGCTAGTTAACCCCTCGGCCAGAATATAAAAGCCTCCAGCTGTCTGCGCTAAGGGGGAGAGTGTACAGAGGAGAGTACAGGAGAGTGAGCAAGGAGAGCGAAAAACGAGAGTGGAAAACAATTGCTATATTTTAGATACTTGTTTCTGTTTATTTGTTTGGCCATCGCGCCTTTTTGTTTGGTGTTTGTTTTGTTTTGTTTAAACCTTTTGTTTATTTATTATTTAATAAAAGCACTGAACGCCGTAGCATTCAGTATCACCCACCACCATTCCTTCTTTTGGTTCCTGTTTCTGGTCCGTGACGTCACCACTCACATGCCACTCAACAGCACTCGGTCACAAGGCGCAAAACAATTACATCCCAAAAGTAGAGAAATCTGAATCTAAAACAAAATGGTTTAATAGATCAATTAAAAAAAAATATTCAGCGAAAAAAGGGACTTTACAGAGCATTTAAAAGGGACCAAAAACAAAGAAAGAGTACTTGGAACTGCAAACGCAAGTCAAAAAGGTAGTTAGAAAGGCCAAGAGAGAGAGCTAGAAATGAACATTGCTAAGGGTGCTAAAACCAATTCCAAAAAGGGTTTTCCAATATTATAACAGCAAGAGAACATTCAAAGAGGAGGTTAAATGTCTAAGACACAAATGGCAAAATCATAGATGAAGAATAAAAAATAGCAAATATATTAAATGATTACTTTTCACAGGTTTTTACAAAGGAGGACACGGACAACATGCCCCACATGTCGACCTGTTCCTATCCAGTTTTAAATAATTTTTGCATAACAGGCAGAAGTGTTAAAGGGACTAGGAGCTCTTAAACAAATCCCCTGGCCCAGATGAGATCATCCCAATAGTACTCAAAGAAATGAAAGAAGTTATTTACAAATCGCTAACCAAGATCATGCAACAGTCTCTTGACACGGGTTGTACCAACAGACTGGAGAATTGTAAAATTGCAAATTGTAATACCGATTCACAAAAAGGGAAACAAACCCGAACCAGGTAACTACAGACCAATAAGCTTGACTTCTATTATATGTAAACTTATGGAAACTATAAGAAGATCCAAAATGGAAAATTACCTATATGGTAACAGTATCCTGGGAGACAGTCAGCATGGTTTTAGGAAAGGGAGATCATGTCTAACTAACTTGCTTGATTTTTTTGAGGATGCAACATCGACAATGGATAATTGCAAAGCATATGACATGGTTTATTTAAATCTCCAGAAAGCTTTTGACAAAATCCCGCATAAAAGATTAATTCTCAAACTGAACGCAGTAGGGATTCAAGGAAATGCATGCACATGAATTAGGGAGTGGTTAACATGTAGAAAGCAGAGAGTACTGATTAGAGGAGAAACCTCAAAATGGAGCGAGGTAACCAGTGGTGTACCACAGGGATCAGTATTAGGTCCTCAGCTATTCCTAATCTACATTAATGATTTAGATTCTGGTATAGTAAGCAAACTTGTTAAATTTGCAGATGACACAGAAATAGGAGGAGTGGCAAACACTGATGCAGCAGCATCTATAAAGCATTCAGAACTGGGCAGACACATGTCATATTACATTTAATGGAGGAAAGTGTAAGGTACTGCATGCAGGCAATAAAAATGTGTATTATAAATACCATATGGGAGATAAGGAAATTTAAGAAGGAATCTATTAAAAAGACCTAGGAGTTTATGTTGACTCAGAAATGTCTTCATCTAGACAGTGTGGGGAAACTATAAAAAAGGTCAACAAGATGCTCGGATATATAGTGATAAGTGTTGAATTTAAATCAAGGGAAGTAATGTTAAAACTTTACAAGGCATTAGTAAGACCTCACCTAGAATATTGTGTTCAGTTCTAGTCACCTTGTTACAAAAAGGATATTGCTGCTCTAGAAAGAGTGCAAAGAAGAGCGACCAGAATTATCCCTGGTTTAAAAGGCATGTCGTATGCAGACAGGCAAAAAGAATTGAATCTGTTCAGTCTTGGAACAAAGACTACTATGCGGTGATCTGATTCAACATTCAAAATTCTAAAAGGTATTGACAATGTCGACCCAGGGGACTTTTTCGACCTGAAAAAATTAACAAGGACCAGGGGTCACAAGTGGAGATTAGATAAAGGGGCATTCAGAACACAAAATAGGAGGCACTTTTTTACACAGAATTGTGGGAATCTGGAACCATCTCCCCAGTAATGTTGTTGAAGC
The DNA here is from genome assembly GCF_902713425.1 of Acipenser ruthenus. Taxonomy (NCBI): domain Eukaryota; kingdom Metazoa; phylum Chordata; class Actinopteri; order Acipenseriformes; family Acipenseridae; genus Acipenser; species Acipenser ruthenus. Next base: position 13,315,015 of record NC_081211.1, read on the forward strand.
TGACACCCTGGGATCCTTCAAGAAGCTGCTTGATGAGATTTATTTACTATTGTTACCATCTGTGATCTTTTCATTCACCTTTCTTTCTCTGTCTGCCTTTGCATTGATTCTGTGTTTGTGTGTGTGGGGCCCACCGGACACTACACCCATCTCTCCTTTTGTGTTGCTTTTGGCCTTCTGTTTTCCATTTACCAACTTCTCTCTACCACTTGTTCCCTGCAATTATTTGTTTTCCTTCTTATGATTATTTGTATTACTGCTTTCAACCTTTCTTTGTTTTTCTCCTTTCTTTATCTGTTCTCTAATCATTTGTATTTTGTTTTTGTTTATATTTAATTTGTTGATATTATTGTTCACAAAATAAACCAGTTGTTCATGAAATTGACACCTCTGACATCCCTGCTTCTGTCACTCGTGCTGACTTAGTTATAGGAATAGGGCCAGTAGTATCTCCTTAGGGAGGACAGTGCAACTGCTTCTCAGTTGTGCAGAGTGATCATTACAACACTGTGAACAAGTAACTGAACAAACGGCATGATTAGGATTAACACACACTGCAGATAACAACTAGATTTATTTTTAATTACTAAAACTTTTTATTTTATTTATTTTGCTAATACATGTTGAAGCTGACACCCTGGGATCCTTCAAGAAGCTGCTTGATGAGATTCTGGGATCAATAAGCTACCAACAACTAAACAATCAAACTTTCTTATGTTCTTCTTATGTTGCCTGGCCCTGATTGGATACCAGATTCCCCAACCTTCTCAGCATTGACTGGCTGGGCGTTGTCACTGCGCCACTAAACGCGTCTGCTCTGAGTTTTTATTTTGATCAGAATCGTACTTTTGGAGAAGCCACGCCCTACAGGGCAGACACGTTTGACTTTAACCACTACGTCTGCGATTGCACTTGTTTCATCAGAATCGAGCCCGAAAGGGTTTATCGGGCGTGTAATGCACTTGAACTGCTTTCAACAGATTTTAAACACCATAACCTACTGTAACAACGCACCAAGCAGTGACTATATCCACGGTAAAAACTAGTTCAAACCAAAACACCAGCATCACCAAAGAGAACAGTAAAAATAAATTTTTAAAGTTGTTATTGCACAATTTTTGGTTGGGAAACCAAAGGACACATGTGAGGGTGGAATCTGTATCAGACTTCTTTTTCTTTTTTTTATATAAATTTAGTCGTTGCCAATTATTTTTATTATTTTCTCCCAATTTAGAATGGCCAATTATTTTTTTAGCTCAGCTCACCGCTACCACCCCTGCGCTGACTCGGGAGGGCGAAGACGAACACACACTTTTTTTTTCACGCTGTGGACTCACCATGCAGCCACCCAAGAGCTACAGCGTTGGAGGACAACGCAGCTCTCGGGCAGCTTACAGGCAAGCCCGCAGGCGCCCGGCCAGACTACAGGGGTCGCTGGTGCGCGGTGAGCCGAGGACACCCTGGCCGACCTAACCCTCCCTTCCCCTGGGCGACGCTCGTCCAATTGTGCGCCGCCCCCTGGGGGCTCCTGTCCACGGTTGGCTGTGGAATAACCTGGACTCGAACTCGCGATGTCCAGATTATAGAGCGCATCCTGCACTCCACATGGAGCGCCTTTACTAGATGCGCCACTCGGGAACCCCCTATTTTTCTTTTATATATCATTATTTCTTTTATATATCATTATATGTTAATGTTTTAATCATTTAATAACTGTGCATCAACTTATTTATATTTTGAATTGTTTTTTATTCTATCATCTTACTATAGTTTGTAGCAAATGCATCAACAATTGGAATCTGTAGAATTTATTCAAAACAAGATGAAGAAACAACCTAGCATAAAAAAGTTTTGTGCACTTAAAAACAACAATAATAACACATTTTATCTAAATATAACTTTGTTTTTTCTTAACATTGTTTTTAAATGATCACATTTTTTTAAATGCATTTAACCCTTTCAAGGCCGAGCCCGGAACACTTACCTCAGAGCCGAGCCCAAATATTCCAGGCCGCTGTTTCACAGAGCTGCCTGGTTTATTTATCAATTGCATCATTTAAAATGACACTCAAATGTGATCTGTGTGTACTGATAGGCTTAAAAAAGTCATGTGGACTGAAGGGAAAGCTTGATGAACTTTGAACCTTGATGAGATCGTAGTTAGGAGTGAAAGCAGAAACAGCTCATTTTGTGAGGAGTAAGAGATCGGACAAGATAGACGTGCAGGCTGCAATGGAGTTTGTTTTTGAGACTGGGAGTGATTTTAATCACTCCAGGCAGGGAGGATCTATTACTATTTTATGTATTTATTTACAATGTTGTATGTGTGTGTTTTTTTTTATTAAATATCTATTTTTTATTTATGTATTTACGGTTTGATTTATTGTGTTTATTTACTTATTTTACCTCAAGAGGTCAAAGTTAATTATGTTTCTGGTCTTCATGACAAAGTGAATACATCAATAGTTCTAATAGTAGGAGGATAACGTGTTGTGGGGAAACTTTTTAAGAACCTTTTTTTAAACTTTTTTCTGCCAGCTTTGTACCTTTTTTACATTTTGCCATGTTTTGTATTCTGTAAACAGTTTGAAAATAATATTCTTCACGTTCTAAGCTTTTAAATGATACCTGGTTTTATGGTGATTTAATCAAATGTGAATGACTTATGACCCTTAAACACAAGTGTGTGCATTTTCTTTAAAAATTAAAAACAACAACAAACAACCTGGCTCAGGATTCCAGCATAGCATTCTAAACCCATCTTTGAAAGGGTTAAAAAAAAAAAATCAGTGTCATAGTGACTAATTTTCTCTTACCTGCGGAGAGCAGCGCACAGACTGTGCACAATGCCAGGAGCACTTGTCTCTTTTTCAGCATTCTGAAACGCCACAGCACTTGTACACCAAAGCCTACTGTTACAGCCTGTCTCTCTGGAACTGGAGTTCTCTGGTGTTGGAACTGCAGAGTCGCTTCTTAAAGTCACGCCACCCTTGAGTGTTGGAGTCTCCTGCACGCATTTGGCTGGGTTTATATAGTCTTGTACAGGGGGGTGGGTGTGGTGCACTTTCCAACTTCTAACTGCTTTCTTGACCAATTATGACAGCTTTTTCCAAACCATTTTTTATGGTTTGTTCCATCTACATGTTTACTTAGTTTTTTGCAATTTGGAATTTTACAAAGTGAAAAAGTAGCGAATGGGAATCGGTTAATCAAACACCTGTACACCTTGTGCTGCTCATTAATCAACAAGTTTACTGCAATGTGTTTACTTTTCTTTCTACACAGCTTTAGAAAAGCTTTTGCCTGAAACATCTGGAATATATATATATATATATATATATATAATTTTAAACTTTGTGTACATCAGTTTTAATTATTTGATTATATCAACCTTTATTTTTGTACACTGTAGTTCAACATCTTCTGAAAAAACTATATACTGCTTACTCCAATTATTCGTATGGGTTTATATCTCTATAACCCTTTTCTTTTATAGACAGTATATGGTGATTATAAATGAATTATCACTCATGATCTCTTGCACTCTGTCACACTGTATTTTTTAAAACAATCATAGCACTTTTGAGAGGACATAAAAGTTGATTTACTTAATTATTATTTGTCGTAGTTGCTTACAATTTTTTTGTTTGTTTTAAGTACAGTAATATATTGTAAGTACACACTTCTGCCAAAATAGGCTAGTATAATTATACTAATAGTACATGCTATTTTAGCACAAGTATACTTGAAGTATGAACGGGTATTATTTGAGATGTTACATTTTAAATAAAATGTTGGCTCCATTCCAATAACTGTCTCACATATTTCCTTTGTTCTCATGCTGCAAATTAACATTTTTCTATGTCAGGGAGGTGGGGCTTGAGTTTGGTGTGCTTGAGTTTCATTTTCCAATAACGAAACTTACTTTAAAAATAAGAGGAAATCACAAGGTAATTTAAAACCAGTCACACAAGGTTAAGTTTGAAGCATTAAGGTACGACAGGGGGTGGGTTAGCATGAGATAACCACACTTAGGGCGTTATAAGGCCCGAAGCGGTTATCTCATGTTAACCCACCCCCTGGAGTGCCTTAATGATATTATAAATCAAATTTAAAATTACTATATTTACTTTTTAAATTAACACAGCAAATAAAACATATATTCAATAACAGTAAAAAAAAATAGTTCCAATGTAATGTAAACACCATTTGTTTAAACATGTTTATTTTATATATACAGTGTGTGTGTATATATATATATATATATATATATATATATATATATATATATATATATATATATATATATATAATTAACATATGTTTAATTGTAAATATAGCATGTATTTATTAAAATGTTAAGTACATTTCTGTATATCAATTACATGAACATATTATAGTAATTCATTAATGGCCATCTATAACTTTGTAAATTACATAAATAAGCCTAATACGATTGTTTTAGCTTCTCCAGGTCTGCAGGTGTGCTGCTTCGTCTCAGTTTTTAAATTACTGCTACGAATACATTGTTAGCTGTGTTAAATGCAGCATTGTTTGCTAAATTCACTTTTCTGCTGTACAGCGGATCATTCAGAGCGATTGATACGAGCTCGCAGACTGATTAAACTGGAAGTGCTGTACTGCTCTCCATCTGTATTTCTTATGGAAGCATACAATTCTTGAAAGTAAATGAAAGGTAACAGGTTTACTTTTTTCTTGAAGCCAGTTTTTTTTAAGATGTTCGCATCCCAAAAGCTTTTATTGTGTGTGTTTTTTTTTCTGTTTCATTCAAGTTCGAGTTGAGTTAGTATTGATTCTTTGTCAGATTCGGGAAATTGATTTTATACCAATTGTCAAATGTTTTTCCATTAAAAAGATAAAAATGTGATTGTGGGTCTGTCATTTTTGATGATCATTTACAGATATTAAATGTTATAGAATAATGGTGTATAAATTTAAATGCAAAGCTTTTTTTGTTTTAAGTACAGTAATATATTGTAAGTACACACTTCTGCCAAAATAGGCTAGTATAATTATACTAATAGTACATGCTATTTTAGCACAAGTATACTTGAAGTATGAACGGGTATTATTTGAGATGTTACATTTTAAATAAAATGTTGGCTCCATTCCAATAACTGTCTCACATATTTCCTTTGTTCTCATGCTGCAAATTAACATTTTTCTATGTCAGGGAGGTGGGGCTTGAGTTTGGTGTGCTTGAGTTTCATTTTCCAATAACGAAACTTACTTTAAAAATAAGAGGAAATCACAAGGTAATTTAAAACCAGTCACACAAGGTTAAGTTTGAAGCATTAAGGTACGACAGGGGGTGGGTTAGCATGAGATAACCACACTTAGGGCGTTATAAGGCCCGAAGCGGTTATCTCATGTTAACCCACCCCCTGGAGTGCCTTAATGATATTATAAATCAAATTTAAAATTACTATATTTACTTTTTAAATTAACACAGCAAATAAAACATATATTCAATAACAGTAAAAAAAATAGTTCCAGTGTAATGTAAACACCATTTGTTTAAACATGTTTATTTTATATATACAGTGTGTGTGTATATATATATATATATATATATATATATATATATATATATATATGTTTAATTGTAAATATAGCATGTATTTATTAAAATGTTAAGTACATTTCTGTATATCAATTACATGAACATATTATAGTAATTCATTAATGGCCATCTATAACTTTGTAAATTACATAAATAAGCCTAATACGATTGTTTTAGCTTCTCCAGGTCTGCAGGTGTGCTGCTTCGTCTCAGTTTTTAAATTACTGCTACGAATACATTGTTAGCTGTGTTAAATGCAGCATTGTTTGCTAAATTCACTTTTCTGCTGTACAGCGGATCATTCAGAGCGATTGATACGAGCTCGCAGACTGATTAAACTGGAAGTGCTGTACTGCTCTCCATCTGTATTTCTTATGGAAGCATACAATTCTTGAAAGTAAATGAAAGGTAACAGGTTTACTTTTTTCTTGAAGCCAGTTTTTTTTAAGATGTTCGCATCCCAAAAGCTTTTATTGTGTGTGTTTTTTTTTCTGTTTCATTCAAGTTCGAGTTGAGTTAGTATTGATTCTTTGTCAGATTCGGGAAATTGATTTTATACCAATTGTCAAATGTTTTTCCATTAAAAAGATAAAAATGTGATTGTGGGTCTGTCATTTTTGATGATCATTTACAGATATTAAATGTTATAGAATAATGGTGTATAAATTTAAATGCAAAGCTTTTTTTGTTTTAAGTACAGTAATATATTGTAAGTACACACTTCTGCCAAAATAGGCTAGTATAATTATACTAATAGTACATGCTATTTTAGCACAAGTATACTTGAAGTATGAACGGGTATTATTTGAGATGTTACATTTTAAATAAAATGTTGGCTCCATTCCAATAACTGTCTCACATATTTCCTTTGTTCTCATGCTGCAAATTAACATTTTTCTATGTCAAGGAGGTGGGGCTTGAGTTTGGTGTGCTTGAGTTTCATTTTCCAATAACGAAACTTACTTTAAAAATAAGAGGAAATCACAAGGTAATTTAAAACCAGTCACACAAGGTTAAGTTTGAAGCATTAAGGTACGACAGGGGGTGGGTTAGCATGAGATAACCACACTTAGGGCGTTATAAGGCCCGAAGCGGTTATCTCATGTTAACCCACCCCCTGGAGTGCCTTAATGATATTATAAATCAAATTTAAAATTACTATATTTACTTTTTAAATTAACACAGCAAATAAAACATATATTCAATAACAGTAAAAAAAATAGTTCCAGTGTAATGTAAACACCATTTGTTTAAACATGTTTATTTTATATATACAGTGTGTGTATATATATATATATATATATATATATATATATATATATATATATATATATATATATATATGTTTAATTGTAAATATAGCATGTATTTATTAAAATGTTAAGTACATTTCTGTATATCAATTACATGAACATATTATAGTAATTCATTAATGGCCATCTATAACTTTGTAAATTACATAAATAAGCCTAATACGATTGTTTTAGCTTCTCCAGGTCTGCAGGTGTGCTGCTTCGTCTCAGTTTTTAAATTACTGCTACGAATACATTGTTAGCTGTGTTAAATGCAGCATTGTTTGCTAAATTCACTTTTCTGCTGTACAGCGGATCATTCAGAGCGATTGATACGAGCTCGCAGACTGATTAAACTGGAAGTGCTGTACTGCTCTCCATCTGTATTTCTTATGGAAGCATACAATTCTTGAAAGTAAATGAAAGGTAACAGGTTTACTTTTTTCTTGAAGCCAGTTTTTTTTAAGATGTTCGCATCCCAAAAGCTTTTATTGTGTGTGTTTTTTTTTCTGTTTCATTCAAGTTCGAGTTGAGTTAGTATTGATTCTTTGTCAGATTCGGGAAATTGATTTTATACCAATTGTCAAATATTTTTCCATTAAAAAGATAAAAATGTGATTGTGGGTCTGTCATTTTTGATGATCATTTACAGATATTAAATGTTATAGAATAATGGTGTATAAATTTAAATGCAAAGATTTTGGTGATGCGTCTGCGTTGAAAGGTTGTGTGGGATTAACGTATGGCTGATAGAACGCAGCTAACCAATCATAAAGCGGGTTTATAATAAAATGTAACATCCTTTGACTTTATACTTCCGACTGCAAGAAAATATACGCACCCGCGGACTGACCAGAAATTAGAATCCCCCCCGCATCCCGACCCAGGATCTTGTCTTTAAATATTTTTGTTAATATTTTTAATGGGGTTGTCATAACTTTTAGAGAAACTGTCTCCTGGCTGTATACACAAAATAAAGAAAGCCAGGTCACAACTAATAAAGCAACATTTAGAAAAGAATTTCTGAAAATGTTTTATTAAAGGATAGGCTCTTTAAATCTGAGGAGCAGCAGAAGTTTCCAACCAAATGAAGGCAACACAGGGGATGGCAGTTAAAAGCTGATCAGCAGCACAAAAACTAACACACAATACAATTTAAAAGATTTCTAAAATTCACAAAAAGTAGCAAAATAAAATAATAAAAAAGTACAAAAAAAAGTCCAAACTCGACAAAGTTGGTTTCTGTCCACGCCACCGAATCCCAGCAGCAATATACCACCCCAAGTCCTGATCGTTTCACTCCAGCCCCACGTATCTTGGCTCAATTCCCCAAGCACAGCAGGTTTCTCCAACACAGTAGACTTCTTGGGTGCTGTGGTTTTTATTTAGCAGCACAATGGTAACTAGCAGCAAAATAAAATAAACAAGAAGGAAACAGATAAACAGCAGGGACACTACTAATCAATGGTAATCCCGACAGGGAGAAAATGTAAACCAGCAATCAGGCAAAGAAGAATTAAAGTATGAATAAACTTAACTTTTGCAAAGGAGCGGTGGATAGCCCAACCAACTCCCTCAGACAACAGCAACTCGTCTGAGGTAATCAAACATGCAATCTTCAAGTGTGAAAAAGTTATTGCCCCTCCTAGTTAACTCAACCCAATTAAAGGGATAATTAGGGTCAGCTGTTTGAGTACTTTGGTTAACAACCAGGCCTGATTTGGGCCAGCCCTGCCCAATATAAATCTGACTAACTTTGGCCCTTACCATCAGAGTGAAGTTGTCAGCACACAGGTTCTAGAGGCAAATCATGCCACGAACAAAAGAAATTCCTGAAGACCTCCGGAAAAAAGTTGTGGATGCCTATCGGTCTGGAAAGTGTTACAAAGCCATTTCTAAGGCTCTGGGGCTCTATTGAAGCGCACAGTCAGAGCCATATTGTCCAAATGGAGAAAGTTTGGGACAGTAGTTAATCTTCCCAGGAGTGGCCGTCCTGCCAAAATCTCTCCAAGAGCAAGGCGTAAAATCGTCCAGGAATTCGCAAAGAACCCTAGAACAACATCCAGGCATCTGCAGACCTCTCTCGCCTCGGCTAAGGTCAGTGTTCATGACTCCACCATCAGAAAGACACTTGGCAAGGCAGAAACCATTGGTCACTAAGAAGAACATGAATACTCGTCTCAAGTTTGCCAAAAAGCACCTGGATGATCCTCAAGAGTTCTGGAACAATGTTCTATGGACAGATGAGTCAAAAGTGGAACTTTTTGGCCGACATGGGCCCCGTTATGTCTGGTGAAAACCAAACACTGCATTCCACAGTAAGAACCTCATACCAACGGTCAAGCATGGTGGTGGTAGTGTCATAGTTTGTGGATGCTTTGCTGCATCAGTACCTAGATGCCTTGCCATCATTGAAAGAACCATGAATTCTGCTCTGTATCAGAGAATTCTACAGGAGAATGTCAGGCCATCCCTCCGTGAGCTGAAGTTGAAGCGCAGCTGGGTCATGCAGCAAGACAATGATCCGAAACACACGAGCAAGTCTACATCAGAATGGTTGAAGAACAAGAAATTTAAAGTTTTGGAATGGCCTAGTCAAAGTCCAGACCTAAACCCCATTGAGATGTTGTGGCAGGACCTGAAACGAGCAGTTCATGCTCGAAAACCCACAAATGTCACTGAGTTGAAGCAGTTCTGCATGGAAGAGTGGACCAAAATTCCACGGCTCTGTGAGAGACTAATAAATAACTACAGGAAGCGTTTGGTTGCAGTTATTGCTGCTAAAGGTGGCGTAACCAGTTATTGAGTCTAAGGGGGCGATTACTTTTTCACACAGGGGCATTGGGTGTTGCATAACTTTCTCTAATAAATAAATGAAATATGTATCAAATTTTTGTGTTATTTGTTCACTCAGGGTCCCTTTATCTAATATTAGGTTTTGGTTGAAGATCTGATAACATTCAGTGTCAAAAATATGCAAAAATGCAGAAAATCAGACAGGGGGCAAATACTTTTTCACGGCACTGTACAACAAAAAGATCTAACAAATAAACAAAATGTAACTAGAGAAAAACTGAAATTACTAGAACAATCAATTAAAGATAACCAAAATACAATTGATGCTCCAATCACCCTACAAGAGTTAACTGAGAAGCTCCAGGCACTTAAACTCAGAAAAGCCTGTGGCTGACAGCATCAGTACTGAGATGCTCTAACACAGCAGACCTAAGTTACAAGAGGTAATGCTTAAATTATTCAACATGGTACTAAATACTGGTTACTTCCCTGACATCTGGAACCAAGGGCTTTTTTTTATTTATTTATTTTTTAGCAGACACCCTTATCCAGGGCGACTTACAATTGTTACAAGATATCACATTATTTTTTACATACAATTACCCATTTATACAGTTGGATATTTACTGGAGCAATCTAGGTAAAGTACCTTGCTCAAGTGTACAGCAGCAGTGTCCCCCATCTGGTATTGAACCCCAACCCCCCGGGTCAGGAGTCCAAAGCCCTAACCACTACTCCACACTGCTGCCCTAGTATAATCAATGCAGTATAATCAATGCCCGCATAATAGCCTTCCTTACCGAACACAGTGTCTTGAGTAAGAGTCAAATTGGCTTCCTACGAAATCACAGCACCTCTGACCATATTTACACCCTACACACCCTAATCGACAAACATGTACACCAAAAAAGTAAAGGCTAAATCTTTGCCTGTTTCATGACTTTAAAAAAAAAACCAAAACATTTGATTCCATTTGGCAGGAGGTTTTATATTGTAGAATTCTTCAAAGTGGTGTAGGTAAAATCTATGATATAATAAAATCAATGAAAACAGAAAACAAGTGAGCATAAGAACATAAGAAAGTTTACAAATGAGAGGAGGCCATTCGGCCCATTGTGCACTTTTGGTTGTTAGTAGCTTATTGATCCCAGAATCTCATCAAGCAGCTTCTTGAAGGATCCCAGGGTGCCAGTGTTCAACAACATTACTGGGGAGTTGGTTCCAGACCCTCACAATTCTCTGTGTAAAAAAATGTCTCCTATTTTCTGTTCTGAATGCCCCTTTAGCTAATCTCCATTTGTGACCCCTGGTCCTTGTTTCTTTTTTCAGGTCGAGAAAGTCCCCTGGGTCGACATTGTCAATACCTTTTAGAATTTTGAATGCTTGAATCAGATCACCGCGTAGTCCTCCTATTTTTGTGTTGTCTGCAAATTTAACAAGTTTACTTATTATAGCAGAATCTAAATAATTAATGTAGATTAGGAATAGCAGAGGACCTAATAATGATCCCTGTGGTACACCACTGGTTACCTCGCTCCATTTTGAGGTTTCTCCTCTAATCAGTACTTTCTGTTTTCTACATGTTAATCACTCCCTAATTCATGTGCATGCATTTCCTTGAATCCTTTCTGTGTTCAGTTTGTGGATTAATCTTTTATGCAGGACTTTTTCAAAAGCTTTCTGGAAATCTAAATAAACTATGTCATATGCTTTGCAATTATCCATTGTCAATGTTGCATCCTCAAAAAAATCAAGCAAGTTAGTTAGACACGATCTCCCTTTCCTAATACCATGCTGACTGTCTCCCAGGGATACTGTTACCATATAGGTAATTTTTCATTTTGGATCTTATTATAGTTTCCATAAGTTTACATATAATAGAAGTCAGGCTTATTGGTCTGTAGTTACCTGGTTTGGTTTTGTCTCCTTTTTTGTGGATCGGTATTATGTTTACAATTCTCCAGTCTGGCAGTAAAAATTGGCAACAAAAGAACAGAATTCTTCACTCAGGGGCGTGAGGTGATACAGGGCTGCTGTCTGAGTCCAACGCTGTTCAATATATACATCAATGAGTTAGCAATGATGCTGGAACAGTTTGCAGCCCTGGCCTCACTCTACATGACACAGAAGTCAAGTTCCTGCTCTACGCAGATGACCTGGTCCTGCTGTTGCCGACAGAGCAAGGGCTGCAGCAGAGGCTGTCACTGCTAGAGCAGTACTGTCAGTCCTGGGCCTTGGCAGTAAACCTTAAAAAGACCAATAGAATGATTTTTCAAAAAAAGGCCAGATCTCAGGGAAACAGATACAACTTCACCCTAGGCAACACCACCCTAGAACACACCATAAACTACACTTACCTGGGCCTGACTATCAGTGCGTCAGGGAGCTTTAACCTGGCAGGAAATGCACTAAAGGAAAAAGCCAGAAGAACTTTTTATGCCATCAAAAGAAGATTCTATGAAATTAATATACCTGTCAAAATATGGCTAAAATTAATTGACAGCATCATCCAGCCCATTGCGCTGTATGGTAGTGAGGTATGGGGTCCACTCAGTCAACAGGATTACACTAAAAGGGACAAACAGAAAATCGAAACCCTGCATGCTGAACTCTTCCAAAACATACTACAGGTGCAAATAAAAACACCAAATCACTCATGCAGGGCAGAATTAGGCCGCTACCCAACACTTATAAATATTAAGAAAAGAGCACTCAAATTTTGGATGCACCTAAAGCAGGGGTGCCTAATCCTGGTCCTGGAGGGCCGATGCCCTCCTGGTTTTTGTTCAAACTGTACACTAAATTGATTAATTGGACCAATTAAGCTTCTAATAAGGGCTTGATTGGTCCAATTAAGTAATTTAGGGCACAGTTGCAACAAAAGCCAGGAGGGACATCGGCCCTCCAGGACCAGGATTGGGCACCCCTGACCTAAAGAAAGGTGAGGTAGAATCACTCCAAAATAAGGCCCTCCAAACCCAAGAGCTCAGCCCTGAAAAGAGTCCCCTAAGTTTGCTGGCCCTGAAGCTCACTGCATTGACCCCCACTAATACTAACACAAACCAGCTTCAGGTCAATGCTGCTTATCAGCCCCAATTAGAGTAAACCAAATTATAAAACAAACCAAAAACTCCTCTCTGAAACATTGGGACATAGAAACAAAATCCCCAAATAAACTTGATTGTTATCGGGCCCTAAAAAGAAACTATACCCTAGCACAGTATCTCTCCACTGTCAGAGATACACAGCAGAGACAGATCCTGACCAAGTACAGGCTCAGTGATCACAGCCTGGCCATTGAAAAAGGCCGACACAGGCAGACCTGGCTGCAAGAAATACAACCAAACAAGGGAAGTATTCTTTAATAAAATAGTAAATGCCCATCCACTTTTTCCAAACATGGCGGACCCAGAAAAACTGTCTGTACTCCTGGGGGAGGGACACACAGCCCCACTGTCTGTACACCTGGGGGAGGGACACACAGCCCCACTGTCTGTACTCCTAGGGGAGGGACACACAGCCCCCCTGGGGGAGGGACACACAGTCCCCCTGTCTGTACTCCTGGGGGAGGGACACACAGCCCCACTGTCTGTACTCCTGGGGGAGGGACACACAGCCCCCCTGGGGGAGGGACACACAGCCCCCCTGTCTGTACTCCTGGGGAGGGACACACAGCCCGCCTGTCTGTACTCCTGGGGGAGGGACACACAGCCCCCCTGTCTGTACTCCTGGGGGAGGGACACACAGCCCCACTGGCTGTACTCCTGGGGGAGGGACACACAGCCCTCCTGTCTGTACTCCTGGGGGAGGGACACACAGCCCCCCTGTCTGTACTCCTGGGGGAGGGACACACAGCCCCCCTGTCTGTACTCCTGGGGGAGGGACACACAGCCCCACTGGCTGTACTCCTGGGGGAGGGACTTACAGCCCTCCTATCTGTACTCCTGGGGGAGGGACACACAGCCCCCCTGGCTGTACTCCTAGGGGAGGGACACACAGCCCCCCCTGTCTGTACTCCTGGGGGAGGGACACACAGCCCCCCTGGGGGAGGGACACACAACCCCCCTGGGGGAGGGACACACAGCCCCCCTGGCTGTACTCCTAGGGGAGGGACACACAGCCCCCCTGGCTGTACTCCTAGGGGAGGGACACACAGCCCTGCTGGCTGCCCAATACGGAGCCGCCTGCCACAACCAAAGGGGCACGCAGCGACAATCTGCATGAGGAGCACAACTTGGGAGGAGAGGAAATGTATTACTTGTAGCCAGTATATTCATTATGTTATGTGTGTGTGTATCTATATATATATATATATATATATATATATATATATATATATATATATATATAGTAAGGCATTGGTCAGTAAAAACTGGGAAAACAATGTAAACACTTCTTATTGTGCAGAGACAATACATGGGGGCATTAGGGCCATGGGGAAGCTACTGGAGTCAGGGTTGGCTCCAGTCCAAATTAATTATTCAATTTAATGTTTTGTCAATTGTCTTCAACGATGTAATTGATTATCATTTAAAAACTCTGTGTTTGAGTGTTGAATGAGGGAGAAAGTGAGGAGTTTGGTTGGTGACTGGTGACTGGTGACTGGTGACTGGTGACTGGTGACTGGTGACTGGTGACTGGTGACTGGTGAGTGAAAGAAAGTATTTGTTATTTGGTTTACTGGTAAACGAACACTGAAACAGGTATTTGGATTTCGACTTTGGATTGTGATTTGGTTTTGATGACGAGGGAACAGGCTTAGCCTGCCTCGTATTCAGATAGTATCAACACCTGTGTAGACAGGGCCCGAGAACGGGTTAGGCTTTTGTTTTGTTTTTCATTGATTTTGTGTATTGTAAATAATAAACTCACACTACGGCGCCTCACCGCATTCTGGCTGTCAAGTCATTGTTTAAAAGAGAAAAGATCTGTGACCGGAAGGCAATCCATCACTATATATATATATATATATATATATATATATATATATATATATATAAGAAATAATTTTTTTTGTTTTTTTTAAATGTACACCGTTTTTTTTTTTTTTTAAAGATTAAAAAATCTTTTATTTTCAGGACGTTTCGGGCAAAAGCCCTTCATCAGCTATTTAAAAAGAAAAGTAAACACAGTGCAGTAAACTTGTTGTTATTCAAGAATTGTAATTATACAAAAATTCTGTGGATGATGTCATGATTATTAGAATAGAATGTTCGTTCCCAGAGGTTCCAAGGTTCCCTGTTTGAAGATAAACTCTCGTTCCTTTTGTTTCTGAGCAACATTTGTTCCATAGCACTGATTGATCACACAGACTGTGATGTCTTCAGCAGTGAGATCATCACTGTTGTGAAATGCAGTGGTGTTAATGCAAATGCTTCTTAAGTGTTCTACAAACCGGTCTGCTAAACGCCTTTTAGTTTCCCCCAATATACAATTTGTTGCATTTCTTGCAGATAATGCAGTAGACTATTCTTTTGAGGTACATGTAAAATGTTCATGAATGTTGAATGAAGATTTAATGCCTCTAATCTCTGTTTCAGAATGAATGTATTTACAGGTATTACATCATGGTCTATTACATGGATACGTGCCTTTCAAAGGTTCCCCAGAAAGACGAATATCACTGTGTACCACATATTCTCTTATACTCTTGTCTCTTCTATATGACATCAAGGGGGGAGTCTTGAAAATAGGCGCTGTAGATGGGTCTTGTTGTAAAATTGTAAAGTTTCTTTGCACAATTGTCTCTATCTTTCTGTTGGTAGGGTGGTAAGTGAGGACCAGAGGGATTCTATCAGTCTTAACAGTTGTGAATAGGTCACAGCAAGCTTTAGGGTGTGAGGAGTCATACTGCAGATATGAATGAGAATCAGTTGGTTTGTAGTAGACAGTGGTGTTAATGGTGGAATTCAAAATAGTGATGGAAATGTCTAATAAAGATACACTGTTGCCATTTTCTGATGTGTTCCATGTGAAATCCAGGGCTGGGTGGAAATTTGTTACTGACTGAATGAACTGTTTTAAATCCTCACTGGAGTTGGTGGAAATCCCAAAGATGCCGTCAATGTACCTAAGATATAGTTTAGGTGTGTTTCCATTGTATTGCTGTAAAAATTTGTTTTCAACCAATCCCACAAAACGGCAAGCATATGATGGTCCCATTTTAGTTCCCATGCTAACACCCCTTACTTGAGTGTAAAAATTACCATCAAAGGAAAAACAATTCAACGTGAGCACAAGTTCAGACAGTCTCAGAAGGATATCTGTTGGAGGTTCTTTCACTATCTGTTCAACAAGAAAGTGCTTTATTGCAAGTAACCATTCATTTAATAGAGAAAAGTGTAAAGTACTGCACACAGGCAATAAAAATGTGCATTATAAAGATCATATGAGAGATACTGAAATTGAAGAAGGAATCTATGAAAAAGAAATGTCTTCATCTAGACAATGTGGGGAAGCTATAAAAAAGGCCAACAACATGCTCGTATATATTGTGAAGTGTTGAATTTAAATCAAGGGAAGTAATGTTAAAACTTTACAATGCATTAGTAAGACCTCACCTAGAATATTGTCTTCAGTTCTGGTCACCTCGCTACAAAAAGGATATTGCTGCTCTAGAAAGAGTGCAAAGAAGAGCAACCAGAATTATCCCGGGATTAAAAGGCATGTCGTATGCAGACAGGCTAAAATAACTGAATCTATTCAATCTTGAACAAAGAAGACTACCCGGTGATCTGATTCAAGCATTCAAAATCCTAAAAGGTATAGACAATGTCGACCCAGGGGACTTTTTTGACCTGAAAAAAGAAACAAGGACCAGGGGTCACAAATGGAGAATAGATAAAGGGGCATTCAGAACAGAAAATAGGAAGCACTTTTTTACACAGAGAATTGTGAGGGTATGGAACCAACTCCCCAGTAATGTTGTTGAAGCTGACACCCCGGGATCCTTCAAGAAGCTGCTTGATGAGATTCTGGGATCAATAAGCTACTAACAACCAAACGAGCAAGATGGGACGACTGGCCTCCTCTCGTTTGTAAACTTTCTTATGTTCTTATGTTCTTATTATTTGGTATAACAGTGTAGAGGCTTTTAATGTCCATTGTAAAAAGAATAATATTATCACGAGGGTAGTGTTCTTTGAAATTATCCAATTGTTTTAGAAAATGTGTAAAGTCTTTAACATAGGAAGGCAGTCATTCAACAAAGGGTTTGAAGATTTCATCAAGAAATTTGGAGATCAGTTCTGTTGGACAGGAACAGGCTGATACAATTGGGCGGCCTGGATTTTCTGAAGATTTTTTTAATATATGTATTTTTTATATGTGTAATATATATATATATATATATATTTAGTTTTTGCCACTGATCAACACACAAAAAGTCTATAATGTCAAAGTGAAAAATAAAATCTACAAATTGTTCTTACTTAATTACAAATACAAAACAGAAAATAATTGATTGCATAAGTATTCACCCCCTTGAGTCAATATTTGGTAGAAGCACCTTTGGCAGCAATTATAGCCATGAGTCTATTTGGATAAGTCGCTACCAGCTTTGCACATCTAGACACCGCAATTTTTGCCCATTCTTCTTTGCAAAATTGCTCAAGCTCTGTCAAGTTGGATGGGGACCTTTGGTGAACAGCAATTTTCAACTCTTTCCACATATTCTCAATTGGATTGAGTTCCAGGCTTTGACTGGGCCACTCCTGGACATTGACCTTTTTGTTTTTAAGCCACTCCAGTGTGGCTTTGGCTGTATGTATGGGGTCATTGTCCTGCTGGAAGATGAATCTTCTCCCAAGTCCCAGGTCTCTTGCAGACTTCAGCAGGTTTTCCTCCAGGATTTCTCTATACTTTGCTGCATCCATTTTGCCCTCTATCTTCACAAGCTTTCCAGGCCTGACGGAGAGAAGCATTCCCATAGCATGATGCTGCCACCACCATGCTTCACGGTAGGGATGGTGTTCTCAGGATGATGTGCGGTGTTAGGCTTGCGCCAAAAACATAGCGCTTAGCATTGAGGCCAAAAAGCTCTATTTTGGTCTCATCAGACCATAGAATCTTCTTCCACTTGGTCTCAAAGTCTCCCACATGCCTTATGGCAAACTGTAGCCGAGATTTGATGTGAGTTTTTTTCAACAATGGCTTTCTTTTTGCCACTCTCCCATAAAGGCCAGTTTTGTGAAGCACCCGGGCTATTGTTGCCATATGCACAGTGTCTCCCAGCTCAGCCGTGGAAGACTGTAACTCCTTTAGAGTTGCCATAGGCCTCTTGGTGGCCTCCCTGACTAGTGCCCTTCTCGCCCGGATACTCAGTTTTTGAGGACGGTCTGTTCTAGACAGATTCACAGTTGTGCCATATTTTCTCCATTTCTTAATAATGGACTTTACTGTGCTCCGGGGGATATTCAATGCCTTGGAAATGTTCTTTTATCCTACCCCTGATTGGTGCTTTTGAAGAACCTTATTCCGTATTTGCTTTGAATGTTGTTTGTCTTCATGATGTAGTTCTTGTTAGGTAATGTACTAACCAACTGTGGGACCTCCCAGAGACAGGTGTATTTAACCTAAAATCGTTTAAAACACCTTAATTGCACACAGGTGGATACAGGTGGACTCCATTCAACTAATTATGTGACTTCTAAAGACAATTGGTTGCACCAGAGCTTATTTAGGTGTATCATAGCAAGGGGGTGAATACTTATGCAATCAATTATTTTCTGTTTTATATTTGTAATTAATTTAGAACAATTTGTAGATTTTATTTTTCACTTTGACATTATGGACTTTTTTTGTGTTGATCAGTGTCAAAAACTCCTAATTAAAACAATTTTGATTCCATGTTGTAACATAATAGAATGTGGAAAAGTCCAAGGGGGGTGAATACTTTTGAGAGCCACTGTATTATTATTATTATTATTATTATTATTATTATTAATAATAATAATAATAATAATAATAATAATAATAATAATAATAATAATAATAATTTAATCCTCTAATTTAACTATTTTACTGTATTTTATAAATCAGTTTGTTTATGATTATATATATACATATATATAATGGTGCAAATGATTTGTTTGAAAGGTCACAAAATTAGTGAAATGGTTTCAGCCTGTGTATATTCAAAGTGGTTTAATTTGTAGATAATTTCACTCAGGTATATAAAGACTTTCAAGCTGCATATCATAAAGTGATCCAACAAAGCAACCATGATGACCAAGGAGCTTTTGAAACAAGTCACAGATAAAGTGGTAGAGAGGCACCGAGCAGGAGAAGGGTACAAGAAAATTTCAAAGGCACTGATTATCCCTCTCAGCACAGTGAAGTCCATCATTAAGAAGTGGAATATGTATCATACCATCCAGACACTACCCAGATCAGGTTGCCCGCCCAAACTGAGCAGCCGGGCAAGCAGGAAACTGGTTCGGGATGCCACTCTGAAGCCAACAATGACCTTGAGAGATCAGCAAAGTTCTGTGTCTGAGATGGGAGTCAGTGTTCACACATCAACAATAAGCAGGTCCCTACACAAAGCTGACCTGTATGGAAGGGTTGCAAGAAAGAAGCCATTACTCAAAAAGCCTCATCTTAAAGCACTTATGGAGTTTGCGAAAAAGCATGTAGATGATACTGCAGACATGGGGAAAAAGGTTTTGAACTTTTCGGTCTAAATTCCAAGCGTTACGTCTGGCGCAAGCCCAACGCTGCACATCACCCAGTCAACACCATCCCATCTGTCAAGCATGGTGGTGGCAGCATCATGTTATGGGGATGCTTCTCTTCAGCAGGGACTGGGAAGCTTGTCAGGATAGAGGGGAGAATGGATGGTGCAAAGTACAGACGAATCCTTGAGTAAAACCTGTATGAGTCAGCCAAGACTAAAACTGAGGAGGAAATTCACATTTCAGCAGGACAATGACCCGAAGCACAAAGCCAAAGCCACACTGGAGTGGTTGAACAAGAAGATAATTAATGTTCTTGAGTGGACCAGTCAAAGTCCTGACTTGATCCAATCGAAAAATTTATGGCGAAACTTGAAAATTGCAGTCCATCGACGATCCCCAACAAACTTATCAGAACTGGAGTAATTTTCCCGTGAAGAATGGGCAAAAATGTCACCATCCTACTGTGCAAAGCTAGTAGAGACCTATCCAAAAAGACTCATAGCAGTAATTGCTGCAAAAGGTGCTTCTACCAAGTACTGACTTAAGGGGCTGAATACTTATGCAACCAGTAAATTTCATTTTGTACATTTTCTTTCCATGTTTTGCTGACATTTAACCTCCTCCTCATATATCAGTTCAGTTTAACCTCTACAGCTTTGAATAAAAAAAGTTTGTTTGAAAAACTGTGCATACATTATTTGTAATTCAACAAAATGTGAAAACTTTGTAGGGGGGTGAATACTTCTGCAAACCACTGTATGTATTTATGATGCAATGTATATATGCATGTATGTATTGTATAATTGCTTTGGCAACACCTGCTATTGTAAGTCATGCCAATAAATAATTGGATTGAATTGATGAGAGAGAGAGAGAACAGAGTAAAAATAAAACAATACTGATGGCATGAGGAGGTTCTTGGTGCCAAAAGAAGTAAGCAAAGAATCTGCGAGCTCATGCAGTCAGAGGCAGAGAAAAAGAAGTAGAGAGGAGATTGAGTATACTGCAGTTTCTTCCTCTCATACAGCATCCTCCATGGCACTGTTAACTCTACCAGGTGAACAAGGCGTGCTGATCCAGACCACAAGACAATATCTGGTCGAAGGTTAGTTGTGGCAGTCTCAGGTGGAAGAATAAGCCGTTGACCAACATCTGCCAGCATTTTCCAGTCTCTAGCAGCTTCCAGTTGTCCTGGGCGAGGCTTGGTTTTAACACATTTTCTAAACAGTTGCTCTCCTGGGTGGAGGAATGTTGTATATTGTGTGTAATATTTTGATAGAACTGGCGGCAACTTATTGGTCATGTTACGCTTGTCTTCCAATGCTAAGTCCAAACATCGCAGTACCTGGTCATGGCACCAAGTAAACTGTAAAAATGTGCCTTTAATGTTGCAGGTGATGAACACAAAGGACATGAAGGATCCTCTCCTACCCAGAGGATTAGGTTCTGTGGTGATGGGAGAACATCATATGTTGACCTGATGAGAAAACTGATCCTGCTCTGTTCCATTGTCCATAGGTCTTGCCAGGCGATCTTGCATTGTTCCACACTCTTCCATCTCATCCATTCTCCCTGCTTGGCCTGGGAAATGGCCTTTATGCACTTCATCCTCTCCTCCTGCTTTTGCACCTCGTTGACTACCAGCTTCCTCCGTTGAGCTGTAGGAGCCATGTAGGAGGAGCTGAGACCAAGACCCCCTCTTCCATGCTGAACTTGCCCCATGATATCACCGATTCGAAGGGCAGCCTTTCCATCTTCCCTGGCTTTCCTTGCCGCCCACTCTTCAACACAGGTGTTGCCTCCCTTACGCATTTGTCACGTGACTCTGCTAATGTCATTACCAGTCAGACCTTGGCCCACTAAAACGCCTCGGTTAGAGCGGAGGCAGCATGGAACTCCCAACCATTTCCTGATGTATGAACTGATTGAGGCTTCCAGCTTCTTTACTGTTGTCAAAGAAACCTCGTACACAGTCAGTGGCCACAGCAGCCTCGGAAGTAGACCAAACTGAAAGCACCAGAGTTTTAGTTTGCCTGGTAAAGCGCTGCTGTCTGTGCTCTTCAACCCTTCCACTGCTTGTTGTCTAACTTCTCCCACACGAACTGTGTCCTTTAGATCCCTGTCGTACCATCTCCCAAGACTTTTCACTGGCTTCTCAGACACTATTGGTATTGCCTCACCATTAATATAGAACATTTTATCTACTACTTTACCTTTAATTATAGAGATGCTCCTTGATTTAGTGGGCTTGAATTGCATTTGTGCCCATTCAATGTTATTGGTTAATTTGCCCAATAACCGATTAGTGCAGGCTAGTGTTGTAGTCATGGTTGTCATGTCATCCATGTCTGCTCAAATTGGTGGTAGTCGCATTCCAGAAGCCAAGCGCTCTCCTCCCACTATCCATTTTGATGCCCTAATGATTACTTCCATTGCCATGGTAAAAGCCAGTGGAGAAATGGTGCATCCTGCCATTTTTCCAACTTCTAGGCATTGCCATGTAGTGCTGAATTCTGAAGTTGAAAAACTAAATTGCAAATCTCCAAAGTAGGCTTTCACTAAATTTGTTATTGTCATTGGTACACTGAAAAAATCAAATGCTGCCTCATGTGGCACTGAACCATATGCATTAGCCAAATCCAGGAATGTCACATGGAGCTCCTTCCTCTCCTTTTTAGCTGATTGAATTTGTTGCCAGATCAAACTGATGTGTTCTAAGCATCCTGGGAAAGCAAACTCCTGAAGCACTCTTGTACACTCTGTACGGAACTCCATTAGGCCCTGGAGATGATGAAGCCCTTGCTTTTTTCACAGCTCGCTCTACTTCTTTCTTAGGTGCACAGTCCTCCATTTGGTATTCTGATGGATTGATAGGTGGGATGTCTGAAGGAATTGACATAGGATCCTGCCTTTTTGAATCTGTATGTGTTTCCTCCAAATATCTCTCCAGCTCAAACTTAGATGCTTTTAGTGTGCCATTCTTCTCACTGGTGAATAACTTCTTTACAAATTTGAATGGGTCTTTATAAAAGTTCTCGCACACTCCTTTTTGTAGCATTTCTGTAGGCGCTCTGCACTGCGCAATCTTGCAAGCTTGTCTTTTATGATCCTTTGTAACACTGAGTCTCTCCTTTTGACTTTGTTCTTCTCTTCTCCATTGCTTCTTCGGCTGTCTCCTATCTCTAACTAAGTGTTCAATCTCCTACTGCCGTCTAGACTTTCCAGGAATAGTTTGTACTTTTTCCTTCCTTTTTTCAACTCCAAACCTCTCGCTTCCATATGCATAGATGATGTCCCCAAATGTATCCAGCTTCTTTTCAACTGTTCCACTTAACCTTTCCAATGCAAAGCAGAGATCTGTGTTTACTGTGTCCCACACAGTTTTCTCACAAGCTCTTGGCCACTTAACTCCAGCCTTGTGCCCATTGAGGTTCTTTTCTCTCTTATGCTGGTTTGTCAGACCAGGTTCACAAGGATCATTAGGTTCATCACTAGCTGTATCCATGGAAGTCCTCCTCACATCTATGACAGGGGTGCTGATATCCTGCGAACTATGGTTTGCTTCCGTCGCTGGATTTCATTCGACTGACTTGACTGACTTCGTAAGAAGTACGATCAATGCGAGGCCCTTGTCCCTTCTCCCTCAAGCATTTCATTCTCCCTTGATGAATCTTCAAACCCCTGACCGTTGTCGCCTTGCTCCAGCCGCAGACACAAACCTGGAGTTCCATGTCTTTGCTAACTGCAGATCTTGAACTAGTCTTTTGTGAAGTACTCTCCATGCCCATATCTGTTTCCGTTCCTAAGTCGTTAACCATGTTGTCCAACGTTGAGTCATCTTCCGCCCCCGCTCTCGCAGACTAGGGGTATTTTTCTCTTTAATTTCTTAGAAACCTTGGGCGGGTGTCTCCAGCATCCCGTAAACACAGAGCTGGATACTGCCGACAAGGGTAGCTAACCCTTGCCAGCCCCAATGGGGTCTCTTTCCTCCTGTCAGCTGTCTCTCCAGGCTGTCACAAGGTCTTTCCCTTGTTGCCAGCTGCATTAATCACAGCAGTCACTGGACGTATCCAGATCTTCATGATTTCCATTACATGAGAGTAGATGTTAAAACTTCATGCTGATTTAAACTTGGCTCTCACCAAGATAAGCACCAACTAAGACGTAGCTTTACAGTAAACGAATGTGAGCCACCTGTGTCTCCATCCATTTGCGTTTCCTTACATATGATGATGTAGATATCCTTCTGCCTGGTGTTGATGGCTGAAGTGCAATGCTGGCTCCAGGGATCAGCTTATTTTGCCTCCCTAGCGCAACAGCACACACAACGGCTGTGATGCTTATTCCGGGGATCAACCACAGTGCGGTCTCCCCAGTGCATCAGCATGACAACCGTCTGGATTGAGCTAAGTAGGGTACATGTCTGGGGTCTTCAAGTGGGCACCTTCCTTCCTCAGTGTTTCGTCAACTAGCCCACGACACCTCAAGAGGGCTCGACGGTGATTCTGGAATCCCAGCATCACCCCCCTCCATCCCCCACTCAACTCAGCCAAGCTTACTTACCCGTACATCAGCGTTGCTTTCTTTCTATTGCGCTTGCGATCCCCAACCAGAATCTTTCTGTCTCAACCACAGCTAGTTGCTGCTCCTCTGCTGCTTCAGATAAGTTCTTCACTATGCGACGCAACTCTTGGCCACTGAATCTGACGTCTCTGAGAAACCGTGTTGTAGAGTGTGCCACAAATCCTCGACAACCCACCTCCACTGGGTAAACCCGGACTCTCCATCCTCACTGTTCCGCTTCAGCGACTAGTTGAATATGCATACCACATATCCCAGTGATTCTGCAAGTGATTGTCTTTTAGACAGTGAGTGTGATGATGAAACTGTTCCATCTGGACCAGCAGTGGTCCCACCGGATATTGAGACTCCTGTCACAACTGGACCACAGAGTATGTTTTATCATATTTTAACATTAAAGCAATTAAACTAAATAACATATTTATCCATACATTCTAATGTTTTACACACTGTATTGATGCATGGTGAACATTATTATTATTATTATTTTTATTCTCTCTCTCTCTGTCTTTGGAGATTTACTTCAATCAGGTGACTTTTGTTTTCTTTCAGACGTCCCAAAAAAGAATCCAATGGGGACTTGGAGACTGGCGAGGTGCAACTTGGACTGAACTGTATTATTTACTCATATGTAATGATCCCATATATATACGGTGTATGCACAAAACCACACATGTTTATTCCAGATGCTTTTTTATTTTGCAAGATTTGTATTATCACAATGATTCGGATAATTAAGAAGCAGTATAAATTAAGCAAAAGCAACAAGACCCTTTTTAATTTCTACAGACGGCACAAGACAGCTACCGTATTTCAGTTTGAAAATCGAAGCCTCCCATTGGCTGAACAGGTTAACAGGTAACAAGGAGGAACACTGATCTCCTTGATGTGGAAGGTGTAGGAATGGGTGGGGCGGATGGGATTGATTGACAGTTTGCAAGTGCATTGCATCGAATGGATAAAAACCACATCGAATGACAGTGCATACGGAATGGATAAAAGGCACATTGAATGGATAAAGCACACCTCGAATGGATAAAGCTCATATTTAATGTTTGATGCTAGTTTTTAACATTCAACTGTTGCATTTAACATTCGATGGTAGTATTTAACATTCAATACTTGCATTTAATATTCGAAGTTGAATTTATTATTTGATGTTGAAATTTAACATTTGATGTTGAAATTTTACATTTTATACATGAATTTAATATTTACTGCTAGTATTTATTATTTGATGCTAAAATTCAACATTCGATACTTGCTTAAATTTAACATTTAATGAAGTGTCATTATTTAAGTTTTGTTACTTTCACCTCCCATAACCCTTTGACATCTCTGGGTTCCTCAAGAAGAGCAAGGGAGTTGCCCTCCAGGACTAATCAGCCAGCTTTAGTACAGGTGCTGGCTTCTAAGGAGCTCTGAGATTGGAGGAGTGGATATTTGAATGAGCCAATGGGGAGATAGGATGAATAGAGGGTGGTTGCAAGGAACTTTGGGAAATGAAATTTTAACCTGGCCAGGCTACTGACCCTAATTAAAGGGACAGGTGGGTGAGACTTACACCCACATTATGTAGCATGGGAACAGATAAGGGACCTTAACTATTACTCTAAGAAAATATAAGAACCATGCATTAATTTACATTCAAAACATTTATTTGACCTTGTGACAGAAATCCAATGATTCTTGGTTGTAAATCTCCCTCCCGACCTGTGAGGGCACTAAGCAGCGAGAACAGAGTTCCCTGGACTGACTGGCCATACAGTTCTTTCCCAGGGTTCAAGGGAAGTCTGCCAGCTAGAAAGGGGGCGTGCAGTATTGTGATAACGTATCGTGAGTGTTTTGTCTTGTCTATAATTGTTGCTTGTTGTATATGGGGAGGGGCGGAGCCAGCAGAAAACAGCAAACAAACAAAAGCCAGCCAGTGTTCACAGCGACAGCGTGTGGAAGCGACAGCGTGGGAGAAGTACTCGTGGACAAGTACATCACAGTTAGAAGCAGTAAGGAGAAATTACATCTTTAATTCCTTTAATCAGAAAACACTGCAGCTAAAGTCTAACAGCTGTGTGTCTTTTTCTGATAACAAGCTGAAACTCAGAACAGCTGATTCAAATTTGCCGCTCTTCTGATACATGGGGGAGGGGCGGAACCAGCAGCAAACAGCAAACAAACAAAAGCCAGCCAGTGATCACAGCGACAACGTGGGAGAAGTACGAGTGGACAAGTACATCACAGTTAGAAGCAGTTTGAAAGCAGGTTGACAGGGGCAGAAGCTAAACTAAACTTAAAAAAAAACAACAACACGGTCTTCAAGCCAGTAATCTGTGACAACTGCATGATGTGGGAAATCCGAGAAAACCCAACAGAGCTCAACCAAGTGTGTGCAGTGCTGCACGATACAGGACTTGCTTCAACGAGTAAGTTTGTTAGAAATGGAGCTGGAGGAAATGAGACAGCAACAGGAGCTTGAGGAGCTGACACACCCACAATTCAAGGAAGTCCAAAACCAACATCAAGAGAATAAAAGGAACAACATCCAGGACCTATAAACAGTGCTGACCAGGCAGCAAAAAGAAGGGAGGTCATGATTGTTGGGGACTCCATATTGAGAAACACAGCAAGTTCAGTTCGCAGTTTGGACCCCCTTACTACAACAGTGTGCTGTCTTCCAAGAGCACATCACTGATAACGTGGACAGGCTCCTAGAACGAACAGGAGACGACCCGATAGTAGTCGTCCACATCGGTACAAAAAACATTGGAAGAGACAGGCCAAGATTCCTGCAAAACAAATTCAGAGAGCTAGGAAGGGAATTAAAAGACAAGACCAAAACTGTGGTATTTTCTGGGATACTGTCGGCACCTTGCAAAGGACCATACGGACAGCTGGAAATACAAAATCAAAATGCATGGCTGAAATTGTGGTGCACACAGGAAGGCGTCATCTTTCTTGAACACTGGAGCACATTCTACAACAAGGACTATCTATATAGGTAACTACGATGTGATAGGTGTTACAGAAACGTGGTTGTCTGAGAGTGATGGAGACGAATACAATATTAGTGAGTACACAGTGCATACGAAAGACAGGCAGGACAGAAGAGGCGGAGGGGTAGCGCTATACATAAGAAATAGTCTTGAAGCCCAGGTGTTAAATCTGGACAAAGAAAACAACGCAGAATCAATATGGGTCAGAATAATGGACAAAAATTCAAAGGGCATAATAGGAGCATGCTATAGAACGCCAAATTCAGACGCTGAGCAAAATAATCTGTTATACAATGACATTCGAAATGCGTGTAGAAAAGGAGAAGCCATACTAATGGGGGATTTCAACTTCCACGGTATAAAATGGGAGAACCCGGTGGGGAGCACGACGGACAAAATTGAAATGGTGGAAATGACAAATGACTGCTTCCTAACTTGTCAAGGCACCAACTAGAGGGGAGGCATGCCTTGATTTAGTCTTTTCAAATAATGAAGACAGAATAACTAAAACAGAGGTCAGAGAGCCATTGGCAAACTCAGACCACAACATGGTCTCATTCAAAGTGATTTTTAAAACCCCAAAAGTATGACTAAATGACTAAAGCTAAGGTTTACAATTTTAGAAAAGCAAACTATGAAGGTATGAAACAATGACTAACAGAAGTAGATTGGAGTAAAATAGAGAAAACATCCACAGAAAAGGGATGGCTGTTTTTCAAAAATGTAGTACAAGAGGCGCAAAACAATTACATCCCAAAAGTAGACAAATCTAAATCTAAAACAAAATGGTCAAAATGGTTTAATAGATCAATTTAAAAAAAAATATTCAGTGAAAAAGGCACTTTACAAAGCATTTAAAAAGGACCAAAAACAAAGTACACAGAAAGAGTACTTGGAACTGCAAACACAAGTCAAAAAGGAAGTTAGAAAGGCCAAGAGAGAGATAGAAATCAATATGGCTAAGGGGGCTAAAACCAATTCCAAAATGTTTTTACAATATTATAACAGCAAGAGAACATTCAAAGAGGAGGTTAAATGTCTAAGAGACACAAATGGCAAAATCATAGATGAAGAAAAAAAAATAGCAAATATATTAAATGATTACTTTTCACAGGTTTTTACAAAGGAGGACACGGACAATATGCCCCACATGTCGACCTGTTCCTATCCAGTTTTAAATAACTTTAGCATAACAGAGGCAGAAGTGTTAAAGGGACTAGGAGCTCTTAAAATAAACAAATTCCCTGGGCCGGATGAGATCCTCTCAATAGTACTCAAAGAAATGAGAGAAGTTATTTACAAACCGCTAACCAAGATCATGCAACAGTCTCTTGACACAAGGGTTTGTACAGACAGACTGGAAAATTGCAAACGTAATACCGATTCCACAAAAAGGGAGACAAAACCGAACCAGGTAACTACAGACCAATAAGCCTGACTTCTAATATATGTAAATTTATGGAAACTATAATAAGATCCAAAATGGAAAATTACCTATATGGGAACAATATCCTGGGAGACAGTCAGCATGGTTTTAGGAAAGGAAGATTGTGTCTAACTAACCTGCTTGATTTTTTTGAGGATGCAACATCGACAATGGATAATTGCAAAGCATACGACATGGTTTATTTAGATTTCCAGAAAGCTTCTGACAAAGTCCCGCATAAAAGATTAATTCTCAAACTGAACGCAGTAGGGATTCAAGGAAATGCATGCACATGGATTAGGGAGTGGTTAACATGTAGAAAACAGAAAGTACTGATTAGAGGAGAAACCTCAAAATGGAGTGAGGTAACCAGTGGTGTACCACTGGGATCATTATCAGGTCCTCTGCTATTCCTAATCTACATTAATGATTTAGATTCTGGTATAGTAAACAAACTTATTAAATTTGCAGACGACACAAAAATAGGAGGAGTGGCAAGCACTGTTGCAGCAGCAAAGATCATTCAAAATGATCTAGACAGCATTCAGAACTGGGCAGACACATGGCAAATGCAGCAAAGCATCCCCAAACTATGACACTACCACCACCATGCTTGACCGTTGGTATGTGGTTCTTACTGTGGAATGCAGTGTTTGGTTTTCGCCAGACATAACAGGGCCCATGTCGGCCAAAAAGTTCCACTTTTGACTCATCTGTCCATAGAACATTGTTCCAGAACTCTTGAGGATCGTCCAGGTGTTTTTGGCAAACTTGAGATGAGCATTCATGTTCTTCTTAGTGAGCAATGGTTTCCGCCTTACCAAGTGTCTTTCTGATGGTGGAGTCATGAACACTGACCTTAGCCGAGGCGAGAGAGGTCTGCAGATGCCTGGATGTTGTTCTAGGGTTCTTTGTGACTTCCTGGACGATTTTACGCCTTGCTCTTGGAGAGATTTTGGCAGGACGGCCACTCCTGGGAAGATTAACTACTGTCCCAAACTTTCTCCATTTGGACAATATGGCTCTGACTGTGCGCTTCAATGGAGCCCCAGAGCCTTAGAAATGGCTTTGTAACCCTTTCCAGACTGATAGGCATCCACAACTTTTCTCCGGAGGTATTCAGGAATTTCTTTTGTTCGTGGCATGATTTGCCTCTAGAACCTGTGTGCTGATAACTTCACTCTGATGGTAAGGGCCAAAGTTAGTCAGATTTATATTGGGCAGGGCTGGCCCAAATCAGGCCTGGTTGTTAACCAAAGTACTCAAACAGCTGACCCTAATTATCCCTTTAGTTGGGTTGAGTTAACTAGGGGGGGAAATAACTTTTTCACACCTGAAGATTGCATGTTGTTGAAGCTGACACCCTGCTGACACCCTGGGATCCTTCAAGAAGCTGCTTGATGAGATTCTGGGATCAATAAGCTACTAACAACCAAACGAAAAAGATGGGCTGAATGGCCTCCTCTCGTTTGTAAACTTTCTTATGTTCTTATGTTCTTATGTTTGATTACCTTGCACACCAAACAAATGAAAGAAGCACCCAACTTTGGTGTCATTTTTTTTGTCCGACTCCCTCTATATACTACTACAACCCACAAAAAAATCTGACCAAATACAATGTGAAAAATGTGAAAAAATTCAGAAAATCAGACAGGGGGCAAATACTTTTTCACGGCACTGTACGTGCGTATGTCATGGTGTTGAAGTGGTTAAGTTTCTAAATACTGCTGAGCTCCTCCCCTCACGCCCCCGCTTTAACCAATGGGTGAGTGCAACACAGCTGATTGCAATTGCGGAGCTCAACGGCTTTGCAGTTCCGCCCGAGCCAGACCCGGAACTTCTGGTATCACCGGAAGTCAATCGTCTGACCTGATCGCGGTCAGCCCTACACAGCGCTGCCAGCGGTCGGGAGGGCGAATTACAACAGAGATTAACTCCCTCCCTGCCACATACCTCCCACCTTGTGCGCAGCATATATGGCCCCAGTGGCCACCTCCCCCTTAAACACCCAAATAGGGTGGTATATCTGGACATGCCTGCCAGCGGTGCTCCTCCTTCCCGCACCAGGAGCACCACGGGAACAAGCTGGCTGGGTCGTCCAGCTGTTGTTATTGCACTGCCTTTTCTTCTTGCCCATTTCCAAGAAATAATCAAAAAATTCTACCTGCAGTTTACCTCCGGGTCGCTAGGGGCTGCTATCCCAAACTGACACCACCTGTTGGAGGGCTTACTGTGACCCGGAAGTGATGACACAGGAAACCGGAATGAACCAATGAACCCGGTACCATCAATAGTATCCGGGTCAGGGTTATTTATTTCACAAACAATAAACAAAATAATAATAAGCAGTCTTGTATTGCAAAACAAACAAACCAGACCTGTAGATCGTCTGTGATTCAGCAGCGGCTGGATACCCTGGCTCCCTCCCGAGGTGGGCAAAGATAGAACAGCAGATCGTCTCGGGCTTCATAAGTGTCCGGTCTGGTTCCTTCAGGATCTGTTTGGATATACAACTGATGCAAACACAAAACAAACAAACACACAGCACATCTTGTGGAGTTAGTTCAGGAACGGGAGATCAAATGGCGAAACTGCACAACCTAAATACTGCCAAGCTCCTACCCTGCAATCAGTGCACGCCCCCCCTCAACCAATGGGCAAGTGCAACAAGCGAGCCAGACTCGGAACTACAACAAAGATAACTCCCTCCCTGCCACAGGAACATTTAAATATTTTCCTTACTCAAAACACTCCTTCCCATGTTCCGACTATTAGACATGTATATAGGAGGCTGTGTGGTCCAGTGGTTAAAGAAAAGGGCTTGTAACCAGGAGGTCCCCGGTTCAAATCCCACCTCAGCCACTGACTCATTGTGTGACCCTGAGCAAGTCACTTAACCTCCTTGTGCTCCGTCTTTCGGGTGAGACGTAGTTGTAAGTGACTCTGCAGCTGATGCATAGTTCACACACCCTAGTCTCTGTAAGTCACCTTGGATAAAGGCGTCTGCTAAATAAACAAATAATAATAATAATAATAATAATAATGTAGGAGTTTAAAGTGATACACAAAAGTTTTAGTCATGTTTAAGGAGGCTCTTTGACAATGCCTAGCTGATTGCTATAAATTTGGAAGGGATGGAGGATAATAAAGCAAGTAGCTCTGTTTGGATAGAAAAGTTATGGTATTACATTTTTATGAATCACTTTTATTTAAATAGTAATCTGTATTGTAATTGTTATCAACGATACTTGGCCAGTATTACTTGGTATTGTATTAAATAAAAATAATTACTGATGCTGAATCAGAAAAAAGAAGTGATGTTACTGCGCTATTGAAAATGAATCCAGGAGCTATTCGCTCACCTTCCTACACATTTGATTTTTCCAGTCATGGACTTCAAGCTACTTGAGATGGCAGCTCTGGGTCGGGCACTGTACCCAGGCATGCTGTATGACTGTCACAGAGACTCCTTCACACCAGATACTGTACACCCCCTGTCACTCTCACTGTGACAGCTGCAGAGAATATGTTAATACTGGGTCTGTATCAATACTATAATCACACATGCACCCTCTCACTGTGATAGCTACAGAACATAAGAAAGGAGGCCATACAAACGAGAGGAGGCCATTTGGTCCATTACCGTTACCGTTGAAGAGCTACAAGGGTTTGTCCAAACCATATTCTGCATGTAAAAATGTCCCAAAACAGTGCCGTCTTATGGAAGTTGGCCAGACGAAGCAATATCACAAAGTACTTCATCAAATCTTATGCAACACCTTTCACACTGAAAATATACGAATAAATACAAGTGAAAAATGCAGTTGTTTTTTTATTAAAATTATTTTTTCTTACATTTATTAAATTAAGTGCATGAAAAACACAAAGTTTTTATTTTCAGCATACACTGTAAAATAAACAAATAAGCATTGAGCAAACACTAATCGTATTACTATATTATCTGCAAATAATAAAATGCAACCACAAATAGTAAAAACAACAAGGATGAGCTATTTAGGTAAAGCATAACATGCAAAGAACCAATTGTAACGTCAAACAGGCATCTGCTCGTCCATTTTCAAGCATCTGCAAAAAAAAGAAAAAAATGTATAAAACACAAAAAACAAATGTGTATTGAATTACAAGTTCAGCAGATAATTACCTTCAAAACCAGCCGCAGATGAGGTGTCTGCATTGCCTTCGTGCTGTGTTTGCATAGCACATCTCGAACTTCCTGTGTAACTCGGCTTCCAGTAAGAGCTGGAGATCGCATTTCCTGTACATGACTTTCTTTAAGTGTGTCTTTAAAAATACACGGAGGGAAACATGACTTTTTTGTTTCTAAGCCTCAGAAAGACTGATTTGATTACCACACGGCTTAGTAGAGAAATTAAATTAAGTCATTTTTTTAAAGTCCATAAAAATTAGTCAATGTCCATATCTGTGAGGCTTCTGAATGACTCTCCTAGAATGAGTCCTGGGCAGTTCAAGGGATCTGTCCTGACCAACTTCTGGGGCTGGTACAACAGGCTGTGGAATGTCCCTAGTTAGCATGTGACTAGGACAGTGGTACTGAATTCCATTCTCTGGCAGGCCAGATAAGGCAATGTCCAAACCATGGGGGGCCACAGGCAGCTCAAGATGTGCGCAGTGGTGGGGGGTTGTTTAAATGGTCATGAAAATCTGACTATCCAATCAGACTTTACATACAGTAACAAAACGTTTCAACACTGCACTTGCACCAATCAACTAATACATCTCAGAAATAACTACTTAATATGATACAATGTTTGATCACCATTAATAATACAAATATTACGCAAATATAATTTCCTGAGCAGTATTCAAACGACATCTATAAACAAATAATTAAACAAATCTCACGGTAATACTATTAAAACACCATGTTATTAATTTTAATTTTATTAAAACTAGAAAATGTTCTGACAATTACTGCGCAGCAAGCATTCAAGTTAAGTAACGAAAGCACTTATGTTGTGGAAGCATCTTATTAAAAGTGTAACACGGGGTCTAAATATGCATGTTCTAGCTCCAATGTGTTTCAATGTAAATGAAAAGTTTCTAAATTAAATACATGGCATGACAGTAAACAGAGAGGAAAAAAAATCAAGTGCATATCCACTGTGCCAATCTGTGGGAGGCGTGCCTCAGGTGCATTTCTTACTGTTGTCAAACAGGTTTTTTTAAACATAAATAAAAAATCTTTGACAGGCTTGGTTTCTTCGGCCAATTTCCTGTGACTGAACACTTACTGGTGTCTGCATTGCTAATTTTCCTAACAATACTTTGTTTATCATATATGAAAAATAAAGGAAATATAGACATATGCACTTAAGTTTTTTCATGTATTTCTATAATAAAACCAAACTGTTTCTCATTTTAAAACATACAGCAGCCCTGCTCAACTTCCCAAGACTTTCTACTATAAACTGGAGTCAAACATCTGGGGCCCGATTTTCCCCTCAGCGCAAACGTTCGCAACACGTGCAAGGACGGGGAAAATACATTAGCACGCGCTGCCAGCACTTGCCCTCGTTCGCCTGAGACATCCTATTTTACCCTGAAGGGTTTGCACATGGGCAAGAAATATGCGCTTGGCAGTGTTTTCTCATGGTTTAATGAGCTAAAATGGGTGGAGTTTGAGGTATTGGTTTCAAAATTCTATTTTCACCTCTCATCTGTGCGCTATTAAAACGTGCAATTAAGACACGATCACAGGTGTGTCTTATTAGCGAACCGCGACACCTCTCATAGAAAAAGCAGGAAAAGTAAGAAAAAAAACAAAACTTTAAGATGGCTGAGTTCGAAGTTTTATATAATTTGTTGGATCTTGACATAGAACAAAGGCAAAGGATAAGAAGCCGGAGATACCCTCCCGAGAGGGTTTATAAGCAAACAGTCAGTTTTCTCGTGCTTCCTGATAGTGGGTGTATTCAGCGATTTCGAATTAATAAGCAAACAGTAGCTGATTTGTGCAGTATACTCAGTTTTGATTTAGAACCCAGGTCACGTGTTTCTACTGCTTTGCCTGTTGCTGTAAAGGTAACTGCAGCACTAGTTTTTTTATGCAACAGGTACATTTCAAACACCAGTTTCAGACATTGCAGGCATGAGTCAGTCATGTTTTTCAAGATGTTTACATCAAGTAAATGGTGCATTGTTAAAAGTTTCTGGTGATTACATACGTTTCCCTGAAACCAGATACCAGCAAGAGCAAACAAAGAGAGATTTCTTTAATATTGCTGGTTTCCCAAAGGTATTGGGTGCGATAGATTGTACTCATGTCCAAATACGTACACCTTCTGAAAATGCAGTAATTTACATTAATCGTAAAGGATTTCCTTCTTTAAATGTTCAGGTAGTATGTGATGCTAAAAATATAATAACTAATGTGTTTGCATATTACCCAGGATCCTGTCACGACTCTTTCATCCTTTCTCAGTCATCGATCGCACGGTACATTGAAGGACATGACATGTATGATAGCTTACTGATAGGTGACAATGGATACAGTCTGAAGAAATGGCTGATGACACCAGTTCTTAGTCCACAAACAGCAGGTGAAAATGCATATAATGAAGCACACAGAAGAACTCGCAGTGCAATTGAAAGCACATTTGGAATGCTTAAAATGCGCTTTAGGTGTTTGGACAGGAGTGGTGGTGCATTGCAATACAGTGTGAAGAAGGTTGCAGAAATATTTGTTGCATGTTGTGTACTACACAACATAGCAACTACTCGTGGATGCTTGTTAGACATTAGTGAAACCAGGTTAAATGCCATAAATCAACAGGAGGCTGACTTTGATGAACCAGTAGCAGCGCCGGAAAGTGGCAGAAATGTACGCAACATTATCATTGCCGAGCACTTCACTGAAAATGAATAATGCTTAACAATTGAAAATCATCCATCCATTATCATTAACCGCTTACTCCTTTACAGTGTCGCGGTGAGCCAGAGCCTAACCCGGCATACACAGGGCGCATAGAGGGCAATTTAGAGTGACCAATCAACCTGGACAGCATGTCTTTGGACTGTGGGAGGAAACTGGAGTACCCGGAGAAAACCCACGCGAACACGGGGAGAACATGCAAACTCCACACAGACAGTATCCTGGGCTGGATTTGAACCCAGGACCCTGGCGCTGTGAGGCAGCAGCACTAACCACTACGCCACCATGCTGCCCCTCAATTGAAAATAAGAGTAAGTTTATTCTTGTTGAATGTATATCAAATGTTAAAAAAAATCAAACACAAATATTGAAGGATATATTACACATTTGTTATAATGCAGCTCAGCGTTTTCTTGGTCGCCCTGGTCTTCTTGGCAATAATGGGGCCACAGCTTCATTCTGATCTTGGGCACAAGAAGTAGAAGCATGCAAAGTAAACGGGATAGGATCTGTGTTTGTTTCTGCGGTTACTTGTGTGCCTGGTGGCCTTGAAGAATGTGATGCATAATATGCCCTCTCCCAATCTAACCTCTCTCTTTCAATTTTAACTTTTTCCCCCATAAGTTTTATGGCTTTCCATATACAAGCACATTCTATTCAGTTTCTCATTTAGATTTAGTAAATTCTTGTTCACTTCAGCAAATCCTCTTTCCTGCAGTTCAATAAATTTGGGAGCAAGTTTCTCCTTCTCTTGCTGCAGCTGCGGTATTCTTGCCTCTTTGTTCATTTCCTCTATAGGTGGACGATCACAATCTGGAGAGGACGCAGCTGATAAATGAGAACCTATGGGATCATGCTCTTCATCTTGCGTAATTGGACCTTGTTGATCTGGACCATTTTGAGAATCATCTGCTCCCGTTGGGCTTCCAAGATGTTCGGATGATGCTGTAATGAATGAAAATAAATACAATAATATCTGTAATACGCTTGCAATATACCACCAAGTACAATCAGTATGTAGCCTATGCCATGTGGTATTAGTAGCTATTTAGTCCCTTTAAACATAATTCAGTCCATATAAGTTAAGCTGCCATGTTAAATAATGTTTATCTGATATACAGTATGATATCCAAATGAAATAGTTTTTATTATAGATTACACAGGATATGCTACAAAATAATCAAAGTAGACGTGTACGCTCACTTTCAAACTGTAAACATACTTGTTTTCGAATGTATATTAAGTTTTATAATAAGTGACTGCTTACCTGACACGTGTGATAGGATTACACCAACATCAATGCCTCCCACACCTGCAATGCTCTCCCGTGGAATATTGACTGCAGCGCAATCTTCTTCTGCTGTTAATTGCAGCGATGTTGATGGTCCTCCACTGTAGCCGCTCTCTCTCTGTTTATGAGAGCTAACTTTGACTTAGTACGACGTTTTATATCCTAGTATCTTTTTCTACATTCTGACCAAGTCCGTTTAACAGTTGAAGTGGAATTTATTCTTTTTGCAACCTCTTGCCAAGGGAAGTAATATTAAAACTTTACAATGCATTAGTAAGACCTCATCTAGAATATTGTGTTCAGTTCTGGTCACCTCGTTACAAAAAGGATATTGCTGCTCTAGAAAGAGTACAAAGAAGAGCAACCAGAATTATCCCGGGTTGTAAAGGCATGTCGTATGCAGACAGGCTAAAAGAATTGAATCTATTCAGTCTTGAACAAAGAAGACTACGCTGTGATCTGATTCAAGCATTCAAAATTCTAAAAGGTATTGACAATGTCGATCCTGGGGACTTTCTCGACCTGAAAAAAGAAACAAGGACCAGGGGTCACAATTAGATAAAGGGGCATTCAGAGCAGAAAATAGGAGGCACTTTTTTACACAGAGAATTGTGAGGGTCTGGATCCAACTCCCCAGTAATGTTGTTGAAGCTGACACCCTGGGATCCTTCAAGAAGCTGCTTGATGAGATTCTGGGATCAATAAGCTACTAACAACCAAACGAGCAAGATGGGACGACTGGCCTCCTCTCGTTTGTAAACTTTCTTATGTTACACCAACCTCCCTGGACCTCTTGTATCAGCAGTCTTCTGGCCTCCCTGGACCTCTTGTATCAGCAGTCTTCTGGCCTCCCTGGACCGACAAGCTGTGGGTGCCGTCTACAAAGCCACTCCTGCTCCCCTTCATCCATGGCTTCTGTATCTGCTGCAGAGATGTTCCCCTGTTGAGGTGGTAGGGGTGTCCCATGGGTTAGCGCTATGTTGTGTAGAACACAGCAGGCTAGGAACATCCTACACACCATTTGGGGGATATACTGTAGGGCTCCTCCAAAATCATCCAAACATGGGAAACACATTTTGAGCACAAACACCGCTCGTGACATTCTGTGTGGTTATATAAGCATCGTTGCATGCCTTCTCTGCAGCAGACACTGGACAGGTGTCATAAGCCATGGTCTCAGGGGATATGCACTGTCTCCTGTATGGAGAGAGCATTGTTGTGTTTATGTGTTTTTAGGGTAATGATGGTATAGGTAGAGCCAGTGGGAATGCATGCATTTTGAGTGATGAGTTTTCCAGACTCAAATGCAGAGTCTGGACTGATACCAGATGTACGCATCGTGAGCCCCCCCTCCCCGAAACTGTGCCAGGAAATTGAAAATGCGACCCGTCGTAAGTAGTTGTCCTTGCGGTTCTTAAAAGCTGTTTCCTCCACCCCTGCAGGTGCCCGGATAGCGACATGGGTCCAATCAATGGCACTTACTATGCGAGGCAGGTGCACGATTTGATAAAAACCTGCATTATCTCCTCCCAGTCTGCTCGGGTACTGGGAATTTAATTTGTTCTCCAGCACGTTGCACAATGCGGTTATAAACAGGTCAAGGTGGTGGGACACAGCTGAGTGGGTGGTCTGGAAGATACCGGTAGCAAGGACACACATGCTGACCGATACTACCAATTGCTCACACAGAACTTGATTACACAATTTTGTCCTGCCCAGGTCATCATGCAGCATATGACAAAGATAATTCAGCATGTCCCGCTCGAGATGGTACCTGGACACAGTTTGTTCATTAACTCTTCGTACATGTGCCGGGTCTGGTACACACCTTCAGCATATCTTTGCCTGTTGGCAGTGCTCCAGGTTTGCTGGCTCCAGCTCAAGAGTGGCTCCACTGGTTCAGTGCCAGCTCCAGGCTGGCTCCACGTTCTTATGCAAATTAGAACAAATCAGAACAGCTGAGAAAATGACAAAAATGAATGCAAGACATGATATTGAAGGGAATTTATTTATTTATTTATTTAAAGGACTGATTTCCAATCATTCATTCTTACTGTGATTTCAAATACAGATAAACCCACTTAATATCACTCTGTTTTCTCACAATTTTTCTAAACCCACATCACCCTGTAGCATGTTCTTTAAGAAACAACCTCTATTGATGGTACCAATCTACTCAGAGAAAGGATCCTCGGAGGTTCAAATTAGAAAGGAAGGGGCAGAAATCAACTAAAAAAGAAAACAGAAGGGAGGCCACATCAAAACAAGAGCAACAACTCAGCTAAGATAGCCATTAAATGTATTTATGTAAATGCTAGAAGTCTCAGAAACAAAATGTTAAAACTTGAAGCTACTGCACTAACAATTCTTCACAAAGTATTAATTATGCCATTAATTATAAGTTTCTTTACTTCTATGTTAAAGTTTTCATATTTGTATGAGTTTTTATTTTTTCATATTTTTATACCGCTTAACACACATGTAACTAGTTAAGCAAGATTTTGTTGTTTTCCTGTCTCTCTCCAAAAAAAAGAAACTAGACATTTGCAGTCTCTCGTATCTTGGCATCTGGGCAGAGAGCCAAATTTAGCAGATAACTGAAAAAATGTGTACACAATGTGAAAAAAGATCACAGCAAACAAACTAGATTGAACCAGTCCCCCCCCCCCGC